>NW_023596420.1:12562245-12607846 GCF_011947565.3 Pollicipes pollicipes
CACCAGAATCCTACCTTACCATACCTTAAGACATATAGTGGTGTTACAAGATCGCTGAGCCTCCAAAAGACACAGATAAGAATTGCAATGTACTTGAAAAATAGCTAGTCCCAAGGGGTTAGAGAGGATTAAGGAGCCGGATGTCAATTTAAGGAACATTATACGCCGCAGCACATGCCATATTTGACCTTCGGTTTGGCTTCCTGGCCTTTTGGGGGAGGAAACGGAATAAAAAGGGGATAATGACTTGAAATTATTGGGGGGATTTATCCGTAACTGAATTTTATTATGAGCGTCTCGGGACCAACACAGTGGACACTCGTAATGCTCGGACGTGTTTTTCACGTATGTAATCTAATGAAACATCAAGACGACGGCATTTATGTTATCACCAGTTGCATGTGTACGTGCCAGTGACTGATTAAACTTGCGTTGCACCAATACCAGTGTGACGGCAATTGGACAGTTCAGTGGCGTCAAGTTGGACCACTTGACAACTCCATTTCCGTCATTTCCAACATGCTTTCATAAACTGACAAGATGTTATATCATGAACTGATATTAGAACTGATATTATGTCATGCAAACATGGTTTCTATCTCGATCACTGAGCCTCCAAATGAGAGTGCAAAAGTCGGAGCATGCAAATACGTCTATGAAGCTTTTTACGCGAACACTAATGTCCTAAGTGTATCCAGCACGGCACCCCGGCAAAGAAAGGCAATGTGACAGAACAGTACAAAAGAGAGATGACCTCAGTGGGACCAGTCTGGCCTGTCTCTGAAGCGTTTGCTGATAAACTTGGCAACTGACACTAAAACATTACCACCGTATAAATTTCGGTCGCACGTGAATTTTTCTAGCCTTCGCCTGCCTTTGATATGTTATGTTTAATCTAGTTGCAACACCATGGAGTTGTGAAATAGTGCATTAGTGGAAGTTGGATTTCTACTGTTAACTAATATTGGTGAATCAAACTGGACTAGATCCTAAGAATGGAGGCCATCGCAGCTCTACCCTGTGTAAATCGCCACTAAAGGCATCCCTTGTTCGTAGGTATAGGCTCCGGTTCCTTGCCCTACGTTAGACGTAATAGCAGGGCAAGCTATTATCGAATTTTGCAGGCATCATATGACTGCATCTCATGCTGCCATAGTTCTACAAGATTAAGAGCCTGTACCAAGACTGCGTCAAAATGCGATTCCTCTCAGTGTTTTGTTGGTTAGATACCACATAAACAATTATTTCTTGCTCACAAATCACTTAGCATTCCTTGGTGATTTGTATCGTCGTGAACGCACACAGTAGAACAGTGGTTTGGTCTGCAGTCCAAGAATAAGCAGCTGATTGCATACTGTCAAGTTATAGCCATCATCTTAAAGTGACTTCTTGACATAAAATTGCATGGTGGGAAGCCAGCTGATTGCGAATCTGACAACTGACTGCACATAGCTCCAACGCGATATGGGTGGCAATCATAGTTGTCTTTAATGGCTGGAGGTATGGGTGTTTATGAGCCAATCTGGGAGATTGAAGCACTCTTGAGCCACGATCAGCTATTCAATGCGGTCACTTCGGAAAAGATTATTTGCTGCGACGCTGCCAGCCATTGGAGCATGCAGATTGAGCTCTTGTGATGGCCGGCATTCTTTGATTGCTTGGCGATGTGGCTGGGAACGTTTTGTTGATAGGGAGTGCGCCACCTGTTTTGCATCCTCACTCATAGTTATATTAGACGCGTCTGATTTTCTCGGAAACACCAGTGTTCGCGAAATCCTTTGGGATGGCTCGGAATTTCGGCTTGAAGTTTCCACGCCCGCAGAATAGATTCGGTGAATTCCCTACTCGCCGCCGACCAAAATGAGTGCGTGATAAATTGCATGACTGCTTGAAGTAGTGTACCTAGAACAAACACGATGCAAATATGAGGTCATTATGACGTGAATTCCACATTACGTCACACAATGCCTTTACTCTATCTCCCATGACGTTTAGTTAAGTCACTCTTCCCGAAAGTCACTTTTGTTTCGGGAAACATTGTTACTTGGATGCTCAATCGTTGCACGACTGTTCACAAAACAGGTATATCCAGAGATATGCCGCACGTCTAGTGACGCACATGTTCAAATATCCACCAATGCACGGCTCCCTAAATGGCTGACGCCCGTCCGCTATGCCAATCACAAGCGTCCTTTCTACTGATGTCATTCTTCCCGTTAATGGCAGGCATACACTCTGACCATCGTACTTCAGGTACACCAACAGCCGATTGTTCCGTAATGGCTAGGTGGTCTGTTCTCCGTATTATATAATTTTCGTTCAAATGATAAATTTTGTTCACTCTCCTCGATCAGCCTTTCCCCATTTTTGCAGCCGTGTAGCTAAAACACTAGAGGACCTTGGGTCTCAAGAAGGACAGGGTTGTGAACAGTACCGAAAGATCCTCAAAATAGCTATTTCAGCTCAAGCCCTCATATCAATGTGGAGAACTTCTTTCAGTCTATTTTTCCAGCTTTTAGACGTAAGTTCAGCAACGACAAGAACAATTGCTCATAAACATACAGCATACAAGCAGCCTGTATGATGTGGTAGATGTGCCCCGCAGTATTGAAATGTGTCTGCGATTTGTCTATTCCACTCGATTGAAGAAAAATTAACTTTCCGCGTGACAGCAAGTTGAAAAACCTGTGTATGTTGACGTCAGATAGCCTTGATGCTGACGGAGGAGAAAACAAGCAGTCGCGCTGGTAAAAGTGTGGATGGGTATGTGCAGATCGTCACGAGCTTCGTGAGTGAAAATGTATCCATTGGTCTAGAGCGTCTTTAAGGATAGATGTCAGATCCCAGCAAGGGAGGAAGTAACGACTGGCATAACTGAGCAGTGCGCGCGAACGCACCGGCTAAAATTCACCGACATATCTCTAGACTCTCCGACCCATAGGTGCGCCAGAAATCGACGGAAAACGGCAGTTGTCACCCGAGCCAAAACCAGCCTCGAATGCAAGACCCCCTGCCCCACACCGAGGAAGAATGGCTCATGAAAACTGTGCATGCCGGACAAATCGTTCCACCCATATATTTGTGTTGCTTGCGACATCTTGGTCATATTTGTAGAAAATGGAGATTTCAGCAAATCCCTCGATCTCACTGGCTGCCCTTGCTTTTGAATGGCCTTGGATATGCATGACTGCCTTTCGGTTCGTATGAAACTGCTGCGGAGCATGTTGATTTGAGTGATACGGCTGTTAAAATCTAGGTTTTCTTTGTGCTTCGCCAAATGGGTATCCCTAAATGATTTCTTACATCTATTAGGTTGTTTTGTGCGCCAGCTGTGCACGTGGATTATGTGCCCGAATAAGAAAAGTGAAAAGAGAACCTATTTTACGGGCCATTCATAAGTTACGTTGCGCATTTCTACCCAATTTTCAAACCTCTTACCCGGTTGCATGCTGGTTACGCTGGGCGAAAACCCCTTCCTCTGATTACGCCGTGTTAAAAGCATCCTATCAAAAAGGTGACGCTCGTTTGGACACTTACCGAGCCAAAAGTGTGCAACACAAGCCAGCGTGATGTTTGGCATGAGCAGAAGATCCGACCGTGAGGTCTCAAAAGATTTGAAACAGGGGATGTTTATGTCAAAGTTGACATATAAGAGTCACTATGGCCCATTTCTTTTCTTGTTTTAAACATAATGTTACCAAGGCCTTTCTTGATTGATATATGAAGGCTCACGTACGCAGTTCAACTGTAATCATCTAAATAAGACACAAGAGTTACTTGCATTTACAACTCAGGGTGACTTCATGGTATCGATCCTCGCACCCTCCTTGTTACGTTTCGGTTGCGCTCTATCAAAACCTTCCTCCCCATGTTCTACGTAACGTAAGGTATGGATGGCTAGTGCGTTATTTCTAGCACTTTTGTATGCTGACAGATACATAAAAGGAAACATGTGGCGTCTTAATTCATGTAGTCTGTTTATATTCCATATGATTCCGTGTACTGACAGTGAAGCATGAAGGCACAGACTGCTAGGCGTTATGGTAATATCGATTTCATTTTGTCTATAAAGTAAAGAATAGCTGAGACCTTACCAAATTGAAGACATAGCCTTCCAATAAGACCACCTTCATCGGTTTAAATCAAGCATGCCTAAAGCTTTCTATTAATTGCTTTACAGGGTGCCATATCATGCATCTTGGCAGTTATTCCCTAGGTTTTATAATATGCAACCCAGCTTTCGACGACCGCCGATGACGCTGATATTGCATTGGGAGAATGGCATGACATCGATATGCAGCATTCTGATGTTCAAGCCATCTCTGTACCCCATTGCTTGCTACAAAACACATATATTTCGTGTAGCACACGCGTACACTCGTATATATATATATATATATATATATATATATATATATATATATATATATATATATATATATATGTGTGTGTGTGTGTGTGTGTGTGTGTTGCTGAAAGAACCAATGAAAAACGATACCCAGTATTGTTTCGCCCAAAGATCTAATGGGAACTAGGATTCAGAGTCATGTCTGGAAAGAATCGATAGGAACCAGCAGACAGAGTTTTGTTTTGCTGCAAGCACCAGTGGGAACCAGAGTTTAAGATTTGCTTTGTCGAAAGCGTCAGCGCGAACCGGGATCAAGGTTTGTACTTTTTTGAAAGAACCAGTGGGAACTAAGATCAAATGATTTGGTTTGTCCAGAGAGAACTAGTGGGAACAAGGATCCAGGGTTGTGCTGTGTCGAAGGAACTTATGGGAACCAAGACCCAATGTTGGCAAGCAGGCACATCTGCTCAGAGCATCACCGCATTACATTTTGAGGACTAGAAAACAATACATGAGAACTGCCGCTGATTCAAACCCGCGGCAACGGTGCATTCCATGCAGGTTTACCAGTCAGGTAAACTGGCAACACTATACCAAGCAAGTAAAAATGTCCGACTTCCGTGCGGTGTGAGAATTGCATATGGGTGGTGTTAGCTTGCCGTCGCTAGAAATAGTACAATGGAGACTTAACGCTCACGTGCGAGAAATTCATCGAGTGAAAGCTCACATGGCATGCACATGCTAGTTTGGAATGCCTTGCGCTGGGGCGTAATGACCGAGTGGTTAACACCCTCCGCTCCCGCGTGGGGGGCCCGAATGAAAACCCAGTGGCACCATGGCCATAAGCGCTTTTATGACCTATGCGGTCGGTAGTATTCCACCCAAGCTTCTATGCTACGGACAGGGCAACGTGCATTACATTCCCTCTGTACAATCCAACTACAAAGTTCGTTGTGTCTCGTTGATTTCGTCGTTGCCTCTAAATACCTACGGTAAACCTGGATTGTCGTACTTAATTGCATTAATTCATCTGTCGCACGCCATCGAACCATGCGGAAGCAGTTTTGCCATTTCAACCCAATCCGATACATTGATTTTAGAAGCACCCAGAGGTGGGAAAACTTGCCGACTTGGAGGACACGGCCGGCAACAAAAATGTATATATTCACGCAAAGATTGGTGGCACACATGTTTTTGGACAGAAAATTTTGGCGGCGGCCAGGACGAAATGATATGGCACACCATGCAAAACTTAACATGAGGTTTCCATGCATGGATGTTATGCCTCCATGCTAATACATTTCGTCACACAACACCAGCAAACATCTCTGTAAAGACTCTTTACCGTACTCTACGGCACCATGGTATCTTTTCTAGGTCTTACTCCAATCCGGCGACAAAAATATCCCATGATTTTTTGTTGGTCGTCTGACTCGGTGACAGGTCGGCGACAAATCAGTGTATTTCCTATAGCCCGGCCGGTCGGCCGATTCGCTGTTTCTTAACAGCCGACCCTCAGTGTCCCGAGCTACACAGTGTAAAATGCTGAACAAAATAGATATGGGAATTCATCTGATTGATCGGAAGGCCATATTTCAATGTAGGGTTTAATTTTTGGTCTTGCTTACTTCGTTGGGAAGTGTCCTGTATAATCGTGGCGCGATTCAGCATCCCCTTTCTCAACGACGAGAGTCATTGGCAGTTCAGGGTAAGTCGGCGGGATGATCTGACCAAGGCAGAAATTGATCTGTGATTATCTAAACCCCCTTTCCACGACACCGAAAAGGCTGTTGCACTGAGGCAGTCACAAGCGACCAGCCTTTTTCCCTTTGAAAGGAACCGCGGGTTTGATGCTGCAGTCTAATGACATTCCTCACAAGGGGGAAAAACAGGCGATAATGGTTCTGAAATGCCAATTTATGCAATTTTTGCTTTTATCCTGATTGAGATTGGTTAAAGTCACGTAGATCTTCAAATCAGAGGTGTTCCTACTCTTCTATTCAGATCAGAGCTCCAAACCTCCCCTAAATTTGTGAAGAGGTGTGCGAATCTGGGAGAGATCCATATTTTGGGGTACATTGCATAATTTTTCACTATTCCAAAACCTTTCCTCAAAAACTATGCCACTGATTAATATGCAATTATTTCATCAATTTGCTTATAGCATGTAAACATTATTTACACTTCAACTTTTTGCTTACATGCGTCTTGGCTTCTGAAAATTTATATCATAGGTAATGATATGGGCCATGGGAAGACAATGAAAGTGAGGGGTGGGATGTTGTAGCAAGTGTAGGCAATGAGGATGGGATGCAGATTTCATTGCCGCCTCCCTCTTCGCCAAGAGTTTTACTTCAAATAGTAAGAGGTTTGATGGTGTTGTGGTTCAGCCGTCCTATGAGGTCAGTGAAAGGTTGGTATTTATTTGCCTCTGAGAACAATGTTGGCTATTTCCAGACGATAGCACCCTTACTGTAACAGAAAAGCTCTGGAAGCCATTTATTCTGCAGTGCTCATTCACGTGCACATTCTCTTTGTGCTTGGGGCATGGGATTGCGTAGATGCAAATATGGTATGTCTTATTATGTTTTTCCTTACATTGAAATGTAAAATTGTCCTGATGGAACCATTAGCACAATCACTGCAAGCGTAATCAACCAAAGGTGGTGAAGGCAGACAGCCTGCCTTTTACGCAGCCTGCGCTGATAGTGGAAATCAGTATAGTTTGTGTGGTGTTGGCATAATGTTGGTGGTGGCAGGAGTGTCGATTTGTTATGCATGAATAGGGGGAGGTAGCAACCCATGGACCGTGGCCAATAAATAAGCCCCAGAGACAGTGGTTTTGTGTTAGAACGGTTTTTTCTGATATTGTTTTTTAATTGTCCTGCTAGAAATATTGGTTGGCGGGGAGCAATCAGCATTTAGAGGGGTTTACCCAACATGCATGTTGGGTAGTGCCCCAAAAAATGATTTGAGTTGATACTCCTGTATTATACATGACAAACATTACAGATATCCTTAGGTTTGCAAGCGACTTGAGTTCAAAAGGCAATGGTGGCAAAACTATGTATGTAGCGATGTATGACATGACACGACACATGGACTATGTGTATAAACACACTTACGATTTTACAAATCATATGGAGTCTCACCTATTACGATTCACTCGATACATTTCCCAGTTTAGTCCAATTATTACAGGTATTTTGCAGAAATTTTTGAACAGGTATAAGCCAAGCTGTCGATCCGAGAACGTTTCCAGTTGCCATCCAGAATTCACCATGCCATAAATCCGCCTTCCTAACAAATAAAGAATTGTTTTGAGCCTGAGTACGGAAAACTAGATTCAAGGTGGTGATTTACACGAACATATCACATGTTTACCAAAGCTCCCATAGGACGCAAGCTATGGATGACACTAATGGCGCACAGAAATGCATTTGCCTCTGTTTTATTTGAAACCTATTCTCTCCCCAATTGCATTTCATCGATGTCAATCTTCTCTAGCTAGTTACCTTTCTGTCTTTAACCATTCCGGTTGTACCAAACAATGCAAAAACATTCTGGGGTTCTAGTCCAATGCCATAAGTTCACCAGGCCGTCATGTTTAGATATTGATTCAGTGTTAGGGGCACATCAATTACAATAGCTATTTGCGCCGCCCAGCACGTCTGTCCGCGTCAATAGTTCCGTAATCAGTAACGCTTCAAAATATTGATATGACATTTGACAAAACTATGACCCCACTTTAAGCATCAGATGGATTCGGCACGCTTGCCGTCCTCCGCCCCATTTGAAAGTCACAGCTGACTGCAGAATCACCATCCAAGACAAGCGTTCCATGCTACCAATGGACCAATTTCAATGCATAGAGAGTTTCTGTGGCAACCACTCAATAGCACCCTTTGCTTAGTGTTTCAGCGGTGACCTTCAAGTTGTCTGCGGCATGACGATGACAGACATGTGTATCATGATGAAGTATTAATTGGAAATGCTGTGCTCATTTTGAAAATTGCGTGAACATGCAGAACTGAAGGCACGTCATATGTAGGACTCCTTGACCCGACGCCTGTAATTTGCATTTTCGGGGCCGACATCACTGGCAAAGCGCGGCAACCACTGCTTGCGACTGGCACTTCATGACACCGGACAACACGCCGATTACTCAAGTGTCACGTGCCGTGCGTTAGTCCGCGCCGTGCCACCGAGAGCGGGTGATCCCCGTCAGTCACTGAAAGCCCGCCCCCCCCCCCCCGCGCAGCCAGCTCCACGCGTCCAGAGCGGGGCTGGAAGGCCGGCCTGGCGCCGGCCGAGGACGGTACGCTGCAGAGGTGCTCCGGCGACTTCAGTGGCGTCCGCTGCGATGCCACCGGGCGCCGCCGCACAGTGCACTTAGCCGGGCCGGCCCGCTGTCAGGTGTCATTGCCGAGACGGGCTCGGTCGCCGGCGGCGAGCGCGAGATGTGCTCTGCAGAGGCGGCCGCTTGAGACGGGGAGCGAACCTCGCGGCCGGCTGAGATGTCGCCCGGCCCCCGCCAGCTGACGCTCTCACCAGGCCGGTGAGAAAGGCAGCCGCGCTGGGAGAGCGGCGGCGCAGGAACAAAGTGCTGAGAGAGGTTGCCTTTGTGTCTGTGTGATGTGCAGACGGTTCTACGTAGGTGGAAACATGATGTACTCAAAATTGTTCACTTGCACGTGGGTGACTTAGATAATTAGGCTATCGCAGCGGGGCCTAAGGCCACGACCTGAAGGCTGGAAGTCCACTGGATATAGACATTCGATTGAGTATGAATAGCTGTCTAACACCTGGCTGATCTTTCTCAGACAAAGCACTCGATTTCTCCCGACATACGCCTGTCATCTCTACACGTCCCAGTCCACGGCGGTGCGCGGGACGTCAGCTGTGGACCGGCAACTGCAAGGCACGACTATCGCGACTGCTGTTCGATCTTAAGGCAAGCAATACATAATGATCCAGAGTCTAAAAATTGTAGCAAATGATGTCATTATCTATATGGTAGCACGTGATGTACAACGGCCCGCCTTTCTTCCGTCCGCTACGACGAAACGTCACACTGGTTTCGTGCTGTCGACTGCGTGCATACTGGTGTGCTTTGGTATGCTAGTTTTCTTACTTTGCAGCTGAAGTGTTGTGTAATTACACAACACGTGCATGCCTCATCATATAAGGTTGCATATAATCGCACAAAGTGCGTCTACATCATATCATAAGATATGTGTTCGCTGGTATAAGCTGCGCGTAGCGAGGTTTTGTTTAATTGCGCGTAATGGAAGGTGCATAATGTTCTTCTGGTTAATACCGCATGCTCCTTTTGTCAAGCTTTCGCTCTTCTTGTTGTCATCTGTCTGCAGAGTTTTGTCCACGTGGGGAGGGGGTGGGGGGGGGGGGGGGGGGGGCGCGGAGTTAGAGCCAGATTGGTGCACTATATCCTATTCACTCCATGTTGAAGCAAAAACGCTGCAAACGAATTGCGACGTACTGGTGAACAGCTTAGACAAGAAGACAAGCAAATGACAAGCAAATGTCAATGGGAAATGCAATAACTTTATAACTACAGCACATGTAACACAAACGTAATTTTGAGGTATGTCTTATCTCGTTAGCCATGCGTTACAATTAGGACCCCTAAGAATCAGATACATATATATGTCTGTGATTGAATGACCCACACGAAGGACATGTGACAGGGTCTGTCCTGGCCCCATACCAACACGCAACGAAGCATGCGTGTTGCCATTCCGCCTGTCCTCAGCCCCGATGCTCACACCAGTAACGACAGCCGCTCCGCTGCGGCACAGGTAAACACACGCTCCGCCTGTCCTCAGCCCCGCTGCTCACGCCAGTAACGACAGCCGCTCCGCTGCGGCACAGGTAAACACACGCTCCGCCTGTCCTCAGCCCCGCTGCTCACGCCAGTAACGACAGCCGCTCCCCTGCGGCACAGGTAAGCACACACTCCGCAGGCCTCGGAGCCGCGCTTCGCAGGGCGCGGCGGGGGCCCAGCGAGGGTCGCCGCCGCGCGGGCCGGTGACCATCCGGCCCGGCTGGGGGGTCCGGTGACGTCAGGTGGCTACTGTGATCTGATAGCACGTGATGCACGGCCTGGCAGCCGTCACCTTCGCCGGGAGCGGCGGCGGCGGCCGCCGCCTGCGTCCCCGGCCGCTCGGCTGTAGCCCGGCCAGCATGCGTGGGCGGGTCCCCCTGACTCAGACGCGCCGCTCGTGGTGGCTGACTGGCTGATGAGGCTGGTGGTGGCTGTAACCCGGCCAGCACGCGTGGGCGGGTCCCCCTGACTCAGACGCGCCGCTCGTGGTGGCTGACTGGCTGATGAGGCTGGTGGGGACTGACTCACGGCTCTGGGTGTGTCACAGGGTGGTGTCGAGTGCGGTGACTCGATTGCGAGCTGAAGGCCGGCTGCCGCACCCCTGACACGATGTTCAAGCGCTGTCATGTTCCATGGTGAGGTGAGCGCGGAAATCATCACCTCCTGCGGAAAGAATTCATGGCATTAAAGCAGACGCGGCGCGCTGTCGCTGTTCGATAATGCTCCAATATTCCAAAGGATCTTGAAGCTTGGTGTGAAACGATCCTAAGTAACAAACGCTTGCTTTGTGCGAGCCCCACGGTGCCTCCACCGCACCGTACAGGCTTGTCCCGCGGGGTTCCGCAGAACCTTCGTGGCAGGAGCTTTGAGCCACGCGGGCCCACCTTGCTGCTGCAAGGCTGTCCAATCACGCCGCAATATGCATAAGCCAGGGCTTTGCCGCGCCTCGAGTCAATCGATTCAAACACACTCCCCGCACTCTCGCAAACGCACTAAGCAGGACGTGACGGGAAAAATGAGCGACAGCTTGTGAGAGTTCAGTCAGGTCGTCGACTCCCTGATGCCGCGGGGGCTGCTACGGCGGCGGCGGGCCCGTGCTGAACTACCACGTGTCGGAGCGGCACTCACCATTCCACCCGCGATCGCAGCGTTTGGCTACGCCGATCTGGCCAAATCAATTACCGTGCGGAGCTCGTGAAACATAATGATGTCTCGGACGCCGACGCGGCGCCTCCGAACAGGGCGGGATGGCGAGGCCACAGGAGCCTCGGGCGCCGCTGCGGCTATTGAAATTCAGCGATGCGGAGCACATCCATCGCACCACACCCTGGCTACCGCAGCATCACACCACACCAGGAGAGGGCAGTATCGCACCACACCAAGAGAGGAGAACATCGCACCACGCTAAGAGAGGAAAGCATTGCACCACATCCTGGCTACTGCAGTATCGCACCACAACAGGGGAGGACAGTATCGCACAACAACAGGAGAGGACAGTATCGCACCACACCAAGAGAGGAGAGCATTGCACTACACCGAGAGAGGAGAGCACCGCGCCAAACCCTGGCTTCTGCAGCGTCGCACCACACAAAGAGGGGACAACACCGCCATCGCACCACACCCTGACCGCAACAGTGCCGCCATCGCACCACACCCGGACCGCAAACAACGTCGCCATCGCACCACACCCGGACCGCAACAGCACCGCCATCGCACCACACCCGGACCGCAACAGCACCGCCATCGCACCACACCCGGACTGCAACAACGTCGCCATCGCACCACACCCGGACCACAACAGCACCGCCGTCGCACTACACCCGGACCACGACAGCATCGCCATCGCACCACACCCTGACCACGACAGCATCGCCATTGCACCCCACGGAGACTGCGCGGCACCGGGACGGTAGTCCGTGACAGGCCATTATGTCCCCGGCTGCCAACTTGTCGCGGGACCCGTCCGACTTGGCGCTGCAGTGATTGCCAAAGTTCGCACGCGAGCCGCCCAGATTGCCGAATGGGGCCCGTTTCGTGCATTTGAATACATTTTTAAAGGATTCTTAATCGAGCCAATGCATCCAATTGCCGTAATACCTCGTTGGTGATGCGGCGGGCGTGTTTTTAATCGAGCAATGGGGCCATAACTCGGCCGCTGGGCGCGGACGGACCGATTTATGGGTGTGGGGGAGGCGTTTTCCTGTGTCGGCAACGGACAGGGCGGGCGCGCGTGTTGCCCTTTGCGCGCATTCCCTCCTTCCGTAGTCCTCGCGCCCGGAACTGGGGTTCGTGGGTGAGCCGACAGCGCAGACCTGACGAGCAGACCTGAAGTGAGGCAACCCAGCTTGCCTGAAGACCCCCGAAAAACCGGTGATCAATGGGACTGATGCTCTGAAAGCTGAAAGCCCCGATAGGACTGAGGCCGCGCCGCCAGAGTGAGATGAGCCACCGAAGGAGGAAAGACGCTGGATAAAGCGAGTTTTTTATAGATCGGAAGATCTGATCTCCAAAAGAGGGCTCACATGTGGCAGGGAAGAAAGACACCACACGGAGCTAATCTCCGAAAGAGGGCTCACATGTGGCAGGGAAGAAAGGTCCCACGCGGAGCTGATCTCCGGGGGAACTAATCACATGCGGCAGGGAAGGAAGACACCACACGGAGCTAATCTCCGAAAGAGGGCTCACATGTGGCAGGGAAGAAAGACCCCACGAGGAGCTGGGCTCCGGAGAAACTGATCACATGTGGCAGGGAAGAAAGACGCCACAGGGAGCTGATCTCCGGGGAACTGATCACATGTGACAGGGAAGAAAGGCCCCACGCAGAGCTGATCTCCGAGGGAACTGATCACATGTGGTAGGGAAGAAAGGCCCCACGCAGAGCTGATCTCCGAGGGAACTGATCACATGTGGCAGGGAAGAAAGGCGCCACACGGAGCTGATCTCCGAAGGAACTGGCAATTGAAAGAGCTCAGTATTGATGTGGAGGGAAACTACACATCATTGCACGATGCAGACAAGGAGCACTGTCCTGTCCCAGATGCAGGGATGTGACGAAGGCAATGTCACGCTCCTGACGTGGCATCGCGGGCGTCCGGCTTGTAAGAACCGCAATCGCTATACTGCCTCCCTCTCAACGTAAGGCCGCGTTCCATCCGTCGTCAGCACGATTCTCAGCTGGGACGTGTGACGTCATGCGTACTGACGGAGTGTTCGATAAATGGGCTGACGGGAAAGTTTTTTTTTTAAATTTTGCTTCCCTTTCTGCCTTTACTTCTTACTTTAGACCACACACTGACTCTCGCTGACCATCGACCATGACATACTACCTATAAAGTGGTGCTTGGAAGCGTGGCTTTTGTTGCGGTATCACCATCCTCTATACGATTCGTATGTTGGACGCTTCTTCCTATTTTCAATTCATTTCAATCTCTTCCATCTCAATTTAAGTGTTTGCTTATAACGCTACTAATTTACTGGGGAACGCAACCACAAACCACACCAATCATTGTCACTCACCTTTGCATGGCTACTCGTAGCATTTCATTTCTCCCCTTATCTATCTCACGTTGCCTTTCTCCCGAAATTAGAGATAAGTGCCCCCACCCCACCTGACGTATTCGCAAACGCAGGGCTACCAAATCAAAGTCCCGCTTCTTAATCAGATATTTTTAAATCTGGTAGCGCTTTCTCTCCATGCTGACGGGCTGTCAAAAAATCCTGGCATCATCTTCAGCCAGCACGTGACGCCACAGGCCACGTGACTTTGTGGCCACGTGACGTGACGTTGGGCGAACACTGGGCCGTAATTGGTACTGACAAACGTGCTGGCTACAGATCAAACGCGGCCTAGGCAACTTCATCTTATCCGGGATACCGTCCACTGACCAGCGTTCAGTGAGCGTTCGCAGGCTTTGCTTCCGCCATCATGACCAGCGCCCAGTGAGCGTTCGCAGGCTTCGCTTCCGCCCTCATGACCAGCGCCCAGTGACCGTTCGCAGGCTTAGCTTCCGCCCTCATGACCAGCGCTTGGTGACTGTTCGCAGGCTGTGGTTCCGCCCTCATGACCAGCGCTTGTTGACCGTTCGCAGACTTTGCCTCCGCCCTCATGACCAGCGCTTGGTGACTGTTCGCAGGCTGTGCTTCCGTCCACATGAGTAGCGCTCGGTGACCGTTCGCAGGCTGTGCTTCCGTCCACATGAGTAGCGCTCGGTGACCGTTCGCAGGCTGTGCCTCCGTCCACATGAGTAGCGCTCGGTGACCGTTCGCAGGCTGTGCTTCCGTCCACATGACCAGCGCTCGGTGACCGTTCGCAGGCTGTACTTCCTTCCTTATGAGCAGCGCTCGGTGACGGTTCACAGGCTGTGCTTCCGTCCACATGACTAGCGCTCGGTGACCGTTCGCAGGCTGTACTTCCTTCCTTATGGGCAGCGCTCGGTGACGGTTCGCAGGCTGTGCTTCCGTTCTCACCAGGACGCCGGCCCGCACTTCTCCCCTCCCTACACGCATACTCCTCATAAGCGATGCTTATAAAAAAGGGCAGCTGCACCGTAACTGCAAAGATGACCATGCACTTCTGACTAAATCACATTATCGGAAGGCGATTCTAAGCAGCAAAACGCAGGTGATCTTTAACTGGCTTTTGAAAAAGACCCATCGCCTTAACTATCCGTAATAACTATGCACGGTACGCCGGGTGCATGAAGGATGACCTGCTCTTGCCCCGGTTTGGGCCGGCTGCGGCACGACGCAACGCACAGTAGCGCTGATGTCCCGGCGTTAACGAGCCGAAATTGGGCCATTTCCACTTCTTGCAATGGCCAAGCGGTGCGGGTGTTTCTGGCGCTGGCTCGAGGCTTTTGCCATGCCGAGTCGTCTATTAGCTGCCATCACGGCCGACGCTTTGCCAGCCGAGTCAGATGGGGTTGTCGATTTGTTAGCGGCGTTCTGCCGGCGCCTCATCATCAATACCTCATCATCAATACCTCATCTCCACCGTAATCATTATTTGCCGGTCGTTACCAGCATCCTAGCGTGAAAAATAGCGCGTCGGCCTCTTCTAACAAGGTGCCGGACCGACCGCCTCCGGCGCAACGCTGGATGAAGCCATCAGGAATGCGAGACAGTCTCGGTGGACAGCCACGGCTGCCGCGGCCGGGGCCTGACGCCGCACGGCGGCCCGCACAGCCAGGTGCGCCGCCGCCGTCGTCTTCGAGACTGTACCTGTCGGCTGAGTTTGCTGTAGGTCCCTCTGCAGCCCGAAATTTTCCGGCCTCACACGCGAGATGCAATGATAGGCTAGAGCTGACCAGCCGATCGCGCTGCAGCGTTCGGCGGCCATAGGTGATGGGGAGCGGCTGCACTAGCCGCGGGCGACGGCGCCCACCCCGGTCGGCGTCCAACGCCCGGCCGGCCCTCCCCCCTCCCCCCAGCCTCCCCGCCGCCGAGCCGCTGCGCCGGAGACCTGGCACATCTCACCGCCAGGCCGGCACAGTGCGCTGCATGGCCTTCTGATGCCACTGATTTGGTGGTGGTGATCGATTACGGCTTGTCAGTCGTCTGGCCACCTCTCTCAGTATGGTGTGGAGGTCATTAGATTGGCATCAAGATGGTAGTGTAAAGGAGGACCTAACAAGCGTCCGATGAAATATGATTTGTGATTTATAAGATTATATTTTAACGAGTATTTTCAGCTCTTAAGAGTTGTTGAGCTGGACAAGCACTAGGCTGAGGCAGTTTGCAATTACTCATCCATCGAAATGTGGAAACATCGAATGCTCGATCTTCTCCAGTGCAACGGCCAGAAAGATAGCTCGCCAGTTATGCCCGCAAACGATCCAAGTGCACCGCGCTGGTGCTTTCAGATGCTGCGCTCACATCACATGTACATGAGAGGCAGAGCCGCCTATGCTCCAGCCGTCACCAACACGCGGCGCTTGTTATCCGACCGCACGGCGAGCAACACTTAGGAAGATTGCCGGCGTATGTGTGTGCCCCTCACCTGCATACATCCACACACACTGGTCCCCGCTCGCGCTCTGTGTACGCTGGCGGCGCAACCGGGGCGTGCTGTCCTGTGTACGCTGGCGGTGCAGCCGGGGCGTGTTGTCCTGAAGCCGAGCTGGCCGCGCCGCGTGTACTAATTAGCGCGCCTGGTCGGGCTCACGTCCGATGGGGCCCGGCGGCCGGGCCCGCGGCGACGGCGGCCCTATTGCTCTCACCGAGAGTTTCACCGCTTCGAGACGACGTGCTGGTCATCCCCCTCCCACTCTCCCCCTACTCCCTCTTGCTCTCCCTCTCTCCTTCGATCTATCTCTTCCCCTCTCTTCTCCTCTTTCCCCATACCCTGCTATCTTCTCTCGTTCTCTCTCTCTCTCCCTCTCTCTCCCTCTCTCTCTCTCTCTTCTTCTCTCTTTCTCTCTCTCCCTCTTTCTTTCTCTCTCTCTTGTTCGCTCTCTGTACACTTCTTCTCTTGACTGAGAGCTGATTGACTCGAAATGGCGGCGAGCACGTAAGAATAACAACACATCCGCCTTCGCATAAAGCTTCGTATAACGCACTATCAACTGCTTTTCTCCTCTTCTCTCACTCCTTTTTGCAGTTTTGCTGTTCTGGTCCTGGCTTGACAGATAAGAACTTAATCGCATAACTTCTTGCGACACTGTTCTCAACGGCCCGGATGATGACAGACAGACCATTGTCCAGGCTCGTAGTCTAGCGAAACCAGTCGGTGGGTTCTCAGCCCTGGGTCGATCTCCTAACGAATCACGGAACGCTGTCTTTTTCTCGTAATTGGATTGTCCTGTTAGTTGTGCGCTTCGGGAAAATTGAGAGAGCACTTAGCACTAATTTTTGTTTGCAGTCCGTGATTTCATGAGCATGGTAACTTGAGATGGAGCCCGCTATCAACTCCGGAGGGGATGGCGGTGGGAGGGGAGGCTGGGCTGCAAGCTGTGAGAGATCGAGCCCTTTCAACCGAACACAATCCTGCACCTCCACCACCGGCAATCAGCAGGTTGTCATCTAATGTCGGCTGCTGGTGTCAGTCGGCCCCATTTGGCGACCTTGTAATCTCGGCTAAGGTTCCAGCTACGGATCAATTAACGCCGAGAACTGGTCGTCCACTTGCCGTGGCAGTCCCTGTCGGCATCAACAGGTCGTAACTCAGTCGTTTAGTTATGATGGCGCCGGCCGGCAGAAGCAGGGTCGAGGTGGACCTGTGCTGTGATGGCGTGTGACCGAAAACTCCCCTGCAGACACCTGTTAGCTTTTGCACTTGTAAACAAGCCCTCTGCTAATGACATAATTTATCGAGAATAGTGTCCGTTTAGCATAAGAATGTCGGCAATGACCCGAAGCTTCCATGTGGGCGGAGCCAACCGGCCAGAACCGCTTTGGAGAGGTGTTAAAACGCCATAACTTTCGGCTCTGTCCTCGAGCCAGCCCCGCCCTGTAATTTTCGCCCGGCCATTTATCCGTACCGATTCCTGAAACAATGGTGCGGGCGGCGAGTCGTGCAGGGCGCCGCGAGCTCGGCCCGTGCACCACCGCCGAACCTCCCGGCCGAGCCGCCCGGCCAAGCGGCGGCGCGCTCCCAACCAGGCCCGGCCGAGTGCCGACCAGGCCCGGTCGAGCGGCGGCGCGCTCCCGACCAGGCCCGGTCGAGCGGCGGGGCGCTCCCGACCAGGCCCGGTCAAGCGGCAGCGCGCTCCCGACCGGGCCCGGCCGAGCGGCGGCGCGCTCCCGACCAAGCCCAGTTGAGCAGTGGCGCGCTCCCGACCAGGCCCGGCCGAGCGGCGGCGCGCCGAGCCCGCCGGCCAGCCCCACTGGAGCGTCCTGCGGCGCGGCACTTGCACCCCACGCACAGCCGACCAGAGCACGATCAGCGGCGGCGCTGCCCCCCCCCCCCCCCGAACCGTCCGCGCGGCGGCGGGACGCGTCCATGGCAGCTCAACCGACAGTCCGACGCCGAGCGGCCCGCCGACGCTGAGCGAGTGGCCGTGCCCGGCTACCAGCCGGCGCCGCGTCGGCGTTCCCGGGGGCAGGCCCGGCCCGCACGGAGGCGGGCTGGGCCGAGTCGCGGCTACGGCGACGCCGCCGGCACCCGCCAGCCGACATCTCCATTAGAATGTGTTTTTCATCGTGATTAATTGTTCGGCGACCCGAATAAATGCGATATTAATTGGTTTCTGGCGGCCGTCGGCGCGGTCGCGGGCTCGGCCACGGGTCGACCGCTTCCGTGCTGCGCGGAGCGGCACGTGAGCGACACGCACGTGCTCCGCGAGTATCACGTGCGGCCCGGCCGTGTACTGGCGCTAATGACAAGGCGCCGGGACGGCCGCCTTTTGTGCGCGGTGCGGACGCGTCTTCGTGTCCATGGCAACGGTGGCGTGTAAAACCGTAGGGCGACGTCATAAACAAATCAATTACGTGTCCGGCGAAGTCTGGTCATCGAACCGCCGCCGCCCGCTCGGCTCTGTTGTCGGCGTCACGTCACGTGACCGGGCGGATCGGGCCGTCGTAAATCAGCCGGCGCATCGGATCCGCTATTTATTCTCGGCGAACGGCTGTAAAATTAAGTGACGATGGCCGCCAGCCGGCCAGTCCGCTCCCAGGTGACAAATTAATGGGCGATCGCAGGTGGCGAAGGGGTGGCCGCCCGGGCGCGCCCGCCCGATGGCGCCCGGCCGGCGACGGTGTTCGGGACGGCTCCATTGGCCGCGGCGCGCCGGTGATTTGTGATTATTGCTGCTGGTCGGCGCGCGGCGCGGCCGGGCGGGAGCGGGCTGCGCTGGCGGCCATGCCGCGGGCGCGGTCCGACGCGCCGCCGCTCATATCCATAATGCCCGCTCCATGGCGCCGTCATCCGCATGCACCCGGGCTGCTTGTGAGCATGATGGGGATGCGGGTCGCGGCGGGAAGGAGGGGGGCACGAAAGCGGTAATCCGCCGCTGTGGGTGTGGGTGGAGTTCACAGTCGGATAGACGGGGAGGAGTTCGCAGTCGGGAGTGGAAGGTTCCATCACGTCAGCGCCGTGCGACTTTGTGAGAAACAAAATACTGTCGTGAATGTCATGCCGCACTGAAACATAAATTTGGATTCATGTTAACGATTTTAGTGAAACGTTTTGCCCCTAAGTAAGCACGGACACAAAATAAAGCGGACAAAATGTGCAAAGAAAGCCAGGTGGTAACAAAATGAGCATTTTTACCATGGCTGTACCCGCCCCCACCGTCTGGCGAGACTCCTCGGCTCTTGTTTCCTGCGCATCGCTCGGTCGGCACGCCAGGTTTGTCGATACTGCCAGTTATGAAGAAATACGGCACGTCAGGATGCCCCGCTAATGGTCGACAAATATGGATTTTATGGGCGTGTTTAACACGCGTAAACAAATCGGAATCTCATCAACCTAAAAGACGCCGTGTATCGAGTCGCTCCACCCGACACAGGCCGTGTCCACCGCTCCCCGACACCGAGTCCCGACGATCCGGCGACAGGTCCGACTCGACCTGGCGTCTCCCGTGGCGCCCCTCGTCCCCCCTCGACGGGGGGCCGCGGCTGCCGGCCACACAGTAGCACTTCGTGCGGCGGGGCGCCGGAGGGGTCACAGGCAGACCCTTCTTCCCGCTGAGCTCGGTCCGGACGCGCTATCAGGCGCAGATACGCAGCTAACAAGCTACATCTGTTTTGCCGATAGCTGGCGACGAGCCCTCATGACCCTGGCGCACGCAACGCTGCCAGCGAGCCGACAGGCGGCCGGCGAGCCGTGCGGACGGATAGATGGATGGCCGAGTCGTGCCGTCGGCGGCGGCGCTGACGATGAAGCATCACCGCCTTCGAGACCCTAATTAACTCTTTTTGTCATTGTCAGCCTGCATCTGATCGTCGGCCGGTTTTTACAGGGCTTATCGGAACCAGTTGCGCTGGCCGGGCCTCTAGAGGGACCGGCCGGCCTCCTGGGCTGGCGGCGCTCGCTCCTCCCGCGCTGTCGGGCGGTAGCTGAAGATACGGGGATAGCTTCTGGATATGTCGGGTTACGCTGGCTTATCTGGATAGACACATCGATCTCCCTGGCGGACTCCTGGCGACCGCGCGGTTAATGACGCTGGCAGACTCTTGGCGACCGCGCGGCTGATGACGCTGGCGGACTCCTGGCGACCGCGTGGCTGATGACGCTGGCAGACTCCTGGCGACCGCGTGGCTGATGACGCTGGCGGACTCCTGGCGACCGCGTGGCTGATGACGCTGGCGGAATCCTGGCGACTGATGGCGCTGGCGGACTCCTGGCGACCACGCGACTGATGACGTTGGCAGACTCCTGGCGACCGCGCGGCTGATGACGCGGGCGGACTCCTGCCGACCGCGCGGCTGATGACGCGGGCGGACTCCTGGCGACCACGCGACTGATGGCGCTGGCAGACTCCTGGCGACCGCGCGGCTGATGACGCGGGCGGACTCCTGCCGACCGCGCGGCTGATGACGCGGGCGGACTCCTGGCGACCGCGCGGCTGATGACACTGGCGGTGATTGCTAGGCCTGCCGGGCTCGTGATCCGTTGTGCTTCCCTTGGTGCAGGGCCGCTCCACCGCATCAGCATCCCCCGACCTCACGGATCTCCTGGCGGGCCACAAATGGAGACCTGGGACCTGACAGATCTGGGAGACCCTGGGAGAACCGTCGGTCATTTCTGAGAGGGTCGCCTGTGCTAGACCAGTACCAGATCATGAGATCTGAGATGGACTCACCGCAGGTCTGGGATGGGCCTTCCGTGCCATGTCACTAGGCCTGGGAGGGCTCTCCGCACCCAACCACCAGGTCTGGGCTGTTCTCCCCGGAGACTCTCCATGTCCAGTCCGGGCTGCACTGTCCGAGAGCTGGCCGCGCTGGACGCCCCGCCGTCACCCGGCGGTGTCCGCTGGGACCGTCGACCGTAACCCATCGCTCAGAGCACCTGTCCCCGCACGGCCGTTACACCTATTATAACTCTTTCAGTCTCGCCGCATGCGGTCGGCGGCGGGCGGGCGCGCGCCGGCGCTCAGGGAACGTTTTGTTTTCGGCGCAGTCGGCCGGCCTGGCAGACTGCAGGAGGTCGACGGGTTTACGGGCATTGTCGACAACAGCTCACTTACCCGCCCGGCTTCGTCGATAGTTTATGCTGTGAAGACGCTGCGCTTGGCGTATCGCAGAGCTGCTGACGCTCGACGCTTCAGGGAGGACGTCGGAGCGCGCTGCTTGAGGTGCGGGCTTCATTTAGTGCTGAAACTGTGCCTACAGCGGCGGACTTCGGCGTCAGTCTCGAGGCGCCGAGCCTCAGCACCCGAGACTCGGGGTTACAGAGACGCGGCACACTTGGCACGGCTGGTGAGTGCTGAGAGAAGTTGGCGCGGCCCAACTTTCTGGACGGGTATCTTCCAGCACGACAAAGCTCTGTAACCATGGAGTCATTTCAACGGTATTTGGTGCAGTCACTGCCATAACCACTCAACCGGAACCTCTTGCCACGCACTCCAAACTTCAGACGAGGCCGCGGTGCCAGCCCGACGGATGCTTCCAGCTGGCGTCTCTGCTGCTGTCTGTTGGCGCGTCGAAGTCTCCGCACAGCAGCGGGCTTTGTTGCGCAGTTTCGGAGGGCGCCGCCAAGCAGTGTGAGTGGAGCGGTGCAAGCTGCCGGCGTCAGTACGTGATGTCCCTGGAGGCATCACCACTGTCAGCATCAGCACGTGCTGTGCCTGGAGGTGTCGCCACTGCCGGCATCAGCACGTGCTGTCCCTGGAGGCATCACCACTGTCGGCATCAGCACATGCTGTTCCTACAGGCATCATCACTGTCGGCATCAGCACGTGCTGTCCCTGGAGGCATCACCACTGCTGGCATCAGCACGTGCAGTATTGGGACGCGTCGCCATTGTCAGGGTCAGTACGTGCTGTCGCGGGATGCGTCGCCATTGTCGGCGTCAGTACGTGCTGTCACGGGATGCGTCGCCATTGTCGGCGTCAGTACGTGCTGTCACGGGATGCGTCGCCACTGTCCGCGTCGGCACGTGCAATCTCCGGACGCCTCGCCACTGTCGGCGTCGGTACGTGCAATCTCCGGACGCGTCGCCATTGTCGGCGTCAGTACGTGCAATCTCCGGACGCGTCGCCACTATCGGCGTCAGTGCAGGCAGTGACGCGCACCCGCCGCTGGCCACCATTACGCCCGTATCAGCGCATCTCGCCGCCAACTATGACAAATCGCGGACGAGGCCCCAATCACTCCGGGCGCAGGTCGGAGCGTATCGACAGCAGCATCTTGACCGGCCGCTGGCGTGTGTCCAGGGTCCGGGGTCTACCTTCAGTGGCCGGTGTCCAGTGTCCAGTATCCAGTGGTCAATGTCTGGCGTTCAGGGACGGTGTTCAGCACCCAGTGGCCAATACCCACTAGCTAGAACCCTGTGTCCAGTGACCAATGCCCCTTGTCCAGTCGCCAGCGTTCGGTGGCCAGCGTCAGGTGACTGGTGCTCGGTGTCCAGCGTCCAGTTTCCAGTGTCCAGCGGCCAGCGTTCGGTGGCCAGCGTCAGGTGCCTGGTGCTCGGTGTCCAGCGTCCAGTTTCCAGTGTCCAGCGGCCAGCGATCGGTTTTCGCACTGACGGCTGCTGCTGCAGAGCAGCTCGGCATGGTAACGCCGTCAGGGCTCACCGCAGGCGGCAGCGGACCACCGTGACGAGCAGAAGGCATCTGCGGATCCAGACGAACCGCGGATCTGCGGATCAAGACTTCCCGGCCACCTTGGTCGGCGTAGAAGGCCCGGTGAGACACGGGCTGCCCATTTGTCGCCGCTTGGTCGAGTTGTTCATCTGGCGAGATGTAAAATATGCCTCGATTAGAAGGTACGCATTTGGGTTTGCAGACAGCAGGCTCAGGGTGAGAACGGCGCGGTAAGCGTGGCCGTGGTCCCACATTTTCTCCCACGACCTATCTCAGTATAGCATGGCTTTATAGAAAGCTGGCCGATCCAGCAGCTTTGGCTTTTTAACTGTTCCCAGCTCAACGGTGCACCGGCGGATGACACAAACTTCGGTACAAAGCCCGCAAAAATAGATAATGATGTCAAAATCGCCCCACGCAGCTAGTCGAGGGGCGTAATTATCGTGAAGTAAAACACCATCCACCACGAGCCCTCCTTACCAATTGTTTTCTCAGTATGTGGCAGTGACGTTTAGATAATTATTTCTGTCGTGTTATCGCGTGAGTTACGCCATTGGTAATTACACTTAAAGCCCGGATAACTCATCGCTGACGTATCCACAAACTAGGACGAGGTTTCTATTACCGAACCGCCATATTGGCGAGCCAACGTAAGGCAAATTTATAAACCGGCAGCCGACTCCACGGATGAAATACTCGCTATTTCTCATAGCAGCGGCTCAATTTGCAAGCCGACGGCGGCACCTGACGGGTCGGCCGGCCGCCAGGCTCCGCCCCTTTTCAGGCGGCCGGCCAATCAGCGGCCGCATGCATAAGACGGTGAAATCCGAGCTGTCAATTTCGGTAATGAGTAAGCGGCGCGGCCTAGGGAGGTGTCCTGCGCGCCTCTTGTTAGCCGGGCGGTGAGCGGCGAGCGGCGCATTCCAGCCCACCCCCCAGCGGCCGGCCGGCTCTGAAATTCAAATAAGGCCGGTAATCGTCCGTTTGGGGTTTGTCGGCATTTTCGGCCGGCCCGGGCGCGCCGAGGGGGTGACAAATTGGCGCCCCCAGCCGCCCAGGAATCCCGTCGGCCTGGTCAGCGGAGGCGGACCGCGCGCCAGGAGGACGCTCTGGGTCAGTGCGGGGTGCGATATGGGCCAGCCGAGCAGACGCGCCACTCCCGTCGGCCAGCGGTGGAGGCTCGGACCGGGGCGGATGAGATGAGCCGTACATTAACTGGATGGAGCTTATCGGCGCGGGTCTCGTCAGCATCTCGCCTACTCCCAACGCGTGATGCGCACCAAAGCAGATAGGAATGAAGGCCCGTGAAATCGCTATCAACTTTTGTCGTCCATGCTGCTCAACCAATGATGGCGAGCGTAAGACGTAGCACACTCGAGGCTGTTAAACAGACGAGTGCCAGGCTTGGATGCCAGCTTTGGCAGTTTCGCCGCCCTCAGCGATGTAGCGAAGGCTAGTGCGGCCCGGTTCTCACAGATCCTCTGCCGAAAATAGCGGAGGCGGGCATAAAAAGCATCTATCTGGTTCCTTGGCACATCAATGTTGCTGAGTAAGTGTTAGCGTCACCATTTATTTCCAAAAGTCAATACATGATGTAAGGCAATGACACATTTATTCCCAAAGAGTAATGTGAAATCGTCTGTGAAAGCATTTGATACAATGTCATCCATTTCGCCTTGAATGACCCTGCAGCCACAACTGTCATGTACGACGTTGTTACGGATGCACTGTTAAGGTCCTACGAACATTTACCTGGCAATTTGGCTACTCGGCTTGGCGTGCCTCTGACATTGAATGCCTTCTATGCCACCAATGAAATAGTTGCAAATCATGTTTCGTACTACATATCGCCATCTTTAATATCAAGCTCGATGTGACCTTGACTATAAGCGACCTTTGCAAATGCGCAATAGGCCTCAATTATATATATATATATATATATATATATATATATATATATATATATATATATATCTCTCTCTCTCTCTCTCTCTCTCTCTCTCTCTCTCTCTCTCTCTCTCTCTCTCTCTCTCTCTCTCTCTCTCTCTCTTTTTTTACTCCTTCACATCATCTGAGCCTTTACACGGTGCGGTGCATGTAAAGCCAAGAATACGTCGAGCACATCCTATTTCCGCATTTTTGCTCGTGGCGACCTCTAAAAATTGAATCATGCGTCTGTGATCTAACAGGGAACGTTTTGACCATGGGAAAAATATTTCAAACGCACCTTCCTAGAAGTTCATACGAATGGGTGGGAAGACATTCTCGAAAATCGCAGGGGGCCGCAACAGTCAAATTATAAAGAAGTCCGAACGCGGGGACTTCATCACGGATTATCAACGCATTGTGATGGTGCTGGGGTCCACTACGCCTCTGAAATGCTTCTCGTTATACAAGAACCACAATATCCCACGAACAAGCTGATAGCAACATCACGCTTTTCACAGCTTAAATCTTCGACACAGGTAGTCTTGCCCGTGGTGTCCAGCACCGGATCAAGGCATCAACACACACATCGTCACGTGCATGGTCGCTACATCGTTAACATGCATGACAAAAAGTGACGTAGAATGAGAGCAAATCATTGAACGAAAAATTTCATTCTTTTTCCGCAGTTTTGAGCCGCAGGCAAATATCACCGAGCCCCTGACTATATTTTTAATGGCAGCAGATCATACTTTGTGCACCTTTTGCAATGCGAAACAAAGGAGCCAGAATGCTGACTAGCCTAAGGCACCTTATTCGCGGCCGTGGTTCTCGCAAGATATAACTGTTGTTATCATAATACAATAATCCAGTTGTTAAACTTTTCAACATACAAAATATGGCATCCGTATGATGCTAAAATGATGCACAAATACGATATCAATAAGCTGGACAAATATGACACAAACATAATGTACAAATATCAGACGCAAACCTGCTACAACAAAACTGTTCTCTGTTGTGATGCTTATCAATTTCACGAGACTGATATATGTATATTTTATAACATACATTTTCACTGTATATCTGTTGTGCCGGTGATTACCCAGGCACGTCTTCCAGGCCCTAAGCCTGGCTCGGATTTGGAAAGCTGTCGGGTGCTCTGAGGTTCACCAATAATGCTGGAAATTAATTATGAAAGGAAGTATGTACGAATGTATGTATGTATGTATATATGCATGTATGAATTCGTAAACTTTTCAGGACTCAGTTCTTCAACTTTCCGAGTCAGTCCATGTACATCAGAGCGCAGGGGGGGGGATGGGGGGGGGGGGGCACGCACACTCTGGCGCGGCTTGCTCAGTAGGTGGTGTACAGCTAGGTCGCGTTCCGCCAGAGACTCGTTAATTTTGAGCCAACCGAGCGTTTTTAGGGTCGGAGATTGGTGTTCGAATCTCTTGGCTACATTGCTAATTCTGGCACCAAGATTGATGCCTTTGGATCCTACATAACTTTGCATTTGACAGCAACCACCCCACGCTGTGAGGCAGTATCTTATGCGGGGATGAACGAGCCCTCCAATCACAATCTTTTTAGTCTTAACTGGCAGGCGATGGCTCAATGTGACAATACCTACTTAAGTGCTGTAACATCATTTCCCAGTGACAGATATCTGACATTCCTAATCTAGGTTAGCGTCAACGATTCCCAGAACCCACAAGGTGAGGGTTCGGTTTTGCCCAAAGTTTGCCTTCAGTATTGCTTGAACTTCCGTCGAAGAGATTTTACGAGCAGAAATAAGCTTTTAGATAATTATCTTGAGGCGATTTGCGTAAGCCAGTTTGGAGTGATGCTGAGGGTTGTCTGCACCTTATCACGAAGGTCGCCAATATTGGTCGGATGAACCAATATTCAATGCCAATGACGATATTTAATGAATCAGAGAACTGAGCGTCGTCAGCATACATGATGAGTTGTCCGCAGTTACTAAAAGGAGGCAGGTCATTAGTAAACAGTGCGAGAGAAATCGGTGCTAAAATGCTTCCCGGGGCTACATCTTGAGTCTTATAGTTTTGTGTAATGTGAAGTTTAAAAAAATACACAGCTCCAGCCCAGATGACGGCCACTTTCTACCACTATGCATCGCTTAGGCAAGGCAGGATATATAATGAAGACGCAGCACAGTACCGTGCATAAGTTGTTATGGCCCTTCACCTTTAAAGGGGTGGTCGGTGCATCTCACGCTCACCCACCCCATTACGTTTCCCAGTGCTACCTCTCCGGCATGTCCCGCAGTATCCGGCCGTCCCAATGACTCAGATAGTGAGAGCGCCTGCTATCCGACCCACCCAAGCGTGGCAGGCTAGGTTCGAATCGCTTTGGGCGCTCCCTATTTGCCCTCGGCAGGTATGGTCTACGGCCAGTGGAGGCGGCTGCAGTAAAGGTCAGGTGACGTCAGAGCGCAGGACGAACCGTGCCGAGCACTGCGGCACGTTTTACTTTCGCCACCATATTCTGCCGTTGGCTTGGAAATAGGCGATCCGATCGTGGGGGTCAGGGCTCAGTGCACTGCACTGCACAAATACTGCTTAGCGCGAGCTCTGATCTTAGAAATCCATTTATTCAAATACTTGGATTAAATTCCTTGCTGCTAAAACTGCACTGAAATTTTCGTTGGTTTCCGCAACATGAATTGCGTGTGTTTGGCCACCAAAATCGTGTCCCTTCCGCTTCTGTTGTTGAGAAGAGACGGCTTTGAAACAATGCATGGCGGTCCACAGAAAATGGTGCATAGCTGCAGTAACTCCCGTTTGCATTTTGATTGGTAATGTAGCTGAATGCTTAAAATTTGTTTGTACCACTTCACACAACTGACCCCGAGAAGAGGAAAGAAGACCAACGCAAAGGTACTGAGAGTCTCACACTACCTTAAAATATGTGTGCTTCATGCCGGTAGTTCCCCAAAAATGTTTGGGTGACTATAAGAACAACTAATAAATATGTAACACCATACGACAACCATTCGTACCTCCCCCCCCCCCCCCACTTCTCATACATTTTGTTATGGATTTATTGGTGCGCGAACCTGCGCTAGGGAACATTAGCACGCGCCACCCTGGCGCGTGCTAGGAGACCTTTCGCTCGGGTTGGGGGGGGGGGCAATTTGACCCCCCGCTAAGATCTTGGGAACTAAGAAAGCTGGAGACACCAAATTTGCAGGGTGTGTTGACCTGTACACTCACTTGGGTCAAAGTTTGAGGTTACTGGGTCATGACCTGCGGGTCAAATAAGGTCAAACAAGGTCAATTTCAGGTTAGTCTCCAAAGTGCTCCCAGACCCTAGATATCTGTTTCTAAGCAAAAGGTCACAAGCTCATTTAAGGTCGGTGACCTGGCTTGACCTTTTAAAGGTCATGTTGATCAAAATCACACAAGACTGCCCTGAGTTTTGCATTTGAATAAGGGACAAAGATTACGCTTGGCAGTGTGTTCTTTAAAAATATTGGCCTGAGTCATCTTGGTTCAATGACCTATAATGACATCTAAGAAGTCAATTGAAGATGCCTGGTGTTGTTCCTGCTATCATGAATTTAAAATGAGCACCGGAAAATACCCCATACAACAAGCCCTAGAGCAATAAAACAGATTGGTTTTGACATTCGTCTGACCTTCATACCTGGCCTTAGGCCAACTTGATTTGCTCATTCAATGCTTGTGTTGCCTAATGAAGCATGCCAAAGATATATGGCTTCGTCAAACACTCCGTTGTTGCATCAGATTGAACGATTCCATAGAAATTGACTTTGCTGAAACCATGGCCTCTCTTTGACCTGCTATAGGTTAGTGACCTTACAAGGTGCATCTAAATTTCTTACCCCAAACGATCCGCTATTCAATTGTGAGCAGCTATGCAAAATCTGGCGCGGCTACGCCGCGCCGTTCGGAAGCCATTCTAGAAAAACCTTTGGGAGGGTCAATTTGAACACCCCACCCGAGTGCGTGTTGCCTGCAGTCGGCACGACCTAGTAAAGAGCTGCATTCAGTAACATTGGTCACACGACACCGAAAACTGGAGCCGGCGCCGTGCCCGCCGAACCCGGCATTTCCCCTCCACTGGCCCTTCACTGAGCCCCCACTGACCCTACCATTTCCCCTCCACTGACCTTCCACTGACGCTCCACTGACCCCACCATTTCCCCTCCACTGACCCTCCACTGAGCCTCCACTGACCCTACCATTTCCCCTCCACTGACCCTCCACTGACGCTCCACTGACCCCACCATTTCCCCTCCACTGACCCTCCACTGACCCTTCACTGAGCCTCCACTGAGCCTCCACTGACCCTACCATTTCCCCTCCACTGACCCTCCACTGACCCTCCACTGACCCTCTACTGACCCTCCACTGACGCTCCACACTGACCCTCCACTGACGCTCCACTGACCCTCCACTGACCCTCCACTGACGCTCCACTGACCCCACCATTTCCCCTCCACTGGCCCTCCACTGACCCTCCACTGACCCTCCACTGAGGCTCCTCTGACCTCACCATTTCCCCTCCACTGACCCTCCACTGACCCTCCACTGAGGCTCCTCTGACCTCACCATTTCCCCTCCACTGACGCTCCACTGGCGCTCCACTGAGCCTCCACTGAGCCCCCAGTGACCCTCCACTGACGCTCCACTGACACTCCACTGAGCCCACCATTTCCCCTCTACCGACGCTCCACTGACCCTCCACTGAGCCTCCACTGACCCCACCATTTCCCCTCCACTGACGCCCTACTGACCCTCCACTGACCCTCTACTGAGCCTCCATTGAGCCTCCAATGACCCTCCATTGACGCTCCACTGAGCCTCCACTGAGCCTCCACTGAACCTCCACTGAGCCTCCACTGACCCCACCATCTCCCTCCACCGACCCTCCACTGACCCTCCACTGAGTCTCCACTGACCCTCCACTGAGCCTCCACTTACCATGACGTGTAGAAGAACCATTCATGGTCTTCCCCGCAGTTTTAGACCACTGCAGGACCAACTTAACGAGGCGAGTTTCCCGAGCAGCAGCACAAAATTCGTTGTATTTCCGATGTCCTAACCTATCCGTCGTTTCCAACTCACATACTGCTCCTCAACATATCTTACTTACTCGGGCAAGTGATAAGGTGGTGTCCAAACCGGTGATTGTATTTAGCAGGTGGATTATTTATTGGACAACGTTCAATGTTCTTCGTGAAACAACAAGCTTTACTTCACGATTGTTAGTGGCCTGACATGAAGACATGATTGTGTGGCAATGGAACCTGATGTTGATGTTATTACCACTCATAACTGATGCAGACAGTGCAACATGCCAACGATTTATGATAGAAGACTATTGTAGGTAATGACAGGTTTGAGGTATCGCTGCATGTAACGTACGACTATTCCAATATCGTCATATTGCTCACTTCTGTGGGCATTTTTATCACTGCCCCGTTTGTCTTTCAGGAAGTAGTCTCTACACTAGCATTTGCATGCTTAACTCTCGCCCTGATGCGCCGTATTTCATAACACGGACTGATAAGGGGTCGATGCAAACCCCAGCCGTTTCCAAACTAAGAGACACAGAGCTTAGCTAGCATGAAACACCCGTGGATGGATCTTAACGAGATATTGTGATTGCTTAAGAGGTATTTTAGTGTTAGGTCAAAAGTTGACTCAATGATGTCAGATCAAAGGTCAAACGTTGCCGAAAATCGTACGTTTCATTTTTACATCTCCGCACATACGAGACCAGGCCTTGTAGCGTTACAAATCTTAAACATGCGTGCTCTTGTTCAGTTCAGCGTACATTGGTGTTCACTGTTACGTGTTTTGACCACAAGTTTATGACGCATGGCTCCGTTAGTGAAGCAGTGTCGGCCCGCCGCGCGCGTTCTCTCGGCGTTGTCGGTTCCCGCTCGCCGGCCGCGCCGGCCCGCACACCGCCGTGCAGTGTGCCTCAAAAGCCACCGCTGCTGTTCCGAAACCAGAAACGATAGGACACGTTATTGGTGTATTAGCACGCGCAATGGATTTTCGATAGACTATGGATAATTGGGGTATGATTGCACGACATGCCGTAGAGGCATTCTAAAAAACTATCAGGGCGAGGGTCAGCGTACTCCCTTAAGAAGGGAGTACGCTGACCTTAAGATGGTATTAAGACTATATATATATATATATATATATATATATATATATATATATATATATATAAATATACTCCCTTAAGAAGGTATTCCCTCAAGAAGCATGAACGTGCTCGTACCTTCCTTGTCTCTGCATACAAAACAAAACCGAGGGAAGTCCTATATCTGTTCCCCAGGGTCCAAGGGGGAAGCAGCATGTGCGAGTGCCGAGAGAGTTTCACCTCGATGAAGTTGAGGAAAATCTGTTTTTTACTATTTGTACTGCAAAGTCAAGGGAGACCAGTACAACATGGGAGTTATGAAATGCTGGAACACAGCCCTACGCGACGTTTACCATGGGCATCTAGTTTGTGCTGTAAGGTGACCTTTATATTATAACATGTAGTAACATACCTTATCATTATGTTACTTCTGTATGCCGCGCTGAGTGCCAGAGCCGACAAACCCGCACTGCTTTGTTAGTTCAATGTAGTGTGGCATTCCGTGCAATGGCCCCTGGTCTGCCCGCTTTGGCCACTGCTAGTCAATTTCCCTTGAGCGTCGTGGTGACACAATTGTCCTGCGATGTCGTGCGTGTCTTTCCTGACAATACAACTCGTGCGATCATTTCTGGGGAAATTTAACAGCAGCTTTTTTCTGAGCAAAAATGACGGACGGCGGAATGGTGCTGTCGTCGCCGATGCTCAGCGTGGCACAGCTTTGCGCAATGATGTTAGAAGCTTCGTCACCCAGATATATCTAGCGAGAGATATCTGCAAAGTCTTCCCATTGACTGGCGTTGTTCCGGGCTGGACCTGATAATTATAGGAACCGAAATAGATACAGTTGAAATGAGTTACGTTTTTGCAGATCGCGACTAAAGCGCATGGAAAATCAGCAGTGATATGAGGCCAAGAAATACCCAAAAGGTTCATGGCCGCTGAGCGCTAATATGAGCTTTGCAGCTGCTCACGGTTGTCAAAAGGGCGCCCGATGACGTGTCGTCGTGCGTCGCGCTTTCTTTTCAAAACGGACTAGTGTCATTGGCCTCTGACAATCTGTTATTGGCACAGCTATGGCTCAAAGAGAGCTGAGATTACGCTACGGTTTGTGGACGGCACGCCCACCGAGTGCACCCTTTATTTGGTTTCAGTTCTTACCTATCAAGATCTTGCACCTATTTTTGGAATTACCCTGCCCTCAAAAACCTACAAAGCCCAATGTTTACGCAAGAGTTCTTGGCCGTATATCCAAATCGACGCACATTGTTATCTATACGACTGTTTGCTCTTCTTTAAACAATGTTGAACTCCAGCTCTTCCGACGTCTGTTCATATGATAGCGGCCCAGGTTTCGTCTCGTGTTCTTCAGCTCTGCAGTAATTTAATTTGTTTTCCAAACAAGTCTAAATCTTACGCTTTGATGACAATGGAACGAAAAGGTAAAATCATGGATGTTGCAACGTTGCAGGAAGAACCGACCTGAACGAGCACCCTGCGTTTCAATGGCTAGAAAACATCGGTGCGCAGTTTTGAAAGATATAAAAGTGTTGACGTCTTAGCCTTAACGCCTTAACCTGAAAGTCTGCGGCTGCAGGTCGAACTACAGATTAGTTCATCCAGCGGCGTCTAGCTATATGAAGACCATTATAGCCTGCACAGGTACCTTTTATATTATACCCGGCTATTAGAGATTTAAGATTTGGGGACACAGCGTAAAGGGCTTTGTCATTCATTGCTTTGTATTTCGTCTTCAGCAGTAGTTCGGGTTATTGTCACGCTCTTTTCACAAACCCCCGTAGATGCTCTGCATTCAGGGCCGCAGTCTCTCACACTCCCTAGATGACAAAGTTTTATGACCCATGAGTTCCCGTGACTTAAGACCCACGGCGCACAACCCAGGGGCGAAAGCATTGGCATCCCATTGGAGAGCACGACGTCGTGTCAGACATAGGCGTGCTGCTCTTGTTCGCATGCAGTCACCGGCTCAATGTAAGGGCATCAGGAGTGTATTTTCCGCTACAGCTGCGTGAAGGGGGGATGGGTCTCATCCCCGGGCTGTCCACTCAGCCCTCTCGACTTTGCGACCAGCGTCCTTAACTTTGGCCATAAACCAAGTGAACTGCGCGGAGAAATCCAATTCTGTGGGAAGGTTCGAGCATGTGCAGCGCGCTCAGTCCACTACTGATCCAACAAAACTACATCCCTGTGATGTACTGGCCTAAATAGTTCTCCATCGAATCATCTGAGTCACTTCTCCTCGACATGTGCCCTGTCCACCGAAAAACCACGATCGATGAGCGGCACGGGTTAGCAGGTCTGCCGGACGGTGTGATATCCGGAACCCTCGCGCCCAGAGCCGCCCCCACCCGCGTCACCGTTTGACAAACGCGGCGCGACAGCTCCCGCCGCGCGCGCGGCTCCAGCACATCACGGGCGGCGCCGCAGCCATGCTGACGATCCATAATTCATACATTCCAATCATCAGTTATTCATGCCCGCACTGCGTCTTTATCCCGGCTTTGTTTTTCGGCGTTTCCGCGGTGCGGCGGCCCCGCGGGGGGCGCGCCGCCCGCCCGCCAACACGACTTCTTCATTTGTGACTGCCGCGCGCATGCGCACTGGCCGCCAGCGGCGGCTGGTGTTTTTGTGGGTTTGCGGGGAAGCCGGTCAAATCCGCCACTGGCCGGGACGTTTTGCCGGACAGATTTGTGCGGCTTCCGTCACGGGGTGCGCGGCTGACCGAGCTGAGCTGGTGGCAAGCTGCCGCTGCGAGTGAGCGCTTTCACACGCAATTAATTTGCATGCGCTAGTTGAAGAGCGTCGTTGTTACTGCATGCAATTTTGACGCATTTGCATCTAAATGGTCTGCATGTTTACCTTAACAGCATGATGAAATTCACTGCAGCACTTTCATTTCAGGCTAATGTGTACATGGGCGTGACATGATATTGCGCCACTGGCGTGCTTTTGCTTTATTTTGTGTTTCCCACCGGTGGGGATCTCGGATACTGGAAGCACTTACCTATCTGAGATGGGGGACTAATCATGATTATATGGTTGATACCGGAATGTGGGGCCGTCGTGGCTAAAAGTCACATTTTGTCTGGGAAAACGTGAAACGCATACGTTCCACGCGAAAAAAAATTGAGGGTTCAAAACACATTCTAAAAATGTTGAAGGGCTACATGTCCCCCAGCCGCTGCAGTGGTTACACCCGGGGTCACCGAGCGCCGTCACGCACGAGTCACGCTGAAGGGTCGACTTTTGGCGTCTTTCATCAAGCCGCCACCCGACGATCAGCAGGCCTTTCAGTCTTTCTCACGTCCGCGCGCCACCGGCTAAACGCCGGACTAGCTCGTTATCCCCGCTCGTCGGCGCCTGCCGCCCGGTCCGATACAGATCACTCCACCCCCACCCCTCCCCGACCGCCGGTCACGCCGGGCACCCGGCTATTTAGAATATACATAGCCGAGTGACGCGTCCAATTCGGGTGTAATATTATCTGGCGAATGCCGACGATTAATGAGGTCATCATCCGCTGCGTTTTGATGGATCGCGCCGATACGATCTGCGGGACAGTGGCGGCTCACTAACGACCTATAGGCTGCGGCACGACGTGCCCGCCGTCGTGTCCGGACACCGCTCACGGCTGCTGTGTCCGGGCGCTGCACGGCCGGCGCGCGCTGTCTGATTGCCGTGTCGAGTGGGTCGATGGTGCCATTTTTCCGCTGATTACACTCTCAGCGGGCCAGTCAGCCGCCGCTCAGTATGCCAATGTGTCGGGAATGGATCGGAGTCGAGACTCGGGTCATGCACGTATTCCAAGGGCGTAATCGCGGCGTGGCCCGATGCTCGGTGTGAGACGAAGTCTGGTTTAACAGCTTCTCGATGTGTCACGTGGCCGATTTTCGCGGGTGGCCAACGGCATGCACGTTTTGGTTTCCCACGGTCACACTCTTTCTCACCGAGATAGCTTCTCTACGTCAGCTGAAAAGTCAAGCATGCGCCTTGTGAGGCCATCTCCCCCTTCCCACGCTCCTCCCAAAACTAGAGCCGCAAAACCTACAATCTTCAGCACCAGCGTGATGAATTTTGAGGTTTGAGAGCATGGGTGAGCAATTGGAGATGGCCCAGTTAGAAATTGGCGCCCCAGCAAGGGGTGAAGGAAATGCCATCCTGATTTTGCAGGCATTTCTCTGGCGTGCGCTGCCCCGTGGCTGGCACGTCACCTCCCTTGGTAAGGCGCCATGTTGGCTGAGTCATAATCGTGATATACGACCGGAGAGTTTTTGTCCAGGGATCCTTCGATCGAACAACAGGCCCACCACGGCGAGGATGGGAGACAAGCTGGCAGCGTGGTGAAAATGGAGTCAGTGCCTTGAAACTTTCTCCGCACGGGGCAATGCGTCTTGCGGCCATTAAGTATGGCGGGTGGACATCCGAGGCACAAAAAGTCCGGCCTTGTGCTTTTGTTGCTGCTGCAGAAGGACAAATCCGTCTCGCACGGGACAACTTCAGTTAACAGTATAGGAAGGATAGGTTTGCCCGATATCCTATCCGTGAAAATGGTTATTTTTTGTCAAAGAAAATATGTAACAGGGTTACATGGTTACAGAGTCAGTGAGTCCTGCTACCCCTGTGACTGCCGGAATAGTATGGGAGACTGGTACGCCATTGGTCCCGCATTCGAGTACCATAGAGGGTGACTCGCCTGGCCCTCTTGTGCGCATATCGGTCGTCTGGCATCCGTCCAAACCAACACGATTGCCCTGGCACAGGGCAATCGTGGTGTACCATTGTACGGCAGGAAAAGATCCCTGCGATCCTGTCAGGTAAAGAGCGGAACTCAAAACGACCTGGTGACCTGTATCGCCGTTACTTGTGTGGTGTGCTTTGATCTCAGGTTTTTGTCAGTTGCCGAGCGTTATGAAAGACTATCAGGTTACAAAAAACAGAGCCAAGTCCTGATTAGTATATGATCCAAATGCAATGCTAACCCTGCAAAGCGTTCGGAATAGTAACATTTATAAAGAAAATGAGCCGATTTCAACCACTAGGTATCACAAGATAACTGGTTTAAGACTTATTGGTGCGCCTCTGTTGGATTTCTGATTCGCTTTTTATCGCCTTTGGTCCCACTCCTCTGCTTTCAACCCATCTCAATAAGATTCAATTTAATGCCGATGTTGAAAATGCGACCTTGTGACACTGTGGTGCGCTACAAGCACGCGAAGCATCACGGCGATCAATTGGAGACGACTGGTGAGAACTGTGCAGTGCAGCTCACGCGTGCGTGAGATACGACTGGCAGCAATGCTGGCGCGTAGCTCAGTGTTTTGGCATTAAAGGAAGCACGGCGCCTCTTTGTTCTCACGTAAGACCAATTTAAGTGTAAAACCAATATATCCCATTTCTTGATGGATCTTGCTGGATTCCACCCTATACAGTCACTCGATGAACATATGCCTGGCGAGCACCAGCAGCGCTGGACCCCGCCGTTCGCCGGTCTTTCTCGAGCTCCGGCACCACCTCAGGCCACCGGCCCGGCCCGGCAGACGCTGGCAGCGTCGCCCGGCACCGGGTGGTGCGGTCAGCGGCCACTGTTGACCTGGGCGGCGGCGCGTCCGGCCGCCCCCGGCAGCATAAACACCGTCCCGCGCCACACCTCTTCGCAGATCCGCTGAATCAGCGCCGCGCCGCCACTGTCGCCGCCGCGCCGAGCACGTCCCGCGCCGGCGGCGGTTCTTGCGCGGTGGCGTCTGCGGCGCAGCGGCCATGTACGCCGACATCCCCGATGCCGGGCTCGAAGGCAGCGCCGCCGAGCGCAAACCCGCAGCCGCAGGGCCGGCCGGTCGTGCTTGTGAGAGCCAGCCGGCGTCGGCGGCGCCGTGATGGAGCCATCAAATCGACCGGATACAATATCAGATCTAGTTCAATGTTCGCGGACCTAAATCATAAATTTGCTTCGGCCACACCTGCAGTGCCGATCGGCTTGTTTGCATACAGAGCGGGAGGCTGCGGCGGAGCGGCGGCGCCGCTGCACGAGGCGGCTGCACCGGCGGCCTGGCGCTCCTGCTGGCCGCGCACGAGACACGGCCGCCGGGCAGGGTCGCATCCGCTGCCGGGCGCTCACGGAGCCCCGAGCGCGAGGAAGATGCTTTATTTTGGTTATTTACGGCAAGTAAATTGTCACGTTTGTTTCGCTCCTTGGCATCGTCATCTCTCGCGGCGGTTGTAACGAGGGATGACGAGGCGCTGCATGAAGCAGATGGCCCGTGTGCTCGACGCGCGGTCGTGGACGAGTCCTCCACCGACTGCGCCTCGCAGGCCCCGAAGGACAAGGAGCAGATGCGCCTCGTTATGTCCGGCGGGACATTGTTGTCGTGTGGGGCTGCCAGCTTCCGCTCCCAGCGGGACCGAGCTCACGCGGCGTGCTGCCGGCCGTCCAGCAGCCGCGGTCCGCGACGGCCGCTGGCAGCAAGTGTAAAGCGCGCTAATCACTTATGATGTAAAAGCAGATTAAGTTGTCGATGCGGTTGGGTCGCGCGGATTGGATGGCGATGGATGACGCGCCATAGGCGGCGGCGTCCGCCAGAGGCCGCGCCGCGCCGATCCCGGCGTCCCGCTGATCCAGAGTGCCTCCCGTCGACGGGCCGAGGGCGAACTGGGACACGGGACCTGGGACGGGACGGAGGCTGGGAGCGGACCTGAGGCGGGATAGAGGCTGCGAGCGGGACCTGAGACGGGACAGAGGCCGGGGGCGGAACCTGAGGCGGGACAGAGACTGGTAGTGCGATCCGAGGCGGGGAAGAGGTTGTGAGTGGGATCCGAGGCGGGGAAGAGGCTGGGAGTGGCGTCTGAGGCGGGGCAGAGGTTGTGAGTGGGATCCGAGGCGGGGAAGAGGCTGGGAGTAGGATCCGAGGCGGGAAGAGGCTGGGAGTAGGATCTGAGGCGGGACAGAGGCTGTGAGTGGGATCCGAAGCGGGGACAGAGGCTGTGAGTGGGATCCGAAGCGGGGACAGAGGCTGTGAGTGGGATCCGTGGCGGGGAAAAGGCTGGAAGTGGGATGTGAGGCGGGACGGAAGCTGGGAGTGGCATCTGAGGCGGGGCAGGAGGTGGGAGTGTAACCTGGAGAGGGGCAAGGATCTGGACCAGGGAGCATAACCTTGGACCTGGCTGGGTCCTGGAACAGGACAGGGACTGAGTTGCAGGACTTCGGAGTGAAACCTTCAAGTGGAATGGGTACGAGACGGGCTGCGTAATTTGCCCTGTTTCCGCTGTATATTTGACACCTGTAGCAGACTGCCCAGTGAAATCATCTAACGCTCCGTCTTTGGTGCAGAATAAGAACGGTGCTAGATTTTAAAGGGCAAATGTAAAACATCATGAGAGCATCACCATTTGTGTCATTTCCCGTAATGTGACCGAGGTAACAGTGCACTGCGACTCCTTTCATTGTCGTGCTGGTTTTCAGGCGGCACGACAGCCGGCGTTATTTGACCCGACCCCGGTGTTCCGGATGAGGTGCAGTGCTGACGTCACGAGATGAGCTGGCGGCGGCATCTCTGCGATCGGCCCGGGCCGGCACACAGCCTATCGCCGCTGCCGGGTCGCCGCGGTCGTCCACACCTCCGCCTCGCACGCGAGAGAGCCACTTAGCCCGTCAATGTGCCAATTTGAGGAGCAATTACCCCTCGTTTGTGGAGCCAGAGCGAAGAATTTCCAACGAGGCAGGCGAAATATGACCAGCATAGCACACCGGCCGTAGTAATTACACACACTTCGACGTACGTGTACAACAAACGAGTGGGGCAAGGAAGAGGTGCTCTCTGTCAGCATCAAAAGGTAACGGCTTCATCGAGCGTTGGCTGTCGGTGATAACTGTGAATGAGGTAAATCACGGTATTACCAGACTGTTACAAATTGTTAATGGGTGAAAGCCAGCAACGGTCTACGATGAAACCTATTAGCATCAGACGGACACTCCGGTATTCAAAATCGACGGCTGCTGAGCATTCACCACTAGTACTATAGCGTGGTATGCATTTTACCACACACGCACAACTTCTCGATAGCCCGCTGGAATCTCCGTGGGCTAACTGAAGTTAGGATGTATATGTAGACGGTTCGCGCCTTATGGACGCTCGTAGTAATACCAAGCTTGCCCTCACATTTGTATGGTACCTAGTCGGGCTCACAGCCTACGTAGGTGCTGTCAACTATCACTACTCATGCTCAGGCAGGGTTCAAGACAAGTTCATAATCGAACTGCCTGTGAGCTCGGTCACTCTCACCTGGCTCACCGTGCTACGCTCATCTATCGCGCTGGTACCTCGTGGCTTCACTGTCGACTTGCGAAACGTGACCTCACCTTTTTACATGCCGTGTTTGGGGGGGGGGGGGGGGGGGCGGACTGACCAAGAAAACATCCAAGCGATGCTTGGTATCGCCGCTCTTGTCAGACTCACTAATACATGCTCCGTATTATATTTCGCGGCCCCCAGAGTGAATTATCACTATAGTTGGTTTGTTTTTGTTTTGTTTTTGTTTTTTTTGCTGCTGACTAAAACGTCGCCCTAATGAATGTTATTGCAAGCCTTCCAGCAGTCCTCTTATTGGTGCTATCATGGGTTCAAAGTTGTCATGTTAAGCAACGACATCCATGGTGCCAGCTGGTGCTAGTTTAAGCGACGTTGTTATGCTAAATAACAATTATATTGACGGCACTCAACATTTGGGGGCTGCGCTCATGCTCAACAATGACATGGTTATGAAATCAACATAAAAACCTTGAATTCATAATGCCAAAACACCGGGACCTGCAGAGTTTTCTTTCTTACATCAAGTACAAGTAGACATCTGATTTCAGGGTTTTTAGTAGGGTGTTTTCATGCTGACAATAATCGGTCTGCTTATACCAGGAGATACTAGTTAAACAAGGTTCTTCATACGACGCTTAATCAGTACCTCTTGGCATGATGAAGGCCATTTGCTGTCAGCATAAGAACCCCAACTCGTCATGGCCAAAAGCGGGTGTCCAAGGCCTTCCTTGCTTGTATAATCTGTTTCCATTCGGGTGACGAGGTGGCGCACTTAATCTCCAGAGCAGCGTGACAGCGTGAGATTGCCGCGAGTCCGAATGTCTAGTGCTCCGATATCACCCGTTCCGTCTGTCGTGTTTTCGTACCCGTTGATAGTCAGTGTTGTATAAAGAAATAAGTACAAATAATATAATGCACTTAATTGTTGAATGCGAAAGACACTCAAAGTAATCCGAAACCGGTTACCATCGAACGAACAGAATTTATCAAAAAATGATGAGCTTTGACCACTACGACCATCACGACTAACATAATGATGACTCACCTCATCATGACTCATCATTACTCACCACGACTCACCATGATTGACCACCATTACTCACGTCATGACACAAATATGATGAGACAGGCTCTTGGTGGACCGTTTCGGTTTCGTTGATAAATCTTACTTACGATGTATGTGCATGCATATACAAACGGTTTCCCTTTGAAGGCCACCACATCAATACGTACCAGGTGCATTTGTTTTCCGTGTGTTTGGCAACATCCTCAGCCGAGCCTGCGGTTGGGACCGCGGCCACCGCAGTGCCGCAGTCTGTGCTGTCGGCTCACGTCGACTCTGTCCCACGGCCGCCCTCACAGTCGCCGCAGTGCCGCAGTCTGTGCTGTCGGCTCACGCCGACTCTGTCCCACGGCCGTCCTCACGGTCGCCGCAGTGCCGCAGTCTGTGCTGTCGGCTCACGCCGACTCTGTCCCACGGCCGTCCTCACGGTCGCCGCAGTGCCGCAGTCTGTGCTGTCGGCTCACGCCGACTCTGTCCCACGGCCGTCCTCACAGTCGCCGCAGTGCCGCAGTCTGTGCTGCCGGCTCACGCCGACTCTGTCCCACGGCCGTCCTCACGGTCGCCGCAGTGCTGTAGTATGTGCTGTCGGCTCGCGTCGGTCCTGTCCCACGGCCGCCCTCACAGTCGCCGCAGTGCTGCAGTCTGTGCTGTCGGCTCGCGTCGGTCTGTCCCACGGCCGCCCTCACGGTCGCCGCAGTGCCGCAGTCTGTGCTGCCGGCTCACGCCGACTCTGTCCCACGGCCGTCCTCACGGTCGCCGCAGTGCTGTAGTATGTGCGTCGGCTCGCGTCGGTCCCTGTCCCACGGCCGCCTCACGGTCGCCGCAGTGCCGCAGTCTGTGCTGTTGCTGTGCACGTCGGCTCACGTCGACTGTCCCACGGCCGCCCTCACAGTCGCCGCAGTGCCGCAGTCTGTGCTGTCGGCTCACGCCGACTCTGTCCCACGGCCGTCCTCACGGTCGCCGCAGTGCCGCAGTCTGTGCTGTCGGCTCGCGTCGGTCCTGTCCCACGGCCGCCCTCACAGTCGCCGCAGTGCCGCAGTCTGTGCTGTCGGCTCATCTCGGCCCTGTCCCACGGCCGTCCTCACGGCATACGACTTGAATGCTCTAAACGCTGGGCGCTTTAGCCTCATTGCGACGGGACATGGCGACATTCTGTGGGTCAGCCGGAGCGGCGGAAACCCGGCCCACTGACCGCACCACGCCAGGCGTCCGCCCTGCGCGCCCCTGCCGGCCAGCAGCCCCGCACGCACGGCCCGGCGGGGTCGGCAGACGTCTGTCAGCGCTGCGACCAGCGCGTAGCCGCCTCCGGAAGCATGTGTCCACATGTCCGAGTGTGGACAGGTGATGTGATGGACATGGCTAGTGTGGACCGGTGATGTGATGGGCATCGCTAGTGTGAACAGGTGATGTGATGGGCATGGCTAGTGTGGACATGTGATGTGATGGACATGGCTAGTGTGGACATGTGATGTGATGTACATGAAAAGTGTGGACAGGTGATGCGATGGACATAACTTTTGTGGACAGGTGATGTGATGGACATGACTGGTGTGGACAGGCGATCTGATGAGCATGGCTAGTGTGAATAGGTGATGTGATGGACATGGTTAGTATGAACATGTGATGTGATGGGCATGGCTAGTGTGGACATGTGATGTGATGGACATGGCTAGTGTGGACATGTGATGTGATGTACATGAATGGTGTGGACAGGTGATGCGATGGACATGACTTTTGTGGACAGGTGATGTGATGGACATGACTGGTGTGGACAGGCGATCTGATGAGCATGGCTAGTGTGAATAGGTGATGTGATGGACATGGTTAGTATGAACAGGTGATCTGATGGACGTGGCTAGTGTGAACAGGTGATGTGATGGACATGGCTAGTGTGAACAGGTGATCTGATGTACATGGGTAGTGTGGACAGGTGATGTGATGGACACGACTAGTGTGGACAGGTGATATGATGGACATGGCTAGTGCGGACCAGAGCGTGAGTGCTGGACATGGCTGCACAATAGTTTGGTGACGTTGGGGCTTGAAGCTGGCTTGAGCTTGAGGCTGGTTGGTTTAGGTTGTTTCTATTAGAGGCCCTTCGACCTGTCATAACCATTTCAGAGCCAAGTGATGAAGGCAATAGACGACGGTGGGACAGAGTTTCACGGACTTGGGGGGCCATCTTCCAAGAATAAGCCCACACAGGGACCCCTTTGCAGCGCTTGTACTTCGCGTTCGTACGGGTCTCCCACCAGGAGGTACTTCAGCCCACTCAGAGTTCTGCGCGTAACTTGCCCTGGATAAGCGGTGTGTCGCGAGGATTCAAGATGAAACAAGAATGAAAAAGTGGGACAGATTTGAGGTCTTCGGTAAGACGAGACCTCAGCCCTCGTTCAGGTGGTTTTATTCTTACTTCACTGTCACGTACGTAGGTGTTTCAAATGAACACAGGTTGACGAGGCCTACTGCAGTGTCACAAAGGGTTGTCTGCGGCGTGTAAATTCGTGGCAGTGACATCAGAGTATTTTATGGGATAGTGGATCAAAGTTATCATCAAAACCAAGTGCCAAGGCCTTCGATGAAATACTGGACGCAAAGATTAATGGTGATCGAGATGGTTTCCTAAGACATTCAGGCCCGGGCATGATTTCTAATAAAATGATCGCTCTTCGATGGAAATAATCGCAAAGCATTGACCATGTGTCCTTAAAATGATCCGAACCCACCACAACTTGCATTGTCACATGGAACGTACATACGCATTTCGCTGTCTTTAAGGGATTTAGTCCACCACAAGAATTACAAAGTTTAAGGTATTTCACGCTTTTTTAAACAAAATCTGCGCTAGCTCCAGAAAAAATGGACAAACGCGACATTAGTCCAACGGTGCCATTACTGTAAGGGAAAATGGTTCCATCCGTACTGAACAAATGACAGGCCAAAACTGCGCGACTGATGCCACCGTACACTCACGCAGAATCAGCCGACACAAAGCTGGCCATCTCCGAGACGTCGAAAGAAATATCTCGCTTGCAACATAGCACGCACAAAAGTAAGAGTTTACCGGGGAGTTCACGGTACAAGTGAACAAAGAATGGCATTTTGCGGCCAGCTCGACTCGCCCCGCTCGCGGCCGACAGAGGCGACCCGGCACGGCGGCGCCTTCCCCGTCCTGTTCCATCTATGGATGAGCTGGTCGACTATCGTGTGATCGAGGACGGCGGCCGGGTGGCATTGTGGCCTCCTTCCCCATCGTCTCCCACCCGTTGACACATGAACGCGGCTGTGACGGCAGCCCGGTGCGGTGCCCTGACATGGGCCGCAGCCTTCAGGTCAGCCGCCTCTGAATTGTGGACGCTCAGGCTCAGCGTCTCTGAATTGTGGACGCTCAGGTTCAGCGTCTCTGGACTGCAGATGTGTGATTGGAAGCCTTCCGCAGCCCTAGCAGGCTAGGAGCAATAAGTTTTCCACGAAGGTTCCTACCCATGATTTTTTACTGTTGAATTGTTCTGAAAGTGTGGAGCGCCAGGCAAAGCAGCAGACACATTGGTCTTTAATAAACGGATATTATTCACACAATTTTCCCCAGTCAGAGGTCTAGAATTATCCAGTTCTCTGTAGGATTACCATACCAACTGTGCTCATTGTTTTCACCCATTGTCTTGACACGACGGCAATACAATCTGTGCGAGAACAAAATCGCACGGCAGTGAGCGGTGCAACAAGAAGCGATTCCCTCCCCTGCTACATTGCCTAACCGAGGTTATTACAATTTCCTCCCAGCACAGAGTTTGATATCAGACAGTGTTCTTCCAGCACAGCAGATGTCCGCAGATATTGTCCCCCCACCCCGTCGCCTGGCCGCAACAGTGTCCTCCCAGCCCGTCGCCTGACTGCGGACAGCGTCCTCCTAGCCCGTCGTCTGACCGTAGAGTGTCCTCCCAGCCCGTCGCCTGCCCACAGTCGGCTCACCCGACCCCGGCTGCCGCTCTCGAACGAGTGACGTCAACGCCGAAACAATGGAGTCAGAGGCACGTCCTCTGCACGACATCAAGATGCTATCGACGCAGTTTATGCTTGATTGCGTTAAATAAAGGGTCAGGCCGGATGTGAGTTATACCTTCCGGCGGCGGCGATACCGGGAGGGCGCGCGCCGCCCCGTGCCGGCGGCCAGGCATGGCGGCCACTTCACGGCCTGGAGGGGAGGAGGGGCCGGTGTGTGTGTGTGTGTGTGTGTGTGTGTGTGTGTGTGTGTGTGTGTGTGTGTGTGTGTGTGTGTGTGTGTGTGTGTGTGCTCGCGTGTGTGTGTGTGTGTGTGCGTGTGTGTGTGCGTGTGTGTGCGTGTGTGTGTGTCGGGGAGGGGAGGGGCGGTGCTGTCGACGAGTTGTGTTCGTCACGTGGTGAGTGAAGGCGGTAGCGATGCTCTCTAGATCATTTGACGGGGGTCAGACAAACTGGTTTGCTTCGTTGAGAAATAGGTGTTTTACTTAGCGTCTTCTTTTTGCTTTGAAGTCCAACTATATACGCATCGGCTAAACACAACTGAGTGCTGTGTTAGGGATGTTATTAGGGATGTTGTTAGGGATGCTGAACCAAAGCAACTTACCACACATTTGCGTTCCTGACAGTATCATGCACTGAGGCATGAAAATGTAACAGGCTATGCCCTAATGCCTGATGAACACTGGCAGATCTGTATGTAGATATTTCACCAGTCATATCACAACGACGGAAGACGTAGTCATGCGAATGGCAACGAGACTCATTAAGGTCAGTTGCGGACGGACCCACGAGATGACCCGCTGGCTCATGCGTCGTGGAATAATTTAACGAGTTTTTAATGACTGTCGCCTACCGTTCTACAAGGCTGTTAGGATGAAGTCAGCCCGTAGTCACATAAGCTTCACATGTAATTTCGTTGTGACCTGTAACTTACAGCCAAAACGTACATGCATGCAGAAGTGAGTATCATAGTCTCATCTAAGGCCTCTTTTGAAAGGCCTCATTGACATGACGACCGTGAGACACAGGTTTCATCGGAAAAAAACATGATGTTGCCAGACTATTTAGCTGTAAAAATAAACGCTGAGTCCAAGGCATACACATTTTCGGCCAATAGTGAGTCCATAAATGTCATGCAATGGGCAGGTCATGCATCCGCATGGTATGGAACCTGGTAAGTACGGGACCTCAGCCAACCAGGACCAAGCCAGGGCGTGACACAGCCGAGCCGGGCCGAGCCGGCCTGAGACTGGCCTCAGC
>NW_023596420.1:12608900-12613487 GCF_011947565.3 Pollicipes pollicipes
TGCTGTCGACGAGTTGTGTTCGTCACGTGGTGAGTGAAGGCGGTAGCGATGCTCTCTAGATCATTTGACGGGGGTCAGACAAACTGGTTTGCTTCGTTGAGAAATAGGTGTTTTACTTAGCGTCTTCTTTTTGCTTTGAAGTCCAACTATATACGCATCGGCTAAACACAACTGAGTGCTGTGTTAGGGATGTTATTAGGGATGTTGTTAGGGATGCTGAACCAAAGCAACTTACCACACATTTGCGTTCCTGACAGTATCATGCACTGAGGCATGAAAATGTAACAGGCTATGCCCTAATGCCTGATGAACACTGGCAGATCTGTATGTAGATATTTCACCAGTCATATCACAACGACGGAAGACGTAGTCATGCGAATGGCAACGAGACTCATTAAGGTCAGTTGCGGACGGACCCACGAGATGACCCGCTGGCTCATGCGTCGTGGAATAATTTACGAGTTTTTAATGACTGTCGCCTACCGTTCTACAAGGCTGTTAGGATGAAGTCAGCCCGTAGTCACATAAGCTTCACATGTAATTTCGTTGTGACCTGTAACTTACAGCCAAAACGTACATGCATGCAGAAGTGAGTATCATAGTCTCATCTAAGGCCTCTTTTGAAAGGCCTCATTGACATGACGACCGTGAGACACAGGTTTCATCGGAAAAAAACATGATGTTGCCAGACTATTTAGCTGTAAAAATAAACGCTGAGTCCAAGGCATACACATTTTCGGCCAATAGTGAGTCCATAAATGTCATGCAATGGGCAGGTCATGCATCCGCATGGTATGGAACCTGGTAAGTACGGGACCTCAGCCAACCAGGACCAAGCCAGGGCGTGACACAGCCGAGCCGGGCCGAGCCGGCCTGAGACTGGCCTCAGCCTAGAAGGTCCTGAGGCTGTCGGCAGCACTGCCCAGCTCAGACCAGCCCGGCTGCGGACCCAGCACGAGCTCTGCCTCCCTGAGCCGGCCGTGGAGCCGGCCCAGCGCCGGTCCGCTGACAGCGGCAGCCGGCCCACGGGCAGGCCATCCCGCAGACAAAGCAAGCTTGTTTGGTGTGCTGACGCGTCGAGAGCGGGGCACAATGTGCGATCGGCGCGCATCCGGCGGCGTAATCCGGGCTCTGGGCGGCGGCGAGCCTATCGGCGGGCCGATCACGACAGCAGGACGATCGCAGATGCAGCCGGCCGATAGCGCAGATCGGCGGCGTCCCGCGCCCTCCGCCGTCTGTCCTCCCACAGCGGGCAGCGGAGTCCTCTCGCAGTGAGCGGGTGCTCTCTCACAGCGGGGGGTGTCCTCTCACAACGAGCATTGGCGTCCTCTCACAGCGGGCGGGAACGAACGTCCTCCACAGCAAGCAGGGGCGTCGTCTCACAGTGAGAAGAGATGCCATCTACCAGTGAGCTGTGGAGCCCCTCTACAAAGAACGGGGACATCTTCCCGAAGAAGGAAGCTCTTCTACAGTTGGCAGAGGAAATCATTTCACAGTGATCAGGAAGTTCTAGAGTAGCTGGGGGCTTCCTCGTAGTAGTAGTAGTAGTAGTAGTAGTCGGGATGGTCATCCCGTAGTGAGCAGAGTAGACCCTCCCGTAGTGAGCAGGAGGATCCTCACAGGGTCGGCAAGGCTCGGGAGCGTCCTGTAACATTGAGTTCTCTTACAGTGAGCAGGTTGGTTCTTTGTCAGGGCACAGGCACGTCCTGTGGTAAAATGTATCGTCCAGTTCGAAGTTTCAGCCTGTACGAACAGTCTGTTGAGACTGCATAAATACAGTATCATAAGTCGAGCACATAGCGCAAATAACACGCTCAGCTTCTGGGAGGGGCGATGAGCAAGTGAGCTCATGATGGCTCCCATCCTCATATGATCTCATGAGCCGATGCCAAACATCTGCATATGTTTGCCATGCTGCATAATACGCAGTACATCAGGTGATGGTGGCAAGGAAGCACTTGATAAACTTGAAAGATTGATGGTATTGGGGCAGAATTTGTTTAGCTGCACCGTTTCCTAAGGTATAAAAACAGACTATTAGTGCAAAATGGATGCCATTGATGAGCGACATGCGACGTTGAATTGATGTGCGTAACCAAAGAGCGTGGCATCTGATTGTCCACATCAGAGGGACGTAATAGTCCATAGACTTTTATGTTAGAACAGAAGAGGATGTCATAGACTTGCTTAGGGCTTTTGTTGCCGTAATTGTAGATTAAATCGCCGTTAGTTGGCATTGCAAAGTGGTTGTCAACTACGGCATCTGGCGTCAAATCAGGATCAGATTAGTTGCGAGATGTGATAGGGTAGAGATCATAAAGATGAATCTAACACTTCATCAAGTCATGAAATAAGAAACTCAAATTATTTTAAAAAGGACCACTCAAGCATGCTTGCAATCGATCCCAAGCTATATTGGGGTAGTGCTTGTATCCAAATGAAAAGACGGTACCATATGTTTTTTTAGATTAATTTGTGACCGAAATTAATATGTTTACTGTAACCGTAACTTTTATTGCATTGACATAGGCATCCAAACAAATGTTGCATTATTTGAATAAGTAAATCCAAACGACTTTATTATAGCGTAGAGTGTCCCCGATTCCAGAGCATGCAACTGACGGAGGTTTGGACAACTGTGATTTCAGGTGTGATAATATTATCACACCATTGCACAAATAAAGTGCAATTTTGGCACAAACGTTTGTTTTTGGTGCGGAAGATCTGCATCGCTGTCACACACATCCTTTGAAACGGACGTCATGAAACAGGGCGGCGACGAATCCGAACACGCAGCTGACTGTGCTGAGAGCCGCCGAGTCGCCACACTCGCTGTCAGCTGACTCCTGACCTGACCCAGCGTGACACCACCGGTCGATCCGAAACCCGATCCCATCCCATCCGGTTCGGTCCGGTCCGGTCCGATCCGGTCCGATCCGAAATCTCCAGAGCGCTGTCGCGTCCGTTCGACGCCGGTCCGGTCCGGTCCGGTCCGAGATCTCCAGAGCGCTGTCGCGTCCGTTCGACGTGGCAGCGCTACCTAAGATTCCGGAAGCTGACGCGCGCAAGGACCGAGCGAGCGCGACTGTCCATGACTGCCCGCTCAGGTCAAACCAGCTGGGGGCAGGAGCTCTCCAGAGCTCCGAAAGGTCACTGCAATCGGGTACTCACATTGAGCTCGGGACGGGCCGCCGAGGCGTGACCTTTCGCAGCAGTGTCACGGTAAAGTGCTTTGCTCGTTATAAAGTCCTAAGGTTTGATAAGTTAACTCTTACATACTTCAGTGAACCAAGAGGTTGAACCTGGACCGCACTTAGCCTGACTAAATAAACTGAACGAGAATAAATGACGCCAAACATTATCCATGAAATCATAGATCTGTACTGATACAAATGTAATTCTCATTTCAGCTATTCCATAAAAATACGAATATCTGTGAGTGTGATAACAAAGACGCGACCACTTGAACGCATTGGTTAGGTGACTGGATATATCGTCGTTCAAAACCACCTGCAGTAAAACATGTAGCATGCACGTATTTGCCGTTGATAGATAGCCCCATTAACCGCTGGAACAGCTTCTCTCCCCAAATACAACTTCACGCTTTGTCGCGTATCTTACAATAAACAGGCGACATTTGTGAGACAGATGAGAGGTGAGAATTGCAAATGAGAAGTCTCGTATGCAATTGAAACAAATTACGAGCAGTCGTGAGGCGACACGGCCTCAAAGTGGGACACTCAGGGCTCATGCCTTCCGCTGTTCTTGCAGCGACTCTGCGCCTGTTGGCCGGGCTGGAACAATGCACGACAGAAGACAGCGCCTGTCGCGCGGGCGCCCCCGGGCCGCGCGGCGGCGGGCGGCGCCGCTTTTTCGGCAGCTGTGTAACGGGCACAGGTGGCTGGCCGCCGGCTTTTTGTCTTCGGTGCTCTGCTCACCGACGAGCCTTGGAGGTGTCTGGCGCCGCTGAGCGGCCACACGCGAGGTCGTGTCCAGCGCGCCACCACCGGGGGAGTCAGGCACCGGAAAATTGGCGCCCCAGGGGGCTCATATAAGAACACGCTCGCAGCGGCAAGAGATGTCTTGTGCGGCACGTCACGAGCGAGACGCTTGTTGTTTTAGAAACGCTTGACTCGTGAGTTCATGTTCACTGTGATGCCGCGAGTGTCATAGTATTGCATAAGGTGGTGGATGGCAGAGACTATCTGTGAGACAGATACAACGCCATCATGTCCCGTCTGAGCCATTTTCGGTCGGCCTACCCAAAGTGGGCACATATATATTTGCGATCAGAACGGGCAAAAATATTGTGCTAGGTCTGCAAGCTTTGTTTTCATTCGCATCGACTGCTTACCCAACTGCCATACTCTGGAAAGCTGTCAATATATATATATATATATATATATATATATATATATATATATATATATTATATATATATATATATATATATATATATATATTATATATATATATAAATATATAATATATTGAACTGCTTCCAGGAGTATGGCATTGGGTAAGCAGTCGATGCGAATGAATTAGTATAGAATTATAATATATGATAATTATATATATATATATATA
>NW_023596420.1:12614487-12635913 GCF_011947565.3 Pollicipes pollicipes
GTCCTGAGGCCATGTTGAGATTTTCCTGACATCATCCATAGATCTTTGACAAAGCGCACACGTCAGGGTGATATATTTAGTCAAAAAGTAAAATGTCTGCAAAAATAATTTAGCAATTATAATCAGAAAGACAGTACAAGTGGAAGTAAATGGGATCGGTCCACCAGCAAATGAACACGAGATGTGCTAAGTCTTCACTTGATGTTTTTAGCGCAAAGAAATGCCCAAAATAAAACCAGAATAAAATGCTGCGTGTTTTTCTCAGGGGAGAGGCAAAACTATGCAGAATGATATGATCGAACAATCAATAACGTTTTTCCTCTGCTCGCTCTTGCAACATTTTTATCGCATTTATGCTTCCGAACTCCGCATTAGCATCATTGATATTCTACCTCCCGGGAAGCCCGTCGCTTATCGACGCGCGAGGAAGCAGCCATCTTTCCTTGAGTATGGGCGCGTCGTAAGCGCGGCGCGGCCGTTTGGCTCCGCCACCAGCAAGCAGCGCGCTCGTTTGGCGAGCGCACCCTGTCCACATCTCGGTCCGGTCCGACGATCGACTCTGGATATGCGGAGAGGTCTGCAGCGCACGACGGCCGTTCCGGCCGGCATATAAATCCACCACGTTTATGCCCGGCCTGGCAATTTGCCATACATTCGCGGATGGTCAACCTTCCCGCCGCCCATTCCGCGGACGGTGTCCTAAGCACCGGCATTTGTCTTCCGCGCCGTGTTTGCCGAAAACAACGATAACGGCAGCGGCGGGGCCGGCCTACAATATGGAGGAGGCGGTGTATCGGCCGGGAGCCGTGCAGCCGCCCGGCTCACCCGCGCTGGGTCTCCTGGGAGCAGCGCCGCGGGGCATCACAGGCAGCGAGCGGCACATCAAGGGCGCCGCCGCTCCATCATGGACCGCAGTGCCGAACGTGACCCCAGCCACGAATGCCATCGACCAAGAGGAGATCAAATAGTGATGTGAGTTGTGACTATGCACGAACCCGTCAAATTGAGCCGCAGCGGGGGATCAGCTATTCGCTGCACGAAATTGGGCTCCGGGGACTATCAATAATCTACTAATCACTCTGGATTAAAAAGAAAATTATTAATCGTCCTCCACCCGCCGGGAGAGATCATTCTGGTTTTCCGCCAGTCATATCTCACCTGTGCTGAGACGCTGCCGCGGCGTCGATAATTTGTTTGCACCACAAGTCGGGTACAGAGCGGGGCAATTTGTCACCCCGGATCTCCAAAAGCCGAATCGCGTTTGGGCTTTTTGTTTGCATCCCTTTGCTGCAAAAACAAATCAAGCATACACATCATTCGACTATATATTGAAGGCTGTGGTTTGCTGGAGCTGTGCGTTTGGTGAGGCCCGCTGGGTGTACCATGTGATAATGGCACGCACCGTTTCGGTACAGCCACTTAAAAGGCTAAGGGGTTGGTTTGCATCAAACATGAGAGAATGCCTTGATTTGATCGATAATGATCGGACATTGTGTGTGTTTTAGAAGGGCCACCACACGTGTTTGACAACGCCGCCGAGCTCTAACCGCCCCAGCCACTGAGTTCGTGTCTCATGGCAGGGCAGTTCGCTTAGAACAACCACTAATCAGCCCCCCCCCCCCCCCCTGTCTAACAACAGCCACCGGCGGTCAGTTGTTCTGTCCCTGGAGCGCCGCCGGCCAGCATCTGCTCCCGGAGCCGTCCCTGGCAGCGCCCTCTCCGTGGACCACCGCTGGCCAGCGCCCCCTCCCTGGGACGGCCGCCTGCCCGCCTCAGCTCCCCTCCCCCGCCCCCCAGGCGACGCGCCCGGCTACCGCTCACTGCGGCCATTGACGTAAATCAAATTGTCTCCTCGCAAAATCAATAGGCATGCCATTTGCCGGGGACCCGTCTTTCAGGCGACCCCGTCCGGCATTGGCCACGCATTCCCTGCGCCGGCCGGTCACCGGCGGCGCTCCCTGTTGTCGCCGCCGGTCCAGTTGGCGGATCCAGTGCGGGATCGGAGGGAGGCGAACTGTCGCTTTGTCCAGGGCGGATGATCTCGAAACGTCGGTTGGTGATCCTCCGTCGCTAGGATTGGACAGTTTCTGTGGTTTAGCCCCTGGAATCCCAATGTTTTGTGAGCCGTCCTTGTGTCCTCCGTCCCTGTCTATGCCTCAGCTCGCTCTGCCGGCGCGGGTGGGCCCCATTTCAGCCAACAAACGCGCGCAAAGGAAGCATTATGAGAATTGGGCTATCGCTGATTTGGAAGAATGAGTGCGGCAGGCTGGGCGGTTCGTGTGAACGGGTGCTGTCCATTCACCGAGCATTCCTCTCGACAAAGGATGCCAAACAGAGCGGGACAAAGCGCCACTGGTTCACTGGTTGGGAGGTCTGGCGAGCCACGCGTGCTCCGGTGTGCGTGTAGCGCCGCGTGGCAGGAGTGCGAGGCCAGGTCCGACGGCCTGCACTCCTGAACTCTGCTCTGTTTGCACCGATTTGTCGCGTCATATTACGACCACCCTCGGTGAGTGCCATCGACGACAGTAATGGCGAGAATACCTGCTAATTTGGCCCACTTATCGGAACAGTGGGAATCCCCAGGAGGCTTCTTTTGCGCACCCGTTGGCCCGTGCTCAGCAGGCATGTTTGCGCTCCTTTTGACGGCGATTGCCTATTGCTTCCCTGTTCCCCGCTTTCCAGTCCCGATAACTTTCGCGGAACTTTGCAGTGACTTCCGGCCTGGAACTTTTTTCATTCAGGCTTTAACGCGTCAGATAGTCGACTCCGCGTCTCCCTAACGCCATTCCGACTCGCATCGCAAAAGGAGAGGAATACCCACGCGTCCCGAAGTCTTGAAGTCAGCACTGTCAGGACAAAGCGCTTTTTTTCGGGCGCCTGCCAGCTCGCGTTCCTCGTCTGATAAGCAGGCCCCTGGACCGAGCGGCTGCAGCGTCGAAGTACCTCCTTCGGCCCGCGCCCGTCAGCTCCGTGACAAAGCGCGAGCCGCCGCGGAAGCTGTGCCAGCAGACGACGGGCAGGCGCAGGCGGGCGCGTTCAGCCGGACTCGATAATGCGCCGCTGAAGAGGCGCCGCCGCCGTCTCGAGGCGCGTCCGTCACCGATCTCGAACAGCGTTATGACGGCCGGGGAGGGCACCCGGGCCGTATCTCCCCTCCGATCGGGGCCCCCACTCGGCGGATCGCGGGCCGCGCCGACCGCCGTCCGCTGCGGGAAATCTGCAATAACGCGACCGTGATGGTAACAGTCGCCAGACGGAGGGAGGGTGCCCCGGATCGCTGCCTCCCCTCAAATGGGCCTCCTGACGGCCGCCGCCGCTTAATTTGTGTGGCGGGGCGGGCTGTCGTATCTTCAGGAGGTACGGCGGCTGCAGTGAAGCGCGTTAATATGCACTCTGCGTGTGGGTTATGTAAGGGGAGCAATATTTGTTTCCTGATGAGGGCTGGGGGGAAGTGTTTCGGGAATCAAAAGCGCACAGCAACGTGCTTTGTTGCGGCTCTGAGACTAAACGCACATAGAAACACTGCTCAGTTTAGCAGTCATAATGTGTATCCACTTTCTAGAAACGACGTAAATACTGACGAGCTGACGTTATACACTTGTCCTTAACACGTTGCCACCCGGGGCATTTCCTCCAACTGCGACGGCTGGTAGGAGGGGTTAATACGTGCATCCTGACATTTCAGGGTCTAGTCGTCGGTAAAAAAGCAGACGATCAGCTAGAGCCCTGGTTGATCACTCACGTTGCATTCAAATCTGTCACATGATTCATGGCGTCTTCGTCGCAAAACGCCCAGCAAAGTACAAAGTCTGAACGATTGCATCATTTTCTACAATTATCAATGTAAGAGTATGTTACGGCCTTGTGCCTAGCGCGAAACGAAATATTGTGTTCTTGAGTATATTTCGGAATTATACCATCACGTTTGGAAACGTCAAGGTCCAACTGCAGGTCAACTTGGTCTCAAGTTAACATTACGTCACGTCATCGGACCTAGGATTTTTTCTGCTCCTCCACTGGACATCCTGTATAGAAGCCACGGGCGTGGAGAAGTGTCAGCTACGCCTACTTAATTGGCTAAAATAGACCGCTGCAAATACCGTTGTCTCAACCCTTGTAAGTTGACCTTCCGTCTTAACGATGATCGCGAGTGACCCGGTATTGATTGTCTGACCTGATAGGCAGATATTCAGACCAGCCGCGAATTTCATCTAAGCAATGTAAATGACACGGCGTTATGGACGAATGGTTAGCGCGTCTGGACTCCCACGGCCTGGGTTCGAATCCCGGTTGCACCATGGGCCCCAAGCGCTTATAAGGCCAATGAAGTCGCTGGCACTGCATGAAGGGGCCGCGACGACGTGCGTCGGGTTCCCTCAAAGTGAAACAATTAAAAACAAGAGAGGGGTCACGAAACACTGCACTTGGAGGGTAAACATCTCCGGCGAGTCTTCACTTGATGACGTCACAGCTCAGTGACCTGAGCTAGCATCCGAATCGGTGTCACTAAGAATATGTCCAACTGATCACCTCTCTACGTGGAGCTGCGTACTATGATTTGGATCGGAAGATATTCCCAAACCTTGGAGGGGGTGACTTTTGACCCCCCCCCCCCCCTCCAGGTGATTACGGGCTAGCACCAAGGTGCAATATAGAGACTCCAATTGTTAACACTCAGGTGCGTGTTGACTTAATATTCGACGCGGACATAAAGCCAACGATTTGTGCAACTGTCTTCACCTGTAGACGGCTGGCCTGAGCTCAACCAACGCTTGTGAAAACAAAGTAAACTTAATGACGCCCAGGGCATGATCAGTGCATTTGTCAAACAACGAAAGCAAGAGACCACAGAAAAAATATGGTCAAATAAGGATAGGATAGATACAATGTTGATGGACAGAAAATGCTGGTATGGCCGGGCTAACACCTGCTGGACCAGCTTTCGTTGGATGCAGCTTTATTTTAACATCGCAGTCATTTTTGAATGGATCATAGGCAACAAAAACAGCAATAACAACCACAATGTAGCACAACAAATTCTGTCTTAAGATGGGGTCTGGCTTAAGACGGTGGTTGTATTCTCTTCAAAAATTTGTATGAATAGGTTTTGAGCGATGCTGCATTGTTACGGTTCCACATGTCTCTGGCTGTTATTGATAGGCTTTGAGAGCTTACAGTTGTCATCAACCTGTTTCCAGTTGCGGGCCGATTTCATACTAAAAACCATTCCTTTTCGAGTCAGTAACCTCTTCTGACCCTTACAAGGCTTAAATAACACATTTGTCTACCACTGTGTCACCCACATTACTGGAAAAGTGTCAAACACTATTTCACCAAACCAAGGCCTCCAGTAAAGGGCAGTTTGACTTTGACTTCAACGTGACCCTCATACGTGACCCAAGGTTGATTGAATTTTTAGAAGTGCCATACAATTGTCTAATTAACAAAGAGACCGTTTCATAGATGCATGGCTTCGTCTAACACTGCGCTCTCACATCAGATTGAACGATACCCTTGGGAATTGTCCTCGTTGACAGCCATAGCCTGACTTTGGCTTGTCATAGGCCAGTGGTCTTACAAGCTACATAAATTTTTAACATCAGAAGACCGGGCATTTTATTGGTGGCAGCTATGCAAAGTTCCATGTGGCTACGCCGCGCCCCTTCGGAGTTCATTTAAAAAAACTCTAAGAACAATTTACCTCCTACCCGATGGCGTGCTAACGATCTGTCCATTCACGGGCACTACTAATCTGTATAACTTCATCGCTTAGATATATTCGGAACATATGAATTGCTTTTGGTCAAGCTTTTCGCGACCCCAAACATTAGTTTACAACTCAGTTTGAAGTGCCACAGATCTCGACTGCTACATATCTGATCGCAGCTTCTATAACAAGTTAGTCGCTCTGCTTTGGCGATTTGAGCCCGATATACGTCGAGAGGCGTACCCGGGACACGAAACAGGTGTACGCTTGCCACGCTGCGCTGGCAATATGTCTTGTCTTTTCCAATATGGATGGAGCATACTCGTGTGGTCTACATTCGTGAAAATGTCCTGCCTCTATGCACTCAGCGCATATTCAACGCATGTTGCCAGATTAGATAATTGCAATCTTTGCCGGTAAAACGCGAGCATAAAAATCTCTAGCACTTGTGCGTTCAGCGACGGCGCAGTTTCTTTTCAGAGAAGGTCTTTGGACCACATAATCACGCTTGCTTCAACAAAGCTACCATAATACCTGCCGACAGACGCAAAATTTTTACAGCGCCTCTATAGGCGAAGGTCGTGTTGTTTTGCAAATAGATACGTGCTACCGATATTGCGCTTTCTTCGCACCGTAAAAAATACGATTTGCACCCCGTCCCTCCATAGCTCTAGATCTCCTCTTGATTGTTATGTACACATGTTTTGTCCAAACGATCCTTTTCAAGCTTAAGTAACGTGTCTGCTAACATCCCATTTGCAGAGACGACCCGCGTATTAAAGGGTATTAAGGTGATCTGAAACCGAGGATTAAGTGCGGCCTTTTTGCTGCCAAGCTTGACAATGGCCCTACAATAATTCAAACTAATGACCGCAACACCAGCCGGAGGAGCACAGGCACGACCGCTGTGCTCGTTTCGTCAGTGATCTTCTGCGGAGAAATTAAACTGCTACCGGTAATAACACCGTTTATAATTCATGACGTTCGTCGTTATTCCTTTTAAGCTCACTGGCATTGTATTTGGAAACACCCTTACGGACACCATTGATAATGGACGTAGCCATACCTTAGACGTACTGGAAAAAACGAGCTTGACCTGCCCAGAGGTTACTGGGGCTCTGATCCTATCGACCCCAGTGCTGGTTACGCTCATACTTTCAAATGGAGAGAATATATCAAAGTATTGCAACGCATAATACATCACTGATGATCTCCAGAAGAGAGGTGGCACTTCTCCAGAAATGCTTTCGGAACCTGCGACCCAAAGTTCCTGTTTAAGTCCGGCATCTTTCCATATTCGTCGCACGTCCACTCTTGCATCTGCAGTTATGAAGGCCTGGGCCACCCGCGGTGTGCAAGACTCCCCCTCCCCTTCTGCGAATCTGTAATCGACCCTCATAGACGTCAAATCCCGTCATAACAAGATGAAGTATTTTCGAGAACTTTTACAAGCAATACTATCCTAACCGCATGTCTGATTCCTGCGATCTCAAATTAATTAAACTCAGCAAGACCACCAGTAATGTCGTAGCCTGGCCAGGCTGGTCATATCCTCAATTTTGCTGGACTTGACGCGTTATGTAACCTCCATCAAGGCCTCTCAGACGCTTATGTCTCGTTATCGTCAACAGTCTCAAAAGTTTTAGCCCGCGGAGCGTTGCATTAAGGCGCCCTACTTTGCCGGGTCATTCATTACGGAATGTTTTCCGTTAATAGAGGCCCGACTTACATGTGGCCTCGATTTGAATCAATCACGTGGAAGTCAGAGTGTCACATCGATCTGTCTATTTGGGGCTCAGGCACGTGCCGTGACCGAATCGAACGGGAACTTTTTAACCCTTTAATTGAATAATAGCGTGCCACTTATCTATGGTCGAGATAGCCCAGAGAGTGTTCAGCGAAGCCTGAAGCGGGGCACATTATTAAACATGGCCGTGTGCGATAGCCCGACTATGTGTCAGTTCTATGATCATCGCACCCACTGGGGCGCCTGCCCTCAAATCAGTCGTTTACAATCTTGGCCACACTTTCCCTCTGTTGAAGAGCTGTGCAATTATTCTGAAATAATGTCCCCTTCATTACTGAATGGTATGTGTCTCACAAGCATAAGCAGCATTGGCTGCCGTGGCTTCGGAAGATGTCCACGCGCGGTCGCCACCAGTGGCTACCGCCCCGTAAGGTTCAGAGACAACATATCGAAAAGTGGGTTAAGTGGGCGTCTGTCCCGACAGCTCAACTGACTGGAGCGCCTGGTTTCTGATTCACATACGCTGGCAGATTGGGTCCAAGCCACTTTAGGTGCTTGCTATTTTTTCCCGGACTGAGATGTCCTGCGGCCAACGTCGAAATGCTTAAAGGTCAGATGACGTCAGAGGGCAGGGCGGACCGTGCCGAGTATGATGACACGTTAAGCTTTCGCCGCGAAAGTCTGCCGTTGATCCGGAATCTCACCACTAGATGGTGGGCTCAAGAAATACATAATTAGTGTTGCACGGCCTGGGCGCTGATCCCAGAAAGACATCAAATCCAACATTCGAACCCTGTGTAGTGGTGGCGTCGTGAGCAAAGAGGGGTGATCTAATGTTGCTGCTGCTGATGTTGCTGTTAAAGTTGTCTGCAACAAAGCAGAGTAGTCGCAAAACAGCATTTGGACTAAATCTTAAACAGTGTGAAGAAACGTTGAACGCCTCCAAGCGGCCCTATGACCGCTGAAGAAGTGTCGCTTCTCCGAACAACCTCCTATATCTCCGTGCCGCGCTCCCGGCCAGGTGGCCCTGCTGCGGCGGACAGAAGTCACTCTTTGGCCGGCGCCGGAGCGTCGCTAATCGTCACCTGGCGGCGGCGCCGTTGCGGCAATTCAGCCGCGCCAGAGCGCGGGCTGTGGCTGGCGACGCCGCGCCTCCAGATGGCCCTCGACGGAGGACGGTGGGGTGCAGCGCCGCCACTCGTCGCGCCGCGAGAAACGGCTCGGGACTCCGCCCGGCGGGGTCCCCCGCCATTGTCCCCCGCTTCAGAAACGATCGCGCACCTCCTGGCATGGCGTCCTGCCGCTACGGCTTTGTGGCGTCCCGTCCAAATTTTCACTGACACCGATTAGGTTCGCAATGGAACATTCGGTCAGGAATGGATGGCGCTGGATTGGGCTCCACAGACCATGATATCCTATCGAACAGTTTTTTGTCATGTGTCATGTGTCATTTGTATGAGCATGAGTGAAATCGTTTCCTCGCTAATTTTTTCTCTCCATAAATGCAGTTTCAGGCGCAACAGGTTTCGCAGTTTTGCAGGGCAATGGAAACGGCAGCATAATTTTTTCACGATAGGCAGAGACTGCTTTTTTTGTTGCATTGCGCGATTTCAGTTTGGTCGGCGTTTGAGAGGCAAATGGCAGGTGCGCTAGGTATGCCACAGCATTTGTATAGAATATTTTGATGATGAATGCTTTGATGTTTGTCTGCTTCTTGAAGTCGTTGAAGTTGAGTTGAAGTGGAAGTTTTTTGAAATCTTTGTATTGGAGTTGCGCGTGAGGTTTTTGATCCTGGATGCTGTTTTTGGTGAGGTCGTTATTTGAAGACGGTAAAACATTTTCCTCTGATTCTAAATGGCTCACAATCTTCCTTTCTGTCTACTCTCTACTTGCTCTGTCTTTGTCTTTCCGTCTTTCCTCCTTGCCTATGTCTCCGTGATCTCTTCAATTTACTTATGTCCGTCATTCTCTCCTACTCCTCCTACTCTCTCTCTCCCTCTCTCTCTCTCCCTCTTCCTCTCTCCTCTCTTCCTCCTCTCCTCTCCTTCTCCCTCTCTCTCTCTCTCTCTCTCCGCTCTCTCTCTCTCTCTCTCTCTCTCTCTCTCTCTCTCTCCTCTCTCTCTCTCTCTCGATCTCTTCTCTACTCTCTCTCTCTCTCCTCCTCTCTCTCTCTCTCTCTCTCTCTCTCTCTCTCTCCTCTCTCTCTCTCTCTCTCTCCTCTCTCTTTATTCTATTTATCTCTGTCTCTAATGCTCAACTTTTTCAGATCCGTAACGCAATTCACTCGTTTATATCACCCCTATCTAGTGCAACAGCCTTATACTATCTGGAACGGTCTTATTGCCATTCAGCGGGACACGTAAGCTCCCTTTGACAGGGAATTAATCGGACCCGGTTGGCAGGACGCAGGCTGTTGACCCCGGGAAATGCTTAACAGGGAACCAGCGCTCTATAGCAGCATCCAATCATCCAGCCATTCATCCACTCTACGCAATATTCAGCTGCCTTTGCGAGCCCTGACATGTCGCGGCCTTACCACAGGAAGAGGCCTCCTTTCACGAGGTCCTCCATGTTTAGGGATTTCTTATCAGTTATCATTATCATCCCTAGAATGAAGGAGGCAGCGTTATGCCGATATAAATCTCGCTGACGAACGTTGAGCTACCATGGCTACCGCACTCGCCTATGCGTAACGCATGCAATTTCAAGTCCTGCCTTGCTCCCAAAATGCACCTTTTGGGAAGCATTTAACTTAGGTCGATTACGCAAACTGGCGTCTAACAATATCTTAACTCTTCACCCACTGTTTCGGCAGAAAGGTGGGATAGTGGCAAATCCAAATGAAAGCAATGGCTGAAACTTCTTAGCGCACCAAATTTACACGATTCCTGAAGTAGCCAAAATAACCCTTAGTGTAAAACACTGCTTTCTTTACACTGAATCCTGGCGCGAGGTCAGCTCGATGCGCCTCTTGAAACCCACGCCGGTACACTGTACTGCAGTTCCTGGCAGAGTGCGACTCGGTTGCGTCCCTCCCCTCCCTCCGCCCCTGACTGAAGCCTCCTGGTGGGGGTGGCCTCCGCTTCGGGCGGTAGGCCCGGCCCCACCAGCCGGGCCGGGCAGCGTGCGACTCAGCCGCGTCCCTCCCGTCCCTCCGCCCCTGACGGAGGGGCCCCACCAGCCGGGCCGGGCAGCGTGCGACTCGGCCGCGTCCATCCCTTCCCTCCGCCCCTGACGGAGGGGCCCCACCAGCCGGGCCGGGCAGACGGCGACCGCGGCCGCGTCCCTCCCGTCCCTCCGCCCCTGACGGAGGGGCCCCACCAGCCGGGCCGGGCAGACGGCGACCGCGGCCGGCCCGGTACCGACGTCACTCACGCGTCGCCTTTTTGCCGCGATCCATCGCGATCGGCGCCGAACACCGTCCGCTGGCTATTATGCGGCCGTCCGCCGAGCAATGGATACTTCCCGGGGCTGGTGCGTGGCGCGCCCATGTGCGCCCGTCCAATACTGACGACCGACTGCGAGGGCGGTGGTGGCTCCGAGGGCGGGGCGGCTCGCCCCCGCTGCCACCGCGGATGGTGTCGGAGCCGGCGGCGGCGGCAGGAGTGCAGCGAAAAAGCAGCTCCTCACCGAGTCAATATCGGGTCCCCCAGTCGGCGGGGCATATAGATGTAGTGGGATAGGCCGAGTTTGAACAAATTATGTGGTGGTGATGGTGGTTCCGAGGATTGTTCCGTCCCTGCATGTCACGACAAACCGCCGCACTGCTATACATTTCCGTCAAGCCACCACAGAGCATGCTTTATTCGGTTTTATGAATACATCAGCGCGTAAGTGCATGTCTGGAGGTGAGAAATGTACAACATGAATTGTTGGGGTCGGCATGTTCGTATGACACGGTGTGCTCATGATATTCGCTGATGCCCGAATAGTCAGTGCGAGAAGAGACTTGATGACACGGACAGCCGTTGTTATAACTTATGTGTATATAATGGTGCCAACAGTTTGCTACGTTAGGTACCATCATCATCAGGACATGGCGGACATTGTCACACAGAATACTACAAGTAGGAAACAGGACCACACGGCATGTACACCGTTCAACCTAGCATATACATGGATGTATGTGCTGAGGCAATCAGACAATGCGTTCTAAAACAAATGCCGGCAGGGATTAGACAACTAGGCACACAAGGTGCGTAGACAGGTGGTGCACATGTGCAAGAACATTGAGCGACTTCAATTTACTTCCAATTACGCTTAACTCACGTCTTGTAGCAGGCAAAAACAGATTTCTTATGGATCCTGTAATCCTGTATATAAAAGTTTGCTAATCGGAAGGGCAGCAGTACTTCCCCGAAAAAGTGCATTAAGAATGAATGACGGCGATACCCACTACAGCCGAATCGCAGCGAATTGAGCCCACACGGACTACCCAGTGCGTAGCCACCAGGACACGGATTCCATTCATCCAACACATATGTTGCAATTGATCCGCGTCACATCTGAATTTAGAATAAGCCAACCTTGTTTTGCCTCACTTTGAGTCAGCCAGCCATGCCGCAGCTGCCTGGATCAAAACAACGCCGATATATACACCAAACCCGTCAGTCGGAGAACACCCTGTTATGACGGCGGCGACACTTGTTCTCGGGCACCACCTCGGCCAGTCAGTGGGGCGTTTCCGGGCGGCGGCGAGCGAGACGCGCTGTGTCGGCCGAGGTTACCCTGACCCCCGGGTCACGTCCGCCGCCCCTGCTGGTCTCCGTCGCCGAGCCTGCCGAGGTTACCCCGACCCCCGGGTCATGTCCTCCGCTCCTGCTGGTCTCGGCCGCTGTGCTGGCCGAGGTTACCCTGATCCCCGGGTCACGTCCGCCGCTCCTGCTGGTCTCGGCCGCTGTGCTGGCCGAGGTTGCCCTGACCCTCGGGTCACGGCCGCCGCCCTTGCTGGTCTCCGCCGACGAGCCTGCCGAGGTTATTCTGACCCTCGGGTCACGTCCGCCGCTCCTGCTGGTCTCGGTCGCTGTGCTGGTCGAGGCTACCCTGACCCTCGGGTCACGGCCGCCGCCCCTACTGGTCTCGGCCGCTGAGCCGGCCCACAGCCGTCTAGGCGCCAGTGGTCCACACCATTATTCCGCCGTGCGCCGACGGAGCCGTCCTGACGGACGGCGCGCGGAAAAAAGCGGCCCGGCCAGCCGCGCTGCACCTTCAGGCGGCGCGCGCGCCCCGCACCCTGCCCGGCACGGCGGGGAAGGCGGCGCGGGCCGGCCGTGGCGCCGCTATCGACGGCCAGTTACCAGCGGCGAGAGATAGTGTCGTGCGCAATGATGCGGTTCACCGCACACCTGTCGTCGCCTGCAGCCCCTATACGGCTGCTGGCGCGGCAGGCTGGCGTGCGACGATGGCTGGGGCCGGCTTAAACATTAAGCAAGGTGTGAGGTGTCAGTTGTCAGACCTGTCATTGGACGTGGAACGCCAGTTTTTCCGCTACCCATATAGGATATACTGAGATGATTGCGCGCATGAACAGATGCACGAAATGTTCCGTCCAGCTGAAATACGGACGTATTACGCACACATTGACATGACATATACAATGTGCACACAATGTGCACAAATAGACACACGATACGCACACAATATGCACATACGCACTAAATACGCAGACAGTACGCAGACCATCCGCACATGATACGCACACATTAAAATGACGCTTTCCTTCCGACTGATGTTTTCACTTACGCTTCCTATGCATGTGTTGTTAATATGCCACTTATATCCAGCAATTATGTCGTCATGATGCATGAACAATAATGCTGCCAAAGAAGTGGTGAGGATTACGGCCGCCGAGCAAAGTCACGCTGGCCGAGTCCCTTTTGGACGCTATGTCTTCCAGCGACTGTCATGTTCTGATTGAATGTGCTGGTAGTGCTCTTTTTTTAAAATGACCGCCCGTTCAGGAACATATGGAAAGGAATACTCTCCGTAGTTGACCGCGTCATGCACTACGTGATAGCGCGACTCCAGCTGCAGTGACAAAAGGAGCCCGAACAACCCTATCTTTCCAATTTTCTCATCGCTGTCTACACTCATTTGGAACAACTGCTCAAAAGTTTACCTGTGCTGCAAATGCTTGATTATGCTATTGCTAATACGAGGCTGAGATGCCCGCTGTCTGGCTTTGGGGGAACACACTAAATTGAACAGACACTAAGGAGTGAATTCTGTAAGCATAGACGTCAGCTGAACGCCTGGTAACCATATCAACAACTTAAGCTTAACGTGACCTCTTCAACGTAAGTATAAAGTAAAATAAAGATTACCTTATGGCTAATTCCACAAACATAAACCTGTATTTAGTTCATTTTTATTGTTCGCTGAGTAACTTTATGATGTGAAAATGTTTCTACTAGGTTTCGTTACCACTGAAACATAAGATGGCTGCACGACTCCTCCTATTACTAGCTGGCGAAATGTACGGTATTCATGCACAAGCTCAGACCTCATTTCTCTCCACGTGCTGCCACTGCTTGTGCTAAGCCCCAGAGCTACTGCACCACCCGACAGCTCGGAATGCAACAGGAAGCTCTCATATGTCAGACCCCGCGGCATCAGCTGATCACCACACCACATCAGCCGACCTAACGACCTGTTCCAGTGTTCCATTACGGCCGTTACCGGACGCACCTGCAGCACGATGTACCGCATCTGTTCTACGGACCCGCAGTGGCAGCGGCCGCTCCCACTGCGGCCGGACAAATGAGCTGGCCGCCGGCCGCGCTGATTACCAATTACCGCCAGAGGGCGCCGGCCACCGGCGCCCCCGCGCCCTGGCGAGCTGCCGAACGTCGTTATGGTGGCGGAATTGTGCCGATGCGTCGGGCGGCGGCCGCTTCTGATCTCATGAGCCGATTAACTCGGAAGGCGCTGGCGCAGTCCGCCCGGCCGCGCGGGCTGAGGGGGCAGCGGACCTGAGGAGCTGGCTGGAGTCGCTGGCGGCGAGCAGGGGGGAGAGGAGGAGGAGAAACGTTGTGGTGGAGTGGTCTCCACGTGACCGGTGCTGTCGCTGATCTGGGGTGAGCAGCTGTCTGCTTCTGCAACCTCGACCTGGGGGGAAGCAGAGTGGTTCAGAAGTCTCGGACGCAAAACTCTAGACTACGAGAAGACCCACGATCGGGTGTCGCCATACGACAGCACCGCCTCTCGCGAAGCGGAAGGACGCACACCACGGCGAGCGGACAGGTCGCCGCTCCGTCCAGCAATATCCGTGGGGGCTGCCTCCATTGACGGCCTGGCGGTCCGTCGAGCAGCATCCACACCAGTTCCGTGGGGGCCTCCTCCAGTGGCGGCCTGGCGGTCCTTCCAGCAGCATCCACACCAGTTCCGTGGGGACCTCCTCCAGTGACGGCCTGGCGGCCCGTCCAGCAGCATCCACACCAGTTCCGTGGGGGCCTCCTCCAGTGACGGCCTGGCGGTCCGTCCGGCCCCGGCCGTCTGCACCGGAGTCGGGCTAAGCCAGCCCTCCAGCCCCGATGGATGACCTCCGAGACTGGGGCTGGAGTGCTGCGGGCAGTGCAGGTTGCGGTGCCGGGTCCGTGGGGCGGCATTCGTCAGGGCGATGTAGGCCCGTCCGCTCACCTGAGCGCCGCCATTACAGAGCTCCCGTTAAATTGGTCTCAGATGAATTCGTGCACACTTAAAACAATTCTGAATGATTTACATGGCCTCGTGATGAGAACACATCACCTCATAAATCCCCTTGGGACAACTAGATTAGACTCCAATGAAGCCCGTCTGCTATGATGAACTGGAGGAGCCCATAAAGAAGTGGTGTTTGTGGGCAAGATCATTTATGCCCTGAAATTGGCGGGTGCAAATGGTTGAATGGGGCGAGCACAAAGCCAGGCCCGCAAGGTACGCAGATACAAGGTATATATCTGCCGCTTGTTTGCCGCAATTACCACTCATTGGGAAGTACGTTAACGCCCGCTGGCGTGTTCGTCAAGGGACGTCAGCGGGCAATCTGACATGCATGACAAATTTTTGCAGCTCCTTTGTGTTCGACGGATTTTTCTTAAGGAGTATTGTTCGATATAGGTTGCCATCGGGTTTTCATTCCAAGCACCACCAGGTTTACCCGATATGCGATCATTGATCAAGAGTGTGTTCACACCCGGTGTCAGGCAGACCGCGGGCCGCAGCTGGCGGCGCTAACCAGCGAGCGTCGCCGGCGACCACGCGGGTCCTCCCACGCTGTTCTGACATGTCGGCCCCTGCCCCGGCCTCAGCCCGACTGTCGGCCCCTGCTCCGGCCTCAGCCCGACTGTCGGCCCCTGCCCCGGCCTCAGCCTGACTGTCGGCCCCTGCCCCGGCCTCAGCCTGATACGTCGGCCCTTGCCCCGGCCTCAGCCTGACTGTCGGCCCCTGCTCCAGCCTCAGCCTGACTGCCGGCCCCTGCTCCGGCCTCAGCCTGACTGTCGGCCCCTGCTCCGGCCTCAGCCTGACTGTCGGCCCCTGCTCCAGCCTCAGCCTGACTGCCGGCCCCTGCTCCGGCCTCAGCCTGACTGTCGGCCCCTGCTCCAGCCTCAGCCTGACTGCCGGCCCCTGCTCCGGCCTCAGCCTGACATGTCGGCCCCTACTCCAGCCTCAGCCTGACTGCGGCCCCCCTGCCTCAGGCCTAGCTCCAGCCTATCAGCTCAGCCTGACTGCCGGCCCCTGCTCCGGCCTCAGCCTGACTGCCGGCCCCTGCTCCGGCCTCAGCCTGACATGTCGGCCCCTACTCCAGCCTCAGCCTGGCTGTCGGCCCCTGCTCCGGCCTCAGCCTGACATGTCGGCCCCTACTCCAGCCTCAGCCTGACTGCCGGCCCCTGCTCCGGCCTCAGCCTGGCTGTCGGCCCCTGTCCCGGCCTCAGTCTGACTGTCGGCCCCTGCTCCGGCCGCAGCCTGACTGTCGGCCCCGGCCCCGGCCTCAGCCTGACTGTCGGCCCTTGCTCCGGCCTCAGCCTGACTGTCGGCCCCTGCTCCGGCCTCAGCAACTCGAACGCGAGTGATCGCTGAATGAACCCCAACAAACGGCCAGCACGGCCCTCCCCGTCCCCCCTCACCTCCCCCGCGCGGGGTGCTGCCGCCTCGGCGCTGACACCCCAGGGCGGGTCCGGCTGCGAGGGTCCCTTCTGCGGCTTCCTGCCGCACGATTAAGTCCGTCTTCATCGCGGCCGGCCCGCTCCGGCGGCTGTCAGGAGGGTGAGACGGGGCGGGCGTGCAGCGGCCAGCATTAGCTCCGATTACGCGGAAAAAACCGGCACAGGTGTCACGTTCGAAATTGGAGGCCGCCATGTGAAAGTGAGGAGCTATCGTGAAGCTGGCCTATGCCGAGAGAAAGATAATGAGCGCCGTCCCACGATGCTTCCTTCACCCGTGTGCCGAGCGAGGCGGCACCTTCTTGGTACAGGGATCTCAGGATATTTTCCCAGCCATGTGCCTAATATATTGGCATCGCGGTTATGAACGTAGAAGTCACATGACACCGCACTCTGGGCCGGCAGTTCAGGCCTCATTTTTCGCGTCTGCCATTCCAATAATTTGGTTTATGTTTTGATGCTGATAAAAACTATTGAGTTTTGCTCCTTGGGAAGGCTTTGCGTTTTGAGTGTGACAAAGATTTCTAAGGGTCGACAAAATACCTTTGCTATTGCGGACATCCAAGTAAAAATCTGCCCCATCCCCTGGTCTGCAAGAATGGTCAGCGGTAGCCCTCACTCTCCGTCCCCTCTGAGGACCCTTCAGCTGATGGGCCCGCCATAGGGGTGCCCCTCCCCCTCCTGTCCAGGCCCCTGTCGGCCACGCCACTTAACATCCCATCCCTGACTGGGCGGATCTGGACCGGACGTGACTTGATCGGAATTCCGCGCCTCACCCGTGCTAGGCAGCTCCATTCTCCGGCGAAAAATACGACCTCGACCGCCCTCCACTTCACCCCCGCGTCGGCACCGCGCCGCGACCCAATTGGCGGAGTCCCGGCCGCTGTCGCCGGGCGACAAAGGCGCGGTCTCGGCGGTAGGTGCCGGCGGTCAGCTGGCGACCGCCGCACTCGGCGGCTCGGCGACGGCGCCGGTGACGGGCGGGGTCGGGGAGGGGGGTCACGCGTCGGCGGCACGTGCTGCGGATGGCGCGGCCCGCCGCTGCCAGTCAGCTGGCCACAGGGATGGCCGCTTGTCAGGTAGTGATGAGATTGTCATAGGTGTTTCAGCTGCGAAATGCAGAATGCGAATGACAGTCCGATGCTTTTTAATAAATCGATAATCAATGTTCTTTTTTGTCAACCCAGATGTAGTTAAGCCGCCTGCCCCTCACCGACACATATTGAGATCTACTGAGCAAAACATGCAGTGCCTGATTAAACTCGGGCAGCCAAAGGAGCATGGAAGGCATGCATTGCTAATTGTAATTTATGGAAACAGCAATTTGGCGGATACTTGTAGTCAACGTCTAAATGGCCACGACAAGAAGCAAGATAAAAAAACAGCACGCGTCAATAACTTGGGAACCTTTGTTAAGAAGACGCAAACGTCTGTTTTTGCTGAACGTTCCATGCGGCTTTCGCCGCATCACTCACAATACGCTCGACAAAGAGCGATGACCTTCACACACTGACTACTCTGGCTGAGGTGAACACTGAAGCCAGTCTAAAAAACGCATATTACAACATCATGGCAGGTAGAAATATAAATTCATTCACCTCGATAAAAACGTAATAGACCTCACAATTTTCTATGGAATAATTGGTGTCCTGGCCAGCGGTGAGAAGCAACATGTACGCCCGGACTGACATTATATCATTAAACGCCCATAAGAAGGTGTGAGACCGAGGAACGCTCTTAGAAAAAGTTAATTGTGTCACACGTCTTTCCACACCTGAAAGTATGACAGCGAGAGTGAAGGAGAGAATCATGTGTTACGAGAAAATAATAGGAGGCCTAAATTATCTTGTCAATCCTATTCCCTTTCGAGTTAGTTCGGTCAAAACAAATTGTCCATGCCTTACCTGACCATGAGCTCGCTTCACACTGGAAAAGAACGCGCCAATGTCAAGATCTGGTTGCGTATTTGCGCGGCTTGTCGCAGCCTTTCGAGTCCGCCATTGTGTGCGAAGCCAGGCAGATTGGCCATCCGTCTCCGGATCCGCGTCGCTGTCTGGGCGATTCTCCTGGTCCGCGCCGTTGTCTGGGCCGTTCTCCGGGTCCGCACCGTTGTCTGGGCGATTCTCCGGGCCCGCGCCGTTGTCTGGGCGATTCTCCAGATCCGCGCCGTTGTCTGGGAGATTCTCCGGATCTCCGCCGGGGTCAAGAGCGGCCGCGGGCTGCCCGCTCCCCCACCCGTCCCAATTCCGCCGCCAAAGCCCCTGTCGCCGCGAGTCTGCCTCGCTCCTAAACAAACAGGCCGGGCGGCTGGGCCGGCCAGCTGAGGGGCGCACTTCTGATCGGATAATGCAGAAACAAACGCGCCCGGCGGGGGGCCGCGCCCCGGGCCGCGCTCGCTCGGACGGGGGTGTGAGCCGCTGTCAGTCTCGCGTCAGGCGGCGCCAGACCTCATTTGCACCGCCTGACAGCGAGCCGGTGCGTCCTGGCGCTGATTGGAGTGGCGGGGTGCTCGAAGGCTCGGTTTTTACACCGGCAAGGGATGGGGCTTTGTTGGGAAGATCTCATTGAGTCCTGGCGCTAGCTCTGCTTCCGGGCCGTAAGGATCGCTTTCCAGAAACCGGCTGCTGGCTCTGGCTCGGCTGCTGGTTTATGACAGGGATAGACGGAGGAAGCATCGGCTGCATTAAAGCAAACGCCCCCACGGAAAAACGTGTTCGGCTTAAGCGTATAGAAGCTTGTGGAATGTTTCTCCTTTCGCATTGCTTTTTCTGAGATACCAAGCGCCACAAATGCCGAGGAAACATGCGTGCCTTTCCCGCGAGGCTCCGCGAATGTTATTGACAGCGATGACTCGTACCGTCAGCTTAGGCTCTGGAGGAAAAGACGTCGTGAGGCTCACAAGTTTCGTTTAGACTGAGTTTAATTGGACTGACTCTGAACCTGTTATGGTGTTTGCAGTACACAGAATATACAATATACAGGCATCCCACCACGTCGCTTACATAAGGTATGATCTGACGCTTCGTGTGTATATTTCATGACCTGACATTTTAAGTGGGGACACGCCTCAGTTGTTGATATTCACATAGACAATGGCAGAATGAAGATAACTTTGATTCGTCCCAAATGCATATCCGTATGTCATGCATATACACATACACACACACATATATATACAGTTAATATAGAATATAGGATATAGGTTAATATAGGATAACAAAAGAATAAGGATATAGTTAATACTTAGCCAGCTAGCTGCATGGCAGTACATGCTAATGTATCACACGCTTACCAGATACTAAAAGCGAGGAAGGATAGTTCCTACGCTCTGTTCCCACCAAACGGAAGGTCACTGGGATCTGGACCACAGTAGCGGTGTGGTGAAGACATCTCGGTTCTCATGAGTCCTCTTGGTGAGGCGATTTTAACGCACTGCTCTTGAGTGCACTCCCGCGTTGAAGTGAGTTATGTTGAATCATCTTTCTGCATAGTCAGATGCTTCAATTCATGCGTCATAATTCGACCGAAGGTCACAAGTCATCACGACCTCATTTCCGGTCTCGTGCCAACCTATCACCAAAGCAAGCAATGCACTGTGTCCTAAAATCCAGCTCCATCGATAACTTGGAAGGCTAAGCCATTTTAACATTCAAGGCCTAGATCAGTTTCTAGTACCCAGCACCGTTTGGTTTATGCACGCGCTCCAGCGTCCGTTAGCCTGAAGATATCGCGAGGGAGAGGTAAGACTTGCCCGCCAATCCTCTAGCTTCGCTGAATTTCCTGTGGCCTTGTTCGGATGCAAATGACATTAGTCCACCATTTCTGACTCCGGGGACGAAATACGCGAACGAAAACAATAGTGCAAAACTCTGACAGCTGCAGACGACAAGAGAAGGGTCTGAATAATACAGCCCACGGAGACCCGAAAAGAAGAGACTTTGGCTGACATCACGCTTGAAAATACGGAAAGTCAGCAATTTGTGCTCAACGCATGGCTTGAATTGAAAACATCTTAAACTGGCATGGAAGCATCTGAAATGCACATCATGAAGCGAGCCACAAACTTGCTAACTGGAGGGAGATGTCGTATTTCTGGCACTGAGAAAGCTTTGCCTGGTTCTTGTGCCGACACACAAATGTGCAGATCCGATCTTGTAGATTATATTTTCGTTAAAGTTGCATGTTAATGTGCCTCAGTGGTGATTTTACGTCAAAGTCGAGATTTATTTGCGACATTTCCAGAACAGATGTTTGCTGATGTTACCCATGCATTGCATACTGAGCCTTAACCAGTTTTAAACATATATTCGCAGCCCTTCAGATGCGGCTGGGGCTTGATTGGATGCGTGGACGGCTTATGCAGGAGACCTTTGGAAGCATGCGCGTAATATGACCAGCGAGATTTATCCCCGAATCGCTTCGCCCGCGTCACCTTTCAGCACCATTAGCCGCTGAGCCGCCGTTCCGAAACCAATCTGCCTATCTGGCCGGACTGCTGGCGGCTCTGTGTGGATCAAATATTCACACACAATTAAATCGGTCGACCGAGACGCTACACCAAATCCCTCCGCCGGCTTGCTTAATTTTCCGCAACACAGAGGCTGCTGAAGATGGGCTGGAGTGTCGAGACGAGATATGGTGGAGGCGAGCCAAGCCTCGCAGCTGAAGGAGCGGCGGGAGAGGGGCGGGGGGGGGGGGGGACGCAGCGCGGCTGGCGGCGCGGATTTATCTCTGCGGAAGGATATTAGTCGGGGCGTGGTGGGACACTGTCTCAACGATAAACTGAGGGCACACAGAATATATACCACCACATCAAGTCAGCCTCTCTCTCT
>NW_023596420.1:12636913-12641913 GCF_011947565.3 Pollicipes pollicipes
TGCCTGGCCGGGTCCTACTGCAGAGGCGCGACGGAGGAGGCTGCCCTGGCCGGGGTCCTACTGCAGAGGCGCGACGGAGGAGGCTGCCTGGCCGGGGTCCTACTGCAGAGGCGCGACGGAGGAGGCTGCCGGGCTGGGGATGCTGCTGCGGGGCGCGACGGAGGAGGCTGCCGGGCTGGGGATGCTGCTGCGGGGCGCGACGGAGAAGGCTGCCGGGCTGGGGATGCTGCTGCGGGGCGCGACGGAGGAGGCTGCCGGGCTGGGGATGCTGCTGCGGGGCGCGACGGAGAAGGCTGCCGGGCTGGGGATGCTGCTGCGGGGCGCGACGGAGGAGGCTGCCGGGCCACCGAGGACGACAGGGCTGAGAAAGTAAGTGCCTTTTCTGTCACCGACAACATTTGGAACCGTCTGAATTGCCACTTGACGTCAAATCTTTCAGAGGCTGTTGCAATGTATTTCTAAGTACAATAAACCACAAAAAGCAAATACAAATTAAACGCAATGCGGCATTCATCAAACGTATTCGTTTCGTGAGTATATTTGCATTAAAAATTTACATTTGCTGGCCATCAAACATCGAATGAAAGTTGAGACTAACCCAACAAAGTTATGGGATAATGGCGTACTTGACATAACCGGCCTAAAGGCGTATAATTTCCTATTCAGTTGTGTGGTTGGGGGGGGGGGGGGGGGCAGGATTGTATTTCCTAACCAGGGATGCAGCTTCTTATCTCTAGTTATCATTGCTATCCATTATTTTCCATTTATCATAATGTGGGGGTTTCAGCATCCAAAACTAATTTTGAGAAGCTACACCCCTGCTGCCAGCTGCAAATCTGGGGAGAAAACTGTTTTTAGTGCATCTTGGAGGCAGGATCGACCAATTTTCCTTCCTGCACTACCTCACTTCCTTTCCCCTTCCATCCCTCACTCCCGCTTAAACCAACACATTACCACGTGGCGAGCAATCAAGCCCATCTATCTGAAGTGACACGAAGCTTCAAAACGTTGCGTAGCAAACTGATCACGTTCGTCACAAGATGCCGTGGACAGCCACGATTCTTACGACTAGTAACAAGTCTCGTCAGTTGGCATTTTATGCTGTTTAGTATGTAAAGTAAATCTTAGCTGAAAAATCTGTGAAAAACACTGATCTGAAGGGCATTGGAAAAGCACTGTGTCACCAATGATCTGTGACGTTAGCACTGATATATCATAGTTTGTTGTATGTTTCTAGTATCTGCTGAAAATTATTATGAATAAAGCTTCTATGCTTGACAGCATCTTATGGCTCAATTTGCTCATAAAGCGAAACGTCAACGCTTCGACATGTGTTGTACACGTGCTCGATCTGCAAGTGTTAACGAGCACAGATCAATACTAGGCTTGGGTTTCGTTTGGCTGGACAGTAAGTTGTAGTATGGTCTGGTCTATTGAGATTTGTTTGCATTTTGGGAATTTTGTCACAAATTAGTCCGCAGAAGTGTCAGCTTTTGTCACCGATCATATCCGGTAAATCAGAAGCTATTTTCACCCCTGCTCCAGGCATCGCCCTCCAGGGGTGAAAAAAGTTTCTGGTTTACCGGTTATGATCGGTGACAAAAACTGACACTCTTGCGAACCGATTGGGGGTGCCGGTAGCGTAGTGGTTACACTGCGCGTCCGGGAAACCAGAGGTACGGGGTTCGATTCCCCGCGGTGCCCGCCCCTCCTGCCAGGGTGAGAGGCAGGCGACGCCATATAGCCTCAGCAGCTGAGTGCGTCGTAAAGCCCCAATGACAGAGACACACGCGAACCGATTGGTGACAAAATCGTAAAAATGCAAACAAATTTCAACACACCAGACCATATTACAAATTGCTATCCCAGCCAAACGAAGGTCAAAGCTTAACATTGGTCTGTGCTCGTTAACACTTGCAGCGTGAGCACGTGAAGAACACGTGTCGAAAATTGGGCCACAAGATGATGCCAAACATAGTAGCTTTAATCAGGATAGTTTTCAGCAGGTGTCAAAAATATGCTTCATATATATATATATATATATATATATATATATATATATATATATATATATATACCGGCGCTGACGTCACAGGTAAGTGGTGATGCAGTGCTTTTCCAACGCCTCTTAGTTCAGTGCTTTTAACAGATTTGTCAGCCAAGATTCACTTCACATACCAAACAGTGTAAAATACTAAATAACTAGGCTTATTACTAGTGAGGATCGTAGCTGGCTGCAGCACCTTGCGGCGAACGTCATCAGATTGCTTCGCAGCGTGCTAAAGCGTTGTGCCATTTGAGACGGACGGGCTCCACCGCTCGTCACGCGGTGGTGCGTTGGATTCACTACAAGGCTGTGGGCTGCTGGTAATGGTGTTCATGTCGTGAGAAGCCGACTGACTAGATGAACCGCAGCTAACCGTACGCTTTTAACGTAATAGCGTTAAAAAGCCTTGCTGATCTAAGAAGACTTGTTTGTGGATACCTGAGCTGTAGCTCCAGAGCTAAACTGAGGATGTTGGAGCAACACATATACAAAATTCATCCGGGCTTTCTTCTGCTGAGAGTAACAGCGGCTTTCAGGCAAGAGGTCGAGTATCACTGCTGTAGGCCTCTCACATTGCCCGTTGCACCTTCGGTTTAGCGTGCTGATCGTTGGGCCGCCGTGAGATAAAACGCCACGCCAGGGGTGCAGATTTGTATTCTTTTGTCAGGGCCCTAGCCCACAAATGTTGAGTTGTTCCCCTCCTCCAATGTTGGCTTGAACCCCTTCCCCAATGTTTTTGGCTGGAATACTATAAAAAAACGTGGGTTAAAGAGATCACAATATAAAGGTTACCTTCTTTGATCTTTCTGCGTAGTTGCGTCTCGTACCACTCTTATAACAAAAAGTCATGGCTGCTCTCACCACAAGATAAAAATCGTAGCAGCTGAGCAGATAAACAGTGCAATAAACTACACATACCTAGCGACATAAAACACGCAATGGTTTGTGAGGATAAAGTGGCAAGCTCTAGAATATGAGGATGGCTTGAGTCCTTCATGGCTTATCCCGTCCCCGTCCCCCACGACCAAAATGCGTGCCGCCTCCCATGACCGCCAAAGAAGAGCGCCATTGGCGCCCTAAGGTGGCCTCTACAAGGGGTGCCTTTACGTGTCGATCAGAAGAGACGCGTGCGTCCAGGGCCTGCTTCCTGGATCCAACCCTGTATGACTTCTATGCTACGTGATTAAAACCTTTTATAAATTATACAAAAATGAAACACATATATTGCATTTTATCAAAATAAAGTGGGCTAAATCCGACGAGAAAAAGGTGGGGAGGGGTGGGTTTTCGGGTCCACGATTCATCCATCAGCAATAATTTACAAAAATTGATATCCCTGTAAAGCGCTTTTTATTTTCATGTTACATATGACACTGAATAAAGGTGGTAGGGGCGTTAAAAAAAGTCGTTTGCTTCTGTTGGTACCAATATTGCATGAGTTTTGCTTTAAATGATTGGGGTCATGGTAGGAAGTGTGAGTTCTGTACCGGTGTATATGCAAAGATAATAAAGGTCGCCTGCGTGCTCAGCTCATTGTACGATGACGTCACAAAACCAAACGTGATATTGTTGTCATGTGCTTGTAAAGCCATGTTGTCGGTACATATAGGGCTACAGGGATGCAGTTTTGCAAAATACGTAGGGTTAAAAAAGATGGAGTGTGAGGGCAAGAAAAAATGACTGAGTCTGCCTCCAAAATTGCAGTCAAAACAGTGTTCTCCACAGATTTGACGCACTTTCTTTTCACGGTTGGGAGCAGGGTTGTAGTTTCTCGAAATTAGTTTGGGGGCTAAACTCTGAAAATTGTGGTTAATGGAGAATGGTGCTTTAGAATGATAACTAAAAATAGGAAACTACATCCATTGTTAGTTGGCACAATGCCCTCCCCCTATCTGAAAAGGAAACTACACGCCTCCAAGCTGGTTATGTTAAGTATAGCTTTATCTGATAACTGTACTAATTACGTCTCAACCATCATTCAGTGCCTGATGGCCAGCAAATGATACTTGATTTCAAATGAACTCCCAAACAAAAATGTTTGACGGTTGTGCCGCATTGTATTAAAATTGTCTTTATTTTGTGGTCTATTGCATTTAGAGTTATATTACAACGGTCTCAAAGGTTCGGCTTCAGGTGCCAATTTAGAAAGTTCCAAACTTCGTCGGTGACAGAAAAGGTGCTTTTCTCACCCCTACCCCGGAGCGCCCACTATTGCCAGGCTTGCGCTATCGCACTAGATATGTTTTCACCGTCGGAGCCGTGTACATGCATGAACTCAGTGTGGGGTTTGGTGGGGATTGTAGAGGTTATGGTGTTTGCCCATTCCTATCAGGCTCCGGAGGATCACACCAGTGCTGATGAGTTTTATTCATTTGTCTTTCCTTTTTCGTACATGCCGAAACGAGCTGTCTGTTATCTGTTGTCGTGTGTTCCAGTGCATTGCTTACATTTGGCTAAGCCAAACATTTTTGATGAGCACATGATCATCGTAAATCTAATGCAGTCGAGAATTCCGATGAGGAAATAGTGGCAGCCTTCTGACAAAAAAGTTAGATAAGGCGACCCGATAGTTTTTGCTCTTGTCGCCAGCGAGACTATCCCGTTTGTGGAAATTTTGCAGCAGGCTTGAAAGAGGAAACGCACTTTGGAAATTTCCCTTCCACCCATCCATTTTCCGAGCCTGACGCTGCTGCGTCCGGCCGGCAGCCACCGCCCGTCTGTTCTGCCCCCGGAACTCAATTCGGCACCTGCAGGAGACGCCGCTGCTTTTCCATCCGCCCGACCATCCATCATTCCAATCCAATATAGCTAAACCTTCCCCGGGCACGCCGGCAACAAAGTTAATAAATATCTGATGTGTGCCGCTCAGGTGTTGTTGCTGCCAGCCGACGTCCCACCCCCGCCCCCACATCCTAACTTCATATCCCCCAGCGGTGGCCGGATTGTAACATCG
>NW_023596420.1:12644413-12677285 GCF_011947565.3 Pollicipes pollicipes
CCCTGTCATAAACCAGCAGCCGAGCCAGAGCCAGCAGCCGGTTTCTGGAAAGCGATCCTTACGGCCCGGAAGCAGAGCTAGCGCCAGGACTCAATGAGATCTTCCCAACAAAGCCCCTTCCCTTGCCGGTGTAAAAACCGAGCCTTCGAGCACCCCGCCACTCCAATCAGCGCCAGGACGCACCGGCTCGCTGTCAGGCGGCGCAAATGAGGTCTGGCGCCGCCTGACGCGAGACTGACAGCGGCTCACACCCCCGTCCGAGCGAGCGCGGCCCGGGGCGCGGCCCCCCGCCGGGCGCGTTTGTTTCTGCATTATCCGATCAGAAGTGCGCCCCTCAGCTGGCCGGCCCAGCCGCCCGGCCTGTTTGTTTAGGAGCGAGGCAGACTCGCGGCGACAGGGGCTTTGGCGGCGGAATTGGGACGGGTGGGGGAGCGGGCAGCCCGCGGCCGCTCTTGACCCCGGCGGAGATCCGGAGAATCTCCCAGACAACGGCGCGGATCTGGAGAATCGCCCAGATAACGGCGCGGGCCCGGAGAATCGCCCAGACAACGGTGCGGACCCGGAGAACGGCCCAGACAACGGCGCGGACCAGGAGAATCGCCCAGACAGCGACGCGGATCCGGAGACGGATGGCCAATCTGCCTGGCTTCGCACACAATGGCGGACTCGAAAGGCTGCGACAAGCCGCGCAAATACGCAACCAGATCTTGACATTGGCGCGTTCTTTTCCAATGTGAAGCGAGCTCATGGTCAGGTAAGGCATGGACAATTTGTTTTGACCGAACTAACTCAAAAGGGAATAGGATTGACAAGATAATTTAGGCCTCCTATTATTTTCTCGTAACACATGATTCTCTCCTTCACTCTCGCTGTCATACTTTCATGTGTGGAAAGACGTGTGACACAATTAACTTTTTCTAAGAGCGTTCCTCGGTTTCACACCTTCTTATGGGCGTTTAATGATATAATGTCAGTCCGGGCGTACATGTTGCTTCTCACCGCTGGCCAGGACACCAATTATTCCATAGAAAATTGTGAGGTCTATTACGTTTTTATCGAGGTGAATGAATTTATATTTCTACCTGCCATGATGTTGTAATATGCGTTTTTAGACTGGCTTCAGTGTTCACCTCAGCCAGAGTAGTCAGTGTGTGAAGGTCATCGCTCTTTGTCGAGCGTATTGTGAGTGATGCGGCGAAGCCGCATGGAACGTTCAGCAAAAACAGACGTTTGCGTCTTCTTAACAAAGATTCCCAAGTTATTGACGCGTGCTGTTTTTTATCTTGCTTCTTGTCGTGGCCATTTAGACGTTGACTACAAGTATCCGCCAAATTGCTGTTTCCATAAATTACAATTAGCAATGCATGCCTTCCATGCTCCTTTGGCTGCCCGAGTTTAATCAGGCACTGCATGTTTTGCTCAATAGATCTCAATTTGTGTCGGTGAGGGGCAGGCGGCTTAACTACTTCTGGGTTGACAAAAAAGAACATTGATTATCGATTTATTAAAAAGCATCGGACTGTCATTCGCATTCTGCATTTCGCAGCTGAAACACCTATGACAATCTCATCACTACCTGACAAGCGGCCATCCCTGTGGCCAGCTGACTGGCAGCGGCGGGCCGCGCCATCCGCAGCACGTGCCGCCGACGCGTGACCCCCTCCCCGACCCCGCCCGTCACCGGCGCCGTCGCCGAGCCGCCGAGTGCGGCGGTCGCCAGCTGACCGCCGGCACCTACCGCCGAGACCGCGCCTTTGTCGCCCGGCGACAGCGGCCGGGACTCCGCCAATTGGGTCGCGGCGCGGTGCCGACGCGGGGGTGAAGTGGAGGGCGGTCGAGGTCGTATTTTTCGCCGGAGAATGGAGCTGCCTAGCGCGGGTGAGGCGCGGAATTCCGATCAAGTCACGTCCGGTCCAGATCCGCCCAGTCAGGGATGGGATGTTAAGTGGCGTGGCCGACAGGGGCCTGGACAGGAGGGGGAGGGGCACCCCTATGGCGGGCCCATCAGCTGAAGGGTCCTCAGAGGGGACGGAGAGTGAGGGCTACCGCTGACCATTCTCGCAGACCAGGGGATGGGGCAGATTTTTACTTGGATGTCCGCAATAGCAAAGGTATTTTGTCGACCCTTGGAAATCTTTGTCACGCTCAAAACGCAAAGCCTTCCCAAGAAGCAAAACTCAATAGTTTTTTATCAGCATCAAAACATAAAAAACCAAATTATTGGAATGGCAGACGCGAAAAATGAGGCCTGAACTGCCGACCCAGAGTGCGGTGTCATGTGACTTCTACGTTCATAACCGCGATGCCAATATATTAGGCACATGGCTGGGAAAATATTCTGAGATCCCTGTACCAAGAAGGTGCCGCCTCGCTCGGCACACGGGTGAAGCATCGTGGGACGGCGCTCATTATCTTTTTCTCGGCATAGGCCAGCTTCACGATAGCTCCTCACTTTCACATGGCGGCCTCCAATTTCGAACGTGACACCTGTGCCGGTTTTTTCCGCGTAATCGGAGCTAATGCTGGCCGCTGCACGCCCGCCCCGTCTCACCCTCCTGACAGCCGCCGGAGCGGGCCGGCCGCGATGAAGACGGACTTCATCGTGCGGCAGGAAGCCGCAGAAGGGACCCTCGCAGCCGGACCCGCCCTGGGGTGTCAGCGCCGAGGCGGCAGCACCCCGCGCGGGGGAGGTGAGGGGGGACGGGGAGGGCCGTGCTGGCCGTTTGTTGGGGTTCATTCAGCGATCACTCGCGTTCGAGCTGCTGAGGCCGGAGCAGGTGCCGACAGTCAGGCTGAGGCCGGAGCAAGGGCCGACAGTCAGGCTGAGGCCGGGGCCGGGGCCGACAGTCAGGCTGCGGCCGGAGCAGGGGCCGACAGTCAGACTGAGGCCGGGGCAGGGGCCGACAGCCAGGCTGAGGCCGGAGCAGGGGCCGACAGTCAGGCTGAGGCCGGAGCAGGGGCCGGCAGTCAGGCTGAGGCTGGAGCAGGGGCCGACAGTCAGGCTGAGGCCGGGGCAAGGGCCGACATGTCAGGCTGAGGCCGGGGCAGGGGCCGACAGTCAGGCTGAGGCCGGGGCAGGGGCCGACAGTCAGGCTGAGGCCGGGGCAGGAGCCGACAGTCAGGCTGAGGCCGGGGCAGGGGCCGACAGCCAGGCTGAGGCCGGAGCAGGGGCCGACAGTCGGGCTGAGGCCGGGGCAGGGGCCGACATGTCAGGACAGCGTGGGAGGACCCGCGTGGTCGCCGGCGATGCTCGCTGGTTAGCGCCGCCAGCTGCGGCCCGCGGTCTGCCTGACACCGGGTGTGAACACACTCTTGATCAATGATCGCATATCGGGTAAACCTGGTGGTGCTTGGAATGAAAACCCGATGGCAACCTATATCGAACAATACTCCTTAAGAAAAATCCGTCGAGCACAAGGGAGCTGCAAAAATTTGTCATGCATGTCAGATTGCCCGCTGACGTCCCTTGACGAACACGCCAGCGGGCGTTAACGTACTTCCCAATGAGTGGTAATTGCGGCAAACAAGCGGCAGATATATACCTTGTATCTGCGTACCTTGCGGGCCTGGCTTTGTGCTCGCCCCATTCAACCATTTGCACCCGCCAATTTCAGGGCATAAATGATCTTGCCCACAAACAACCACTTCTTTATGGGCTCCTCCAGTTCATCATAGCAGACGGGCTTCATTGGAGTCTAATCTAGTTGTCCCAAGGGGATTTATGAGGTGATGTGTTCTCATCACGAGGCCATGTAAATCATTCAGAATTGTTTTAAGTGTGCACGAATTCATCTGAGACCAATTTAACGGGAGCTCTGTAATGGCGGCGCTCAGGTGAGCGGACGGGCCTACATCGCCCTGACGAATGCCGCCCCACGGACCCGGCACCGCAACCTGCACTGCCCGCAGCACTCCAGCCCCAGTCTCGGAGGTCATCCATCGGGGCTGGAGGGCTGGCTTAGCCCGACTCCGGTGCAGACGGCCGGGGCCGGACGGACCGCCAGGCCGTCACTGGAGGAGGCCCCCACGGAACTGGTGTGGATGCTGCTGGACGGGCCGCCAGGCCGTCACTGGAGGAGGTCCCCACGGAACTGGTGTGGATGCTGCTGGAAGGACCGCCAGGCCGTCACTGGAGGGGGCCCCCACGGAACTGGTGTGGATGCTGCTGGACGGGCCGCCAGGCCGTCACTGGAGGAGGTCCCCACGGAACTGGCGTGGATGCTGCTGGAAGGACCGCCAGGCCGCCACTGGAGGAGGCCCCCACGGAACTGGTGTGGATGCTGCTCGACGGACCGCCAGGCCGTCAATGGAGGCAGCCCCCACGGATATTGCTGGACGGAGCGGCGACCTGTCCGCTCGCCGTGGTGTGCGTCCTTCCGCTTCGCGAGAGGCGGTGCTGTCGTATGGCGACACCCGATCGTGGGTCTTCTCGTAGTCTAGAGTTTTGCGTCCGAGACTTCTGAACCACTCTGCTTCCCCCCAGGTGGAGGTTGCAGAAGCAGACAGCTGCTCACCCCAGATCAGCGACAGTACCGGTCACGTGGAGACCACTCCACCACAACGTTTCTCCTCCTCCTCTCCCCCCTGCTCGCCGCCAGCGACTCCAGCCAGCTCCTCAGGTCTGCTGCCCCCTCAGCCCGCGCGGCCGGGCGGACTGCGCCAGCGCCTTCCGAGTTAATCGGCTCATGAGATCAGAAGCGGCCGCCGCCCGACGCATCGGCACAATTCCGCCACCATAACGACGTTCGGCAGCTCGCCAGGGCGCGGGGGCGCCGGTGGCCGGCGCGCTCTGGCGGTAATTGGTAATCAGCGCGGCCGGCGGCCAGCTCATTTGTCCGGCCGCAGTGGGAGCGGCCGCTGCCACTGCGGGTCCGTAGAACAGATGCGGTACATCGTGCTGCAGGTGCGTCCGGTAACGGCCGTAATGGAACACTGGAACAGGTCGTTAGGTCGGCTGATGTGGTGTGGTGATCAGCTGATGCCGCGGGGTCTGACATATGAGAGCTTCCTGTTGCATTCCGAGCTGTCGGTGGTGCAGTAGCTCAGGGGCTTAGCACAAGCAGTGGCAGCACGTGGAGAGAAATGAGGTCTGAGCTTGTGCATGAATACCGTACATTTCGCCAGCTAATAATAGGAGGAGTCGTGCAGCCATCTTATGTTTCAGTGGTAACGAAACCTAGTAGAAACATTTTCACGTCATAAAGTTACTCAGCGAACAATAAAAATGAACTAAATACAGGTTTATGTTTGTGGAATTAGCCATAAGGTAATCTTTATTTTACTTTATACTTACGTTGAAGAGGTCACGTTAAGCTTAAGTTGTTGATATGGTTACCAGGCGTTCAGCTGACGTCTATGCTTACAGAATTCACTCCTTAGTGTCTGTTCAATTTAGTGTGTTCCCCCAAAGCCAGACAGCGGGAATCTCAGCCTCGTATTAGCAATAGCATAATCAAGCATTTGCAGCACAGGTAAACTTTTGAGCAGTTGTTCCAGATGAGTGTAGACAGCGATGAGAAAATTGGAAAGACAGGGTTGTTCGGGCTCCTTTTGCCACTGCAGCTGGAGTCGCGCTATCACGTAGTGCATGACGCGGTCAACTACGGAGATTATTCCTTTCCATATGTTCCTGAACGGGCGGTCATTTTAAAAAAGAGCACTACCAGCACATTCAATCAGAACATGACAGTCGCTGGAAGACATAACGTCCAAAAGGGACTCGGCCAGCGCGACTTTGCTCGGCGGCCGTAATCCTCACCACCTCTTTGGCAGCATTATTGTTCATGCTTAACAACACATGCATAGGAGGCGTAAGTGAAAACATCAGTCGGAAGGAAAGCGTCATTTTAATGTGTGCGTATCATGTGCGGATGGTCTGCGTACTGTCTGCATATTTAGTGCGTATGTGCATATTGTGTGCGTATCGTGTGTCTATTTGTGCACATTTTGTGCACATTGTATATGGCATGTCAATGTGTGCGTAATACGTCCGTATTTCAGCTGGACGGAACATTTCGTGCATCTGTTCATGCGCGCAATCATCTCAGTATATCCTATATGGGTAGCGGAAAAACTGGCGTTCCACGTCCAATGACAGGTCTGACAACTGACACCTCACACCTTGCTTAATGTTTAAGCCGGCCCCAGCCATCGTCGCACGCCAGCCTGCCGCGCCAGCAGCCGTATAGGGGCTGCTGGCGACGACAGGTGTGCGGTGAACCGCATCATTGCGCACGACACTATCTCTCGCCGCTGGTAACTGGCCGTCGATAGCGGCGCCACGGCCGGCCCGCGCCGCCTTCCCGCCGTGCCGGGCAGGGTGCGGGGCGCGCGCGCCGCCTGAAGGTGCAGCGCGGCTGGCCGGGCCGCTTTTTCCGCGCGCCGTCCGTCAGGACGGCTCCGTCGGCGCACGGCGGAATAATGGTGTGGACCACTGGCGCCTAGACGGCTGTGGGCCGGCTCAGCGGCCGAGACCAGCAGGGGCGGCGGCCGTGACCCGAGGGTCAGGGTAGCCTCGACCAGCACAGCGACCGAGACCAGCAGGAGCGGCGGACGTGACCCGAGGGTCAGAATAACCTCGGCAGGCTCGTCGGCGGAGACCAGCAGGGGCGGCGGCCGTGACCCGAGGGTCAGGGCAACCTCGGCCAGCACAGCGGCCGAGACCAGCAGGAGCGGCGGACGTGACCCGGGGATCAGGGTAACCTCGGCCAGCACAGCGGCCGAGACCAGCAGGAGCGGCGGACATGACCCGGGGGTCGGGGTAACCTCGGCAGGCTCGGCGACGGAGACCAGCAGGGGCGGCGGACGTGACCCGGGGGTCAGGGTAACCTCGGCCGACACAGCGGCCGAGACCAGCAGGAGCGGCGGACGTGACCCGGGGGTCAGGGTAACCTCGGCCGACACAGCGGCCGAGACCAGCAGGGGCGGCGGACGTGACCCGGGGGTCAGGGTAACCTCGGCCGACACAGCGGCCGAGACCAGCAGGGGCGGCGGACGTGACCCGGGGGTCAGGGTACCTCGGCCGACACAGCGGGCCGAGACCAGCAGGGGCGGCGGAGCGTGACCCGGGGGTCAGGGGTAACCTCGGCCGACACAGCGGCCGAGACAGGGGCGGCGGACATGACCCGGGGGTCAGGGTAACCTCGGCCGACACAGCGGCCGAGACCAGCAGGGGCGGCGGACATGACCCGGGGGTCAGGGTAACCTCGGCCGACACAGCGGCCGAGACCAGCAGGGGCGGCGGACGTGACCCGGGGGTCAGGGTAACCTCGGCCGCCACAGCGGCCGAGACCAGCAGGGGCGGCGGACGTGACCCGGGGGTCGGGGTAACCTCGGCACCGGCGACGAGACCAGCAGAGCGGCGGACGTGACCCGGGGTCAGGGTAACCTCGGCCGACACAGCGGCCGAGACCAGCAGGGGCGGCGGACGTGACCCGGGGGTCAGGGTAACCTCGGCCGACACAGCGGCCGAGACCAGCAGGAGCGGCGGACGTGACCCGGGGGTCAGGGTAACCTCGGCCGCCACAGCGGCCGAGACCAGCAGGGGCGGCGGACGTGACCCGGGGGTCAGGGTAACCTCGGCCGACACAGCGGCCGAGACCAGCAGGGGCGGCGGACGTGACCCGGGGGTCAGGGTAACCTCGGCAGACACAGCGGCCGAGACCAGCAGGAGCGGCGGACGTGACCCGGGGGTCAGGGGTAACCTCGGCCGACACAGCGGCCGAGACCAGCAGGGGCGGCGCGACGTGACCCGGGGGTAAGGGTAACCTCGGCCGACACAGCGGCCGAGACCAGCAGGAGCGGCGGACGGACGTGACCCGGGTGTCAGGGTAACCTCGGCCGACACAGCGGCCGAGACCCAGCAGGAGCGGCGGACGTGACCCGGGGGTCAGGGTAACCTCGGCCGAACAGCGGCCGAGACCAGCAGGAGCGGACGGAACGTGACCCGGGGGTCAGGGTAACCTCGGCCGACTACAGCGGCGAGACCAGCAGGAGCGGCGGACGTGACCCGGGGGTCAGGGTAACCTCGGCCGACACAGCGGCCGAGACCAGCAGGAGCGGCGGACGTGACCCGGGGGTCAGGGTAACCTCGGCCGACACAGCGGCCGAGACCAGCAGGGGCGGCGACGTGACCCGGGTTCAGGGTAACCTTGGCCGACACAGCGGCCGAGACCAGCAGGGCGGCGGACGTGACCCGGGGTCAGTGGTAACCTCGGCCGACACAGCGGCCGAGACCAGCAGGGGCGGCGGACGTTGACCCGGGGTCAGGGTAACCTCGGCCGACACAGCGGCCGAGACCAGCAGGGCGGCGGACGTGACCCGGGGTCGGGGTAACCTCGGCCGACACAGCGGCCGAGACCAGCAGGGCGCGGACGTGACCCGGGGTCAGGGTAACCTCGGCCGACACAGCGCCGATACCGCAGTGGGTCGTAGACGTTGACCCGGGGTCCGGTAGTAACCTCGGCCGACACACGCGTCTCGCTCGCCGCCGCCCGGGAACGCCCCACTGACTGGCCGAGTGGTGCCCGAGAACAAGTGTCGCCGCCGTCATAACAGGGTGTTCTCCGACTGACGGGTTTGGTGTATATATCGGCGTTGTTTCGATCCAGGCAGCTGCGGCATGGCTGGCTGACTCAAAGTGAGGCAAAACAAGGTTGGCTTATTCTAAATTCAGATGTGACGCGGATCAATTGCAACATATGTGTTGGATGAATGGAATCCGTGTCCTGGTGGCTACGCACTGGGTAGTCCGTGTGGGCTCAATTCGCTGCGATTCGGCTGTAGTGGGTATCGCCGTCATTCATTCTTAATGCACTTTTTCGGGGAAGTACTGCTGCCTTCCGATTAGCAAACTTTTTATATACAGGATTACAGGATCCATAAGAAATCTGTTTTTGCCTGCTACAAGACGTGAGTTTAAGCGTAATTGGAAGTAAATTGAAGTCGCTCAATGTTCTTGCACATGTGCACCACCTGTCTACGCACCTTGTGTGCCTAGTTGTCTAATCCCTGCCGGCATTTGTTTTAGAACGTATTGTCTGATTGCCTCAGCACATACATCCATGTATATGCTAGGTTGAACGGTGTACATGCCGTGTGGTCCTGTTTCCTACTTGTAGTATTCTGTGTGACAATGTCCGCCATGTCCTGATGATGATGGTACCTAACGTAGCAAACTGTTGGCACCATTATATACACATAAGTTATAACAGCGGCTGTCTGTGTCATCAAGTCTCTTCTCGCACTGACTATTCGGGCATCAGCGAATATCATGAGCACACCGTGTCATACGAACATGCCGACCCCAGCAATTCATGTTGTACATTTCTCACCTCCAGACATGCACTTACGCGCTGATGTATTCATAAAACCGAATAAAGCATGCTCTGTGGTGGCTTGACGGAAATGTATAGCAGTGCGGCGGTTTGTCGTGACATGCAGGGACGGAACAATCCTCGGAACCACCATCACCACCACATAATTTGTTCAAACTCGGCCTATCCCACTACATCTATATGCCGCGCCGACTGGGGGACCCGATATTGACTCGGTGAGGAGCTGCTTTTTCGCTGCACTCCTGCCGCCGCCGCCGGCTCCGACACCATCCGCGGTGCAGCGGGGGGCGAGGCCTACCCCGGCCCCTCGGAGCCACCCCCGCCCTCGCAGTCGGGTCGTCAGTATTGGACGGAGCGCACATGGGCGCGGCCAAACGACCCCCCACGCACCAGCCCCGGGAAGTATCCATTGCTTCGGCGGACGGCCGCATAATAGCCGGCGGACGGTGGTCGCGCCGTCGCAATGGATCGCGGCAAAAAGGCGACGCGGTGAGTGACGTCTGTGTACCGGGCCGGCCGCGGGTCGCGTCTGCCCGGGCCCGGCCTGGTGGCGCCCCTCGTCAGGGGCGGAAGGGACGGGGAGGGACGCGGCCGCCGGTCCGCCCCGTCTGCCCGGCCTAGAGTTGGCTGGTGGGGCCCCCTCCGTCAGGGGCGGAAGGGAAGGGATGGACGCGGGCCGAGTCGCACGCTGCCCGCCCGGCTGGTGGGGCCCCTCCGTCAGGGGCGGAGGGACGGGAGGGACGCGGCTGAGTCGCACGCTGCCCGGCCCGGCTGGTGGGGCCGGGCCTACCGCCCGAAGCGGAGGCCACCCCCACCAGGAGGCTTCAGTCAGGGGCGGAGGGAGGGGAGGGACGCAACCGAGTCGCACTCTGCCAGGAACTGCAGTACAGTGTACCGGCGTGGGTTTCAAGAGGCGCATCGAGCTGACCTCGCGCCAGGATTCAGTGTAAAGAAAGCAGTGTTTCACACTAAGGGTTATTTTGGCTACTTCAGGAATCGTGTAAATTTGGTGTGCTAAGAAGTTTCAGCCATTGCTTTCATTTGGATTTGCCACTATCCCACCTTTCTGCCGAAACAGTGGGTGAAGAGTTAAGATATTGTTAGACGCCAGTTTGCGTAATCGACCTAAGTTAAATGCTTCCCAAAAGGTGCATTTTGGGAGCAAGGCAGGACTTGAAATTGCATGCGTTACGCATCGGCGAGTGCGGTAGCCATGGTAGCTCAACGTTCGTCAGCGAGATTTATCGGCATACGCTGCCTCCTTCATTCTAGGATGATAATGATAACTGATAAGAAATCCCTGAACATGGAGGACCTCGTGAAAGGCCTCTTCCTGTGGTAAGGCGCGACATGTCAGGGCTCGCAAAGGCAGCTGAATATTGCGTAGAGTGGATGAATGGCTGGATGATTGGATGCTGCTATAGAGCGCTGGTTCCCTGTTAAGCATTTCCGGGGTCAACAGCCTGCGTCCTGCCACCGGGTCCGATTAATTCCCTGTCAAAGGGAGCTTACGTGTCCCGCTGAATGGCAATAAGACCGTTCCAGATAGTGATAAGGCCTGTTGCCTAGAGAGGGTGATATAAAACGAGTGAATTGCGTTACGGATCTGAAAAAGTTGAGCATTAGAGACAGAGATAAATAGAAGAAAGAGAGAGAGAGAGAGAGAGAGAGAGAGAGAGAGAGAGAGAGAGAGAGAGAGAGAGAGAGAGAGAGAGAGAGAGAGAGAGAGAGAGAGAGAGAGAGAGAGAGAGAGAGAGAGAGAGAGAGAGAGAGAGAGAGAGAGAGAGAGAGAGAGAGAGAGAGAGGGAGGGAGAGAGAGAGAGAGAGAGAGAGAGAGAGAGAGAGAGAGAGAGAGAGAGGAAGAGGGAGAGAGAGAGAGGGAGAGAGAGAGTAGGAGGAGTAGGAGAGAATGACGGACATAAGTAAATTGAAGAGATCACGGAGACATAGGCAAGGAGGAAAGACGGAAAGACAAAGACAGAGCAAGTAGAGAGTAGAGAGAATGGAAGATTGTGAGCCATTTAGAATCAGAGGAAAATGTTTTACCGTCTTCAAATAACGACCTCACCAAAAACAGCATCCAGGATCAAAAACCTCACACGCAACTCCAATACAAAGATTTCAAAAAACTTCCACTTCAACTCAACTTCAACGACTTCAAGAAGCAGACAAACATCAAAGCATTCATAATCAAAATATTCTATACAAATGCTGTGGCATACCTAGCGCGCCTGCCATTTGCCTCTCAAACGCAGACCAAACTGAAATTGCGCAATGCAACAAAAAAAGCAGTCTCTGCCTATCGTGAAAAAATTATGCTGCCGTTTCCATTGCCCTGCAAAACTGCGAACCTGTTGCGCCTGAAACTGCATTTAATGGAGAGAAAAAATTAGCGAGGAAACGATTTCACTCATGCTCATACAAATGACACATGACACATGACAAAAAACTGTTCGATAGGAATATCATGGTCTGTGGAGCCCAATCGCAGCGCCATCCATTCCTGACCGAATGTCCATTGCGAACCTAATCGGTGTCAGTGAAAATTTGGACGGGACGCCACAAAGCCGTAGCGGCAGGACGCCATGCCAGGAGGTGCGCGATCGTTTCTGAAGCGGGGACAATGGCGGGGGACCCCGCCGGGCGGAGTCCCGAGCCGTTCTCGCGGCGCGACGAGTGCGGCGCTGCACCCCACCGTCCTCCGTCGAGGGCCATCTGGAGGCGCGGCGTCGCCCAGCCACAGCCCGCGCTCTGGCGCGGCTGAATGCCGCAACGGCGCCGCCGCCAGGTGACGATTAGCGACGCTCCGGCGCCGGCCAAAGAGTGACTTCTGTCCGCCGCAGCAGGGCCACCTGGCCGGGAGCGCGGCACGGAGATATAGGAGGTTGTTCGGAGGAAGCGACACTTCTTCAGCGGTCATAGGGCCGCTTGGAGGCGTTCAACGTTTCTTCACACTGTTTAAGATTTAGTCCAAATGCTGTTTTGCGACTACTCTGCTTTGTTGCAGACAACTTTAACAGCAACATCAGCAGCAGCAACATTAGATCACCCCTCTTTGCTCACGACGCCACCACTACACAGGGTTCGAATGTTGGATTTGATGTCTTTCTGGGATCAGCGCCCACGCCGTGCAACACTAATTATGTATTTCTTGAGCCCACCATCTAGTGGTGAGATTCCGGATCAACGGCAGACTTTCGCGGCGAAAGCTTAACGTGTCATCATACTCGGCACGGTCCGCCCTGCCCTCTGACGTCATCTGACCTTTAGCATTTCGACGTTGGCCGCAGGACATCTCAGTCCGGGAAAAATAGCAAGCACCTAAAGTGGCTTGGACCCAATCTGCCAGCGTATGTGAATCAGAAACCAGGCGCTCCAGTCAGTTGAGCTGTCGGGACAGACGCCCACTTAACCCACTTTTCGATATGTTGTCTCTGAACCTTACGGGGCGGTAGCCACTGGTGGCGACCGCGCGTGGACATCTTCCGAAGCCACGGCAGCCAATGCTGCTTATGCTTGTGAGACACATACCATTCAGTAATGAAGGGGACATTATTTCAGAATAATGCACAGCTCTTCAACAGAGGAAAGTGTGGCCAAGATTGTAACGACTGATTTGAGGGCAGGCGCCCCAGTGGGTGCGATGATCATAGAACTGACACATAGTCGGCTATCGCACACGGCCATGTTTAATAATGTGCCCCGCTTCAGGCTTCGCTGAACACTCTCTGGGCTATCTCGACCATAGATAAGTGGCACGCTATTATTCAATTAAGGGTTAAAAAGTTCCCGTTCGATTCGGTCACGGCACGTGCCTGAGCCCAAATAGACAGATCGATGTGACACTCTGACTTCCACGTGATTGATTCAAATCGAGGCCACATGTAAGTCGGGCCTCTATTAACGGAAACATTCCGTAATGAATGACTCGGCAAAGTAGGCGCCTTAATGCAACGCTCCGCGGGCTAAAACTTTTGAGACTGTTGACGATAACGAGACATAAGCGTCTGAGAGGCCTTGATGGAGGTTACATAACGCGTCAAGTCCAGCAAAATTGAGGATATGACCAGCCTGGCCAGGCTACGACATTACTGGTGGTCTTGCTGAGTTTAATTAATTTGAGATCGCAGGAATCAGACATGCGGTAGGATGGTATTGCTTGTAAAAGTTCTCGAAAATACTTCATCTTGTTATGACGGGATTTGACGTCTATGAGGGTCGATTACAGATTCGCAGAAGGGGAGGGGGAGTCTTGCACACCGCGGGTGGCCCAGGCCTTCATAACTGCAGATGCAAGAGTGGACGTGCGACGAATATGGAAAGATGCCGGACTTAAACAGGAACTTTGGTCGCAGGTTCCGAAGCATTTCTGGAGAAGTGCCACCTCTCTTCTGGAGATCATCAGTGATGTATTATGCGTTGCAATACTTTGATATATTCTCTCCATTTGAAAGTATGAGCGTAACCAGCACTGGGGTCGATAGGATCAGAGCCCCAGTAACCTCTGGGCAGGTCAAGCTCGTTTTTTCCAGTACGTCTAAGGTATGGCTACGTCCATTATCAATGGTGTCCGTAAGGGTGTTCCAAATACAATGCCAGTGAGCTTAAAAGGAATAACGACGAACGTCATGAATTATAAACGGTGTTATTACCGGTACAGTTTAATTTCTCCGCAGAAGATCACTGACGAAACGAGCACAGCGGTCGTGCCTGTGCTCTCCGGCTGGTGTTGCGGTCATTAGTTTGAATTATTGTAGGCCATTGTCAAGCTTGGCAGCAAAAGGCCGCACTTAATCCTCGGTTTCAGATCACCTTAATACCCTTTAATACGCGGTCGTCTCTGCAAATGGGATTGTTAAGCAGACACGTACTTAAGCTTGAAAAGGATCGTTTGGACAAAACATGTGTACATAACAATCAAGAGGAGATCTAGAGCTATGAAGGGACGGGGTGCAAATCGTATTTTTTACGGTGCGAAGAAAGCGCAATATCGGTAGCACGTATCTATTTGCAAAACAACACGACCTTCGCCTATAGAGGCGCTGTAAAAATTTTGCGTCTGTCGGCAGGTATTATGGTAGCTTTGTTGAAGCAAGCGTGATTATGTGGTCCAAAGACCTTCTCTGAAAAGAAACTGCGCCGTCGCTGAACGCACAAAGTGCTAGAGATTTTTATGCTCGCGTTTTACCGGCAAAGATTGCAATTATCTAATCTGGCAACATGCGTTGAATATGCGCTGAGTGCATAGAGGCAGGACATTTTCACGAATGTAGACCACACGAGTATGCTCCATCCATATTGGAAAAGACAAGACATATTGCCAGCGCAGCGTGGCAAGCGTACACCTGTTTCGTGTCCCGGGTACGCCTCTCGACGTATATCGGGCTCAAATCGCCAAAGCAGAGCGACTAACTTGTTATAGAAGCTGCGATCAGATATGTAGCAGTCGAGATCTGTGCACTTCAAACTGAGTTGTAAACTATGTTTGGGTCGCGAAAAGCTTGACCAAAAGCAATTCATATGTTCCGAATATATCTAAGCGATGAAGTTATACAGATTTAGTAGTGCCCGTGAATGGACAGATCGTTAGCACGCCATCGGGTAGAGGTAAATTGTTCTTAGAGTTTTTTAAATGAACTCCGAAGGGCGCGGCGTAGCCACATGGAACTTTGCATAGCTGCCACCAATAAAATGCCCGGTCTTCTGATGTTAAAAATTTATGTAGCTTGTAAGACCACTGGCCTATGACAAGCCAAAGTCAGGCTATGGCTGTCAGCGAGGACAATTCCCAAGGGTATCGTTCAATCTGATGTGAGAGCGCAGTGTTAGACGAAGCCATGCATCTATGAAACGGTCTCTTTGTTAATTAGACAATTGTATGGCACTTCTAAAAATTCAATCAACCTTGGGTCACGTATGAGGGTCACGTTGAAGTCAAAGTCAAACTGCCCTTTACTGGAGGCCTTGGTTTGTGAAATAGTGTTTGACACTTTTCCAGTAATGTGGTGACACAGTGGTAGACAAATGTGTTATTTAAGCCTTGTAAGGGTCAGAAGAGGTTACTGACTCGAAAAGGAATGGTTTTTAGTATGAAATCGGCCCGCAACTGGAAACAGGTTGATGACAACTGTAAGCTCTCAAAGCCTATCAATAACAGCCAGAGACATGTGGAACCGTAACAAATGCAGCATCGCTCAAAACCTATTCATACAAATTTTTGAAGAGAATACACCACCGTCTTAAGCCAGACCCCATCTTAAGACAGAATTTGTTGTGCTACATTGTGTTGTTATTGCTGTTTTTGTTGCCTATGATCCATTCAAAAATGACTGCGATGTTAAAATAAAGCTGCATCCAACGAAAGCTGGTCCAGCAGGTGTTAGCCCGGCCATACCGCATTTTCTGTCCATCAACATTGTATCTATCCTATCCTTATTTGACCATATTTTTTCTGTGGTCTCTTGCTTTCGTTTGTTTGACAAATGCACTGATCATGCCCTGGGCGTCATTAAGTTTACTTTGTTTTCACAAGCGTTGGTTGAGCTCAGGCCAGCCGTCTACAGGTGAAGACAGTTGCACAAATCGTTGGCTTTATGTCCGCGTCGAATATTAAGTCAACACGCACCTGAGTGTTAACAATTGGAGTCTCTATATTGCACCTTGGTGTTAGCCCGTGATCACCTGGAGGGGGGGGGGGGGTCAAAAGTCACCCCCTCCAAGGTTTGGGAATATCTTCCGATCCAAATCATAGTACGCAGCTCCACGAAATATTGCCACTAGAGAGGTGATCAGTTGGACATATTCTTAGTGACACCGATTCGGATGCTAGCTCAGGTCACTGAGCTGTGACGTCATCAGTGAAGACTCGCACGGAGATGTTTACCTCCAAGTGCAGTGTTTCGTGGACCCCTCTCTTGTTTTTAATTGTTTTCACTTTGAGGGAACCCGACGCACGTCGTCGCGCCCCTTTCATGCAGTGCCAGCGACTTCATTGGCCTTATAAGCGCTTGGGGCCCATGGTGCAACCGGGATTCGAACCCAGGCCGTGGGAGTCCGACGCGCTAACCATTCGTCCATAACGCCGTGTCATTTACATTGCTTAGATGAAATTCGCCGGCTGGTCTGAATATCTGCCTATCAGGTTCAGACAATCAATACCGGGTCACTCGCGATCATCGTTAAAGACGGAAGGTCAACTTACAGCGGTTGAGACAACGGTATTTGCAGCGTCTATTTTAGCCAATTAAGTAGGCGTAGCTGACACTTCTCCACGCCCGTGGCTTCTATACAGGATGTCCAGTGGAGGAGCAGAAAAAATCCTAGGTCCGATGACGTGACGTAATGTTAACTTGAGACCAAGTTGACCTGCATTGGACCTTGACGTTTCCAAACGTGATGGTATAATTCCGAAATATACTCAAGAACACAATATTTCGTTTCGCGCTAGGCACAAGGCCGTAACATACTCTTACATTGATAATTGTAGAAAATGATGCAATCGTTCAGACTTTGTACTTTGCTGGGCGTTTTGCGACGAAGACGCCATGAATCATGTGACAGATTTGAATGCAACGTGAGTGATCAACCAGGGCTCTAGCTGGTCGTCTGCTTTTTTACCGACGACTAGACCCTGAAATGTCAGGATGCACGTATTACCCCTCCTACCAGGCCGTCGCAGTTGGAGGAATGCCCCGGGTGGCAACGGGTTAAGGACAAGTGTAGAACGTCAGCTCGTCAGTATTACGTCGTTTCTAGAAAGTGGATACACATTATGACTGCTAAACTGAGCAGTGTTTCTATGTGCGTTTAGTCTCAGAGCCGCAACAAAGCACGTTGCTGTGCGCTTTCGATTCCCGAAACACTTCCCCCAGCCCTCATCAGGAAACAAATATTGCTCCCCTTACATAACCCACACGCAGAGTGAATATTAACGCGCTTCACTGCAGCCGCCGTACCTCCTGAAGATACGACAGCCCGCCCCGCCACACAAATTAAGCGGCGGCGGCCGTCAGGAGCCCATTTGAGGGGAGGCAGCGATCCGGGGCACCCTCCCTCCGTCTGGCGACTGTTACCATCACGGTCGCGTTATTGCAGATTTCCCGCAGCGGCGGCGGTGGCGCGGCCGCGCTCCGCCGAGTGGGGCCCCGATCGGAGGGGAGATACGGCCCCGGTGCCCTCCCCGGCCGTCATAACGTGTCGAGATCGGTGACGGACGCGCCTCGAGACGGCGGCGGCGCCTCTTCAGCGGCGCATTATCGAGTCCGGCTGAACGCGCCCGCCTGCGCCTGCCGTCGTCTGCTGGCACAGCTTCCGCGGCGGCTCGCGCTTTGTCACGGAGCTGACGGGCGCGGGCCGAAGGAGGTACTTCGACGCTGCAGCCGCCTCGGTCCAGGGGCCTGCTGATCAGACGAGGAACGCGAGCTGGCAGGCGCCCGAAAAAAGCGCTTTGTCCTGACAGTGCTGACTTCAAGACTTCGGGACGCGTGATTCTCTCCTTTTGCGATGCGAGTCGGAATGGCGTTAGGGAGACGCGGAGTCGACTATCTGACGCGTTAAAGCCTGATGAAAAAAGTTCCAGGCCGGAAGTCACTGCAAAGTTCGCGAAGTTATCGGACTGGAAAGCGGGGAACAGGGAAGCAATAGGCATCGCCGTCAAAGGAGCGCAAAACATGCCTGCTGAGCACGGGCCAACGGGTGCGCAAAGAATCCTCCTGGGGTTCCCACTGTTCCGATAAGTGGGCCAAATTAGCAGGTATTCTCGCCATTACTGTCGTCGATGGCACTCACCGAGGGTGGTCGTAATATGACGCGACAAATCGGTGCAAACAGAGCAGAGTTCAGGAGTGCAGGCCGTCGGACCTGGCCTCGCACTCCTGCCACGCGGCGCTACACGCACACCGGAGCACGCGTGGCTCGCCAGACCTCCCAACCAGTGGCGCTTTGTCCCGCTCTGTTTGGCATCCTTTGTCGAGAGGAATGCTCGGTGAATGGACAGCACCCGTTCACACGAACCGCCCAGCCTGCCGCACTCATTCTTCCAAATCAGCGATAGCCCAATTCTCATAATGCTTCCTTTGCGCGCGTTTGTTGGCTGAAATGGGGCCCACCCGCGCCGGCAGAGGCGAGCTGAGGCATAGACAGGGACGGAGGAACACAAGGACGGCTCACAAAACATTGGGATTCCAGGGCTAAACCACAGAACTGTCCAATCCTAGCGACGGAGGATCACCAACCGACGTTTCGAGATCATCCGCCCTGGACAAAGCGACAGTCGCCTCCCTCCGATCCCGCACTGGATCCGCCACTGGACCGGCGGCGACAACAGAGAGCGCCGCCGGTGACCGGCCGGCGCAGGGAATGCGTGGCCAATGCCGGACGGGGTCGCCTGAAAGACGGGTCCCCGGCAAATGGCATGCCTATTGATTTTGCGAGGAGACAATTTGATTTACGTCAATGGCCGCAGTGAGCGGTAGCCGGCGCGTCGCCTGGGGGCGGGGGAGGGGGAGTGAGGCGGGCAGGCGGCCGTCCCCAGGGAGGGGCGCTGGCCAGCGGTGGTCCACGGAGAGGGCGCTGACCAGGGACGGCTCCGGGGAGCAGATGCTGGCCGGCGGCGCCTCCAGGGACAGAACACTGACCGCCGGTGGCTGTTGTTAGACAGGGGGGGGGGGGGGGGGCTGATTAGTGGTTGTTCTAAGCGAACTGCCCTGCCCATGAGAACGAACCAGTGGCTGGGGCAGGTAGAGTCGGCGGCGTTGTCAAACACGTGTGGTGGCCCTTCTAAAACACACACAATGTCCGATCATTATCAATCAAATCAAGGCATTCTCTCATGTTTGATGCAAACCACCCCTTAGCCTTTCAAGTGGCTGTACCGAAAAGGTGCATGCCATTATCACATGGTACACCCAGCGGGCCTCACCAAACGCACAGCTCCAGCAAACCACAGCCTTCAATATACAGTCGAATGATGTGTATGCTTTATTTGTTTTTGCAGCAAAGGGATGCAAACAAAAAGCCCAAACGCGATTCGGCTTTTGGAGATCTGGGGTGACAAATTGCCCCGCTCTGTACCCGACTTGTGGTGCAAACAAATTATCGACGCCGCGGCAGCGTCTCAGCACAGGTGAGATATGACTGGCGGAAAACCGGAATGATCTCTCTCGGCGGGTGGAGGACGATTAATAATTTTCTTTTTAATCCAGAGTGATTAGTAGATTATTGATAGTCCCCGGAGCCCAATTTCGTGCAGCGAATAGCTGATCCCCCGCTGCGGCTCAATTTGACGGGTTCGTGCATAGTCACAACTCACATCACTATTTGATCTCCTCTTGGTCGATGGCATTCGTGGCTGGGGTCACGTTCGGCACTGCGGTCCATGATGGAGCGGCGGCGCCCTTGATGTGCCGCTCGCTGCCTGTGATGCCCCGCGGCGCTGCTCCCAGGAGACCCAGCGCGGGTGAGCCGGGCGGCTGCACGGCTCCCGGCCGATACACCGCCTCCTCCATATTGTAGGCCGGCCCCGCCGCTGCCGTTATCGTTGTTTTCGGCAAACACGGCGCGGAAGACAAATGCCGGTGCTTAGGACACCGTCCGCGGAATGGGCGGCGGGAAGGTTGACCATCCGCGAATGTATGGCAAATTGCCAGGCCGGGCATAAACGTGGTGGATTTATATGCCGGCCGGAACGGCCGTCGTGCGCTGCAGACCTCTCCGCATATCCAGAGTCGATCGTCGGACCGGACCGAGATGTGGACAGGGTGCGCTCGCCAAACGAGCGCGCTGCTTGCTGGTGGCGGAGCCAAACGGCCGCGCCGCGCTTACGACGCGCCCATACTCAAGGAAAGATGGCTGCTTCCTCGCGCGTCGATAAGCGACGGGCTTCCCGGGAGGTAGAATATCAATGATGCTAATGCGGAGTTCGGAAGCATAAATGCGATAAAAATGTTGCAAGAGCGAGCAGAGGAAAAACGTTATTGATTGTTCGATCATATCATTCTGCATAGTTTTGCCTCTCCCCTGAGAAAAACACGCAGCATTTTATTCTGGTTTTATTTTGGGCATTTCTTTGCGCTAAAAACATCAAGTGAAGACTTAGCACATCTCGTGTTCATTTGCTGGTGGACCGATCCCATTTACTTCCACTTGTACTGTCTTTCTGATTATAATTGCTAAATTATTTTTGCAGACATTTTACTTTTTGACTAAATATATCACCCTGACGTGTGCGCTTTGTCAAAGATCTATGGATGATGTCAGGAAAATCTCAACATGGCCTCAGGACATGCTTTACTGTCAGATGGACAGGCTGAACGAGCCATATGTTGTATGCAGGTATTTGCAAGATAAATAACAATACATTATCAATCATTAAACAACACAAATATCAACCCCGCAAGTTAGTTGTCTCATTGAGTGAGAGAACGAATTCAGTATCTTGCCGGAGTTTTTGGGCTCGACCTGGGCCTTCTTCCGCCGAAAGACGGGCACCTAACTTGAACAACACACAAAAAAAAAACGTCCCGAAAGGCTCAGTGCCCGTCAACGAGGAGACTGTGAGGTCTGGCACCTGGAGGCCTACTCTTCCCCACCAATCGGGTCACACACTGCAGATCACTTCACCGCCTGACACTGGACACGGACAGATCACTTCACCGCCTGACACTGGATATGGGCAGATCACTTCACCGCCTGACACTGGATATGGGCAGATCACTTCACCGCCTGGCACTGGACATGGGCAGATCACTTCACCGCCTGACACTGGACACGGACAGATCACTTCACCGTCTGACACTGGATATGGGCAGATCACTTCACCGCCTGACACTGGATATGGGCAGATCACTTCACCGCCTGACACTGGACACGGACAGATCATTTCACCGCCTGACATTGGACATGGACAGATCATTTAACCGCCTGACACTGGACACGGGCAAGGCATCCGGCCGACCTATCAGCGATCGACGCGCGTTGACGTTTGTAATTGACGCCAGCAATATGTGAGCCAGCGATCCGCCCGAGAGCGACGAATGTAACGCTGTTTGAAACCCATCTTTATTGAAAGGCACGCTGTTCTAAACCAGGAAAGTGGGGTTATGGCAACTGAATGGTCGTTAGATCCCGTTCATTGGAGCCTATATCTATTCAAAATATTTTGATTGTTCAGAAAACTTCGTTGCCATTGGCAAGCATCTTAATAATCGCAAATTTGTCGGTGTGTTCGCTAAAAATTGCAGAGCCTTGCTGGACTCTTAGCCAGCTAGTTTTCAGCAATGTAGCTGGTCATTAATGCAGACAGGACACGGACATCACTGAACCCACGCCTGTTAACGCATTTTCGTAAGCACTTTGCAACGCATTGACGAAACTCACTGGTGTCGGCTGTTAGGCATATCTGACTGTCTTGGCTTAGTCTTATTATCTGCATGATAAAAAGGTACAACTCGGGGGTGCGCTATCAGCCCGCGCGACCCAGGATGTCCAACTGGTGACATTTTTCTTTAGCCTGAAACAACTTTTATCTGCAATCTGCAAACGTTTGCAAATTACGTTGGGATTGCAAAACATGATTTGATCTCACACGACCCGTACTGACCGGTCAGAAGTACGAGCTAAGGAGTCCGTGTAAGAAAGTTGAACAGAATGCTCGGGTTTGTCGCTCCTTCTTGGTTTATGCCCTACACGTTCGGCGGTGGCATCCACACAAGCAGAGTAACGCAACGGCGCGGTTTTTTCTCCTCGCTAAGCGTTTGGGGTCAATTTTACGGAAAAGTACGCACTCAAAACGGAGCCAACGCGTAAAATGAGCTAACAACAAGTTTTCCTGGTATTTAGGCTATCATATTCAAAATCGCATTTCATTAAGACAGATAGATGGCGTAGTAGGTTGGCCAACTGCCATGAGCTTGAACTTCTCGCCAAGGGCTTGGGGTCAAAGTTACAAAAAAGCAGCTACAAATAAAGATTCCACTCCAAGCACGGAATGAAATTGGATTCAGGGTGAAAAGCAGCCAGATTCTTGTGACATTTTGCCGTCCCGTCGAATTATTGGGGGTTTGAGGTCAACGCAGCGTCATTAGTAACATTGTCTCTCCACACATATCGCACGGAATTTCAGCCCTGAATAACGCCCGGCCCGCATCAGGTCTTTTGTCGCCGACACCCTTTCCCAATTTGCTGTCTGGGCTCCGGCCGCCGCGCTTGCCTTGCAGTGTGCCGTGTTCGCGATTCTCTCGATTCTGCTGCAGTTGACACCTTTTCTAAGAGGCTTTTGATTCGGCTGCGCCGGGCGCGTCTTAAGCGGCTTTGGCGCGTGTCTCGGGCGTCCTCCGCCTCGGCCGCGGTGATCCGGGCGTGTTTGCCGGGGCGGCGGGTAATCCGGCAGCGGCGCCTCTCTCGGGACGTCATTACGTCTGGCGCTCCCCTGCGGCGGAGCGCCGGCATCAGCGCGTCATGCAGCTCAGGTAGCGCGCCGAGGGCCGGATCGATGGGCCGGGATCGACGGGCTGACCGAGAGCCGCGTCCCTCCCCGGCTGAACACGGGCGAGGACCGAGAGCCGCGTCCCTCCCCGGCTGAACACGGGCGAGGACTGAGAGTCGCGTCCCTCCCCGGCTGAACACGGGCGAGGACCGAGAGTCGCGTCCCTCCCCGGCTGAACACGGGCGAGGACCGAGAGCCGCGTCCCTCCCCGGCTGAACACGGGCGAGGACCGAGAGCCGCGTCCCTCCCCGGCCGAACACGGGTGAGTGGGATCTGGCTGCAGGGGTGCGGCAGCCCGGAGGGCGCAGCGGGGCGCAATGTGGCTCGCTTCTCGCTCATGTGACCTGGCATATTCGCATTGCAGGAGATGATGTTGTAGTTGAAGCAGTGGGAGGATCGCTGTCAACACCAGGTTGCCAAAGTCCGAAGCAGCTGTGCCCGAAGGCCGTCCGTCTGCGTTACCCGTACAACAACCAGCTGCAAATGAACACGTGTCAACGTGTCCGGACACTGTAAACCACTTGGAACAATGACTCTCGCAAATACACAGCTGCTGTTCGTTGCGGAACATGTATCAATAACCGCGACTGAGAAGTGGATGTCAGCAGCCTAAAAAGAGGATGACGCTGTGTACTGTGGTGGTGATGTATACATGCATGCGTGTTCAGTGTTACGCGCTCTGCTTCAGCACTAACTAGTGGAGCGGCACCAGGTTAATCACTGATATCGAGACTAAGTCATAAAAATAAAAGTAAGAAAGTTTTGTACATTGATGATGTAGACTGGGTGAGATTTGATTGCGTTATTTGATGGCTAAGAAAAGAAATGCAGGATAAATGCTTTGTTTTGTATTTTTCTCGCACAACAAAGAACATCCAAAATATGTTTACGAAGTGAAATGATTGTTGGAGAGCCGGAATAATCAAGGTACCTTTTAGTACTGTAGGCACACTTGATAGGATTCCTTTTCATTTGGAGTCGCTGTGGTGGGTCTTCTGAGTTCTATTTCCGAGACACCTTCACCTTTATTGCATCGTTTCAAAGATGCATGAGTTGTTTGGCTTTTCAGCAAAAGTTTTCCTCGGGCAGACTTATCTTGACATTTGGCTTGACAGCATTATGCAGCGCCACGCCGGCGTCACTGTCGTAGGAGAAACCTGCTGGTCGCAGACTATTGCATGAAGGAAGAAATTTTCTAACTTTTTTACGTTTGTAGCTAAGAATTTGTTCGGTAGATGCAGTTATTCTAAAATATATTGCATGTCAGCTATTATACAAGAAGTAGCCCTAAAATCACTATCATCCAAGCAGGCTGCTTAGGACAACATCTTTCGTACTGAAATTATGGTGCTTCTTGATGCCTTGATAGTAAAAAAAAGAAGAATTTCGCAACCCACGGGAAGAACACCACTGGACGCCATTTCAACAGTGATCTCAAAAAACGCATCAGCATGAGTTTAAAAGATTTATCTCGAGAGATCCTCACCGAGCCGGCATGGGATATTTGGCGATTGGAATGGGGTATTTGAAGTTCCAGTTCTGAGAACGAATCTAAAATGCGCAATTTTTCAGGATAATATAAATTGTGGTAAAATCGATGGAACGAGGCTATAAAGGTAACTACAGACGTTAGGAATTACCAAACAACACATATTATGGACAATTTCGATTCGCCTTCGCGCACGGCACATCCATACATCACGACATAACTGCTACAAAGTTATTGAAGTTTGGTGGCAGCCATGGCCGTGGTATGGTGTGGCATTCGGTTTGTGTTTGAACAGTGCCTTTTGACCACTTAGATCGCTCGAAATAAATACTAGCAGCTAAGAGAGGATAATTGTGTCATTCCTCCCACCTCGCTGGGATGAAACAACGCAGCAGCAAAGGCCTGCGGTCCACAGCATCGAAAGCCCGGCTACCCCTCAAAGCTACCCGAGCTACTCCTCAAGCCCGCCACCAGTCACCCCATTACCTCCGGGCCTTCCGGTCCTATCTGCACCAAATCCCCCATCTGCGGTCGCGCGCCGCCACCCGAGCTCCGCGCCCCTGTCGCTGCACCTACCGCAGCTGCCTCCAGAGCGCCCCCTGAGCGTGCGGGTCGCGCTACGGCGCGGCGGCAGTGGCGCACGCATTGTGCGCCGCGATGACGGCCAGCCGCGCGCTGACGGATGCGGCCGCGGCGATTGTGCGCGCCAGATAAGTCGACTAATTAATGCAGGCCGAGCGCGAGACGGTGGCAATCCTTTACTGGCGTGACGGCGGCCGGGCGGGCATCGCCGACCATCTTTTCACACGCAAACCGGCGCACATTCCGTCAGTCGGGGTTTGATCGATCAGGAGAAGCGACGACAGCGGCGGCGTCCGCCCCCGGTGGACGGCGGTCACCGGCGCGGCGCACACGCCGCCAGCTGTGTGGGTGGGACGCAGGCCCTGGCGCAGCCCGGGCGGACGGACGTCGCTCCAGTGAGCGACGTCCGTGCCTGTCGCGGGGCGACTCTGGCAGGATCGCGGCGGAGGATCACTCTGTGTGCAGTGGAAATTGCACCCGTGTGGCGAGACGTCTGTTGCTGAATCATACCTGTCAAGAGAGCGTTTCGCGACGCTTCGTTTCGTTTCGGGAAAAATAACGTTTCGCCCGTGTGCGGCACGACACAAGATGACGTAATCGTCGCTGATCAAGGCATGACATACGTGTTGTCTCATGGTGCAGATCGCTGCAGACCGAAAAACGTCAATCTTTAATCTGCCTCGTGGACACTTTTTTAGCACTGAGAAGATTCATGCTCCTCTGGCGCGAAACTTCAGAACAGCAGGCATCGATAAGTTGGCTTACCACGATTTTGTCTGCAAGCTTTTTTTCTTTAACATCGACGATGTCTTCCATTGTTCACAATCAAAGCGACACCTCGCAGAGCGTCAATATTAATGATGATCAATCGCTTTTCGAAAGGGATTTATGACTCTCCGTCACAACAACCATGAGCGTGAATGTTTCAATTTATACGTTTTTCTTTATCTCGAAGACAATGCTGGAAGTCAATGTGTAAAACGCCCTTTTCTCCAATCGGCGGTCCACTGAGTTTGCATTTTGTCAGTCACCTATCATTGAAATCTCCTCCAAACAAATACCACCTGTGGTATATTTCCTTCATCACTGCATCATAATTACTAGCGCTTTTCCCACATCCTATTTTGCCATCATCATCATCAGCGGAAAACCATTACAAATGCATGAATGAGCTCCTTGTATGACCATCATTGCTGTTTGGAACACTGCCAACCGCCCGGGCATCTGCATTTTCGCGTCACATAAGCCCGCCCCATAAATAACGCATGTCGCGGAAGACGTCCCCGAATCGATGTCCCCTCCACGCCCGCCAGTGTGTGAGGTTCGCCTGCCCACCGCGCGTCCGCCCGACCAACGCAGTCGGCCGCACAGCCCCCCAGCAAGGGTACATAATAAACAACAATGCGTCCAACAATCGGACCATCAATCGGCCTGCGCCGCCGGCAGTAATTCCCGGCGCGTCCGGCAGCGGTATTGTCCGCTGACGGATCCCGCTGCCGGCCGGTCCCCGTCGACGTGACGTGACGACACGAGTGTGAGAAAGGCGGGCCGGGTCCGCGCGCACACGGCGCGTTAAGGGGTTAGGGGCGCATTGCTGTGTGGATTGGATGGGTCTCAAAGGGCATGTAGACGGTGGTTAAAGGTTAAATCGGTTGTCACTGAATCTATCCAACCATCGAGCTGACCCGAACTCTCACCACAAATGTCAGTGGAAGCATGTTCTTACTGTCCAGCCATGTTTCCCGCACCTTCCACTGACAAAAGCAAGCATTGAAAACGAACATTGAATTGAATAGAGATGGATCAAAATGAATTACAAGCTATTGTAGCGCTGGTTGCATGGATTCAACGTATGCTGGTCCAGCTCCTACAGATCCTACCCGAGACAGCTAATTGTCCATATCTGCCCACGTGGGGGAAGTTGACCACAGTGAAGTACAAACTAGATGGGATCAATATTTGATGAAAAGCATGCATACAAAACCATCGACTGAGAGAGATCACAGAGCGGTGTTACCCTATGAGTTACTAAACGCATCTTCCCGGGGAACGCTCAGAGCAAGAACCAGAAGCAGGGTGTGTATCCGCGCTATTGTCCTCTCGTGCCAAACTCAGCATCTTATGAACGCTTCGCTGACTTGTGGCGACGCTGTGCCCTGTGGTATGAACTTTCGAATATTTATCGATCAAGGAACGGCTTTGGTGTAGCTTCACTCTTTACTTCCAAGCGTAATCTATTGCTACAAAATGGTCGTTATTCACTAGCGGAGATCGGAAATAAGCCAGCGGAGCCCATTGCTTCCAACGGAGATTGAAGATGAGCCAGCGAAGTCCAATATAATCAAAGGCTCCATGAACAGGCTTTCACTATAGAATTTCTCTAATTCCTACGCCTGGCTTAGACACCTGTCTGCATGGATTGGCAGGGGAATTTCTGGCTCTCATCCCAACGCATTGACACGTTCTAACCCGCGAAGCACTGGGCGCAAGGTTGAGGTCAGCATGCGATGGTGTGGGCATAACTCGTCCAGAAATGCGACATAGCCTGCCATCTATCGAGTACCACAAGAACTGATGAAAGGGCTCCACACCACTTTGCCGAATTTTGGACAAGGTTGTTTTGCGGTTGTGTATGCTAATAAAAGTCCGAGATGATTCGCTTTTATGCTGTGTTAGCTTAGTTGAAAAATCATGAAATTTCGAAATCTTAGAGCCAGAATAGGCAACAAGTTTGTTATCAACAGGCGATCGCGCCGCAGGTGTTCGGAGCAGTGCTGCCACTTTTGAGCCCGCAGACCCGCAAGCCACCGTCTTAAAAAGCCCACAGGGTAAAAATCCAGCAGGGTAAAAAGCCCGCAGGGCTTTAAAATCCAGCAGGGTAAAAAGCCCGCAGTGTTTGAAAAGTCGGCAATGCTTAAAGTGTATATTACTGGCTATATTGCGGGCATTGATTGGTATTCCACTCATGAAATTACCTTACTCGCGTTTTTTATATCTAAAAAATTGGGATTTCAGGGCTATCAATGCCGACGGGAAAGTTATTTGCTTCAAAAAAGGAAAAAACGCATTTCACTATAAAGTTCTCCTATTATGCAATGCCAATGCCATTTTACGGACAGAAGAACCATGGCATGCTATGGATTCAAAAGCAGACCACAACAGCTTAATAGCTATCCAAATTGCACCCAGATACAATTACTCACCATACATTCAGATTGGATAAAATCTCGATGCAAGAACAAGAACCGTTCTGAAATCACTCCACATCGGTGGAAGATTCTGCCATGGATGTAGCTTCCTATTCATTTAACTGGCGCCAGCTCCGTACCCAAGAAGATTAAGCCATTTATCCCTGCTCAGCCCATCTCAGCGAAGTTTGCAAGAACTCCACTCCTAGGTTCTGTACAGCATCTTTAACAAATTATCCGAACCCTTTGAAAAGATGACTTTCTGGGATCAGAGCTCACGCTGGGCAGTGCATGTTGTGTGAGCCCTGTACCCAGCCACCCGATCGCACAATTCCAGGCAACGGCAGGGTGTGATGGTGAAAGTTAAACGTGCCGCAATGCTCGGCACGGACTGTCCTGCCCTTTGACGTCAACTGACCCGTAGGGAGACCGTTGCCACCGGCCGCTGGACACGCCTGTCGAAGCCAAATAGCGAGCGCCTAAAGCGACTCGAACGCACCCCCGCTACGGGTGGGTGGATCGGAGCGCAGGCGTTCTAACCAGCTGAGCCGCTGGGACGGACTGTTCCGGCGCTGCAGCCGCAGGGTTTTCTGCAGTTCATTTTTGCAGTTCGGACAATACCTACAGATTTTGCAGCTTTCCATAGCGATGCTTTCTGCTGTACGCATGCTCTGATTCGGCAATTAGCCAGGCGGAAAACCGCGATGAGACACAAATTGCCAAATCACGTGAGTAATCTCAGTGAGGTACTGATCTCGTTGATCTCATAAAGGCACCAAAGGACGAAATCAACGTACGGAGGTTGGCAAGGCTGGTCAATGCTGTCAGCTGTTCAAGAAGCTCGGATGCGTCTTTAGGTGGCGTCAGGCAAGCTCATCTCTGCTGGTCACGTTTAAGTGGATCCTCGACTGCCCAGGGGCGAGACAGGAGGTTATTCATGGCGCACATGTCTTGAACCAAATGCTTCGCTTACCTTCTGTTCCGTGTCATGTGGCATGTCAGTGCCAAGGCTGGTCGGCACTCTGTGCATACCCGTGCTGAAAGTGTTTCGAGTGCAAATCCAGTATAAAAAGTTTTGTAGCTAACCCCATAGCCTAGTAACTGGACGCAGGTAAGCATAAACAGTCATCATTCAGGTACTCACTCCGTTCTATGGAATTGGAAATGGTGTTATTGTGGTGCCTAATGGCCATGGAAGATGTCCTGGATATTCTTGCCATGACATGATATCACAAACACACACACACGCACACACACACACACACACACACACACACACACATATATATATATATATATATATATATATATATATATATATATATATGCATACATATTGTTCGTTGTAGATGTCTTGTTGGTTACACACCACAGCATATTCAGCGTGGATGACGTTGGTCTTTCATTGGTCCAAAAATGCTTGATTCATCACGCAGCATATTTTAGACAAACATGTACAGAGAAGCTACCTGCAAGGGTAAATAAAGAAATGGTTATGTGTACTGTCCAGATACAAATAAAAAATGAATCATTCGGGCTTACATCCGCTGGGCTTTGGAAGATTGCTCTTGGTGGAATACTTCTTGCTAGACCGGCTGCGCCAGATGCTTATTAATGTCACGAAATCCTTATCCGATCACTTTCTAAAACAGAGAAGCAAATTAATGCCTCCCGTTATCCTCATGAAACATTGAAACTTCTTACAAAAGTACTATGACCCCATTTTGGGAAACTGACGAGAAAGTATTGTGTGGCATTGTCCTCAAACACCGCGACCCCACTGATCACCGAAAAAACCGTTTCCGATGTACTGCCGGGTTCTGTGAAACTCGCAGGGTAAACTACACTAGGCTGACTGTAACAAACCTCAACCGACGTGTGAGCATGCGCCTGCGGAGGGGGCACCGAAAACACATGCGTGGACACACCACGACAACCCACTCACCAGAAATGCGTTCGTCATGAGTACTACAATGTTTACGCACACCACAGACCTAAGACACCTCGTTGCATTTGAAACATAATGCATGAGAGACATGGCACCCATCATCAACATGCAAAGCAAACAACTCTCACAACTGCCACTCCACGACATGCGACTGATAGGACGCAGTCCCCCCCCCTCCCCCCCCCCTCCCATAATCCAAACCAAACAGAGCAGTAACCTCTCAATATGATTGATAAAAGTACGCCTGAAATGCGAGCATGCAGCATACAAATGATATTTTTCAGATCTCGACCAACGCCATAGAACTAATTAGGCGGAATGTTCTGGTCTACGCAAATGTAGAGTCCATGGCTTTGGGGGACGTTATACTCATCCTTTGATTGGTCAGATGATTTCATGTCGTCACAGACTTAATCCCCGGTTGCCACGGCATTAAATCCCAGATTCTGCGTTGTGGTAATGTCAAGGCTATCTACCGTAATGTGTTCCAGGGCTGGCTCTGGTCTGTATTGCGCCATACCCCGGGATCCTGAAGTGCAAGAGAGATAGCTGTAAGCGTGTAGTTGCCTGTAACTTAAGGTTTTGCATTGGTAAGTACCAGTTACGCGTAAATGTTACTGTTAAGGACGGATGGTTTTCATGTAATGGGCTCATCATTTTTTGATGGTCAATCTAACGCGGCTAGACAAATCACCGTGGTCAACAACATCTGCATATGATACAAGGAACATGGCGTAAACAGTGGTGAGAAAACAGGAATGAACAGGAAAAGGAGTTAAAGGAGAAATGTAATACTTCCACTATCCGTTAACACGTGCTGATAAATGCTGTAGTGAAGCGCTGATGCGAACGAAAATCATTAGTTGCAGTATCGACGCCAAGTGTGTGGGTCAAGTACGGGAGTGTAGGTGTGTGTAGGTGTGCAACTGCATGATATGTAAGCATGCCAGTGCGGTTTAAGCTCATACGTTTGTTTACAAAGCTCCTGGTGCACGTAAAGCGCAATTAACTGTAATTGTGGCATCTACCATGCAATGTTGTCTCGACTTTAAACTACATCCAGAGCATTCGGTATCTGAAAAGAATCGCAACGCATGTAGGTCAAATATAGCACGATTTCCTTCTTCCTTGCCTGGTATCCATCTTATATTAGCGGTGTGTCAAATTTATTGTCCAAATTTAGAAAAGTTCTGGCATATGTCAGACTATTATGAGACCAAGACCACCAAATGCTGCACCACTAGTAAGATGTTTGCATGATATTACAGCGCAAGACAATGGATAAAAGTGGTAATGTTTGAAATAGGTACGAATGCTTTGTTTTGGTTGAGATATTTTCTTTGGGATCAGAACCCACGGATAGGAAATATTGAATCTGATGTCGGCTTAAGTTCAATCTGCTCAACATTCTGACAAGCATGATGGTATATGATCGATATAAAACGTCCCGTTCGCCGCCGACTTTGTATCCGTGTTTGTCCTCGCGGGTCCGTCACCAGCAGACACGAGCCTGGCTTCTAATGGTGGTTTCTGGTTCCACTTCCCCTCATCAAGACGAGACGCTAGACCTCTCGCTTCGGCTGGTTCTTTGAGGGGAGGGGAAGGTGCCGTGCAACGCAGCGCCGCTTCCAAGCGATGGCCGCTTGTTCTCGTGGGTCTATATATTCAGGCGTGCATGTGTTCATGAGTTCACCCTTCATGTATTTTACCTACTTACGACGAAGTCATACATCACCGTATACACGGAGGCTCAGCAATCCGTGTAAGGTCGGCTAAAGCGTCCTCCGGGCCGGATTTGAACCAGCGACCTATGGATGCCTGCGCCTTTCCTCTACAGTCCACCGCTCTACCAACTGAGCTACCAGAGGCTGACGGCATTGTCTCGAACGGTCTGAACGTCGGACGCCGGACCAGCCTGGCCTCAGCGCGTCACGTTAGTCACGAGGCCTCCGACTATCAGTCGTCGTCACCCGCACCGCCTTTTAAAGGCCGTGCAACACGCCTCTGACGCGTCCGTACCCCATCCCCGATGCGAGTCACATTGCTGATTATATTTTTAAGGATGCCAAGTTATCATTTATTATTAATTATCTATCTTGTCCGTCAAGAGCACAGAGCGAAGTCGAGATTCACACCAGCGCGGGGGGGGGGGGGGGCGTTGCTTCCCTGCGCCGATGGGCTCCGATCGGTGCCACGGTTCCCTTTGGCCGCTTCACCGTGCTTGTTGCTGTGACGCTAATCTCAGCTAACACCAAGGAATGGAAAAGTCACACATTTAAAGGCATTAAGATTTTTAGTTGCTCAGGTAAAAGAGAAAACTAACTCGATGTCATTTTGGAGATTTTATATGCATCGTTTAACCCATTGTGCATGCACACGGAAAACGATGAAAGTTAGCAGCTTGATGAAGCCCATCATTCTTTTCCTGTAATATTGTGCTTAGGTCCTTTACCTTGCTTCGCAGTGGTCCTTCATGAACGTGAAAGCTATTTTGTGCTCTCTTCAGATACTTCTGACCGATTGCTTAAAACTGAAATATGTAGAACGGACTTCGGAAAATGAAAAAACCCCACACACCTATGATAGAGAAAGGAAGCATGCATAGTTACATTGTTATTATGCTATGGAAGTAACCGGACAGAAATATCCGATTCTAAGCAGTGGGCGATCCCTAAGAAAATCTTCCGCAGTGCTTTGGATGTGTTTATACGGGTGTGCCGTTACAATTTGATGCAAGGAAAGCGTGAGCCAGTGCCCTTTAGAGAGGTCTATATGTGTGGGGTGAGGGGGGAGGGTATATATGTATATAGGGTATATATGCATACATTTATTCATATATATATATAT
>NW_023596420.1:12678179-12683784 GCF_011947565.3 Pollicipes pollicipes
GGAAAGGAGCTTTTCATTGGAATACTGACGCCTCCAGGAGACCGTTGTGTTATTCACGTCCTCCGGTATGCAGCAGTTTTCTCAATACGGAATAGTTCCCCAGCGGTTTAGCCTCTTGTCATCGAAATTGCGTCGTCGAAGTCTCCAAACTTGGCTACGTTTCTGTGCAAAATGCAGTCCCCCCACCAATCAGCGGCCGGCTTTTGGTCACGCGACGTGACGGGCCTCCAGGAAACGGTAGACCTCTATGACCTCAAGCGTGACTGAAGTTGCTGGGTCTTACCGGTAGATCTTGGAATAATGCTATGGGCCTACAAAGGCAAACTGAAGTTTCATCTTCAGAAAACGCACTTCTACCGTCCCCTGAGTCACGCCGATGTGTGCCGTTGGCTGCCGTTCGCGGTACAATCGTACCCGACTGCACCAGTTATGGCCTTTGTGTCCCGCATTTAATAAGTGGCTTTGGATCGGCAGGCGTTTCGATCGCCCAGGTTCGAGTGTCTTCCCGTCTTGTTGTGATCCAGGGTAGTGATTGTTGCGTGCACGCGCGGAAAGTTAGCTGGGGCGATTGGCTTAGCCTGCATATGATTCGCAAGGAACAATCAATGACGTCTTTTCACCAATTCCCTTAATCCCTGGATAAGTGAGTAGATGCCTGGGAGCGTAGGTACCAAGCGACTTAGCTGCTACAACATTAGCAAAGATTACAGGCTGGGGTGTTATTTGCTCCGTGTGAGAGCCTGGCCTCTGCAATGTTCACTTGCCTCCGCCTTTGTTCATTTGGGGATACCAATGGGCAATTCACTGTTGCTGAAACCTTGCAAAACTGAGGGATGGGCCTACAATGAAATGAGTTGAAAATTTTACGAGTCACCACAAAATTGCCATCTTGGACATCAATGAGTGATGGTGATAAATGCGACACCGGGAAAACCAATTTTGCATGAATATGCAAAGGTAAAAGCATCGTTCAACAAAGATGGTGTGTGTATATTTACTCTCCACGTACCGACCTGACCAGGGACTGTGCAGGATGTAGCCTATGGCAAATGACCTGGTGAAATAGAAGGTGCATGCATCGTGTAGTTGAGTGTTGCAGAAATGATGGTGTTTGGGATGGTGAGTTTCTGTTAGGAAACAAATATTATGGCTTTTGGTAAAGCATGAAAGCAAATTATTGTGAGGTATGTTTATGCTGTTGCATTCACGACCAGAGGGTGATGGTTCCGATTCGGTCCACGGTTTTCCATCCGTTTTGTTTTTTGCTTCCGTCCTCTGTTTCGAGAGATTAGACCAAACCTTGCACAGAAACACATTTATTTGTGCATCATTTAGAAAGTTTGTTAATATTTCACTATTCAGCCCAACGCAACTTACTTTGCATACGTTGCTGTTACCCACGCCAAACCTTGATTGGAATCAACCAACAAGCGGGCAAAACCGACCAGGTATAGGAAATGAGTATTGTCGAACGCTTCATGCAATTATTCGTGCGTGTGGAAGTGTGGACTTACGGGACGTATATTTAACACCTGCAGTTTTCAGCTGGATTTTCCGGATGAATTAACATTGTAAAAATTGGCAGTACTGCTATCCGTTCAGAAGTCAAGTTCGGAATTGCTCACTTAAAAGTCTCCTGATCAGGAACCGAAGAACTCTTTCCATTCCATTGAGGTACTTAGCGGCTGCCACTCTGGCGATACGGGAGTCGGGCCCCCTGGTCGATCTGACGGATCACAGAGGGATGAATGATACGCCGGTCCCCTCCTTGATGCAGCAGGCCGTCTGACCAGGGCATATGACCACGGATCAACGATGCCCCAACAGGATCTCTTACCGGCGCAGGGTGCCAATTACTGGCTCAGGGGTCCTAGTTCGGCTTATCGGGCCCCTGGTCGAAACGGGGCGTAGGGCATTTCGTTCGGTGCTGCTGTCTTGGACCCTTGTTAGGCATCCTGGGCCTCTGACCGACACAGAGGCTTCATTGTTCCGGGGCCCCGAACAATGCACCAAGCCATATGAGTGACTTTGCAGGCTCCGGTTATCTCTATTTGTGAAACGGACATCACGGCCCAGATCGACACGGAAACGATTTTTTGGTGTTGATGGTCTCTGGCTGCCATTCCGGACCTCGAAGTTATAAGGGGATCTCGATCAGCCCAATGTACTTTCTGACTGGCATTTGAGGGCCCAGCCCTGCGGTCGGTCCTCAAAATTGGTTTAATAGTTTTGTATTGTTTCCCCTAATCTTGTTTTTGAGCTTCCTTTCAGGCAGTCTAATAGGGTCCTTGATCATGGTCCAGAGGGGTACTTGGCGCACTCTCCTGGACATAAAGGAGGATCGCGTGATCCTGTAGCCCACTTGCATGCTCTCCTGATCGTGGGGCTGCCAGATCTTTTCCGATTAAAAAATTTGGGACATTTTATGTGAGCCCATGGAGGGTAGTGTTTCTTGAAATGCAGATTGCCTGGCCCCAAATCAAGGTCAAATGTTCCTTTGCCGGGGGCCGGCCCAGGATTTTGTACAGGATGAGACATGGACATAACGTTGTCCCTGGAGTGTTGTGCTCCGCAAAAACAAAGGTTTGCGCACTTAGCAGCACTCCTGGAATGTGGAGCCTGTCAAAAATGAAGGCTATCGAGCCTCCGAAATGACTTATGTGGATGCACGAAAAACTCGGAGAGGTTTGGATGCATCTTTGGCGAAGTGGTCGATTAAAAGGTTTTGCCATGCACACTGAATGTGGTACTCCTGGCAGCTGATGTCAATCATCCCCCCCCCCCCCCCCAGATAAAGGTTATTTGGAACCTTTCCTGAAATAAGGTGCTAGTGCTGCTTCGAGGAATGAACCGATCCTTGATGTGGTCAAAGGAGAGGCACCAGACAATGGTGCTGCTGGAGTTGGTGCTTGAAATAATCAGCGTTTTTTTCCTTTGTGGCGCTCAGGAATATGCTACCGTGAAAAAAACGTCCGTGGCGTTCTCAAAAGGAAATTTTGGTGCCTCTCCACTACAACATTTTGGTGCCGTTTCCACACGAAGGCCTCATACATGACCCCAGGAAGGGTTGACGGCATGCCCCACACTCGTGAGCCGTCCCTGAATCTTAACACAGTGCATGGGGTTTTTCTACCCGGCACCCAAATGCCATCAGGGGTACAATTTCGCATTTACATATATATGGCACAAAGGGATTGTAAATGAATTGAACGTGACTCGTCTTGTGGTGCGACCGTGGGCTATTCTGAATTTGATATTCTTGCTATCGTGCAGCTTAGTTTTCACTGAGTGCAGCAAGACATTGAACAGCAAGATAAGCTGTTATGTCTTTTTATGTTACATTTAAACACACACACACAAACATGTATATATATATATATATATATATATATTTAGATAACAAAACCATTTTTACGGCAAAATGGGACAGCTTGAGGCATCACCGAGGTATTACTGCACTATACTGGATAATGAAATGCACGTTTGATTGCTGTAGGTCGCTGCACTTAATGCATAAGCAAGCATTTTTGCTTCCATGAGAATCGGATGACCTACAGCCCTTGCGTGATATATTCCTTGCAACATGTACATCATGGAGAGCATGAGTGAGTTTCAGATCTCGATTTACGTAAACTTTAAGTTTCAACTGCATGTCGGCAAGTTGTTTTCGGTACAAAAAGCTTGACCTCATGCCTTCGTTTCAAGCAGTGACCTGAAAGACTTGATCTCACCAAAAGGTAAATAGAAATTTCGAATAACTGACCTCAAATGTCTATCCAACAAATTTCTGAAATAATATAGCTCAGTACTCTCAGCGAGAAGAAACCAGCATGCCGGCACGGGGCAAGATATACGCAGAATAATCTTGCACCATATCAGTGAGGTAGCAGGCTTTACTCAGAACAAAACGTGTCTCAGCACACGTCTATGCTCACAAAACAACGAAAAATAAGTCACGTCCATACGCCACGACACCTTGACCTCACGTCCTTTTGTGTTCATTGTCCATTTATGTTGATTTCATATCACGGATAATATTGGGGCCACAGGAAAGGATTGAGAGTGGAAGAAAACTTTTTTCAGGACGTTTCTGTAATTTGTAAATGTGAAATACAAGCGGGTCATTTTTAAGGTGGAATTGACCAGCCTCACAGTTAAGACACCGATCTTGTAATACTTATGGCCCAGTCACCCGCTTACGTGCTTATTTTAATACTCAATGTCGATTAAAACCGCTCAGCAGCAGCTGGCGCCGCGAACGTTTGCCGCCATGAAGTCATAAACGATTAGGGCCGGATAGCACAGCCGCAATTCCCCCGCGCACGATGCAGCCCGCGCGCGGCATCCCCGGCTTTCCTCCCGACTGCCACTGCGCCAGCTGTTGTGACGTCACAGATCTACCGGCGGCGCTTCTAAAGTTGGAATACAATCTTCAGGCAATGCTGAGCGGGCGGGAGTATTCCAGGCGCGGAAGACGGTAGACGCGCGAGACGCGCGCTGATTGGTCGAGGCATCTTCAGAATTGCCGGTCGGACGGGAGCCCGTGAGCGCTACCAGAGGCCGATAACGTTGGCGTGAACGGTCCGAACGTCGAGTGACGGACCAGCCCGGCCTCACTGCGTCACGCCCGTCACGTGATGCACCACCGTCAGTCGTCGTCCACCGCACCACCCTCGGCACATCTCGGTGTTCGGTACATCGTCCAGGGAGCGAGAACATGGTGCCATCTGGTAGCGGCCCGCATGTCCGGTTCCGGTTGTTCGGTCCTTAAAAGTCATGCGTCCAGTTGGCAAATGATGCTCGAACGGGTAAACACAAAACATAAATTTGCCAAACAACGCTATTTGGGGATAGGTAGATTGGATTCTCATCAGCTTCATAGCCTGTGTGGAAGTATCCAACGTAGAGAGCATATACAAGGCTATATAGTGGTGCATTACGCCATTCAACAACAAAAACTTCAAACCAAAGCTGCCACTTTTTGGATTTGGAATACTCGTCTTGCACACCCATCCCGACCAACCACCGCACCCACTCGCAACCCGCCAGCCTTGTTTTGCATTCCAGGTACAGATATCCGACCTTACATTATCACCAGTGGCAAAAACAGGAATCAATAAGAAAACTTCTGATAAGAAAGATAAGATAAGAAAAACCCAAAATACATTCGTCCGTTCGGTTTGTTTTGCAATGGCTATACCAAAATGCGTTATTTTGTTTTCGGATTCACATACTTGACGTGATCATTGTGTAAGGGACAATACAAAGACCTAAAAATATATAACATTTCTTCCTACCCCTGTTTTTGTTCATGAAATAGCACTTCGTGAAAATGTTCGGCTTCATTCATATCAAGATCTCGACTTATGACTCATATTGAGGAGATTGCTGAAAAGCCAGCACATGCTTTCCCCTCTGGCCCAGATATTGGCCAGATATGGCCCTTTTTGGCCAAGGATATTCTGGTGGGCCTTCAGAGGGCTGTTCAGAAAGAGCCAGCAACCTATTCCTCCAAAAGGCAAGAAATCAAACAACTTTTTCCAGTGTCAGGATGGAAAACCAAGACCAAATTTACATGGTACTTATGTCATGCAATGGCTTTTCA
>NW_023596420.1:12684784-12693637 GCF_011947565.3 Pollicipes pollicipes
TGTGGGGTCAAAAGTCGCAGCGGTAGGATTGCCATTGGCTTCGGGGGGGGGGGGGGGGGGGGGGGGCAACGCAACAACCGTTAAAACGGATGGCCGCTTGCCCTCATGGGTGACGTCGCTTTTCGTATATTACGTTTTTACGTTACCAAGTGATTTATCGCATCGTTAATGGCGCTCGGCGATCCGTGCAAGGCTGGATAAAGCGTCCTCCGGGCCGGATTTGAACCAGCGGCCTATGGATGCCCGCGCCCCTCCACTACAGTCCACCGCTCTACCAACTGAGCTACCAGAGGCCGATAACATTGCTTCGAACGGTCCGAAGGCCGCGTGACGGACCATCCCGGCCCCAGCACGTTACGTCTGACATGAGGCGCTCCACTGTCAGTCGTCGTCACCCACACTGCTCGCGGCACACCGTGGTGTCCGGTACATCGGCGAGGAGAGCAGGGCGCCATCACGTTCCGGTCCTGTCGGTCAGGTTCCGGTCTGTTTCAGTCCTCACCGGTCATGCACCCTGTTGGCAAGTCATAATTCACAGGTTTAAAAAAGCGAGATAAAGCAGCAGTGCTACCCCCTTGGAGAAAGGCAACTGGTACCCTCACTTGAGTGAAGGCGTCTGGGGAAAAGCGGCAGTGGCGGATCCAATGTCATTCGGTGGTGTATCACGCAGATTACAACTTGTGGCCTTCCAACACTGCCGACGCAGTCGCTTGTCAATAAAAAAATTGCCGACACTTCTTGGTCTCAACTTCTTAAATTAGACTTAATTAAAATTATATGTCCGTGAAATGCTCCAGTAAGTAAATGCGGCATATAAGCGAGTCACTTCGAGTTGTGCTCACAGATAGGCGACCATAAAACGCAGTGTCCGTATTAGACAGCGATAGGGAGCCCTTTTATCAGTGTTTTGCTGCGCTGACTAAATGTCAGCCCATGGCACATTTATGGACGAGTTATGCTCACACCTCTGCACGTCTACCTCAGCCTTCCACCCAATCCATCATGGGTCGACGTTGAGGGTCTTCACATGTCAACGTGAAACGTCGAAAGCATAACATTTGCACTACCAACTCTTGATAGCTTCGCACCGCCGCGTCACGTAGCCATGAGTGTCCTCACCAGCAAAGTATCATTCAGGGGAGCAACGTGCTATCATGTTCCGGCCTCTCGCTCGTGGGTGAGGCCCCTTATTGTGCTTTACCTTCCTTTATTACCAAGACGTGCATCATCAGAGTATTTATGGTGGTTTGGCAATCCGTACAGGACCGGCCAAAAGGTCCCCCGGGCCGGATTTGAACCAGCGACCTATGGATGTCTGCGCCCCTCCACTACAGTCCACCGCTCTACCAACTGAGCTACCAGAGGCCGATAACATTGGCGTGAACGGTCCGAGCGTCGAGTGACGGACCAGCCGGGCCTCACTGCGTCACGCCCGTCACGTGGTGCACCACCGTCAGTCGTCGTCCACCGCACCACCCTCGGCACATCTCGGTGTTCGGTACATCGTCCAGGGAGCGAGGACATGGTACCATCTGGTAGCGGCCCCGCATGTCCGGTTCCGGTCTGTTCGGTCCTTAAAAGTCATGCGTCCAGTTGGCAAATGATGCTCGAACGGGGTAAAACACAAAACATAAATTTGCCAAACAACGCTATTTGGGATAGGTAGATTGGATTCTCATCAGCTTCATAGCCTGTGTTGAAGTATCCAACGTAGAGAGCATATACAATGCTATATAGTGGTGCATTACGCCATTCAACAACAAAAACTTCAAACCAAAGCTGCCACTTTTTGGATTTGGAATACTCGTCTTGCACCCATCCCGACCAACCACCGCACCCACTCGCACCCGCCAGCCTTGTTTTGCATTCCAGGTACAGATATCCGACCTTACATTATCACCAGTGCAAAACAGGAATCAATAAGAAAACTTCTGATAAGAAAGATAAGATAAGAAAACCCAAAATACATTCGTCCGTTCGGTTTGTTTTGCATGGCTAATACCAAAATGCGTTATTTTGTTTTCGGATTCACATACTTGACGTGATCATTGTGTAAGGGACAATACAAAGACCTAAAAATATATAACATTTCTTCCTACCCCTGTTTTTGTTCATGAAATAGCACTTCGTGAAAATGTTCGGCTTCATTCATTTCAAGATCTCGAATTATGACTCATATTGAGGAGAGTGCTGAAAAGCCAGCACATGCTATCCCCTCTGGCCCAGATATTAGCCAGATATGGCCCTTTTTGACCAAAAATATTCTGGTGGGCCTTCAGAGGGCTGTTCAGAAGGAGCCAGTTACCTATTCCTCCAAAAGGCAAGAAATAAAACAACTTTTTCCAGTGTCAGGATGGAAAACCAAGACCAAATTTACATGTACTTATGTTCATGCAACTGGCTTTTCACGTCTCTCTCTCTCTCTCTCTCTCTCTCTCTCTCTCTCTCTCTCTCTCTCTCTCCCTCTCCTCTTCTCTCCTCTCTCTCTATCTCTCTCTCTCTCTCTCTCTCTCTCTCTCTCTCTCGTCCTCTCTCTCTCTCTCTCCTCCTCTCTCTCTTCTCTCTCTCTCTCTCTCTCTTCTCTTCTCTCTCTCTCTCTCTCTACTCTCTCTCTCTCCTCCTCCTCTATCTCTCTCTCTCTCTCTCTCTCTCTCTCTCTATCTCTCTCTCTCCTCTCTCTCTCTCTCTCTCTCTCTCTCTCTCTCTCTCTCTCTCTCTCTCTCTCTTTGTGTCAATCGTTAAGTGGCCAATGAAGAGGATGTAGGTAGATCAACGTTGCTGCATTGCCTTTAAACGGTGCGGAGAACGACCAATGACAGTGTGACGAATGGTGTCTCGTGACAGGTGTGACGCGCTGAGACCGTTATTCGACGTTCGAACCTTTCGAGGTAGTGCTGTCAGCCTCTGGTAGCTCAGTTGGTAGAGCGGTGGACTGTAGTGAAGAGGCGCAGGCATCCATAGGCCGCTGGTTCAAATCCGGCCCGGAGGACGCTTTATCCAGCCTTGTACGGATCGCCGAGTCTCCTTTAACAAGGCAATATATGACTTGGTATGGTAAAAGCGTAAATAGCAAAAAGGGGCGTCACCCATGAGGGCAAGCGGCCATCGCCTCCAAGGCGTGCTGCGTTGCCCCCTCCCCCGCAAGTCAATGGGTTATGATTTTTGACTTTTATAGTTCGTCATCAATTTTATGTTGGTTTTACTCACGATTCATTCCAACGAGTGATCTAGTATTTGATTCGACACAATTACAATATTCATATGAGCGTAATTTAACACATTATGGAAACGCGACCACAATCATACCTTATCAATCATCCCATTGTTACACAACATTTCCAAAAAGTTAGTCATTTAAACGTCAAAACAAGCTATGCAAGGGCAATCGAACAGTGCTACCCAACAGGAAGCCAGCAATGATACACGATGGCAAGCAGGCGATGTTACACAAGGGGACCTTCTACGTCATCCAGTCTTGCCGGCGCGAGAGGCGGTGATGGTCGGCAGCAGCCGGCTTCAGTATGAGGCCGCGCGATACGAAAAGGCCATGCGTTCAACGGAAGAACTGGCAGATCAAGGGCACTTTCCGCTCTCGCCCGGGTGGCACGGTGGCATACATCGGTAGCGGTACCCGGCAACACACACACACACACACACACACACACACACACACACACACACACACACACACACACACACACACACACACACACACACACACACACACACACACACACACACACACACACACACACACACACACACACACACACACACACCACACACACACACATGCACACACACACACACCACACACACACACACACCACACACACACACACACACACACACACACACACACACACACACACACACACACACACACACACACACACACACACACACACACACACACACACAACACACACACACACACACACACACACACACACACACACACCGCACACACACACACACACACACACACATACACACACACACACACACACACCGCGCCTGCTGTTGTGTCGCTAATATCAGCCAGCTAACGCTAAGGAATGGAAAAGCCACATTTAAAAGAATTAATACTTGTTATCGCTTGGGTAAAAGAGAAAACTAATTCGCTGATGTTATTTTGGATGTTTTACATGCGTCTCTTAATTTATTGTGCGTTGAGATGGGAAACGATGAAGTTTACAAGTTTCATGAAGCCCATGCATTCTTTTCCAGTGCTATTGTGTTAAGGTCCTTTACCTTACTTCACAGTGGTCCTTCATGAACGTGAAAGTTATTTTGTGCTCACTTCAGGTACTTCTGACCGATTTCTTAAAGCTGTAATATGAAGAGCGGACTTCGGAAAACGGAAAAAAAACCACACGCATATGATAGCGAAGGGACGTGTGCATAGTTACATTGTCATTATACTATGGAAGTAACCGGACAGAAATATCTGATTCTGAGCAGTGGCCGACCGTCAAGAAAGTCTTCCGCGGCGACTTGCAGTTGCATCGTTAGGATTTGATGCAAGGGAAGCATCTGTCAATGCTCTTCAGAGAGGTCTACGTGTGTGGGGGGGTGGGGGGCGGAGGGGAGGGGCGACGTTTGATAAGCCCTGGGAGCGATGGCCGCTTACCCTCATGGGTGGCATCTCTTTATGTATGCTACCTTTTGTGCAACCAAGTCATATATAACCGTATTTACGGAAGCTCAGCAAAGCCGAGCTACCAGAGGCTGTCAGTACTGCGCCAAACGGTCCGAACGTCGAATGACGAACCGGCCCGGTCTCGCCGCGTCACGTCCGTCACGAGGCGTCCCACTGTCCGTCTTCGTCACCCGCACCGCCCTTTAAAACCGGTGCAGCTCTGTTCTGATGTACCGACTCTGACTGGAGTCTTTTTACGACAAGCTATGTCACAAACTACGCTGAAATACGCAGCTTGTGGTCGCGATTTACACCAGCGCGGAGTGTTGCCTCGCTGCGTCAACACGCTCCCACCGGCACCGCGCCTCCGTTCGGCCGGCCCGCCGCTGTCAAACGCGCGTCACAGGCTACCACGCCGCTGACACCCACCCCGCCAGACACCCGGGAGCGATCCAGCAGCTCGGTCGAGCACCGGCCGGCGGAGGGCCCGCGCCGGCCAAAGCTGACCTCGGCGCGCGGTTGCAGTGGTGCTCGTGCCTATCTCAGATCTGCGGGAGGGTGTGGGCGCGTTGTGAAAGCAGGTGTCTCTCTTTTCCGTTGACTCACGGCGTCCCTCAGGGATGCTTGGTTGGCCCCACACGCATCCCTACGAACCATCTTTCATCTTGCCTTCCTCACAGTCGTCTTATGTCATGTGCCGACGACACCCAACTGCTAGACTCCACTTATCCAGGAAAGCTATCCGTTTTAAAATCCTGACAGGGGGAAACCATCCAACTGCTTTCGATCCTACTTCACATCTAGTTTTCTTTGAAATGAATCTTACCAAAACAGCTTTTGTCCTTCTCGGCACTTCACAACCCAGCAACCCTTGACATTTCGGGACCCTTGCCAGTCCCTGTCATTTCGGAACATTGCACGCTTGCTGTAACAGTGAGTTGTGTAACGTGACGTAAAACCCCGTTATCTAATATTGCTTGTTTGCCGCTGGGTAGCATTGCTTGCCATTGCATAACTTGTTTCGGCCTTTAATGACAATCTGTTTTGAAGAAGCTGTATAACAACGGGATGACTGATGATGTGCGAAAGGGGTCGTTTTGTCATGATACTTTACCATTGGACTCATAGGCATATAGCAATCGCATCTAATCAATGAATAGGACGCTTATTGGAATTATTTGCGAATTCATTGATCACGGAACATGGTAACCGCCTATTGATTAAGGAGTTCAAAAATCGTGGCAGATTGCCATTGGCTTCGGGGGAGGGGGGGGGGGGGGAACGGAGCACTCGTTGGATGAAATGGCCGCTTGCTTTCGTGGGTGGACGCTCCCTTTTCGTATATTGCATGGTTACGTTACCAAGTGATTTATCGCCTTGTTAATGCAGGCTCGACGATGCTTGCAAGCCCGGATAAAGCGTCCTCCGGGCCGGATTTGAACCAGCGACCTATGGATGTCTGCGCCCCTTCCACTACAGTCCACCGCTCTACCAACTGAGCTACCAGAGGCCGATAACAATTGCTTCGAACGGTCCGAAGGCCGAGTGACGGACCATCCCGGCCCCAGCACGTTACGCCCGTCATGAGGCACTCCGCTGTCAGTCGTCGTCACCCACACTGCTCGCGGCACACCGCGGTGTCCGGTACATCGGCGAGGAGAGCATGGTGCCAGCACGCTCCGGTCCTGTCGGTCAGGTTCCGGTCTGTTTCAGTCCTCACCGGTCATGCACCCTGTTGGCAATTTATAATTCACAGGTTTAAAATAGCGAGAAAAAGTGGCAGTGCAAACCCCTTGGAGAAACACAACTGGTACCCTCACTTGCGTGATGGCGTCTGGGGAAAAGCGGCAGTGGCGGATCCAATGCCATTCGGTGGTGTATCACGCAGATTACAACTTGTGGCCTTCAAAAATTGCCGGCGCGTTCGCTTGTTAATAAAAAATTGCCGGCACTCCTTGGTCTCAACTTCATAACTTAGATTTAATTAGAAATGTATGTCCGTGAAATGTTCCAGTAAGTAAGCGCAGCATATAAGCGAGTCATTTCGAGTTATGCTCACAGATAGGTGACCACAAAAGGCAGTGTCCGTATTGGACAGCGATAGGGAGCCCTTTTATTAGTGTTTGCTGCGCTGACTAAATGTCAGCCATAGCACATTTATGGACGAGTTATGCTCATACCTCTGCACGTCTACCCCAGCCTTGCACCCAATCCATCGTGGGTCGACGTCAAGGGTATTCACATGTCAACGTGAAACGTCGAAAGCGCAGCATTTGCACTACCAACTCTTGATAGCTTCGCACCGCCGCGTCACGTAGCCATGAGTGTCCTCACCAGGAGAGTATCATTCAGGGGAGCAACGTGCTATCATGTTCCGGCCTCTCGCTCGTGGGTGAGGCCCCTTATTGTGCTTTACCTTCCTTTATTACCAAGACGTGCATTATCAGAGTATTTATGGTGGATTAGCAATCCGTGCAGGACCGGCCAAAACGTCCTCCGGGCCGGATTTGAACCAGCGGCCTATGGATGTCTGCCCCCCCTCCACTACAGTCCACCGCTCTACCAACTGAGCTACCAGAGGCCGATAACATTGGCGTGAACGGTCCGAGCGTCGAGTGACGGACCAGCCGGGCCTCACTGCGTCACGCCCGTCACGTGGTGCACCACCGTCAGTCGTCGTCCACCGCACCACCCTCGGCACATCTCGGTGTTCGGTACATCGTCCAGGGAGCGAGGACATGGTACCATCTGGTAGCGGCCCCGCATGTCCGGTTCCGGTCTGTTCGGTCCTTACCTGTCATGCGTCCAGTTGGCAAATGATGCTCGAACGGGGTAAAACACAAAACATAAATTTGCCAAACAACGCTATTTGGGATAGGTAGATTGGATCCTCATCAACTTCATAGCCTGTGTTGAAGTATCCAACGTAGAGAGCACATGCAATGCTATTTAGTGGTGCATTACGCCATTCAACAACAAAAAATTCAAACCAAGGCTGCCACTTTTTGGATTTGGAATACTCGTCTTGCACCCATCCCGACCAACCACCGCGCCCACTCGCACCCGCCAGTCTTGTTTTGCATTCCAGGTACAGATATCCGACCTTACGTTGTCACAAGTGCAAAACAGGAATCAATAAGGAAACTTCTGATAAGAAAGATAAGATAAGAAAACCCAAAACACATTCATCCGCTCTGTTTGTTGTACCCTCACTTGCGTGATGGCGTCTGGGGAAAAGCGGCAGTGGCGGATCCAATGCCATTCGGTGGTATATCACGCAGATTACAACTTGTGGCCTTCAAAAATTGTCGGCGCGTTCGCTTGTTAATAAAAAATTACCGGCACTTCTTGGTCTCAACTTCATAACTTAGATTTAATTAGAAATATATGTCGGTGAAATGTTCCAGTAAGTAAGCGCAGCATATAAGCGAGTCATTTCGAGTTATGCTCACAGATAGGTGACCACAAAAGGCAGTGTCCGTATTAGACAGCGAAAGGGAGCCCTTTTATTAGTGTTTGCTGCGCTGACTAAATGTCAGCCCATAGCACATTTATGGACGAGTTATGCTCATACCACTGCACGTCTACCCCAGCCTTGCACCCAATCCCAATCCTACTTCCTGTAACGCTGTGTTTTGCCTCGGTTGGCAGTGCGCGAAATACCGGCGTTATAGGAGATATCCAGCTTATTTCAAGCATAGAATTTCGGATCATCTCATATTTCATACTGGCAAGGATCAATGGAACCCAGCTGTCGCTCTCCATGCTGTTCACTTTTATTTATAGTGATCAATTGGCTTTGACGTCTTATCCGACGCAGCGATGTGATGCTGTTTGGGGACCGTGCAAATCAAAATGACCAAGGTAAGGTTTGGGAAGAAGCACCACAGTGGTCGTTATCGTCGTAGATCTGCCATCATCTGCTTAAAAATTTTGACTCAGATATGAGTTTAACAATGAGGTGTTCTTTGGATGTTATTCAAGGGTTTGCTAAAAGAATTATCACCGTGTTAGTAATCTGTGTACAGCCTGGCATCAACAATCATTTTGGTTGGTTGATAAAAATCGTAGGATGTGGTAAAATGTGAAAAAGAAGTGAACGCCACTTAAGCTTTCTTGGAAGTATGGTATGATTTTCAATATACTGAATCTCATAAATCGACAGGGCTGTTCACCGGGCGCCAGAGACGGCCCGCGCGACACGGGATGGC
>NW_023596420.1:12694556-12712789 GCF_011947565.3 Pollicipes pollicipes
GCAATCTGCCCATAATGTCACATCTCTCGAAAATCTCCCTGTCGCTTGTTGAGCCTGTGTATGCATCCGAACAAAAGGTCACAGCTCCACTGTATGAAATGCCTAGCAGAACAGAACATATGACATATGACATGTCTATGACATGGCCAAATATCAATCATTGTAAACCGCCTGTGTATGAAGCAGATCCACTTTTGAAACATAGCACCAACAGCCTGCCTGCTCAGCTCAAACATCAGTCCCATAAAAGTATCAGTGACATTGTGGCGCAGCTTTATAAGCACCAGAAAGAACTGCTGCTCTGAAGACAGCCTGCCACCTGTTGCCACATCATTGTCAGGTCTGACAATGGATAGCACAAATTTGAAATGTTCAATGCCATCAAATCCAGTCAGGACTTTGATTCGCCCTGGTGTGTTTGCACATACATCTAGATCAAGCACTCCTGTCACAAAACAGGTTTGTGTGGCAGCTTCACAAGGTGCTTTAAATGTGTGCTCATCATCAGAGGTGCCTGCCATGTCATCCTCATTTACAGACTCAGTCTCTACTTCCATAGCAACTTCAACACACTACTGATGAGTACTGCCGGAGGCTGCACTGGTTGGGCTCCCACTGAACAAATCTGAAGCTCTGCTTCTATTCTGCCCCTGTCATGATGCCCGCTTGTTCAGCCTAGAAGTTCTCCTGCTATTCGTGCTGTCTGATGGTCTCCATCTAAATATGGATGTAGTAGCATTTGTGCACAGATCATTGACACGGTGATAATTCTTGAAGTACTCCGTTGAATAACATCCAAGGAACGCTTCATTGTTAGACTCATATCTGAGTTAACATTTTTAAGCAGATAATGGCAGATCTCCGATGATAGCGGCCACAATGGTGTTTATTCCTAAACCTTACCTAGATAATTTCAAGTTGCACGATCATAAACCAGCATCACGCCACCGCGTAGGAAAAGCCGTCAAAGCAAAATGATCATTTCAAATAAATGTGAACGGCATGGAGAGCGGCAGGTGGATTGCGCTGATTCTTGCCAGTATGAACTCCGAGATTATCCGAAATTTTTACGTTTGAAATAAGCCGGATATCTCGTATAGCGCCGGTATTTCGCGCACTACCAACTGAGGCGAAAAACAGTGTTTTAGTGAGTATATTTAACGTTTTCGTTTTTCTCACTAGACGCCTATGGGGAGTTTGGCAATTGTCTATGGTCAATTTGGGTTGCTACATGTGCATTTGAGTCTTGCAACAGTTTCGATTTATTTAATTTTATCGATCCCATCGAAGGCTGTGCGTAAACAAAAGCAATCCTGAAAGGTAAGCTAATCAGCGTGAAGGAAAGAGCAATCGCACCGGCTTATATGTGGCGAGTAACTGCGTGCTGGAGACAAGGCCATTATTTTGCCTGCTAGGTAACGTAGAACAATCACATTTCCCTTGAGCCGGTGCAGTCGACTGGCACGACACGATGCTTGTTCCCCATCTCAGAATGTAATAGGCCGACATTAATTGGTGCGTATTAACTGACCATCCTAACCGTGCGTCTAAACCCTCATATCCGCAGACATCAGCTGAATGCAACAAAAAAAGCACAGACAAAAAACATGAACATATTGACCGCCACCATCGTTGCGTCCGCAACCTGCAGTCAGGGCTGAAAAGCGACATCCTCGAAAAGCCAATGGCTAGAGCGAACGATACGTTATCAATGATGCCGATGTGTCTAGTAGTAACTAGTGCTTGGGGGCTACCCGATTACTTCGTCCTTCAATACACACCAAAGAAAATTTCGGGGCTGTGGCAATATATCCAGAATGGAGGCAAATTTGTAGAAACCAATGACACCGAACTTTGTGAATTAAAATTTCCTACCACCCCACGTGCACAATCAAAATCCTAACTTGTCTACGCACATTCCCTTTAAGTATGAGCTTTTTCTCCCACGCCGCGGGATTGAACACCATGGGAACCAAGATTTCACGAGACTTAAAGCTGTAGCGGCATCAAATCCTCTGACCAATCGAAAGCTTACGTTGACGTCCAAATTCACAGAACGGGTTTTAAAACAGTGATACTGTTTGTAATGCCTAATATGCTTGAACGCACCTCGCCGGTCCCGTTTTTTTTTTTGGACAACACGATCAAAAAATCTTTTGTTTATGTGCTGTGATTACAACTGCGTGCTTAAAATGTGATATTCTGTTGAAAATGATCATGCGACTGATCGCAACATTGAACGAATAGATGAACCTCGGCAACATTCCCCACTGACACATCGAAAAACGACAATCACACAACGCGAAATCTTGAACAAACGACCGATATTTTCACTGATTCAGAATATTCTGTGGTGTACAACCAGCGATGTGTAAGAGAAAACGTGCTCCTGAAAGTATCTTATATATGTCGAGAGAGGGAAGGAGAAAGCGAGAGAGAGAGAGAGAGAGAGAGAGGAGAGAGAAGAGAGAGAGAAGAGAGAGAGAGAGAGAGAGAGAGAGAGAGAGAGAGAGCGAAGAAGAGAGAGAAGGAGCTCGAAGCAGATATCTCTCTCTTCTCTCTCGCTCTCTCGCTCTCTCTCTCTTCCTCTCTCTCTCTCTCTCTCTCTCTCTCTCTCTGCTCGCGCTCTCTCTCTTCTCGCTCCTCTCGCTCTCTCGCGTCTCTACTCCCTCTCTCTCTCTCTCTCTCTCTTCTCTTTCACTCTCCCTTTCCTCTCTCTCTCTAGAGATGCCTCTAGAGCCTAAAGATCCTTCTCCATCTTTCCATCGTTGTGGGCCTCTGGTAGCTCAGTTGTAGAGCGGTGGACTGTAGTGGAAGGGCGCAGGCATCCATAGGTCGCTGGTTCAAATCCGGCCCGGAGGACGTTTTAGCCGGTCTTGCACGTTTGCCAAGCCACTGTTAATACTCTGATGATATTGTATGAAGCTTATGGCTTCCAGTGAACTTGTGGCACAAAAAGCTGTTGGTCATTTACCCTGCAATAAGATGTAACACCAGCATAAGTGATGTGAACAGCCCACAGCGCTTCCTATTTCTGTTCACAAGCCAGGTGTTGTCTTGTCTTGATGCCCGCTTGTTCAGCCGTTAATTTTTGCTACTATTCGTGCTGTCTTATGGTGTCCATTTAAAGATGGATGGAACAGCATTTGCCACCAGCTGATGTCTGGGTGCTTTTCCTGAAAAAGCATCACCCATAAAATGAATCGTTAAGAATTGCCCACAAAATTTGTGAAGTGCAACCGAACTAATGTGTACACTATAGCTGTTTTCATTTTTAGGGAATAAGACCTATACTTACACATGTGTATGGTCACTGCAGAACTTGGATGTGATGTTAATGTGATGTGAATACTTATGTTAACTCCTCAAAAATATTGGACTCAAAGCTTGAACCTACTCCAGGAAGGCAATGATTGGAAAGGGGACAACCTGGCTATCAAGATACTGCTGAAATGACATCTTTTCTGATCTTGTTTAACTTACCAAAATGTCCCAGCATAACAAAGTTAGTCTTTGGATTAAAATGGTTCGTGCAAACCACTGAATATTTGCCCGGAATCCAGGGCCTCTTTATCTTGGGATCTTCCCTCTTAATCGCATTTATCCACGCTTGTCGCAATTTTTTGTCAGCAGAGAACTTGTGACCACCAGGCTCGGAGCAAAAGGGGACGCAGCACTTCATGACGGTTCTTTTACATGTTAACCGTACAAACAATCAAAACTCCTCCACGGATTCCAATCCTGCATACAGAAATGCAAAAACGAGAGGCTGTCACTAGTCCAGATAGCACTAGCAACTCGCACTCCAGTAACGAATCGTGAGAAACTACCAAGGCGATACATACCGAAACTATCATGTAACCAACGTTTGTCACAACTGCGCCACCGACCGATGGACTTCAACGTTTGACCTGCCACCTTTCGGGGAAATTCTTGGAAATTTTAGCATGGCCCATTGGATGCAAGGAAAGCATGAGTCAATGCCCTTCAGAAAGGTCTATGTGTGTGGGGGAGGGGGGAGGGGCAATGTTTGATAAGCCCCGGGAGCGATGGCCGCTTGTCCTCATGGGTGACATCCCTCTATGCATGCTACCTTTTTGTATGACCAGGCCATCTATAACCGTGTTAACGGAAGTTCAGCAAGGCTGGCGGGCTGATACAAGGCCGTCTAAAAGTCCTCCGGGCCGGATTTGAACCAGCGACCTATGGATGCCTGTGTGTTGCCTCTACAGTCCACCGTTCTACCAACTGAGCTACCAGAGGCTGTCGGTACTGCGCCAAACGGTCCGAACGTCGAATCACGAACCGCCCCGGTCTCCCGCGTCACGTCCGTCACGAGGCTTCCCACTGTCAGTCTTCATCACCCGCACCGCTCTTTAAAGCTGGTGCAGCTCTGTTCTGATGCACTGCCTCTGACTGGAGTCTTTTTATGACAAGCTATGTCACAAACTACCCTCAAAGACGCAGCTTGTGGTCGCGACTTATACCAGCGCGGGGTGTTGCCTCGCTGCGTCGACACGCTCCCACCGGCACCGCGCCTCCGTTCGGCCGGCTTGCCGTTGCAAACGCGCGTCACAGCCTGCCATACCGCTGACACCCACCCCGCCAGCCGCCCGGCAGCAACCCAGCAGCTCGGTCGAGCTCCGGCTGGAGGAGGGCCCGCGCCGGCCAAAGCTGACCTCGGCGCGCGATTGCAGTGGTGCTCGTGTCCCTCTCAGGTCTGCGAGAGGGTGTGGGCGCCTTGCGGCAGGCGGATGTCTCTCTTTTCCATTGACTCACGGCGTCGCTCAGGGATCCTTGGTTGGCCCTATACGCATCTCCACGGACCACCTTTCATCTTGTCCTCTTCACAGTCGTCTTATGTCATATGCCGACGACACCCAACTGCTGGACTCCGCTCATTCAGGACAACTATCCGTTTTAAAATCCTGACAGGAGGAAACCATCCAAGTGTTCCAATCCTACTTCACATCTAATTTCCTTGAAATCAATCCCACCAAAACAACTCTTGTCCTTCTCGGCGCTTCATAGCCTAGGAACACTTTGACGTTGCGGGACACAAATTAAGGCCTTCGTCTTTTGTGAACATGCTGGGAGTTACTATTGAAAGTACTATTTCCTGGCACATACACTTATCCTATGTTGTCAAAAAGTGCAACACCATCTTTTCCGCTTGCATACAATTTGTAAACATTTTACGCCCGAGGTTCGTTAACTTCCCACCCAGTCCCGTGTTTTCCCTCATCTCCCGTCTGGAATGGGGCTGCAACGTTCCAACTAAACATAGTGCAAGAGACGATTAAGTTTGCGACCAGGATCGTTACCAATGCTCGTCGGTGAGATTCCCCGTGGACGACTACCCAAGCGCTTGGCTGGCGCGGTGTTAGCGACCTTATCGCCCATCGTGACAACCTCGCTGTGTTCAGGGCCCTTAATGGTTCGCGGGCCGCGGGCGATCCGTTCCCTGTTCACCCTACTTAACGCTGTACACCAGCGTGCTGCTGGGGTGATCCGTTCCCTGTTCACCCTACGTAACGCTGTTCACCAGTGTGCTGCTGGGGCGGCAGCGGAGAGCGCCCTTGATTTGTCAGCCCTTCGCCTGTTCGTGGCACGCAGAGCCTTTTCGTATCGCGCGACCTTATCCTGGAGCCGCCTGCCGCCGACCATCACCGCACCTCACACCCGCAAGGAGCTCCACACCAGACTGAGCGATATAGACTATCCCGTTGTGTAACATTGCATGCTTGCCGTGACATTCAGTGGTGTAACATGGCGTAACGTACCGTTATGTAACATTGCTTGCTTGCCGCTAGTTGGCATTGCTTGCTTGCCATTGCATAACTTGTTTCGACGTTTGATGATAACCTTTTTTTCGCTTTGTCATGATGCATTGGACTTATGGGCACATAAGACTTTCATCCAAGCAATGAATAAACGCTTATTGGAATTATTTGTGAATTAAATGATCACAGAACATGGAAACAGCCCACCGATTAAGGAGGTCAAAAGTCGCAGCGGTAGGATTGCCATTGGCTTCGGGGCGGGGGGGGGGGGGGGGGCGGGCGAGCGGTGCAACGCAACACCCGTTGGAACGGATGGCCGCTTGCCCTCATTGGTGACGCATCTTTTCGTATATTACGTTTTTACGTTACCAAGTGATTTACCGCCTTGGTAATGGAGGTTCGGCGATCCGTGCAAGGCCGGATAAAGCGTCCTCCGGGCCGGATTTGAACCAGCGGCCTATGGACGCCCGCGCCTTTACACTACAGTCCACCGCTCTACCAACTGAGCTACCAGAGGCATATGACAGTGCTTCGGAAAGTCCGAACGGCGAGTGACGGACTAGCCCGGCCTCAGCACGTTACGTCTGACATGAGGCGCGCCACTGTCAGTTGTCGTCACCCACACTGCCCGCGGCACATCGCGGTGTTCGGTACACCGGTGAGGAGAGCATGGTGCCAGCACGTTCCGGTCCTATCGGTCCGGTTCCGGGCTGAGGCTGGGGAACGTTCGACTGGGAACCGGGGGGAACTTCACTCAGCGCGGGGAACTCGAGAGGAAGAGAATATGGGCAGCCGAGTGGCGGAAAGGAGCTTTTCATTGGAATACTGACGCCTCCAGGAGACCGTTGTGTTATTCACGTCCTCCGGTATGCAGCAGTTTTCTCAATACGGAATAGTTCCCCAGCGGTTTAGCCTCTTGTCATCGAAATTGCGTCGTCGAAGTCTCCAAACTTGGCTACGTTTCTGTGCAAAATGCAGTCCCCCCACCAATCAGCGGCCGGCTTTTGGTCACGCGACGTGACGGGCCTCTCCAGGAAACGGTAGACCTCTATGACCCTCAAGCCGTGAGCTGAAGATTGCTGGGTCTTACCGGTAGATCTTTGAATGATGCTATGGGCCTACAAAGGCAAACTGAAGTTTCATCTTCAGAAAACGCACTTCTACCGTCCCCTGACGTCACGCCGATGTGTGCCGTTTGGCTGCCGTTCGCGGTACAATCGTACCCGACTGCACCGGTTATGGCCTTTGTGTCCCGCATTTAATAAGTGGCTTTGGATCGGCTGGCGTTTCTATCGCCTGCGTTCGAGTGTCGTCCTCGTCTTTGTTGTGATCAAGGGTTATGATTGTTGCGTGCACGCGCGGAAAGTTAGCTGGGGCGATTGGCTTAGCCTGCATATGATTCGCAAGGAACAATCAATGACGTCTTTTCACCAATTCCCTTAATCCCTGGATAAGTGAGTGGATACCTAGGAGCGTAGGTACCAAGCGACTTAGCTGCTACACATTAACAAAGATTATAGGCTGGGGTGTTATTTGCTCCCGTGTGAGGAGCCTGGCCTCTGCAATGTATACTTGCCTCCGCCTTTGTTCATTTGGGGATACCAATGGGCAATTCACTGTTGCTGAAATCTTGCAAAACTGAGGGATGGGCCTACAATGAAATGAGTTGAAAAATTTTACGAGTCACCACAAAATTGCCATCTTTGGACATCAAGTGATGGTGATAAATGCTACACCGGGAAACCAATTTTGCATGAATTATGCAAAGGTAAAAGCATCGTTCAACAAAAGATGGTGCGTGTATATTTACTTCTCTACGTACCGACCTGACCAGGGACTGTGCAGGATATAGCCTTATGGCAAATGACCTGGTGAAATAGCAGGTGAATGCATAACTGTGGTAGGTTGCAGAAATTTTGATGGTTTGGTGGGATGGTGAGTTTCTTGTTAGGAAACAAATATATTATGGCTTTTGGTAAAGCACGAAAGCAAATTATTGATGAGGTATGTTTATGCTGTTGCATTCACGACCAGAGGGTGATGGTTCCGATTCGGTCCATGGTTTTTTCCATCCTTTTTTTTTTGCTTCCGTCCTCTGTTTTGGGAGATTAGACCAAACCTTGCACAGAAACACATTTATTTGTGCATTCATTTAGGGAAGTTTTGTTAATATTTCACCATTCAGCCCAGCGCAACTTACTTTGCATACGTTGCTGTTACCCACGCCAAACCTTGATTGAAATCAACCAATAAGCGGGCAAAGCCGACCAGGTATAGGAAATGAGTATTGTCGAACGCTTCATGCAATTTATTCGTGCGTGTGGAAGTGTGGACTTACGGGACGTATATTTAACACCTGCAGTTTTCAGCTGGATTTTCCAGATGAATTAACATTGTAAAAATTGGCAGCAACTGCTAATCCGTTCAGAAATCAAGTTCGGAATTGCTCACTTAAAAGTCTCCTGATCAGGAACCGAAGAACTCTTCCGTTCCATTCCGAGGTACTTAGCGAATGCCACTCTGGCGATACGGGAGTCGGGCCCCCTGGTCGATCTGACGGATCACAGAGGGATGAATGATACGCCGGTCCCCTCCTTGATGCAGCAGGCCGTCTGACCAGGGCATATGACCACGGATCAACGATGCCCCAACAGGATCTCTTACCGGCGCAGGGTGCCAATTACTGGCTCAGGGGTCCTAGTTCGGCTTATCGGGCCCCTGGTCGAAACGGGGCGTAGGGCATTTCGTTCGGTGCTGCTGTCTTGGACCCTTGTTAGGCATCCTGGGCCTCTGACCGACACAGAGGCTTCGTTGTTCCGGGGCCCCGAACAATGCACCAAGCCATATGAGTGAACTTTGCAGGCTCCGGTTATCTCTATTTGTGAAACGGACATCACGGTCCAGATCGACACGGAAACGATTTTTTGGTGTTGATGGTCTCTGGCTGCCATTCCGGACCTCGAAGTTATAAGGGGATCTCGATCAGCCCAATGTACTTTCTGACTGGCATTTGAGGGCCCAGCCCTGCGGTCGGTCCTCAAAATTGGTTTAATATTGCTTTGTATTGTTTCCCCTTATCTTGTTTTTGAGCTTCCTTTCAGGCAGTCTAATAGGGTCCTTGATCATGGTCCAGAGGGGTCCTTGGCGCACTCTCCTGGACATAAAGGAGGATCGCGTGATCCTGTAGCCCACTTGCATGCTCTCCTGATCGTGGGGCTGCCAGATCTTTTCCGATTAAAAAATTTGGGACATTTTATGTGAGCCCATGGAGGGTAGTATTTCTTGAAATGCAGATTGCCTGGCCCCAAATCAAGGTCAAATGTTCCTTTGCCTGGGGCCGGCCCAGGATTTTGTACAGGATGAGACATGGACATTACGTTGTCCCTGGAGTGTTGTGCTCCGCAAAAACAAAGGTTTTGCGCACTTAGCAGCACTCCTGGAATGTGGAGCCTGTCAAAAATGAAGGCTATCGAGCCTCCGAAATGATGCTTATGTGGATGCACGAAAAACTCGGAGAGGTCTGGATGCATCTTGGCGAAGTGGTCGATTAAAAGGTTTTGCCATGCACACTGAATGTGGTACTCCTGGCAGCTGATGTCAATCCCCCCCCCCCCCCCCAGATAAAGATTATTTGGAACCTTTCCTGAAATAAGGTGCTAGTGCTGCTTCGAGGAATGAACCGATCCTTGATGTGGTCAAGGGAGAGGCACCAGACAATGGTGCTGCTGGAGTTGGTGCTTGAAATAATCAGCGTTTTTATTCTGAATTTGATATTCTTGCTATTGTGCAGCTTAGTTTTCACTGAGTGCAGCAAGACATTGAACAGCAAGATAAGCTGTTATGTCTTTTTATGTTACATTTAAACACGCACACACACACACACACAAGCATGTATATATATATATATATATATATATATATATATAATAAAACCATTTTTACGGCAAAATGGGACAGCTTGAGGCATCACCGAGGTATTACTGCACTATACTGGATAATGAAATGCACGTTTGATTGCTGCAGGTCGCTGCACTTAATGCATAAGCAAGCATTTTTGCTTCCATGAAAATCGGATGACCTACAGCCCTTGCGTGACATATTCCTTGCAACATGTACATCATGGAGAGCATGAGTGAGTTTCAGATCTCTATTTATGTAAACTTTAAGTTTCAACTGCATGTCGGGAAGTTGTTTTCGGTACAAAAGGCTTGACCTCATGCCTTCTTTTCAAGCAGTGACCTGAAAGGCTTGATCTCACCAAAAGGTAAATCGAAATTTCTAATAACTGACCTCAAATGTCTGTCCAACAAATTTCTGAAATAATATAGCTCAGTACTGCCAGCGAGAAGAAATCAGCATGCCGACACGGGGCAAGATATACGCAGAATAATCTTGCACCATATCAGTGAGGTAGCAGGCTTTACTCAGAACAAAACGTGTCTCAGCGCACGTCTTATGCTCACAAAACAACGAAAAATAAGTCACGTCCATACGTCACGACACCTTGACCTCACGTCCTTTTGTGTTCATTGTCCATTTATGTTGATTTCATATCACGGATAATATTGGGGCCACAGGAAAGGATTGAGAGTGGAAGAAAACTTCTTTTTTCAGGACGTTTCTGTAATTTGTAAATGTCAAATACAAGCGGGTCATTTTTAAGGTGGAATTGACCAGCCTCACAGTTAAGACACCGATCTTGTAATACTTATGGCCCAGTCACCCGCCTACGTGCTTATTTTAATACTCAATGTCGATTAAAACCGCACAGCAGCAGCTGGCGCCGCGAACGTTTGCCGCCATGAAGTCAAACGATTAGGGCCGGATAGCACAGCTGCAATCCCCCCGCGCACGATGCAGCCCGCGCGCGGCATCCCCGGCTTTCCTCCCGACTGCCACTGCGCCAGCTGTTGTGACGTCACAGATCTACCGGCGGCGCTTCTAAAGTTGGAATACAATCTTCAGGCAATGCTGAGCGGGCCGGGAGTATTCCAGGCGCGGAAGACGGTTGACGCGCGAGATCTTACCAGAGGCCGATAACATTGGCAAGAACGGTCCGAACGTCGAGTGACGGACCAGCCGGGCCTCGCTGCGTCACGCCTGTCACGTGACGCACCACCGTCAGTCGTCGTCCACCGCACCACCCTCGGCACATCTCGGTGTCCGGTACATCGTCCAGGGAGCGAGAGCATGGTACCATCTGGTAGCGGCCCCGCATGTCCGGTTCCGGTCTGTTCGGTCCTTACCTGTCATGCAGTCCAGTTGGACAAGTGATGCTCGAACGGGGTAAAACACAAAACATAAATTGTTCCAAACAACGCTATTTTGGATAGGTAGATGGCATCTTCATTAACTTCATAGCCTGTGTTGAAGTATCCAGCGTGGAGAACATCTTCACTGCTATTTGGTGGTGCATTACGCCGTTCAAAAAACAAGAGTTCGAACTAAAGCTGCCACTTTTTGTATTTGGAATACTCGTCTCGTACCCATCCCGACCAACCACCGCACCCACTCGCACCCGCCAGCCTTGTTTTGCATTCCAGGTACAGATATCCGACGTTATATTATCATAAGTGCAAAACAGGAATCAATAAGAAAACTTCGGATAAAAAAGGTAATATAACTTAAGGCGCATTCATCTCTTATGCTTGTTTTGTCATGGCTAGTACCAAAATACCTTACTTTGTTTCCGGGTACACATCCCTAGCGTTATCATCATGTAAGGGACACAATATAACCTAAAAATCCGAAACATTTATTCCCACGCCTGTTTTTGTTTGGGAAATTAAAAATTGGGAATTTGAAGTTCTTTCATTGTGCACGTGGGGTGGTACGGGAATTTCGATTCACAAAGTTCGGTGTCATTGGGTTCTACAAATTGGCCTCCACTCTCGAGATAATGCCACAGCCCCCAAATTTTCTTGGGTGCGTATTAAAGGACGAAGTTATCTGGTAGCCCGCAAGCAATATTCACTACTAGACAAATCGGCATCATTGAGAAGGTGTCGCTATCTCCAGCCAATGGCTTTTCCGGGATGTCGTTTGTCAGCACTGACCGTAGCTTGCGAACGCAGCGATGGTGGCGGTCATTATGTTGATGTTTTTTTGTTTGTTTTTTTTTTACATTCAGCTGATGGCTGCGGTTGTGTGGGTTTAGACGTATGGTAAGGCTGGTCAGTTAATACGCACCAATTCATGTCGGCCTTTTATATTCTGAGATGAGAAACAAGCCTTGCGTCGTGCCAATCGGCTGCACCGGTTCAAGGGAAATGTGATTGTTCTACGTTGCCTAGCAACCAAAATAATGGCCCTGTCTCCAGCGCGCAGTTATTCGCCACATATAAGCCGGTGCGTTCGTTCTTTTCTGCCCGCTGGTTGGTTTATCTTTTAGAATTGTATTTGTTTACGCACAGCCATCGATGGGATTGATCAAATTAAATAAATCAAAACTGTTGCAAGACTCAAATGCACATGTAGCAGCCCAAATTAACCATAGACAATTGCCAAGTTCCCCCTAGACGTTTATTGAGAAAACCAAAAACATTAGACAGACTCCCTGTAACACTGTGTTTTGCCTCGGTTGGTAGTACTCGAAATAGCGGCGTTACAAGAGATATTCGGCTTATCTCAAACGTAAAATTTCGGATAATCTCGGAGTTCATGCTGCCAAGGATCAGCGGAATCCAGCTGTCGCTCTCCAGTTCGTTCACTTTTATTTGAAGTGATCATTTTACTTTGCCGGCTTCTCCGACGCGGTGCCGTGATGCTGTTTTATGATCGTACAAATTGAAATTATCAAGGTAAGGCTTAGGAGTAAACACCATAGTCGCCGGTATCATCGGGGATCTGCCATTATCTGCTTAAAAATGTTGACTCAAATATGAGTTTAACAATGATATATTTCTTGGATGTTATTCAGGGGATTACTTCAAGAATTATCACCGTGTCAGTGATCTGTGTACAGCCTGATGGCAACCATTATTTTGGTTGGTCGATAGATGTCATGGGATGTGGTAGAACAGGATAGGCGCTTGAACACCACGTAAGCTTTCTTGATAGCCTGATATGGTTTTCCATACACGGAATATCATAAATCGACAGGGCTGTTCACCGGGCGCCAGAGACGGCCCGCGCGACACGGGATGGCGTGTCGCTGGCTCCGGCCGTGCCTGGCTTTGAGCCCGCAGATGGGCGTCGTCCCACTCGTCAACGGCGCTACAATCCCGGAGCCGCCACGCCTGTCTGAGGCTACGGACCGGGCTGCGGGTATCCCGACCCGGCGCGGCGACAAATCCCGGCCCAGCGACGCGGCCCCGCTCCTGCCGCTGCCCACCGCCGACGGCCTGGATGAGCTTCTCTTCGATCCCGAAGAGGTGTCTTCGTGGTATCTTGGTGGGTACTCTAAGCCAAGCTGTGATGAACTCATGCTCAGAAGCTCGCACACCATTCAGTTCTACAGATATGGTTTAATGAATCCGACGTACTGTCACTCACAAAACCCAAGGTCTGGCACGAGAAGACGAGAGCAAAATTACGCACCCTGTTTTCCGTTTTTGCCCAGGCCATTCCTCGGGAAGAGGTGTTCAAATGCCTCTCCGCGGGAAATGCGACTCTGTGATCTTACTGGTGATTTCTGCTGTGCACTTTTGATATATTATGGTTGGCATACATACACATATATGAATAAGTAAATATATATATATATATATATATATATATATATATATATATATATATATATATATATATCCCGGTCGGTCGGCCCGACAGCGTCACAATATCAGCAGGAGCGCGTCGGTGAAGGGAGAAATCTGGCGTGACTGGTGATTCCGCCTGCGTGCTAGCGAGGTGTTAGTGTGCTAGCTGCGTGTGCTGCGTGCTAGCGAGGTGTTAGTGTATCAGTCACAGAGGCTAAGAAAATTGCCACGAAGGAACTCACGTCAATGGATGGCAGTGCGTACGTAGATAGCAGCATCGCTTTTTACAGGCGGTGCGGGTGACGACTGCCGCATACATGACTTAAAGGGTCACATCCGAATATTTTGAGGCGAGCGTCCAATATGATGAAAAGAACTGACTTATAACTTCTGATCACGTGGTAGTTATCAGTGAACATTGATGGGAAGCCAACTGACGGGCGTTATATCCGTAAATCGTGCTCGCCAACGTCAGATATGAACGACACGACAACTGTGTTTCTCCTAGGCCTGGATTGCTACATGCTTATAGAATGGTAGGACTTGAACGACGTTACTATGACGTCATGAGTGTCCAGATGACTCTGAAATATTCTCTCCGAACAATTTCGCGGACGTGTAGCTCCAAAACTTGACGGGCTTAGGTATTAACAAGGCAAGGCTCTGAAAAGCACTGAATTTTTCCAAGACAGCCATTTCAGTTAAAAACCGAGTATAAATGTGGAGCACCCTCTCTGAGTGGGGATCACAGTTGGCTATCCGCAAATACGTTGTTCATCACATTGTTTATGTTTTTATCCCAGTCAAGCATGAATTGCAAACTAGATGCACGACCGGTAAGAACGGGAACAGACCGGAACCGGACGGGCAGGGCTGGAACGTGATGGCACCATGCTCTCCTGGACGATGTACCGGACACCGCGGTGTACCGCGGGCGGTTTGGGTGGCGACGACTGACGGTGATGCGTCACGTGACGGGTGTGACGCAGTGAGGCCGGGCTGGTCCGTCACTCGGCGTTCGGACCGCTCGAGGCGTTGTTATCGGCCTCTGGTAGCTCAGTTGGTAGAGCGGTGGACTGTAGTGGAAAGGCGCAGGCATCCATAGGTCGCTGGTTCAAATCCGGCCCGGAGGATGTTTTCGCCGGCCTTGAACGGATTGTTAAGCATTTGTTAGCGCACTCACACTGACATATGACTTGGTAATACGATATGCAAAATGCATGAAGGGGCGCCGCATATGTGGGTAAGCGGCCATTCCCTTCAAGAGGCCTTGGATTGTCCCCCCCCCCTTCCTTCTCCCCATATTCCAGGGACGAACCAACAGTTATAATTTTTGACCTCCTAAACCAATGGTCTTTTCTATCCCCTGAACATAACCATGCTTCCCTCCCCCTCTCAAGCATATTGACAAACGCCTTTCCTAACGACGCAACTGGATAAACACACCCAATTCACTGTCGGAGATGTTCATGACTGACGCTTAACGATCGGAGGGAAGTAATTCGGTTCAGTATCTCGCCAAGTGACGTCATGAATGACAGGAAAGCAATGGAATAAAGCTGTTTTAGTCTGGTGCTATAGGCGTGTGTTCTTTTTGTAACGTCCTTTGAAGCCAAATTTTGATCTTCAACAATCATAAGATCGATTTCGCAGCCATGCAGAACCAATATGAAGCAAGGCAATAGATCAAAAAGCATTTTTTGAGCGGAAACTTGCTGGATTTCTTTCGTCATCAGTAGTCCCTATTTTAAGAAAAACTGAAAAATCGAAAGTAACGCATAACGATCAGAGCTGCGCATTTCTGTCCGGTTAATTGCACGATCATGTGATCAATTCCATAGAACCAATGAAATCCCACCTACTTAACTTCTCTACCATACCAGTAACAATAGGCGCGTAGACTGTCTGCTGTTTTCAGGAGTCCAGTCTTTAGTGCAGGTTTTAGTAACCAGTTATGATAAAGACCTGTAGTAAACCCGAAATAAATTCCACGTTTGTGCAGTGCCATTGTAAAGCATAGGGGAAGATGAGAACGCAACAGCTTAGGCTAAGAATGCATGGGTGCCATTAAACTGTTGACTTTTATCAGCATAGAATGTGCCCCTTCTAAGGGAACGCGTGACCTAAAGGCCCATGTGAAATACGTAAGTTGTTCAGTGCATTAGCGAGGAACATTATTCACAGAGGTAAGACTGTAGTATTAGCCTCATTCCTCGGAGAGACAAAAAACAGGAGAGTGGAGACATAATTGAGTTGATATTTCGGCAACATGCCTTTATAGAAACAACAGCAGAAGGGAATTCAAAATTGCCTGCCGATCATCCTACTCGACCGAGCAGGATGATCGGCAGGCAATTTTGAATTCACTTCCGTTGTTGTTTCGATAAAGGCATGTTGCCGAAATATCAACCCAACTTGGTTCTTTTTCCTAGGCGTAAGGTTAATGCTATCGTCTTATGCGTGTGAAATACAACAACATGAGAGATGTCGGTTTCCGTGCACACGAGTACCTTAACAACAATTACTTGTGTTGTGGTAGTTAATATAATACTGAATATTTCAGCAGTGCGTGATTATTTTTTAAGTTGCTACGTTATTGATTATTTCCTGACAAGTAAAGATAAAGATCAATCATTACTTGTATGGTAATTAACACGCTTTGGTGAAGAATGCATCGGCATAAATGATTTAGTCGATTATTCTTTTCATTCCTTGGCGTTAAGCAAATCCCAACATTACAGCATGAGGAAGCACAGACCGATTCAGGTAGGAAAATTTGATCGAAGGAAAATGTAAAAAAGGCTCCTAGGACCACTAGGATTTTTCAATCTTGCCCACGTCATCCAATCAGGATAGGATATAGGTATTCAAGAATGATGGGGCTTCCTAAAACAATGGGAGATATAGGGAAGTCGTAAAAAAACATTACAATTATTTGGCGGAAGACGACTTGCCGAATTTCGGACCCGGCGGCTTCGCGCTTTCCTATCTTTAAACAAAACCCGAAATGTTTTGAGTGTATGCTACGCTAGGTCATTCAATTTCTTCAAGAAAAAAAAGATGAGTTGATCGCAGAAGCGGCGCAATTATTGTGATTAACAAGCGATAGCTCCACCAGCATCCGGAAGCCGCGAATGGTGGCAAACGATAATTTTACGTGATGCACCATCACCTGTCATTGTACACGCCGACCGCCGAGCTTTTCTCCCTATGTCATGCCTCACTTGATGATCCCTGTTAATAATCCTTCAGTGTGTTATTATGCAATTTTTGCCCTCCTCCAGCCGGAGCTCGACCGAGCTGCTGGGTCCCTCCCGGCCGGCTGGCGGGGTGGGTGTCAGCGGCGCGGTAGGCCGTGACGCGCGTTTTAGGTGGTGCTGTCAGCCTCTGGTGGCTCAGTTGGCAGGGTGGCAGACTGTAATGGAGAGTTGCGGGCATACGTAGGTCTTCGACTCAAATCCGGTCCGGAGGACGTTTTAGCCGGCCTTGCACGGACCGCCGAGCCTCCGCTAACACAGAGATATATGACTTGGTAATATAGAAAGTTAAAATACATGAAGGGGCACCACCCATGAGAGTGAGCGGCCGTCCCCTCCAAGGAAACTTGCATTCCCCGTCCCGTAATCCCACCCACCTCACATTGATGCCAGTGGCGATCCCACTGCTATGATTTTTGACCTTAAAGGGAATGCTCCATCTTTACATGGGGTCTTAAACTGAAATAGCCCTCTTGAGGACCTTTTGATGCAGTTCACGACCATGCCCTTTGTAAGACCCAAGGCCCTCTGGTTCCTGAGTTATACGCCCGCGTAAATGGGAAAAGGTTTGTTGAAGGACTTCTTCAAAGCCACCTTGGCATTGATATTGTCATAGAAACGTCATACGATTGCTGTTATATCACATACTGTTTTCTGTTTATGGTCAAAACAGCATGGCTGCTGGTACATTCGCAAGAGCGATGATGCAGCACGTATGATTTAATTCGCGGAAGGTGATTGGCTGTTAGTAAAGATGTGGCTGTTGAATGCGTGTCGCGAACGTAAGCTTGAGCGCTTTTGGGCTGTGCGATGCTCGTCGCCAACGGGGCATTTTCTTTATTTCTAGATCATAGGTCAATGTTTTAAAAAAGAACACCAATGTCTGCAAAAAAGGACAGCACCGAAAAACCGGCACTGTCCCGAATGTCATGAAAAAAGAAGACGCGATAGCAACCCTGACTTTTTTCGCTTGCTGGCGTTTTCTTTCTTCTTCTACTGACGTATTTGTTACAGATAGCTCGGTTGGCGCCTTGTGTACCGGAGCAAAGAATCTTGCACGGGTGTATGGGTTAGCAAGGCATTATAAAAGTATGGAAATATTACAGTAATTTTAGATGTGTCACAAAATATTTAGCGTACCTTGTAGGACAAGTTTAAACCTTGGACAAAAAATTGTGCCGTAAAAATACAACCTCTTGAGTTGTATTACCATGAACCTACGTCGGGATTTTGTTTTTAAGGGAGTTCACAGTAAAGTGCGGTGTCATAACCAGAAACCTGTGCGGAAATTGCGAGAAAAACTGCAATATGATGGTCGCCGCGGCTTGTGCAAGCGTGGGATCAGTTATTCGACATAAGAGTGCGAATCAGGCCATGGAAATGGGTGTGATCACCGGTGGTGCGTGCCAGTGGCCTGTATTGATCTTGATGTGATGAGCTGTGTGCGTGCGAGCTTTGTACTTCTGAGTGAGATCATTGTTTTCGTGTTCCTTAAA
>NW_023596420.1:12713831-12795635 GCF_011947565.3 Pollicipes pollicipes
GAGTCGCACTTTTTGACAACATGGGATACGTGCATCTCCCAGGAAAGGGTACTTTGAATAGTAACTCCCAGAATATTCACGGAAGGCTTAATTTGTGTCCCGCAACGTCAAAGTGAAAACGTGAAGCTTCCTTTTGGGATTGTGGAGTGACGAGAAGGACAAAAGTGGTTTCGGTGGGATTAATATTAAGGAAATTGGGCGTGAAGTAGGACTGGATGATGTGGATGGCTAACTTCTGTCGGGGTTTCAAGCAAATGGTTGGTCTGGATGGGCCGAGTCTTGCAGTTGGGTGTTGTCAGCATAGAACACTAGACATCCGCGACAGAGGCAAGATGGCATGTCGTTCGTAAAAAAGCTGAAGAAGGTAGGGCCGACCGAGGGTCCCTGAGGAACGTTGCGAGTCAGCGGAAGAGAGAGAGAGAGAGACAACTGGCTGCTGCCGACCAGCAAGGTCGCTCTCAAACTACCCTGGATCAGTGTCATACCATTGCAGTTTTGTCGGAGGGATGCTTTGGTCGTCACTATCAAAGGCACGGCTGAGATCAATGGAGGTGACAGCGACGATGTGACCCACGTCCATCCGACGCACCACCCACTCAACGGCGTTTGCAACGGCGTTCTCTGTTGAGTGACAAAGTATATAGTCGTACTGTGATGAAGCTTAAAGGTCATGGGTAACGACGTGGGACGACACCGCATGTAATCGACTCTCTCACATGATTTGGACATTTCAGGCAATATCGGTATGATCTGAAATTACTAGAGATGTCATGAGCACCATATTTGTGAGGGGAAATGGCAAAGGCAACTTCCAGGAATCCAGAGAGGTTGGCGGTTATCCAGAGTTGACATGATTATGACGTGCACGGCGCTGCACTGATCATGTCAAATGTCTTCAGCGTGCTGGGTGAGATTTTGGTGCTTTTACTCGATTCGCCAAAACGCCTGTGCATGTGTTAGGCGATCTTGGGTTTTCCTTAGGCTATGGGGACAGCTCCTCATGTTCTTGAGAGATGTGGGAATTCGTCCCCCCCCCCCCCCCTGTCTCTAAGTTTTCGCCGGGTCTGCTCATAGAGCTCATGTCACGGGTGTTGATTTGCATTCTTTTGGGTGGGCAGCTGCCCCCCCCCCCTCCCCAATTTTCAGTCTGCCCCCCTCAACGGTGAGTTCCTCCCCCTCTATCAACATTCTGGAGCTTAAGTACAAACAAGACTTAAAAAATGGAATCTGAAAATGAAATATATTTTTATGAAAGTTTCTTCTCATTCTTTCACAGGTAAATGGAACACAGAAATTAAAAACTGCGGCCTCACTTTCAGTTGGGCGCGGCTGACTGAGCTAATCACACTTTTAAAGCTCCATGTTCGTGCTGTGTTTACCTGAGCGTTCTATGATTTTCTGCGTGTTGTATGTTTTTCATCACGTAACGACAAACTATGTACTGTTGACCCTGGTATAGCTTTGTGCTAATTTCTGAGTGGTTTTGCATCATTCAGCGATCTCTCGAGTTCTATAAGCTGCAGCAAGCTGCAACATTTTACGACTTATTGAAATATGCAAATAAACCGGTCGAATGTTAGCACCAAACACGCGTCAACGTTATTAGTCGCCTACGTCCGGAAGAAGCTTTGAAATGTGCCGACCTTCACTTCAACGTTAATATTCGATGGAGCAGTTACGAAAACCCGACGATAAACACCAGCTGACTAAACCGATAGCGGTCATCGTTCGACAATGACCCCCAAAACAACACTGGTCGAACATGCCTGACACGAGTGCCGCGTTGCAGCCTGCACCCTGCCGTGCGGCTGTCGGCCGGGGATTTCCGTGGCAGCCTGTAATAATCGAGCACATCAGCCTACGCTGTTTACTCTCGCGGCCACGCTTCATCGACCTGTGACGGTTGCCGAAATCTGGCTTCGACGATCTACGCCAGGCACAATGATATTGATGCCCAGCGACAAAGATATTCGAGTAAGCTAGAGCAGGGAAACGTATTAGAGCGGGGCTGCAGTTTCCAATTACAAATTAACAATCACTTACTAAAATTATAATTACTCACCAATCTGATTACCAAAATACCAATTGGAGGCACCCGACTCCATGACGGGGAGAGAAAAATAGGTCAGACCCAGAAGAACCCTGGTTTTTGTAGTATATGTAGTGCTAGAATTTCTTCGCTCGGCCCCCCCCCCCCACACCCCAGTCCAGTTTTGCGAAACTACACCCCTGGTGAAGGTTTAACTGCCGTGACACGTGGCGGATTCGCCACCACATTACTGCGGCGTCAGGTCTGGGAATCAGGGCCCATTGCCCAAGCAGGATAAAGTTGTGGCCCGCGCTTTACATCGGCCTGGCCGTTGAGTCAAAGGCCAGCACAAAAGAGAACGCCTGCCCTTTTTACATTTAGGGTGTGAAGCAAACTAAATCAGACTCTCTTATTAGGCGTCCGATTTATCCCAAATCAGAATTCAGAATCCCAAATGAGCCGGCCGCGCTCGCGATCTTAGGAGCACGAGCACCGATAGGCGGGCTGCAGTTTCCATCCACTGCTGCAGCTGCTACTGGGCGGCGGGAGCTGGAGCACGAAAACAGCCGTCGTAAAATAACGCTTCTGAAAGTCTTTGGAAATGCTAGGAATGCTAATCCGGCCCTTTTATAAGTAAGAGGGGTTCATCGGTGAAACGTATTCCCGAACGGCCTACCTTCTGAACATACGAAATGGCACCCCAATACGCTTCAAAGGTCCATTTTTAGACACCTTATTGCTTTCGTCCGCTGTCGAAGGCCGCTTAGAATTAGTCGCGGAGCCGACGCCGCGCGGCCTACGGAGACTGAAACGCTGGGCGTCGAGGCTTTGTTTAAGACTTGGAACGCGTATGATCAAAACTATGATGCGTAATTTTTCACTACTTGCTTCTGAACCAAACCGAACCTATTCAGACGAACATGGGTCGACCATGTCAATACAAATTTATGACCCGACGTCGATCTGAAATTCATGACGCCACGTCGATCTGCTGTCTGCTTTGACTACCATCTGTGTTCACAATGTATGTACAACCCAGAAAAATTCCGGCACAGCCCGTGAATGCTATCGGTCTGGAAAGAGTTCAATGAACCATTGTAAAGTAAATGGCGCCAGCGGCTTATTCCTTGCTGTCATTTGACGCCTGGTGCCTTCAGTTTATTGACTTTGCAGTGCAGAGTTGTATTTTTCGGTGTGATCTGGCTTCTGTTTCAGTAAAGGAAGTCAGCTATGAAAATGAAATGAACAGGGTCGTGCCCCCAAAATCGAGTCGGCTACATCCGGTGATATGTTTTAGGTGGGACCTTCCACCAGGAGCAGTCCCTTTGCCAACCCTGTGCCCCTTCCTCGCCTTACCAAGACTCTGGCTGCGCCCCCTGTATGGGTGAGCTCACTGAGCACCGCATACATATACATAAGCATGAAAGGATGTTCACCGAAGAGCCAGCTCAGTTAGCAATGTCATTACAATCAGCCTGCGTTGCGCATGGGATTCACGTGGACGTCTCAGTTTCCACGCTTTTGAACTGAAGCGAGTGAGAGCCGCTTTCCCTTTCAGAACTGATTGAAAGTTCCCCAGAAGTACTGCAGGCTCGCAATATGTGTTCATTGAAACGATCGGGGAAGAGGCGTTCTCAACAGGAGGACATCTGCGCACTTGTCACGAGGCGCCCTAAGGTGAGCCGTCGTCACCCACACTGCCCGCGGCACACCCCGGTGTCCGGTACTCGTCCAGGCAAGCGCGGTGCCTTCACGTTCCGGCCCTGCCAGTGCGGTACCGGTTTGTTCTGGTCCTTACCGGCCATGCATCCAGTTGGCAACTGATGCTTGACCAGGGTGCGCAAGAATGGCTTAACAGCACACGTGGGACAGGTAACTGGTACACTCACATAAGTCATGGTATGTGGAGAAGAGAGGCATTGGCGGATCCAGTGTCATTGGCGGTGTGTTACGCAGTTTACTAACCCCAGTCTCCGAACACTAGCGGTGCTGCCCCTTTCTGCTCTCGACTTATTACTTCACGAAGATCATTTTCAGCAAGGCGTTCAAGTGAGTTAGACCAGTAGAAAACCGAATCAACTTGGGTTCCGTTTTATGATAACCATGCACAAAAAGCGATATCTGGAAAAGCCCTTTCTATTGTGCTCGCTTAATGGCTGGTTGAATGGCTCGTCCTGGGCATATCCGTGGAGTTGGCGATTTATTCAGAGATTTATTCAGCAATGAGTTCAAATTTCTCTCATGACACCTCAGATGGTTAGCTATGGCGCGGAAACGTCGAAAATGACGTTTATTTTGCAATATTATGTGACTTTCAAGTTTAAATGCAATGTCAAAGCACAAGGAATTCATGTCAACAAAAATTACCGGCAGATTTGAAGTTTTTAAGCATCAGAATGTTCGTCAGACCAGGAATGAGAGTATTCAAAGATGACTAGCACCCAAGGTCAACTCTCAAGGTCAAATTTATGCTCAAATCACGGAGCACTCCAAATCGCCAAAAAATTATCTGCCGTTTTCGGATTTTTAGGCATCAGAAAAATGGCAATCGCATGCGCTAGCGTCCGTCAAAAAATCACGACCTTTCAAGATCACCTTCAAGGTCGAATTCAACCTCAAATAACGAGAAGCTCCATGTTCTTTAAAAAATTACCGGCAGATTTAGGATTTTTAAAGAAAGTGAAACTACTTGCGCATGAACTAGCCTGTGTCAGGTAGTCCTGACCGCTGAAGGTCAACTTTCAAGATCAAATTTAGACTTAAAGGTCGGAAAACTCCACACCACCAAAGAACTTTAACCCGATTTCAACTGTTCAAGCGTCGGAATATTTACCAGCCCAAAACCTATCGTCCGTCAAAAAGTCCTGAGAACTCAAAATCACCTTTTAAGGCCGAATTCACTCTTAAAGAACGGGATGTTCCAAGTCACAAAAAGTGGCGACCAATTTCGGATTTCTAAGCATCAAAACCAATCCGGCATATGAACTAGCTCAGACCATAGTCTAGTGATTATTCTGGCACTTAAAAGTCCGAAATCGGTCGGCAATTTGATTGCCATATGAAACTCACCGTTACTGAAACCTTAATTTCAGCTCGCAAAGTTGACATTGAGTTTTCGGGAGCTTTTTAATCATGCTGGTTTCTTTTGTGGTGCACATTCTGATCCTGGGAAATTTGAATTTGGCCCGTATCTTTTGTGATACTATGTTCCGTCTAATGGGAGCCTGCATTTCACGTTGAAGGTTACCCTGAGATACTTATCCTACTTACTTCTGATAAGTAAAAATCTGAAATCTGCCAGTTATGTTTGTGATGTGGTGTTCTACGTCATTTAAACTTGAGTTTTACCCTACAGGGTGACCTTGAGAGGTCAGGACTTTTTAGCGGACGCTAGTTTATGCACTGGTGATTGTTCTGATGCCTAAAAGTTTGAGAACAGGCGGAAACTATTCTGTGATATGGAGTTTCCCGTCCTTCAAGCCTGAATTTAACCTTGAAATGTGACCTTGAATTTCTGGACTTTTTGTCATAGTTTGACATAGTTCCTGCTCTACTGAATACTCCTATTTTTCTAAGCATCAAAACCAATCCGGCATATGAATCCAGCTTGAAAATTTGAAATCTGCCGGTAGCTTTCAGCGATAAGGAGTTTTTCAACCGTTGAGGCTGGCGTTGTCCTTTAAAAATGGTCATCAGTTTCCAGGAGCTTCTGACGAAATCTAGTTCCCTCTGTGCCGAACATTCTGATTCTATGGACGAGTTACGTTCACATCAGTGCATGTTTATCTAAGCCTCGCACTCAATCCTTCGTGGACTAGAATACATCAACGTGGAGTGTTGAAAGCCTTTTTACCGATCAGTACAAACAGGTGTCTATGTCAGGTACACGAGTTAAGAAAAGTTGAAAGCGTGTTCATAAAATTCTGCTCCAGTAGCTCATTTGCAATCACCATGGTAAATGAGAATCGTTTGGTAGCAGTAGATTACGTTTGGAGGTGAAGTGCTTGGTAACAGTAAAGCCAAGCTGTGATGGACTGACATTCGGAAGCTCGCACCCCCTTCGGTTACAGGCATTTTCGTTTCGAGTGACGGTTTTACTGGGTCCGACGTACCGCGGCACACCAATGCGGGGTCTGGCACGAGAAAAGGAGGGGAAAGATTAACACCCAGTTTCTCGTTCTTGCTCAGACTGTTCCTTGGAAGGCGCGCGCAGTATTCGTCATCGGGACATGCCACTCTCATCTTACTCACCTTGTGGTGGTTTTTGCTGTGCCCTTTTGATTTAATTGGTGTTTGTTTATGCACACATACATACATATGTTAAACCATATATATATATATATATATATATATATATATATATATATATATATATATATATGTATATATATATATGTGTATATATATGTGTATATATATATATATATATATATATATATATATATGTATGTATATGCGAGCGCGAGCGCTGGCGCGAGCGCGTCGATATAACGAGTGAAAGCCCCGCAGATTTAAATTGTTACTGCGTTCTCCTTGTGAGCGACGTGCTAGGTACTGATCAATTGTGGGGTTAAAAAGCTTGCATAAGGGGACTCCCGTCGGTGGGGACACTGCATGAGTGTTGCACAGCGTTGAAAGGGCGGTGCGAGTGACGAGGACTGACAGTGGGGCGTCACATGGTCGGCGTGAGGCCGTTATTCGACGTTCGGACCGTTCAAAGTGGTGTTATCGGCCTCTGGTAGCTCAGTTGGTAGAGCGGTGGACTGTAGTGGAAAAGTGGAGGCATCCATAGGTCGCTGGTTTAAATCTGGCCCGGAGGACGTTTTGGCCACCCTGCACGATCGCATGGCCTCCGTGGAGACGTTAATGTTGTGCATATGTATATTGGTACACAGGTATATTTACGTATATATGCATATGTTCACATATATGCGTATGTATATATAAGAACGTAAGTATATATATATATATATATATATATATATATATATATATATATGCGCGCTCCATGCGTGTATGCATGTAAACACTTACACGCATGCATGCGTACGACATTAACGTCTCCACGGAGGCTATGCGATCGTGCAGGGTGGCCAAAATGTCCTCCGGGCCGGATTTGAACCAATAACCTGTGGAGGCTTGCACCTTTCCACCACAGTCCACCGCTCTACCAACTAAGCTCTGGGTTGCTAATGCCGAGAGATGACAAAAATACAACAGGGGTTTCACCCTTAACGGCAAGTGGCCATCCCACCCAGTGACTTTTGTTGCCTCCTGTCCCACCCATCCTTATCCTCCTCCAGTGGATTCCTTGACTGACTCTTATTGATTGGAATAAGGTAATATATTCGGTTACTGACCTGGTGATTTCGTTAATGACATGGGAGCAATGAATGAAAGCATACTTTACTTTACTGCTTTCGGAGTGTGTCATTTTTCTGCTGTGCTCAGAAGCCCAGTCTTGTCACAAAAATGTCACACAATGTATGTCACAGTTCTTGCGGGGCCTTTACAACGCAAGGTGAAAGATGAAAACGTTTTTTTTTGGGGGGGGGGGGCGTGCGCAGGCTTCACTAAACTGTAGAATTTTTTTCGTCATAAGCAGGACCAGTTCTAAGAAAACTTGACTCGGTGGCGCATACCGATCGGAATCGGGTGCTTATGTTCGGTTGCCTCCATGGAAGCAATAAAACTGTACCAGCTTCAATTTGCTGCCATAGGCGTGCGGGCCTTTTCTGCTATTTCAAAAGTCCAGTCTTGACCGCATTCTTTTAGGAACTGGTCACGATAAGAGCCTGTAACAAACCTGAAATGTATCTCACAGTCCTGCATGGCAATTGTCAAACAAGGTCGAAGATCAAAACGCAATATGTTAGGTAAGGAATGCATGTGCTTTATTAGACTGTTAACTTCTATCGACATAAGCGGTGCCTCTTCTAATAAAACTGAATTAAGAGGTAAATATGGAACCGCCAAAATAGTTTGGGTGAGTTAGGTTATCAATTCACACAAATAGTTCAATAACGATCTTATATATACTGATAGTTGATTTAATACTCAATGTCACATTATTGTATCATAATTCTTCAGTTGATAAATCAATCAATTTCTAACTGGCAATGGGCAATACAGGTGGTGATTGTACGCATATAATTAAGTAGCTTTTTATCGCAACATAATGTATGATGATCAATCAGCAGCCTGATTCCTTTAACTGGCTGATGTGTTGCGTTCCTTGGTGTTTCGACAATGTTTACATTACATCATTATGTAACATGGAGTTGTTAATTATGTTATGAGCATGTTATGGACACTGAAGCCGTACAACTCGACTGGTTGCCGGCGAGCGCGACCGTACCTCCGCGCTTCCTGCGACTCTACCTATCCCTGTGGAGAATCCGGCCGAGGTGGTGGTAGCGCCGCACCGTTGCTGGACACGAACAAGTCATCTTTGCGCACACCGCACTAATCCAATTCATGCTCACCACAGCACAATGACTCAGAATTCGTACTGGCGCTCGCCACTTCCTCGCGATCGTTCCACGATAGCGATGGGTGCTCAGCAGGGTCCGCGACCAACGGGCTTGATGGCACGGCAGGCGGATCTGAACCGCCTCCCGTGGACTCATGATTCGACACAATGTCCGTCATCGGCAGCGTGCCTGTGTCTTCCCCAAGCTCCTCACCCGCGCCGAGCATTCGGCTCCCGTCTAAGCCTGTCTGCGGGTTCCGGCGCCCCAGGTACCGCACGTGTCAGGGCGTGCCGTCGACCTCAACCACCTGGTCCGACACGACCCGCGTAACTACGCCCTGGCGCGACACATTGGTACACCGCGTGACGGGCCCCCGGCGCCGCATCCACACCGCATCGCCGACGCGAAACGGCGATGAGACGGGTTCCTGCATGAGCGGCGGTGCGGGCTCGGCAGCGCGCTGGCCGGTCGGCAGGTCGGCACCGGCTGTGCAGAATACCCGCGCCAACGGCGCGATCCGAGGGTTAGAACCGTCCCGCGCAGTCGCACTGTACCGATGGACCGCTTCACTGACGGGGCACCGTTGGCAAGCGACCATCACATTTGTAGTTCGGTGGTGGCGCTCCACAACACCGTTGCCGCCGGCCTCGTGGGCCACGCGAAACCGCAGCCGAACCCGCCACTTCGCGGCGAATGCAGCCATTCGCCGGCTCCGGAATTCAGTGGCATGGTCCAGCAGAAGCTCAGCCGGCGCGCCGCGTTCTACGAACACTCCATGCAGATGATCCGTCACTTCTGCCGCGTCAGACCGTCGCAGTGCAAACCAAATGCTGTACCGGGACGGCCCGCAGTCTACGATCGTGAGGTAGAGGCGGCCTTGGCAATGGGTCACGTCGATCGCGAGTCGGGTCCATGTTGTCGGGACGCCGAGTGAGCCGGACCGCCAGCGAGTCGGCGCCGGGTCAATCGAACGGCACACATCGCACTGGCTGACGACGGCTCGCACGTCCGCCCGTGCGACGTGTCCGCCGAGGTCACGTCTGGCGTACCACAGGGACCGGCGGATCTCCTGGTGCCCCGTCCGTTCATGTATGCTTTTAATCCGGGCACGAATTTCGCTTGCCGTGGGCTCGTGAGCAGCTGCTTGGTCCGCTGGGAGCGCCACGACTTCTTCCGGCCCGATAGTCGCGGAGACCGAAGTCGCATCTCGCGGGGGTGCCGTGAAACATTTTGGCGCGGCTGCTGCTGCGGCTGAAGTCGCATCTCGAGGCTCTGCTCGCAGCCAGGTCTGGGGAACTCGGGTGAGCGCGTCGGCAGGATTGCCTTGTGACCGCACCAGATGGATTGTCACCGAGAGCTGGAACTCGTTGACCAACTATCGCATGAGGCCAATCCTGCTGATCAGCACCTCCCCTTGCGCCTTTGTTCTGAGACGAGAGCGTCCGCTCAAGGCGTCACTCAACCACTTGAACACTGTGACCGAGTCCGTGCGTAAGCTGAAGCGCCTAACGCCCCATGCCAGAGCCATGTTCACGCCACTCATCGCCACATCCAACTCGGCCGTGTTGGTGCGGTCCGCCGCTTTGGACTCTGGCCGGAGCCACAACGCTGCCCTCCGTACCCTCCAGGACTATCCCTTCGCGATGGCGCTCTCGTCAGTCCACACCACGAGCTCCCGGCCGACCATTCGCAACCATCCCGCCATGGGGAGGTGCGCCACCAACTGCCCGCCCCAGGCAAACACGGCACGCCGGGCGAGCTCGGTCAGCGGTGGAGGCACCTCATTGTCTCGACGTCACCGCAGCTCATCATCCCGAGCCTAGACTCGAAGGCCGAGCATTCGCGCTCCGGCCGCGACGCGCTCCGGCGGCTTGCAGGCCAGCCCGTACATCACAAAGTGCTCCACCACCCTGTCGGCGCTGACCACGTCTTCGTCGACGAGCAAGTCGTCGACATAGGCGAGCACTCCCCGGCTGATCGCCTCATTCTCACGCAGCACCACCTGAACAACGGCCTTCATAATCAACGGCGCTACAATGAGGCCGAATCCGAGCCGCGAGCCGCGAGGCCGAATCCGAGCGACCCCTTGACCTGCACCGTCTGATACGGCCACAGCCGGCGCTCCAAACGCAGCTGCAAGTACGGTTTTCAGAGGTCGACCACGGCCAACCGGGCACCATGCTGGCGCCAGCGGCGCAACTGCTCGGCGCACACGTCGGCATCCGCCGTGTGCGCGGTCACATGCCGGCTGAGTTCGCGGTAGTCCAACACCGGCCTGACCTTCCCCTTGTGCGGCTGTTGAACTGCCATCAAGGGAATCAGACCCCGATCGGGCCCGTCCTCTAGCTCGTCATAGGGCCGGAGCCATCCGTTCGTCACCCACTCAGCCAACTCGCGCTCGTTGGCCTCTCGTGCTTCAGCCGGCACAGCGTACTCACTCACGATGTTCCGCAGACGTTCGGAACCACGTCCGTGCGCCCACTTCCGCGCCACACTGCAGTGAGCGCCGTCTAACCGGGCCGTGAAATCCGCCGCTTTCCAACGCCAGTGAGCTTCGCGCACCGCTGCCCGGCGCCGCGTGCCGGTTCGTCACTTGCCGACTCCGGCGCCTCCTGCGTTGCCGCACCCAGCTGTACGTCAGTCGGGGACCGAACACTGATGTCTCCTAACGCGGTGATGCCGTAAATGCCGACCAGCACGTCCAGCCCCAATGGACGATCAGGGACCACCAGCGCCGCGAGCATTACTCGCTTGCCTCCGTAGTCGAACACCACCTGGGCGGTGCCCCCGCACCGCAACGCTCCATCATTTACCGTTCGCATCCTGAACGCCCTCGGGCGCCACGTGCGGCAGCAGCTCACGTGAACCAGGGTGTCCGTACATCCCGTGTCGTGCAGAGCACGCCGGGGGCTCTGGTCCACCAGCAGTGTCACGACTGGTAGAGCGCGCGTTACTGCTTGGGGGACTGTGCTGGCGCTAACGCAGCCCCCGCCCGTTTGGGCACGCCGCTGCCAGGTGACCCACCTGTCCGCAGGTCCAGCACTTCTGGACGGGTCGCCTTGCCGGTCGCGCCTGTCGGGTTCCTCGTTCCTCGTGCGCTCCAGCCGCTGCCGCTGCCGCACCTGCACGTTCGTCGCTCAGCACTCCGGGCTCGCACCAGGATGCTCGCCAGACTCAAAGCTTCCGCCCGGGAGCCAGCGCGGACAGTCCTCCGCACCTCGTCGGGCAGACCGGCGCCAAAAGCGCACGTGAGCACGTTTTCCGGAACCCCACCGCACAGAGCTGCGAGACGCCGAGGTCCTCCAGGAACACGTCAGGCGACTCACCAGGCAGCAGCCGTCGGCTGGTATATGCGTCATACTCGGCAAACCGATCCATCGCAAAGGCGTCATAGAGAGCGTCACGCACGGCGTTCACTCGATGCGCGCGCCTCCTCCGGCATCTGCAGCCACGTGGCAAACGCGCCACCCGTTAGTCGCGCCGGCAGAATGCTGGGCAAGTCTGATCCACGATGACGGCAGAGCACGGCCGCCCTCGTGAACCACTCTACGACGTCGGCCGAGCCATCGTACTCGGGGCTGAGTCGCGCGTCGAATGGGCCTCCACCAGTCACTGCGGCCCCTCTGTCCACTCCGGCCGTAGTAGTCGACATCGCTGGCGCTGGGACACTCGCAGCAGCCGTTGTCAAAGCGTCGGTACTGGCCGAGGCGGTTTCGGGCATGATGGCCGAAATAGCTTGTAAGAGAGGGTAGCGTGTATTCACCTGGACTCGTCCAAAAACCGACCGGCACCTGCGAACGTCGGGTCCCTGCCGCCGCCTCGGCGGCCGACCTTTGACCCCCGGCGAATCGAGAAACCCGCGGTCACGTAGCGTCTCCCGGCGCCCAGTCAGATGCAGAGCTCGGAAGACAGCGAGGGCAAGGGCACACGCCCCGCACAATCACACCACGGAGTCATTTAATGCCGTCACAACCAGTTTCAATGAGTTGATCGCAGAAGTGGCAGCAATTGTTTTGATTAGCAAGCGATCGCTTCGCCATCAAGATACGCTAGGATTGTTGGTAGCTCTGTGTGATGCACCATCACTTGTGATTGGACTCGCCGACTGCCGAGCTTTTCCTTTTATGCTCTGCCACATGTCATGCCTCAAGTGATGATCTCAGTTATCTAAAGTTCAGTATGTTGGTTAGCAATTTTTTTTCGACAGGCATGCATGGTTTGCCAATGGATGCAGAACAGGCAAATTAGATAGTTAACTCACAATAAACCGTCGAAGGGCGGAGCAACAGCGGAAACAAACAGCATCGGAACTCGTAGCATGCTGGCCGACGAGCTGTAGCGGTGCGCAACGTTAGCGTTCGTCTATAGGCGATGACTTGATCGCCACGCCAACGCCTGGGAGAAGGTTGGTGACTGCCCCCTGGCTGTCCATCGCCCGCACCCTCCCGCAGACCTGAGAGGGGTACGAGCACCACTGCCATCGCGCGCCGAGGTCAGGTTTGGCCGGCGCGGGCCCTCCTCCAGCCGGAGCTTAACCGAGCCGCTGGGTCTCTCCCGGGCGGCTGGAAGGGTGGGTGTCAGCGGCGTGGTAGCCTGTGACGCGCGTTTGACAGCGGCGAGCCGGCTGAACGGAGGCGCGGTGCCGGTGGGAGCGTGTCGACGCAGCGAGGCGACACCCCGCGCTGGTGTAAATCGCGACTCCCGTTATGTGCCACAGAAGCCGTCACGCTTTAAAAAAATATAATTGTTAAGCGGCTCGCGTCAATGAAGAGGGTGTATGTAGATCATAAGTGTTGCACTGCCTTTAAATGGTGCGGATAACGACGAATGACAGTGTGGCGAATGGTGTCTCGTGACAGGCGTGACACGCTGAGACCGTCATTCGATGTTCGAACGTTTCGAAGTGGTGCTGTCAGCCTCTGGTAGCTCAGTTGGTAGAGCGGTGGACTGTAGTGGACAGGCGCAGGCATCCATAGGTCGCTGGTTCAAATCCGGCCCGGAGGACACTTTATCCGGCCTGGCACGGGTCGCCGAGTCTTCTTTAACAACACGATGTATCACTTGGTAACGTAAAAGGTAATATACGAAAAGAGGCGTCGCCCATGAGGGCAAGCGGCCATCCCCCCAACGGGTGCCGCGTTGCCCCCCCCCCCCCCCCGAAGCTTTGACCTCCTTAATGAGTAGGCTGTTACCATGTTCCGTGATCATTTAATTCACAAATAATTCTAATAAGCGTCTTATTCATTGATTAGACGCAATTGCTTCGTGCTTATGAGTCCAATAGTAAAGCATTATGACAAAGCGACCACGTTCGCACATTATCAATCATCCCGTTGTGCTACAGCTTCTTCAAAAAAAGATTATCATTAAACATCGAAACAAGTTATGCAGTGGCAAGCAAGCAATGCTACCCAGCGGCAAGCAAGTCATGTTGCATAACGGGACATTACGTCACGTTACGCAACTCAATGCTACGGCAAGCGTGCAATGTTGCACAACGGGAGCGCCTATATCGCTCAGTCTGGTGTGGAGCTCCTTGTGGGTGTGAGGTGCGTTGGTTGTCGACGGCATGCGGCTCCAGGACGAGGTTGCGCGATACGAGAAGGCTCTGCGTGCCATGGACAGGCGAAGAGCTGACAAATCAAGGGCGCTCTCCGCTGCCGCCCCATCAGCACGCTGGCGTACAGCGTTATGTAGGGTGAACAGGGAACGGATCGACCAGGAGCCCGCGAACCATTAAGGGCCCTGAACAGCGTTAGGTAGGGTGAACAGGGAGCGGATCGGCCAGGAGCCCGCAAAGGATTAAGGGCCCCGAACATCGTTATGTAGGGTGAACAGGCAGCGGATCGGCCAGGAGCCCGTGAACCATTAAGGGCCTGAACAGAGCGAGGTTGTCACGATGGGCGATAAGGTCACTAACACCGCGCCAGCCAAACGCTTGAGAAGTCATCGACAGGGAATCTTGCCGACTAGCATTGGTAACGACCCTGGCCTCAAATGTGGTCGCCCCTTGCATTCTGTTTACGTGGAACGCAGCGAGCAGCGAGCCGGCCGCCCGGAGGCGCGGGGACGGTGGGAGCGTGTCGACGCAGCGAGTCAACATCCCGCGCTGGTGTAGATCGTGACCCCAAGCTGCGTCTTTGAGCGAAGTTTGTGGCATAGCTTGTCGTAAAGAGACTCCAGTTAGAGGGGCGGGGGGGGGGGGGCGGTGCATCGGAACAGAGCTGCACCGGCTTTAAAGGGCGGTGCGGGTGGTGAAGACTGACAGTGGGGCGCCTCGTGACGGACGTGACGTGGCGAGACCGGGCCGGTTCGTCATTCGACGTTCGGACCGTTTGGCGCAGTACTGACAGCCTCTGGTAGCTCAGTTGGTAGAGCGGTGGACTGTAGAGGTAACACGCAGGCATCCGTAGGTCGCTGGTTCAAATCCGGCCCGGAGGACTTTTAGATGGCCTTGTATCAGCCCGCCGGGCTTACTGAGCTTCCATTAATACGCTTATAGATGGCTTGGTCATACAAAAATGTAGCATGCATAGAGGGATGTCACCCATGAGGGTAAGCGGCCATCGCTCCCTGGGCTTACCAGATGATGGCCTTCCCCCTCCCCCACACACATAGACTTCTCTGGAGGGCATTGACTCATGTCTTCCTTGCATCAAATCCTAACGATGCACCTGGATAAACATATTCAAATCGCTACGGAAGATTTTCTTGACGGTTGCCCACTGCTCAGAATCAGAATTTCTGCCCGGTTGCTTTCATAGCATAATAGCAATTTAACTATGCACACTTCCCTCGCCATCATAGGCGTGTGGGCTTTTTGCCGTCTTCCGAAGTCCGTTATTCATATTACAGTTCTAGGAAATCGGTCAGAAGTACCTCAAGAGAGCACAAAATAGCTTTCACGGTCGTGAAGGACCAGTGTAAAGTCAAAATAAAGGACCCAAAGACAATAGTACAGAAAAGGAATGCATGGGCTTTATTAAACTGTAAAATGTCATTGCTTTCCATGTCAATGAACAGTGGACTAAGAGATGCATACAAAATTTCCAAAATAAAATCATCGAGTTAGTTTTCTCTTTTACCCAAGCAACTAAAAAGTCTTAATGCCCTCAAATGTGTGACTTTTCCATTCAGTGGTGTTAGCTGATATTAGCGTCACAGCAGCAGGTGCGGTGAAGCGGCCAAAGGGCACCGTGGCACCGGTCGGAGCCCATCGGCGCAGGGAGGCAACGGCCCCCTCCCCCGCGCTACTGCAAATCTCGACTCCGCCCTGTGCTCTTGACGGACACGATAGATAATTAATAATAAATGATAATTTGGCATCCTTAAAAATATCATCAGTAACGTGACTCACATCGGGGGTGGGGTACGGACGCGTCAGAAGCCTGTTGCACGGCCTTTAAAAGGCGGTACAGATGACGACTGATAGTCGGAGGCCTCGTGACGAACGTGACGCGCTGAGGCCAGGCTGGTCCGGCGTCCGACGTTCGGACCGTTCGAGACAGTGCCGTCGGCCTCTGGTAGCTCAGTTGGTAGAGCGGTGGACTGTAGAGGAAAGGCACAGGCATCCATCCTCTGGTAGCTCAGTTGGTAGAGCGGTGGACTGTAGAGGAAAGGCACAGGCATCCATAGGTCGCTGGTTCAAATCCGGCCCGGAGGACGTTTTAGCCGGCCTTGAACGGCTCACCAAGCTTCCATGAGCACACCGATTGTTATATGCTTCGGTAATAGAAAAATGTAAAGTACATATAGGGACGCCACCCATGAGGCCATGTGATCATCCCATGTAAGGGATTTGTGTAACCCCCCCCCCCCCCCCCGCCCCCTCCTGATGCCAGCGACGATGCAATATGATTGCCCTCGTTGAGTCAATAGCTTCACCATCTCCTGAGCACAGTCGTGCCCCCCGCGGCCCTTGCTTATCTACGTAGAGAGAGAGAGAGAGAGAGAGAGAGAGAGAGAGAGAGAGGAGAGAGAGAGAGAGAGAGAGAGAGAGAGAGAGAGAGAGAGAGAGAGAGAGAGAGAGAGAGAGAGAGAGAGAGAGAGAGAGATATATATATATATATATATATATATATATATATATGTGTGTGTGTGTGTGTGTTTTTATATGTTAATTTATATGCTTTGTATGATATATGTACACACACACGCGTGCGTTGCTTGCGTGTGTGCGTGTGTGCGTGCGTGCGTGCGTGCGTGCGTGTGTGCGCGCGCGCGCATGTGTGTGTGTGTGTGTGTGGTGTGTGTGTGTGTGTGTGTGTGTGTGTGTGTGTGTGTGTGTGTGTGTGTGTGTGTGTGTGTGTGTGTGTGTGTGTGTGTGTGTGAGGGGGTGGTTTCCGTTCCCACTGAGTTATTATTACATATTAACATGTCCTTACTACGCATTCGCCCATCATGCCCAGTGGCAATTATGTTGTAACGTAGCGTTGACTTGATGCTACAATCTTGATCCCCGTCCTTTGAGCAGCTTTTTCACCTCTGTCCTATAATGATGGCCAAAGATGGGCCCACACGGATCTCGAGGGCTAAGTAAGCTAGAGTCGCGGTGAAACTGAAGATATGACGCCCCGTCCAATTCTGTGAGAGTACTTTGATACATTGTGTGATGAATATGATCTTTGACTGGTCAAGTCAGGTCATTGTGGTCAAAGCAACAATTATAGACCCGTCTTGCTATCTCAAGAACTAAGCATACCACAACATTGCTGAAAACGGCGTTGAACACTTCCTGAAACACTATCACATAGGCTGTAGGAGCGCGGGTGCCAACACCGTGAAGATGTGGGGGACACGTCCCCCGCAATATTTAGAAAGTGATATACTATCCCCCACAGCCTTCAAGAGGGACTCGAAATCGTCAAACGTATGCTTGTGCACTCGTTCTGGTGCAAAGAGTGAAATTTCAACATAATTAACGTAACTCTAAATGCATTTCCACCATCATTGCAATGCCATGGAAAAATCGAACAGAACACACTGCGCTAAATAGCGTGAATGGGAAGCTGCTCGCGCTGCACGCGCCGCAGTTTTGCTGGTGACTTCTGCTGCTCAACGCCATTCCAACCCTTTGGCAGTTGTTCCACCGGGGCAGGACAATGTGTGTCTTTGCCAGGTACCATGGCCGTCACAATACCGCACTACCCTCCTCTTAATGCTGATCCCGTAGCTACCAATACCATCGGTGATAGTTTTAACTGCCGCTAGGTGGCGTTGACATCGCGCTTTAATCTTACTCCTCGTCCTACGAGCGGCTCTTGTGTCTTTGCCAGGTGAGGGTCTGAGAGAGGCCCACTTAGAAACTCTTTAGTTATTCTAGGGTTCCTCGCCTCAAACCGATTGGATTTTGGAGTTCCCAATTATGGAGGAAATGTGTTTTTTTTGGAATACACAGGCCATTACCTTTTTTAGCGCAACCTTTCTGAAATTATCATCCAAGCTGTCAGTGGCGAATGTATTCTAGAGAAGATAGATCCCCTTTTGCACTAAAATGAACCCCAATTGTGTCAAAAACTACACCAAAATGCTTTCTGCCGAAGACTTCTAGGCCTGGAAACTGAGTAAAGATTAGAAGCAGTCTAATTTGGGCATGCATTTTCAGCGTTCGCCATCATTGGGCATCATCGCCATCACACACACACACACATATATATAATAGCAATATATGAAACGCGTACGAAATAACCCCCCGGGTGAATAAGATCACATAGTGTTACTGCTGATAACAGATACTGAACGTTTTTTCCCGACCATTAGTCTGAGTAAGAACGAGAAACTGGGTGCATATCCATCCTCTCCTTTTCTCGTGCCAGACCCTGCACTTTTGTTTGCCACAGTGTGTCGGATTCATCAGAACCATCGCCCGCAAAGCTGTGCTTACAAACCAACGAGGCGTGAACTTCTGAATATTAGTCTGGTACAGCACGAGTCTAGCACGTCGTGAATCCCCGCTTTTTACCTCCAAGCGCAAGCATAGCTAGCAAATGGAATGGTCCTTACTCACCAACGGGTATCAAAAATGAGCCAACAGAGCCGAGTGAGCGGGGACATCAACAGACTTTTCAACTCGTGTGTCTGACATAGACACATGTTTGTGAGGATTGGTAGCGCAACTTTCGTGCTCTTGTCCCTCCATGTTGACAAGTTTCAAGCCAATCAAGAATTGGGTGCAAGTCTGGGGTATATTTGCAAAGGTGTGAAAGTAGCCTGTTCATAAATGCAATGAGCGAACTGCCTTAACCCCCTCTCTGTAGGGAAGGTGTTCATGCGTTCCTCCAAGGTATTTGGAAGATACCTCTGCCACACCTGATGCAATTGCGCCTTAAATTTTGATGGCCTATTGGGCACTAATTATCCGTGTTTCGAAACCAAAACGTGCTGCTTGCTTTTCTGGTTTTGGAGCAGTGGTGGTTGTTTGTATAAGAACACTGTGCGGGGATCTACGGCTTGAGCGGGCGGGCGGGCGTGTGGCAACCAACGGTGCCGCGGAACGCGTGGCAGGCCGGCGTTGTTACGTCAGCGTAGCCACATGAAGTAACTATATGCTCACAACACGTAATAATATACACCACTGTACTCCGAATTAACAAGAATATACACCATTGTACTCCGAATTAACATGGAACATATATATTCGTTTTCGTGTTGCCAAGAAACGAGGTATCATTTTTGTGATGTAAAGCCTCTGTGGCATGACTGTCAAGCTGTCAAAGGACATGGTCATAAACTGCTTAGTTATTGGGAGCCATCTATTTTTGTTTCACGTCGGTACGTCCTTATATAGTTGTCACGCCTAGCCGATCATTACTGATTCCCAAATCGTCACCTGTTACGACAATGCTGCGGGAATGCTACAAGCGGCGTTAGTAGTTCTTGGAACGCTATGGCGTGGCCGCTGGGATGTACTGCCAGGTGTGAGCTGTGATGTGTTACTTCACGTCGAGGTCACTTCGGGCATGGTTGAGCCGCGCACTCCTGGAGTGATCTGGAAATTACTAAGCGCAAGTGTTCTCTCCTGCAGGATAGTAAAACTGGTTCGTTGCATACACCCTTGGCCTTGGTCGGGCGTTCACCGTGTGCTCTCGTTGCCAAGCCGTCTCCAGATTTTCTCCCACCGGCGCTCGGGCCGTCGATTGCCCTTCTTCACTGTGTGCAGTCTTGAAGGCGGAGATTGGTGCAGTTCAGAAACACGCCCTCAACAATCGCCTCTCCCCTCCCACGTACATGCCCACCAAGTATAACGCCATTTCAGCGAAATCACTAGCAGGCTGAATCCAGAGTGACAAAGTACAGGAAGGTGACGTCCATCAGTATTCGAACGGACTTGAGATGGACTACACATCAGCGAGATCGATTCGGAACCTTAGGTTACAGGGCGTGGAAAACACTGACTGCGGATACGCAACTGCGGTACGCAGCACTGCCGTCGACTGAAATCAGGTGGCTAGGACATGGGGTCCCATTTCGGGATGAAAATGCCAATTATGCGGATTATGCCGGCAGCATTGTGTTATCTAACGAATATATGCGTTGCAGCCGAACCTGCGCTGCTGATTGTCCGCTAATTCAGTGACAAGACATGGAAATGTGAATCGTTTTATTGTTCTCTTGGGTTTGAAGCAAAGTCGTGAAACATTTAAAGTCATGGAGCGCATCTGCAATGTGCCAGGAACGTTTGCATAACTTGTCGTCGAACTACGCCACTCTGAAACCTAATTCACTGAAAACGTCTGAAGTTGTATTGCAACTTTGTAACTGCGCTATGAAGCCAGGTCCCTTAATTTCTTCGCTAAGTGTAAGAGACCCTCACGCCACTGCCATCAATGCACGCTTTTCCAGCAGGCGCTGCATGTTTCTTGACCTGCACAATGCTTATGTCCACGCGCAAAAATGAGGATAGATTTCAGAATATGTATATGCTCACTTCCTCAACGTCTGTTATTACATTAAAGCTATGTTGCATTGCAGATATGTTTAGCAAAACAGCTGTTTTTGTCAGACAGTTTTACACAGCCTCCCATAAGGGTGCCGAGCGCGCAAAATGACCGCCGTGGTCCACGCGCCTAAAAAAAACTCCATCTTCATCACAGACTCCAACAGCTTAATTTTTATTAGCAATGGAATGTCGACGCCGTGGTTTAGCATTCGCAAGTTAAATACACATCAGGCACATAGTGAGACGGCATACTTGAGTAAACACGTGACAACGTATGGTGTGTGGCGATGCTGCTGCGTAGTGAGTGCTGTGTACGTGTGTCTGGCGGAGTGCTCGCGATCGCGTTTGCCGTGGCGCCCGTCTCGTATGAGGTGACGTAATTGTGACGTTTACGTAGTTGACGTGCGCTCGATAATTCGAATGCACGGCCGCTTCAAAACGTGATCGCGTTGACCGCACCATCAGATCGCTTGCATTGCCTCAGACCCTTCGAGGCCGGCAGAGCCGCATGGTGCTCACTACAAGAAGGATCATGCTATCAAGCATGGAATTTCGACCATCGTTGGATCGTTGGACAGCAGAATCCCAGCACAAAGAATCGTTGGAATTTAAAAACTGCCGGCCTCGCGTCGCGTCACAGCCAATCAGCAATGTCAGCGGGTCGCGGAGCCGACGTCGGCTGGAGATCGGCCGGCGGCGGGCGCCGGCTCGAAACCTTGGCCGAGGCTGTCTTTGAACCCTGGGTTGCGCGGGCCATACTTCGAGTCGGCAGTGCATGCGAAGTCCCAGGGCCCTTGTAGCTAAGGGATCGCGCGGGCGAGCGCGGCCTCTCCTGGGATGGGGTGCGGCCGGGCGGCCGTCGGGGCGATGCGTCGGGCAGGGCTCTTCTCGCGCTTTGTTAGTCTTTAGCCTTGTGCGGTGTCTTGGAACCTGGGAATAGAGAATACTATACAACACTAGCTGATTGGAAAGATCTGTCAATTACGGAGGTACAAAACAGGTGCAACGCAGCCAAACTGCTGTCCCGCGCAATGCGACCTTGGAGTTAAGTGATAACCGTGGCTATCAGGACAAACAAAAACACGTCGCCCCAGTCTGACGCCCGCCGGCGGAAGAATGCTCCCACGATACCATCAGAAAACAAAGCCAAAGCAGGTGTTGCCGGGCCAGCTGACGAAAAGGGGCGGGGTCAGCCGTCTTACACAAACTGGGTATAAATACTCGCTCGCAAAGAGCGGACCGCATTGTGCTGGCAAACTGCATTAAAATGAAGACCCTGGTGAGCAATAGCAGCCATAGCACCCAACATTTATATCAAAGTAACGCTGAAAGATTGGCCCTCTTAACGCCCGCTTTAATTCCTAGGTTTGAATGACTGTCCAAGTCTTGCCCCATCTGCATTTGTGTTACGTTGTCGGACCTTTAAATACATTTCTCAGAACCCTTTGAATTGATGGGTTTATAGTATCAGAACACGCACCCAGTAGTGCTTGTTGCTTTAGCTATCATTTGATTCATCACTGTACATTGGCACTTCTCTTCTGCTCAGCTCTTGCTAGCCCGGGCGCGCCCAACAAGCACACCGGCGGTCGTTAGACATGCTATTGTGTACACGTAAGCGTGTGTCTGTCACGAGACATCTGTCACGGCACGCCCGTCACCCCAGTCCCCGCCTCGTGTTCCAGCTGGTGTTGTGCGTGTGCGTGGCGGCTGCCAGTGCGCAGTACGTGCTCTACTCTGGGGTGGCGTCGCCCTGGGGATTCGGCTGGCCCGTGGTCATCCCAGCGAAGGCCGAAGCCAAGGAGGTCGAGGCCGCGGTCAAGGCGGAGGACCGCAAGCGCCGTAGCATCGTGCTGACCGGCGTAGAAAAGGCCAAGGTGCGTGTGGCGAAGCTGGACGAGGCCGCCAAGACGCCCGCCGACACCAAGCTGCTGAAGATCAAGGAGGAGGAGGTGGAGGTGCCTTTCACTCGCTTCGCCCACTACGCCCACTACAACCCGATCATCCACCTTTTCCGCAAGAAACGCGACTTGTTGGCTAAGGTGCGCGTGGCCTCGCTGGACACCGTGGACGCCAAGACCCCGGCTGACACCAAGCTGCTGAGGAGGGTGGAGAGCGAGCACAGCGTGGTGATGCCGATGGTCTGGTTGGTGTAATCGGAGTGCGGCTGTGCGCCACAGTCTTTCTCGCCCCCTCTCTGGCCGTCCCTTGTCCGAACCGAGTTGCCGTCTGTTCACGTCAAATGAAGCAGAGCGGATGCTCAAACCACGAGCAAGAAAACGCGCTGCTCAGAATGTGATCATTTCGTTGTAAATTCGGAACCATGCTCCAAATAAATGTATGTGTTAACCAGGTGTCTCTGAGCCTTTGATTCACGGTCCCATAGCTGGGAAGGGCCCACCGGTATATTCGCAGCTACGTGCTGGTAAGCAAGCGTTGTACACCACTGGTTGAAACAACCTGAAATTTTGTCGAGTGGAAATTTCCTATTAGGTCTGCGGCTGTGGATGCAACCACTGCTGAACACGGTCAGAGCCAGGAACCAAGCACCTTTTGGACGCACGGTAGATTGGACGCACGCATTAAAGTAGATTTAGAAACCCTATGGACGAGAGAATTAACACTTAAATTCTATCCCGCAACTCAATGTAGCAAGAAAAATGGTATCAAATGTAGATGGTTGCTAGAGGCGGATATCCACGCAACGGAGGCGTCGCGTTAAAACAAATATACTTTGAGCAGTTTGCAGAACAGGACTGCCCGTGGGCAAAAAGCGCACGAGAATTTCCTCGTACGCGATAGGCATACTGAACACAGTGCATAGTCATCAACAATCTAGTACCTTAAGCTGGTAAATGTAATTTTAGCTCCGTTTTAAGTTCAAAGAAATGTCTCGCACTGTGACTCTTTCACGCTGTGACCTCTGTGACAAACTCAAAAGTTTGAAGTCCATGTCATGAAGAACACTTGTCACCTCTTCATTGCTCTCATACTTTAAGCTCGATTTTCCAAACACTTATTTGGCGCATATCCATCCGTTGATAACAACTTTCACCTTCCTCCAGGAGCGACCGACTGAAGAATCTCATGGTCTATGAACCTGGAAGCCAAAGTTTCGACCACTTAACACGCCCGTACCAAAAACAAAATTTCTGGATCGCAGATGCAAACACTACGCTGCCCTCAAGATACTTGTAAGCATGGCTGCTCTTAAAAAGGGTCGTTGTTAACCGAGGAAATAGGATTGGATAACGACAGAAAAATTGTCCGTCCTTATACGAAGTTGCGGATGTAGTTGGGGAGGGATAGGGGAACGTGGCCTGGCTGCTGCCCCGCTGAGCCGACGCCTGCCGGTCGTTTCTGCGCACTCTCGTCTGTGACGTCACGGACCTGGCAACGCCGGGCAGCGTGGCCGACGCGCAGGGCGGCAAGGGTGCGGCTATGCTCTTCTCATTCCCTCGCCACTCAAGAGCATTTATAATTTCTTCCAAAGACAACATAAAAAGTATACCAACACAGGGAGAACTTGATATTTGTTCACCTCCAGCACATTACTGAATAATTTATTGATGATGCGGATAAAACCATGCATGGATAAGCTTAGAAAATCCATGGACTTGTCACGGATTTCTCTATCATGCTCGTAGCATAAATGAAGCCTTGAACGTAGAGGGAGAGTACCACTAAGACTTGTTAGCTAACCTCTATAAAAAGGAATCGCTGGTTCCACCCCTTAGTTTTGTGGCCCCTCATTTTTGGCATCACTAAGTTCGGGCATCTCAGACGCATGTATGATACAGATACTGAAAGTGAGAAACAGGACTCTGGTAATGCTCTGCTGTATTTCATTCTGAGTTCATTTGAGTGCTGTGTAAAGACCAAATGGCAGCAGTTAATGTAACATATCTGAGACTTTGAGCCACACTACATGACCAGGTGATTTTCAGTTACCATTCTTGTCAGAGTTGATGTCAGAATCGCTTTGATTTCTAGTAAATATGCTTAATTTACCAACGGCTATGTCGAATGAAATGGAATGCTCCCAAGCTGTCAGCTAGGTAGTGTTGTAACCTGGAATATGGATAGTGTGTACAAATTATCATCAATCCCCTTGTCTTGCATTTAACCGAAGAGACAGAATGAAGACTGTCAGACTGCTGCCGACGTTCTTCACGGGTTGGCATAGCGCAAGATGATGCGTCTGCAGCAAGGGCATAGTTTTGGAAGACTATGTCCATATTAAGTTGGGGGGTGGGGGGAGGGGGGAGACCTGCCCACAAGATACTTCAACAGATGGGTTACTCTCCAGATTTCGCCCAGCTTCTTAAATTGGGAGGGGGGGGGGGGGGCTCGTGTCCAAATCGGGAACCAAAGTCTCACCCTTCCTCAACTGAAAAGGAAATTACACACCTGGTTTGCAAAATACTTATGAATTCAGTTTTGTCGTAAGGTGTGAGAATGGTACAAAGGTAGGTGTGCTGAACTACCTCTTGAAGATTATCAAATGTCTAGCTGACCCTGTATCACTTAGTCCATCCCAATGGCTCAGTCAGTTGGAGCGCCTGCCTTCCAGTCTACCCACCCGTGGCGGGTTGGGTTTGAGTCGGTTTCGCCGGTTGGTATTTCTCTTTGACAGGTATGACCTACGGCCGGTGGCAGCGGCCGCGCGAAAGGTCAGATGACGTTAGAGAGCGGGAGGGACCGTGCCGCACATTGCGGCATGTTGAACTTTTCGCCACAAAATTCTGCCGTTGACATGGAATTGCGCAATGGGATGGTAGGGATCAGGGCTCGCACAGCACGCGCTGCTTAGCGCGAGCTCTGATCCCAGAAATCCGTCCATTCAAAAGGTTTGGATTAAATATTTAAAAAGAGGTGCTAATGCGGTGGCATGAGTGTTGATCGCATCCAAAACCCTTCCAGCCAAGATCATGAAATCAACTGTATTTGAAGAGGATGATGTATTTTAAAATCACACATTTAGATGGCAGAAAATGTGTTGGCAAAAAAATCAGCAGTGGTTGCAGAACCCTGTACTGAATCTCGTTGATGAGACGGCTGCATGCACGCTAGGAACAATCAAAGATGCTCGAATATGGCCATAATTACGGGCAAAAGTACGCATCATGCGTGTGAATAGCATGTAAAACTGATCGTGCTATGTTACGTTTCTCAGTGTCTACAGGCATATCTATAACCAGGCATTGGGACTGGCCACCACTACGCCTGAAAGCAATGTCAGAGCGTTGCAGACGAACACTACCGCAAATGGTCAGCGGAAGCGAAAATCGGCTTCAGAGCCGGGCTGTGCATCCACATAGCTGCGCAGACACCGGTTGATGACTGAGCCATGCCCAATCGCACTGTGCGACTGCAGTACAACGCAGTTTCGTCAAATGACAAGGATCATACCTACCGAAATGTGCACCTATTTCTTCCCAGGCTGGAGAGCGGGACAGCCCTTCTGGTTAGGTCCTCAACAGCCAACGGCCATAGGAGCAATGCTACATAGCTCTTAAAAATTGAAGCTGAGATTGCCCCTGGCACCTCTCGCTCTCTCTCTCTCTCCTCTCTAGCGATCAGAGAGCGGCTAGGTAGGATAGAGCGTAGGAAGCGGTGGAAAGAGCTCTCTCGATAGAGCGGAGGAGAGCTCTCTCTCTCTCTCTCCTCTTCTCTCTCTCTCTCGCTCTCTCTCCTCTCTTCTTCTCTCCTCTCTCTCTCTCTTCTTCTCTCTCTCTCTCTCTCTCTCTCTCTCTCTCTTCTCTCTCTCTCTCTCTCTCTCTCTCTCTCTCTCTCTCTCTCTCTCCCTCTCTCTCTCTCTCTCTCTCTCTCTCTCTCTCTCTCTCTTCTCTCTCTCTCTCCTCTCTCTCTCTCTCCTCTATCTTCTCTCTCTGCTCTCTCCTCTCTCTCTCTCTCTCTTCTCTCTCTCTCTCTCTCTCTCTCTCTCTCTCTCTCTCTCTCTCTCTCTCTCTCTTCTCTCTTCTCCTCTCTCTCTCTCTCTCTCTCTCTCTCTCTCTTCTCTCTCTCTCTCTCTCTCTCTCTCTCTCTCTTCTCTCTCTCTCTCTCTCTCTCTCTCTCTCTCTCTCTCTCTCTTCCTCTCTCTCTCTCTCTCTCTCTCTCTCTCTCTCTATCTCTCTCTCTCTCTCTCTCCTCTCTATCTCTCTCTCTCTCTTCTCTCTCTCCTCTCTTCTCGTCTCTCTCTCTCTCTATCTCTCGCTCTCTCTCTCTCTCTCTCTCTCTCTCTCTCTCTCTCTCTCTCCCACCCACCCTTTTTCCTGAGCTCCTGTCTGCTGGTGCACTCAGCAATTGGGATACCAACTTTTTACCTGATCCATGGGTATGCTGATCCACACAGCTCAGCGGGGTGTAAGCGTCCGCATACACTGCTTGATAATACCAGAACATAAGTTTTGTAAAGAGCGTTTTTGAAAGAAGTATTACACCAAATTGGGAGTACATTCCAACGTCATCACTTAGGACCACACATCAAGGTACGGTCAGTCAGCTACTCACTCATCATGGGTAGTCATATGGCCATTATTGCAGCAGTCCGCTGGCTCCGGGCGTCTACGCAACAGTCCGTGGTGCCGGGCGTGATGAGCCCCCAGGCCGTCCTCGTCGCAGATCATGATTCTGTTCCGGTACGAGCACTTTCACCAGCCCGGTCGTGACACTGAGCGCGATAATGGATGTGCGGCACTCGATGAACGGATAGAAGACGCTGGGCAGCGACGGCTCGCAGACCGAGACGTACGCAGACGCCAGCGCACTCCGAGTCGAGCTGCACCTGCAGCGTTATCGAGGTGGTCGCGCGGCAGGTGCCGGCACATCTCGTAGACCCTTCGGCCGCCGCACACCAAGTGTGGGGCAGTAGCGGCAGCAGCAGTCTAAAGCCGCAGCACCGTCACCGAGGCGACGGGCAGCAGCCGGTCACACAGACGGCGGCGGCGGCGGCGGCGGCAGCCAGCTAGCGGCGGTGGGGCGCACCAGCTGCGCCAGCTAGGTGGGCCCATCGCGCACTGGTTAAGCGCGTTGGTGAAGCAGGATGGGACAGTTGCCAGCTGACTCCCGCTGAACTGGGCCCACCAGAACCAGACAGGCCAGCGGTGCAGCTGGTAGTATGGTCCTGCCACCAGGCGCACGCCGACCCCTGAAAGCTCACGAGATCACAAACTGTCCCAAACCTCAGCATAGCTCTCTAAACATGCATGCTCTTTTTCAATTCACTTGCGAAACGGCTGGTTCATTGCCAGTGTAGTGGGTCAATAGGCCTTTGCATATGTACAGAGCAAGGAAAACACGCGCAGATTAGGGAGGCAAAACAGTTTTGAAATAACTGGTTCGTTGCCTCATTTCCGTGCAGTGACCAGGAGCACACAATGGATTTTCGTGAGGAGCGGTCCGACTTTGAGTTGTATCTAAAAGAACTCTGATGACCACTCTGGGTGGCAGCACCTGAAGACCTTCACATGTTTGCTATCTTTCCTTGATACCCTGTTTGCGTGTCATATTGATTTATGTGGAATGTGCTTTTCCCGGACACTCAATCATTCTTCACCCAATGCAGCGGCCAATAGGACTTTGCATGCAAATGACATGCAAGGACCCTAAAAATATGATATTAACGTCACAAAAAATGATTGATCACCTGATACTACAGGCAGTTCGCTGTTTCAATTTAAGAATGTTTTATGCCATTCTGACTAACTCTTCAGTCGTTATTGACAAACGTTTCAGCAACTTGGCTATGAAAAAAATGCGAAGGCCCCATACACATTCCGCGGAAGTACGCTAATGCGCTTTTTACGCCAAGGATCACCGGAAAAGACGTCAAGAGTGCGCCAGATTTGAGCCACTGTCAGATCTTCTCAGGGATATAACCTGCTCTGATATTTCCGCAAAATTAATAGAAATGCTCCTGAGACGAGAGGAAATTGAAAGACTTTAACCGCGCCTGGCCGGCTGCCGCGGTGCCCCCCTCCCCCGCGTATTTATCCCGGTAGATAAGAAAACCCACTTCCGGCAAAATGTGGTGCAAATATGCAAAATTAGAGAAGCTTTTTCAATGTTCTTTCTAGGTAACCACTGCTGTAAACACAAAATCGGCAAGCGTACCGCTACGTGTGAAACACAGAAGTGGCAGGCGTGAAGAATAAGGTGCTGTCGACATATAAGCAAAACGGAACAGAACAAGAACGAGTCAGGAAGCCGCCGGAACTCGTCAGACTTTTAGAGCTCCGCGTTCGTGCCATGTTCCCTGGAGCATTTTCTGTTTTTGCTGAATTCTGCATGTTTGTAATCGCACAATTCAAATGTCTTGTGGGCTCGGGTCTAGTTTTGTGTTATTGCCTGAGTGTCTTGGAGCTATTCAGCAAAGTCAAGTTCTATGAATTGCAACGAACTGGATTCGCTGTGATATTTGGCCACGACGTCCTATCTGAAAATTAAAGCATGCCGGTCGAATATAAGCACTCTAAAAGATGACCTCTTCACTTGCCGCTACGTTCGGAAGAATCCTTGAAATGTGTCGACCTCCACCTCGGCGTTAACATCCGATAAAACAGTGCGAAAAGTTGACGATCGACGCCACGCGAACAAACCGATAGCGTTAATTGTCCAACACTGACCAGCAAAACAGCACTAGGGGTGTCAGACATGCTTACGCGAACACTGCGTCGCATTTAGAAGCACGCCTTGCGGCTACCTGCCGGGGTTTTTCGTGGCAGCCTATGGTACTCACGCATATCAACCTACATTGTATTTCCGAAGCCACGCGCGTCCAACAACGTCTAAAGCTGTATAACATCAATCCTACATCAGTTACCGAAACCGAGGCCCAACAAAATGATAATGATGCCCGGAGACAATGCCCCCCGACGGGATAGAACGAGAAAACGCATTGGAACAGGGGTGTGGTTTCACATTCATCTGGGGCTACAGCTCCCTAGCTTTGAGAGGAAAATGAGTCATATTCGGGGAGAGGTCTGCGTTTGTGTTTTTAGGGCATGTCTAGCTATTTTAACCGCTCAGCGCCACAAGTGTTTTTTCCAAATTACACCTTCGTGGTGGCGGCTTCATGACCGTCACGCGCGACCGATTCGTCAGCGCAGTATATCAGCGCAGTATATCAGCGCAGCGCATATCAACTGCACTGCCACAGCAGTACCTCACTGCCACAGCAGTACCTCACTGCCACAGCAGTACCCCACTGCCACAGCAGTACCTCACTGCCACAGCAGTACCCCACTGCCACAGCAGTACCTCACTGCCCTGCCCACAGCACCGCTCCAAAGTGGAAAGGGTCTGAATCATGAGGCAGGTGGATCCAAATGGCTGTAAGTGATCGGCAGCTTTCACCAACCTCGTGGCGGCGTCACAGTTTTCAAGGATTTCGGCTGCGTTAAAGGAAAATTGGAAACTGAATCGGGTTCTCGCACTGCACATTACACAAAATACGATTTCAAATGAAAGAATTTGTATTTACAGATCTGTAATTTCAGTTTTAGGAATTGTTTCGAGCACATTAATCTGAAAGCCGTCTTTTTATAGAACAAATGCTATAAAATAATAAAATCAGGTAAAAAATTACAAAAGCTCAAACCATGTTTGCCCATGGACGTCAATCCTTTTGCGGAACTGATTAGTGTAACAAATTATGTAAAAAGGTTTTGAGGCTGCGCGCTCACAATCTTCGGAGCAAAAATACCTGTGGGCCGGGGTCGCTGTCAGGGGTGAAAAGGTGTCATTTCTGGCACCAACGAAGTTTGGAATCGTCTAAATTGTCAACTGGGGCCAAAGATTTCAGAAACCGTTGCAACACAACTCCAAATGCCATGAACCACAACAACGGAGACAAACTAAATGAAATGCGGCATAGGCACCAAACGTTTTTTTCCGGGAGTTAATAAATTGCAAGTATTATTTACTAGCCATCAAACACTGATGATGGTTGAGACTGAACTCAGACCATCAGATAAATGCATGCTTAACATAAGCAGCCTAGAGGCGTTTAGTTTCCTTTTCAGTTCAAGGGGGAGGTGGCATTGCGCCTCCTAACCAGGAATGAACTTTCGCATTTTTAGAGTTATTTTGTTTTAGTTCTCCGTTTACCTTTATCCATTATTTTTCATGGTTCGTAATTTTTGGCGCTTCAGCCCCCCCCCCCCCACCAACAAAAAAATCAATTTTGAGAAGTTACACCACTGCTATCAACTGTGAAAAGAAAGCGCGTTAAGCCTGGGGAGAAAACTAAGCGCGTTTTGGAGGCAGGCTCAGTCATTTTTTCTTCTGGCTCCTCCCCCCTCTCATCCCCACGTATTTAAAAAACCGCATCCCTGTAGTCCTACATTCACCGATAAAAGGGTTCTACGAGCACCTGGAGACAATATCACTTTCGGTTTTGTGACGTCGCCGTACAATCAGCTGAAAACGTTGCCGACCTTCAACGTCTTTACCTAATCGTTACTGGTGGAGAACCCGCCAATCCTAACATGATATGAACTATTTAGATCAAAATCCATGCAATATTGTTATCAACAGATGCAAACAACATTTTTGAACACCCCTAGCAACTTCATTTAGCTTTATATACAACATGATGAGAATTAAAGGCGTTTTATCTTACGCCTGTCCGCCGATGAGTGCGCCAAATCTGAGGCGCAATAGGCAATGCGAGAGGCATACACCAGCCATGTTCGGCCCCTTGCCTCAAAGCCGCTACGCCTTTCAGCAGCAGGAAGCTCCTGCTGCTGAGACGCTAAAAACGTTATCCCTTAAAAAAACTGACGATTAGCTACGTCTTTCTAACCAGTCAACGACATGAATGCAACCAACGGCAGCACACAGCCTTGCGCTGAACCCAATGCATTACCGCGCGGCAATCATTCGCTCCCATCTGGGTCAAATGGCACGGCGCTTTAAAACGCTGCGCGGCAAACTCATCACATTCGTTACAAGATGCTGCGGTCATTCACGGTTCTTACGACTAGGCGTAAGCCTAGTTATTTGGTATTTTGTATTGTATAGTATGTGAAGTGAATCTTAGCTGAGAAATCCGTAAAAACCAATGATCTGGGGGGCATTGGAAGAGCACTGTGTCACCACTGATCTGTGACGTCGGTACTTATATACCATAAATTGTAATAAATTTCTGTCACCTGCTGAAAGCTATCCTGAATCTGGCTGGGATGGTCTATTGTGATATGTCCTGGTCTACTGAGCTTTGCTTTCAGCTTCGAAATTTTGTCACCAATTGACTCGCAAAAGTCTTAGTTTATGTCATCTACCATACCCGGTGAACCTGAAGCTTTTCTCACCCCTGGCCGCAGTTTCATCAAACTGAGCGGTGTTGGCCGCTGCAGATAACGCCAGGAGTCGGCCACTGCTGGTGCGTGAGAACGATCCTCGTGAAATCATCTTTTCGAAAGTCTTTCAAAATAAATTTACATCGTTGAAAAATTAGACTTGGCCGTGTATTTCATCCGTAAGGTTTTGAAGTGGACCTCTGAACAGCTCAACGGTTACGACACTAAACAGATCGATTTTACTTTTACTTTTCCTGTTTTACCACCAGGTTTCGGCGCCAGTTCGCGGTGCTGTAAATGCTAATTTGTTCCTGTCGTCAATATAAAAATGGTACAGATGAAACATTCGCCGGGAGTGCCTTCTAAGCGTATCACTCCATGACCTAAAACGTTCAAAGGCACATCTTTTAGATGCAACATCGTTTTCGTCTACCTGTTGGCTGTCGCCTAGTGTTAGTCAGGGAACTGACGCCTTCGGCCCTCGGAGACTGCAACGCGAGCGTCGGACTGTTTGCCTCCAAGACTTGCGAGCATGCATGTTTATAGCTGTCTGATCATTTTTTACTGCTCAATCCCGATTGAAGGTTGAGTATTTCCAGACGAGTGTGGTTTGGTAATGTCAGTTAATAACTTTGATCCTATTTTTATCTACAATCTACGTTCACGAAGATCTCAACATCTGTCTCTGTAGAACCCTCCAAAATCCGGCGACGTCCCTGAGTGCTATCGGTTTGGATAGAGTCTACTGAACCATTGTGAGATTAATTGCGCCGGTGCTATGTTTCATGCTGTTATTCAACGCCTGGCAATATCCTTGGTTTCTTGCGCGCGCGCGCGCGTGTGTGTGTGTGTGTGTGTGTGTGTGTGTGTGTGTGTGTGTGTGTGTGTGTGTGTGTGTGTGTGTGTGTGTGTGTGTGTGTGTGTGTGTGTGTGCGTGTGCGCGAAAAGACAAGTGGATGAAATCTGCTAAGCATCATTTTGAGAAATCGAGAACCATGGTCCCCCTCCCCCACTAAGACTCCAGCCTCCTCAAACTTTGCGAAGAAAGAAGGCAAATATGCGGAAAAACACCTTTAGTGGCGTTCTTTTGAGGTGGGTCTCGTGAATTTTAGCTACTCAGTCCCCCGTCAACCCAGTTTGCGAAACACGCAGACGGATGGGCCGAACGGCAGCACAGAATGTTGGGGTGTTTTGCGGCGCGTGCTAAACAAGCTCAAACACAGACACAAATGTCTTACGCATGAGGTGTACTCCCCTCCCACCTCTTCCGAAACTTTGAGACGAGCCAAGCGAGCTAAATCCGTGGAGAAACCTTCTCTTTTGTAATTTGGTTATAACTGGGGCTATCTCTCACTGCTCATCTCAGCTCCACCTATTAATGTAATCAAAGTTTACCCATATAGTCTGTTAGGGTTTGTTTTATGAGGCATGTAGAAGGCACTACGTGTTATTTTGCTTCTGCTCTCTTCACTGTTCCCCATGATTACGGACCGCGATAAGCAAGGACTTCGCCTTTGGTGTCGAACTCCAAGCACTCAGTTTGAGGGGTAGTGGTAATCTGACTGGAGTCACACACTTGAAGCTACTTGAAGTTTGACAATGTGCCATTCGCTTACCTCGTCCGGCCTCGCTACCCTCTGACCTTCGAGCTAACTTTAAGAACTCTAATGACTACGCTTCTGCTGCGCTGTTGCGCTGTTATAGGGCCTTCGCTGCCACCCCACCGTGCATCCCCAGCGACGTGTGGCATCTACGCTTGGTATGTCGCGACTTGGCAGCCCAGCAAGACAACTTCTGTTATTTGGTAGCCTTGTAGCAGAATTTCGCCACCAGTGACATTTTTATAACCACCGGACTGAACACGCCTGCCCGCCCCACCCGCCGCAACACGCCGCGCCTATTCGGACCAGGCCAAATGATCATGGATGTGTGGAAGACCTGCAAGCCGACGAGGCCGGCTGCCACGTGACGTCGCAGCGGAGAACATTGACTGCAGACCGAGGGACTACCATTGCCGCTCTTGTAGGCTGCTGGCGGCTGAGAGACGCGGTTCTGTTTTTAAATGTTTGTGTTTCGCCTTGTGTTGTAATTAGCTGCCCAAAAATGGTTCATATCTGGTAAATAGGTGGTGGAGAAAAACAGAACTGAGCCCCCTGAACCAGCAATGTGGCGGGAGATCATGCATTTGATGTTGTGTTTCGCAGCGCACACGACGCGTGTAATTGCATTCACAATATAGCATTCATATTCGTCTGGTTCAGCCGTAAGCCCTCAAACACACTTACGCCGATCGCTATTGTCTCCAACGATGCGCAAAAAGCATGTCTGTAGCACTCATCCCAAGACGCATGCAAGTATGTGGTTGGAAGTACACTGAGATACAGCGGAAGGTGCCGCGCGTCATCTGAGTGACTCAAGACTGCCATACAACGCAGAGAGTTGGAAAAAATCACCTTCATATAACTTCGGCACAATACAACTCACCTCCTCCCCCTTTCCTTACAGTACCAAGTCTGTCTACAGGAAGAATCATATTTGTGTGCGAATCAAGCACGGTTTGTAGTGTTTTATGTTCAAAGCTTTCAAAAGAACATAGTTTTTCATGCATGTGGCAAAGGACCATTTACATACGGCGTACCTTAATGCGCAATGGAGCAGGGTGCATTTGCGTTAACGGAATGCCACTGTATGGCCATCCAGACATTAAGCGGCAGTTTTAAGTATCGTCGAATGCACGATCGCATCAGTTTAGAATATCACCGAGCGCACAGCTGATCCTCCTCATTGCCTTTTACTTTTCAGTGAGCTTTTTCAGCTCTTGAGTACTCTCCGTGGGCCGGATCCGTTCCAGCTTGTGGCCTGTTAATTTGTGGCCTTGAGCACACAGGGAGAAATATTAGCATAGGATAGGTCAGAGCACACAGGTCAGTTCGGTGCACACTTAAACCCACCGATGATCCCACTCACACCACGTGACGCCGTTCTTCACACGCAGTGGGCGCCGCTTCAGATGGTATTTGAACTCCCGCAAGTTTACATTAAATGGGAGCCGATCGGGCCGTTGCCCTTCACCGCGGTGAAGAGGACGGCGACCTGTCTGCGTGCGTATCAGTCGTAACGCATGTCGGTCGGCGTCTCGTGACTCTTGCCTGCGCTGTCCTCCGTTGCGGATGGTGTCACCGGTCCGCTCAGGTCTCCCTGTTGTCATGGCTGCGTGGATTATACGCATCCTGTAATGTTTGGCAAGCCCATGTGCGTCAAATCAGTCAAGCTGCTTGAAAACAGCGCTGGCGTGATTGTGTTTTCCCCTGCCACTGATCACTCGGGCACCGAAATTTGGCGGTTTCGTACTCTGTGAAGTTGTGTGACGCTACATGTACCATATGACGACATACAGTATCGGACTGTAGCGTGGCCGAGCCGCAAAACAATGTTTCCAAGGACAGATGTCGGCAGGGCGTGTTTAGCGTGAGCCAAACCAGCGGTGATGCCTACACATTTTGAAGTCATCTGATCTGCATGCGGTTGAAGCTGAGATGGCTGTCCATGATACTACTAAATTGTCCACAACTCTGCAGTCAAGTATCACGATGCCAAAAAATCAGTGGGACGGGTGTCAACCCTTTCAGAATCACCGGCGTGCTTTTCACAACGCCCTGGGTTTCGGCCGTCTTCAGTTTCACGCCGTTCGTACGTAACCAGTGGTGAAGCCCTTCAAGGCCCTCATGGGCGTGTTCGAAGACCGATGAACAGTGAGCCGTGGCATCTCACGCTTCTTACCGCTGACAAGCAGTTGCGCGACTATGCGCGACACCAGGCAAGCTGTGTGACGCGGACAAGTTCGGGTTCATGCAAGCTCAGATCGTTCGAGATACGGCATAGCAATCGCGGCGTACAGTATAGAACTCGAGTCCTTGGATGCCGAGTCCATGTTTTTTCGGTTTTCATGCGGCTGGTACAGGGATGGATGTCAGGTTTGCACTGGCAATGTTCAGGAGGGCGTCCCCTATGCCCGAAAAGGACTCTGGAGCTTGGTCGCCTTTATTTCATCCGTGCTAGCGGCATTGACTTATTTCATTGATACCAGGGTCGTCCAGAGTGTGGCGATGTCGATCGGTCCTGGTCTGAAGCTGCAGGCGGTTACTCGGGGCGACTTGACCAGTACCGATGTCGCGGGTCTCGGTGCGCTGGTGGCAGCTATGTGGCCCGTGCTGACGTATAAGTCATTCAGTGCGTCCGGTGCAGCACTGGGCGCTGGCGCGTCTTCCTCGCTTCCACTGATGGGCCGCAACGCCCGCCAGACGCAGCTCGGTCCCGCTTCGTCGAGTTCTCGCTGCAGGCGAACCGCGTGATCTTTCCGCACAGCAGTGCGGCACCGCTGGCTCAGTTCCTTTGAAGGCATACTGACCGCCAGGCTGGAGCGCACAACGCCAGCCTCTGAGCAGCCGTCGCATGTCAGCAGAGGTAGGTGGTGCTCCGGGAGGACGTATCGGTGTTCGGGCGAAGGCGGCGACAGTAACGCGTTGTGGTAGGAAGGTCTTGAGGAATCCTTCTCACTTCTCGGCGGGCCGCTGTGACGGCAGAACGGGCTCCATTCCGAGCTGAACAGCTGCTGAGTGTAGGAGCCTTCGGGTCTATTCTCTGCATGCGTCAGCGCTGTGCGACGAGACTGGTCCGTCCGGCCCTACCGGTGCAGCGGAGCACGGTACGGGTGTAGACGTACGGGGCGCCGTAGTGACACCGAATCACCACGGCTCGCGCCACCTGATGGCGACGATTTGTTACCAAGATGCCCAGTAGCGTGTTGGCTGAGCGGTAGGCCGGGCGCTGAGTGTTGACTATTGCAAGGCCGGAGACTTTCAGAAGACGGGTCAAACGGTGATCGGGTCATTCAACGGTAGTTTTCAGCAAGCAGAAGCTCAAGTCGCTCAACAATGTAGCCCTGGATGGTTTGCCAACATGACCTAGAGCTGATATTTCAGGTCCTGGGGTTAGCGATCACTTGGGCCGTCGCATTGATGAGCATGCGGCAGTTAGAAGCACGAAGCAGCCGCGGAGCTTTCCCACGTACACTGCACGTGCGAGCTTCACTGTTTTCATATCATATTTCATGTTTCCCGGTGTCGGTGGCGTCTTGAGCAGTGCTGCGATGACAATCTGTGGCCCAGGTGTCACAGAGGCTCATTTTCTGATCTGTGCCCCCTGACGTCTGGCTTTATGGACCTCGTTTGTTTCAAGCCGCGCGCCACCTTCATCGCGCCTGCCATGTTCGCTGATGGCGGGGCCTACGGAACCGGGCAACCCCGGTCGGCCGACCCCAGTTTCTACCGTCCGGAGGAGAGTGGATCGCTGGTCGCCGGTTCTACGGCGCATGCCTACGACCGGTCGCACCTGCTGACCGTGCGTGACCGGCTGGACGGGCACGTGGCTCGCGGAGCGACCCGATACCACCCGGCACGGCTTACCAGCCCGCCTGTCCCGTCTGATCCGCCGCCGGCGAGGTCGGTGAGGCGGTGCCCGCACCCACCGGCCGATTCGGGTCATGCGCGGGCTGACCGTTGCCGCCCTGTCCGCGATGCTGATGCAGTACACCGGCCACAGACGCTAGTGTAACCCGCCAGACGGACCGTGCCGCAGACTCACCGGGGGTTTGTGGCCGTGGCGGGCGGTGCTGAGCCCGCGAGTCGACATCACTACAATATTGGTCACATCAATGCCCGGTCACTGACACGGCGACTGGACGGAGTCAATCAGCTCCTGCAGAAACACCATATGGATATCCTGTGTGTGTCTGAGACAGGGCTCAAGCCTGAGGTACTCGACAGGGTGCTGATATTCCCGGGTTTCAGCATACTGCGGCATGACCGCGGTGTCGCCAGGCTGACAGCGGCCCAGCAGGCCCCGCCGTGTGGAGGTGGAGTCGCCATACATCGTCGCGGACTTCCCCGTGCAGCGAAGCTTGACATAGGCGGTTCTGATCCCATGGTGGGATCCTTGTGGTTTGAAGTCACATTGGCACTCATGACGTCATAGTAAGGTCACTCAAATCCTCCCATTTCATAAGCCATGCGGTGGTTGTCGAAGCGTTCATATATGGGATTTGTGAGCGCGATTTCTAGACACAACAGCCCTCAATCGGCGTTCATTTGCTTTTGTGCAAGGTACGATGGCGTAATGAAACCATGACGCATTGATGGGTCCATTTACTTAACAGTGAATTATTCTGTCTGGAGCAGCGGTTTCCATTTAAAAGGCATACCAATAGCTTTAAGTAAGCTTGTTTCATCACGTTTGATGCTTGCTTCAATATTTTCAAATGTGAAACATTGCCTTTAACTGAGATATTCTGCCAGGCCCCTTAGATAACCCGCCGCTGGTCGAGTGATCGCACCTATACAGCCTAAAACCGACGATAGCAGGGAGCGGGTTGGGGACATTCTGAGTCAGCCAAGTCTCACATGCTGCCAAAAGTCTCATCCGCACGAATCGTTTAGATCACTCAGTAAGTCGGGTGTATCGGCCTTAAATGGCTGGACGTTCAGTTGCCCTATGATCCCGCTATTATGGGAGCTCCTGCTGCGGCATTGTCCGGACACCTCGAGCCTTTCCGGCAGGTCAGTGCTGAGGCCGCAGTTTCAGTTTTGTCCTCTGTTCTGCGATCTGTTCCGATCGCCTGTGCTCCCATGGGGGCACTAAAAGCTAATTGCTAGGCAGGATGGATGCTTACGGATGGATGATGGGAATTTGGCCCAAGAGGGGGCCAAATTGGGGTAAAAGGAGCCTTTTGAGCGAAGAGGATGCCACTTTGCCGCTGTGTTGACCCTGTATGTATTTGGAGATTTGTATATCTCGGGATCCCATTTGGATGCTTTGAAAGCCGGGTTTTCGTCGAAAAAATTATATTGGAAGTCCTACGGGCCGCTTAATGTTAAGAAGTCGGTATGCCTCTTCAAATGTCAAAAGATACCAGGATCTTCAGCCAAGGGTGTCCCCACCACCTTCAGAGGAAGGGTGGAGGCATGGCTCCAAAAGTCCCATTGTTGGCCAAGCCACTGCTTAGTGTGGATGTTCTTTAGATTTTTGGTAACTGTATCGTAAATGGCGCATTTGGGCTGATCCAAAACTGAAAACAACGCAAAGGCACGAGTACATTGAACTTAGTCATATTTATCCATGCATTTAACACGCCTTTGATATCATCGTGTGTTTTGATGAGCGAGGGTTTTAGAACAAAAGCGCGTATTCAAAATTACGCCTGCATAAAGTACGTACGTCATTGCTCGTAAGTATTTATCCAATGCAAACGTTTGTTACAGATGAATTTCGTTTGACTTATGTACACACGCAAAAGTTTGTCAGCATTGACCATACAGTAACATGTTTATATGGATAATGCTCTTATGGGAGTGTTAAGGACAGATCGACCAGTCAGGTACCAAATTACGCACCGTGGGCACTCAGATTGTACTGAAATTTCCTTTCCATGGGATGGCCTAAGGCAATGTAATTTGGCTATATCATTTCTAGCACTATGTGACGGCACGTGCAAAGATCGCAGTTTCGGGTAATGTTGGGTGGGGTGCAAGCGAGGCCCTGGTCAAAGCAGCTGCATAAAAACGGGTACAGCGGGTGTATCTTTCTCTCTGAACTCTGTCTTGCTTTCTATAGGAAACCGTGTACTGGGTGTCAGTTAAGCATCTGTCGCCACATTCCTCAAGCTAGTCCCCGGCCCGTTCCATTTCAGGGACATTTTGCACTAGGCCAATCGAAGATTATTTTAGAAAGGAAGACCTTCAGCTGCCGCGTTGTCGGCATTTGAGTTCAAAGTTCTTATGTCGAGTTAACGGTGTGCATACAATAAGGTCAAAAACTCAATATAGGCGTTTTTTTGGGACTAGAACGTCGTTTAACCAGTGCGTCCTATTACATCGAAGGCCGTTAAGCCAAACTCTCATTGATTTGGGTTTATTTGCTGACTGCCGTAGGGCGTATAATTTCATGGCATGAAGAGTTAGACTAGTCATCATATTTGACCGAATCTGCACAGATGTCGTTGCCCACTGCCATCCCTTTCTCGCCCCCCCCCCCCCCCCCCCGGTCACTGGTGTGGGGGCCGCCCCGCAATGACCATTCACCAGACGCCTGCCACCAAGGCTGGGGATCTCCATTTCGAACTTGCATTACTGGTCTGCATATGATCTTCTGCGTACCTAATTTGTCTCTATCATTTCTTGAGGAGCATTTGCACTTTTTCGAATGAACTTTATCTTGACGAACATCCCGCATGGGCTTACGAACTTTTGCGTAAGTACTTTTGTCATACGAACTTTATCCGTGACGAACATTTGTGTTTGACGAATGGCTTACGAACAACGGTGTGCGAACTTTTTCCATGCGAACTTTTCTGCGTACAAATATTTTCGTTACGAGCTTTTCTGACAGATGATTTTCCATATGAAGTTTGCGCTGTAGATAGGAAAATCTTGCGGTTCGAAGTTTCGACGTTACGAACCTCATGCTCACGCAGTTCTGACGAAATTTAGGCATACGAGCCTTATCGTACGGACAATTTTCACGCGAACTTTTTTCTACACGGGCTTTTGTATGCAAGACATGAGTCTAACGTGCAGAGGAAATACCTTTGGAATGGCTTTTCCACAAAAATAACGCGAACTGATCGTCACCGATAGGCTTGGACGTATGACTGGTGGTTGCATTTGCGCACAGGACAGAATATTACCTTGCTCCCAAGCATAGGTGAAACTACGCACGACGCATGTATTGATGCAATTGATGGCTGCGACAAGCTGTGAGACTCGGCCGTTAATAAATTCTTCTTATGTAGATGACGCTAGCAAACCATGAAAAATGCTAGGTGGCGCTGCGGCTGTATGTAGTTCCGATCCTCGAACCTGTGGGGATCATGAAGCGGTAAGCCACTGAATTCTTCACAAGATGTCCCACGTGCCTGGGGCATAGAGGGCTATGCTGTGGAAATTGCTCAAACATTCTTATGTTGTATTCTCACGGCTGTCTGTTTCTAGCATGCTTGTTTGTTCCAGTGCATCCGGAATCCGAGAAAATCCAGATGTGGAGCTCTGGAGAACAAGAGCGTGGTTAAATGAGATGGTCGCAGCGATAAGGAGTCCTTTACGATTTTTGCATACATGTAACGTGCTTTCTCACTTAGATAATATGTATTTCATGTCAGGCTAGGTCATGTAAAATTGGTGGAACTCTTCGAAATAAGTTCTGCGTACGCTACCGGGCTAATCGTGTGCCGGCAAATACTGTTGGACTAGGAATGCAGGGAAATGTTATCGTTTTTTTCACTGGAGTAAGAGTATGTCTGTGTGGATGCTACCCCACCCCATTCCAGTCGCTTGGAGTGGTTGCCCCACGTGTTTTATCTCGTTATCTAAAGATATCTACTATACTGAGATATTTCTAGTCCCTTGAGACTTTTCCCTATCTGGCAGCTTTTTCCCTCGGCAGTTCAGTGGTGTCACCTGTCGTGGATGTTCGTGCGCGGCTGGGCTCCGGGTGCCCGTGGTTGGGGAGTGGTTGTTGGGTCTCCCGCGTTCGCGCGGGAACATTGCGATGTGCGAATGCCATGGTGGTAAAAGCCGCCACTTAAACAGCTACGCTGTTTGAATTGGACTCGAGGGAAGCGGACCAGCCTGCCACTTTCATCAGCAGTAGCCCGCCACAGGTAAGATTATTCATTTCATTTGCGGAAGTGGCCGTATTTCGCGAATTAGTTAGTCACATAAGCTCGAAGACAATTGCAATTGTTTCGCCCACGTTTTTTAGGGTGTTTCTCGTTGATTTAAATATGACCCGTTAGATTCGAAAACTTACGCATGGTTATCGGATCACCGATTACCCGCTTCGATAAACTCTTATCGCATGACGCAGACATGCGACGCTGTGGTGCACGCCGCTAGAATGTGTTAATATGTTCTTACTCACTTAACTCACGGCGGCATGTGATTACGACTATTTTCTTCCTCCAGATACGGTATCCAACGATTGGAAATTGTGACCCGACTTCGACTCGCCCGGAACGGGGGAGGCCTGTAGGCGCGCTGGTCTCAGCGCCTGCGAGACTGCGAGTTGGAAGCCGGCGCTTGTGGATTTTCTTGAATGGAGAACGATGAGAGAAGACGTCTGATACATCAACAGAATCGTCTGACAGTGGTCAACGGAAGTGCACAATCCCTGGAGGCTGATCCGTAGTGACAAGTGAAACCGGATAGTGATTGTTTTAACCGCGGTCGATTTTATGTGGACGACGGTCCCATCGCGAGCGATACGGCTTGCATGGTGTCTCTGAATTTAATCATTGGTCCTGTTCAGGGCATGGAACATGCGCTGGTGGATCATGTGTCATGGGCGCCAAAGCAAGATTTTGCAATGCTTCTAATGGAGAGACAGCAAACTAGACGTAAGTACACATAGTGCAAATTTATGGATCTGCACTATTGTTTCTGCACTCACCATGCATTTCTGTGGAAAAAGTAACACTACAGTGAAAGGGCTGAATTGCTAAGTCACCGATAAGCATGGCCGCATCCCAAAAATCGCATGTTTGTGTCACGTTAAGCTCGAATAACGGGCCATAAAGCGCATTCCACGGTCTGGCCGCAGTGTTCTCCCATGGTCGGTTTAACTGGATGGTGTGTGCTCAACGAACACGATACGGGCGCGTGCCTGCCGGTGCGCCCCGCAACTGCATGTGTCGTAACACTGGCTCCCGACGCACGGTGCCGGGCTGCCGGGCTTGCAGCGCGACGCGTCTCGTCCCGGCACTCGTTTGTGGGGCGGTTGAACCGGGGGTGTTGGTGACCTCAGCGGCGCACATCCCGGCCATTGGTGCCTGACGTGCGAAGGGTCCCACGGTCAAGGCCGCCGTGACCCGATGCGGTGCTCAACGGCCGTTCGGGAAATCGGGCCAGCGTTGCAGGGACGCCGACGTGAAAGTGGCGATTGTTCACCTTCACGCCGTAGGTGTCGGGCTCCACGCCGACAGTAATGATCATGGGATATGTTGCACCTGTCGCCGAACAGATGTTCTCATTAGGTCACACTGTCCGGCCGGTTACACTAGCGCAGGCTCCGTAGGCAACGTCCATAATACCCGCAGAGCTGACCGTCGTAGCTGACCGAGTCGCGCTCACCCCGCCAGTCGCGCGCGGGATCGCCAAAGGTCGACGCCATGCCCATCCCCTCATCTATCTAGCCCTCATCTATCCCACCTACCTACCGGTAACGGCGGCTGTCACACTGTGATGTAACCACGGCCGAGTGGCAGCCGAGGAGCTCGAGGGTGAGGCTCAGCTGCTGGGGAGGGACAACTGAACGGCAAGTCCTTGGCGCGTCAGTTGAAAACGCTCGGCTTGGGTGTGCTTTAGTGCTGTGGAGCTTAGTGTCAGTTGCATCTGCACCGATATGGGATATTTCATGAGCGGAGCATGCCCCTCCCCCTTCCCCCTCCCCGCCCCGCTCTTGCGACCCATAGTTTTCCGATTTGTTCCCAAGTTTGGTCAGCTGACGATTTCGCTCTTACAGCGGAATGCGCGCGATATAATGCTAAATTATGACCGTCGTGGACCAATCGACTGAGCTACACGCGCTCAGTTGGCATGCGCTCTGTCAGGAATGCCTACTTTCTTTCTGTCTGCGGTCTTGTTATTGCACAGAGCTGTTGGCTGACTGGTTACCGCCGTATGACCATGTCTCGGTGATAATGGTGCCGAACTCGTCACCGCCCTGTCACTGCACGTGTGAGTCGGGCCCGACTTTGCATGTGAGCGCGGTCCTGTTGGCTTTGTGATAGTTGTGGCATCAAAAGCTGATGTTTTCCTCTGCATGGAGTGTTAAAGAGAGCATCCAAATCGTAGTACACGGCGATGAGCACGCGAATTTATCCCGGCGCAGAGCCGAAACATTCCATTTTGGTAGCTGGAACGCTATCAGCCATGGAATTATTGCGTTTGGAGCGTATTTTGTGTAGGCCGGGGGTGATGAACGATGACGTCACGTCGTTTATTGCAGCAGTCTGGCAGCTTTAAAGATGTAGGCAATAGTATTTCAATGCTCCACTTTGTGTGGAGAATTTCTATATGCGTCTCAGTTTAGTCGTATGTTGTCTATTTTGGTATTAAAATTCGTCTCTGGCGTTGGGAATCCGTGTGAAAAGATAGATGAGTTGGCACTCAGCATATTTCTCGTCATTAACCGCTGCCGCACCAACGCCTGCATAAAGTCGGGTCTGGTGTTATGCCGTATCGACCTGCATTGTTGGCATGGGATGTTGAGCCCGCTCACGCCTCTGAAGCCTGCCCGTCTGCGTGTCGATTCCCTGTGACATCCCACGCCCAAGAGCTAAGCGGCATGGCGTCATTGGTGGAAGTGCCGCGTCATGGAACATTGTCCCCGTAAACTGCATTATCCATCAGGCCCGTGATCTACGAGATTTCCCGTGAGGCCCGTGCGTCCGATGGGGTCAAACCCCATGGATCATGGGCCGCAGCTGCCGAGGCTGGAGCTCGGGCGGTGATAAGTTTTGGCGGCACTGGCGAAAGTCGCCCACGATCAGGGGACTGGCTGTCCCGTTCCCGCTAGCCTGCGGCAGTCGTGTGTCATCGACCACAAGACATGGCCATAGCGAACTGTTAGGGCGTGCCGTATTCATTGGCAGATGTCATTGCTGAGGTTTATAGCGACGCCAAAGATGCGCTTCGAAGCTGATCGTGTTTATGTCGGTGATCACGGCCAGAAAGCAAGCGCGGTCTGACGGATTCCCTCGTTGTCAAGATTCTTACCTGGGCCGGTTCTTAAAGTGTTAAAATGCGATTGAGCAATGCAAGCACCTCTATGTATATAGAAAGGCCCATCGTCCATCGCTAAAACCTTTCTGTAGAATTAACTTTTTTTAAAGGTTCATCGTAAGTTATGATGGTATTGGAGGTGTTGTTATAGGATGAAAAACGGGTTGAAAACCCAATTTGTTTCCAACACAAATATGTGCAGTTTGTTGGCGAAAAAATGGGGAGTGTCCATTTCCGGTAATGTAGCTCTACAACTGAGATTATTATAGTGATATTACAAAATAAGTCATAGTGCTACTATAATGGTAATGTTTGATGATGTTATTTTTCCAACAATGTCATGACTGTCCTTTGTCAAAGTCAGGCGGGTTTGGCTTCGCTGCGGTCTGCGTGGGCAGTTTCGCGCAGCCAGACTGGCCCCGCGCTAGCCCCAGCCTCCGCCGCGCATCTGCGTGGGCAGTTTCGCGCAGCCAGTCTGGCCCCGCGCTAGTCTCAGCCCCCGCCCCGCGTCTGCGTGGGCAGTTTCGCGCAGCCAGACTGGCCCCGCGCTAGCCCCAGCCCCCGCCGCGCGTCTACATTCGGTTAGTGGGGTCGATGTCCCTCCAGCTGCATGTTGTCTAAACGACATCTCGTTTGCCGCCGGGTGGCGACTGGGTTTGGCGCCCCCACCCTCGCTGGAGCGGATTTACGACGGGTTGGGCGAGTTTTCGTGACCCGACCTGAGCCGGGCACGGACAAGCTCAGGAGAATGGATCTGGTCCGGACAAGTACCGGAAACGGGATGGGCTGCGCCTCAATTATGAAAATTGTGTGGGCGCTTGGCGAGTCCCAGAAGCTGGGTGAGCTTTGCACGAGTTCCGAGGACTGGCTTGACACCGCGCGAGCGGGGAAAGCTCTGGAAACAGCATGGACTTTGCATCGGTTCCGGAAACTGGATGTGCTTTGGTCAAGTTCCGGAAACCGGATAGGCCGTGTTTTAGTTCCGGAGGCTGGTTGTGCCGTAGCCAAATGTTGGGGACTGGACGGATTCCGAGAAAGTTCGGGAGGCCACTCTTTATTAAGCCCATGAGCTCCTGTCATTAAGCGCTGTGACCGTATCGATCTGCGAAGAATTTTGAGATTGTATCGACTCGAGGCAAGTTTCCGAGAGGCCATCAGCTGTAGGGAAGCGCCGGAGGCCGTATTGACCCCGGGGCTTCCGAGAGCCGAGCGACTTTCCGGAGGCCAGATCGACTCGGGGCCTGTTCCCGGGCCCAAGCGTCGGCCTCCGCGCGCACGAAAGTGAGTGGAGAAAGTGTGTCGGTCGTGAAACGCCTAAAACAAGTGGCGCTGGAATGCGCCTCGCGATCGCACCGCTGATATTTGGAGAGTGGTCTGGCGGGCGTGGTCCTTTCGCCGGCCGGCTGAAAGATGCCGGTGAAAGATTCGAAACAATCGTCCCATTCTGAACCAGCGTGCCGTGCGCTGGAAGCCCCGCCGACCGTCGCTGTCTGATGCGCGCGCTGGCCCGGCCGGTTGGGGTTCGGAGGCGCGCGAGAACCGGTGAGCTCGCGTCGGACTCCGGCGCCCGTGGTGGTGGTCCGTGTGCGTACCGATGTATACCGCCCGCACGCTGCGGCCTGCTGCCGGCGTCCGTCTCACGGCGCCGCGCCCGTCCACCGTCCGTGGACCGTGGACCGAGCCGGACCGACTCGCCGGGCTCGTCAGCGAGCAGAGCCGACCGGCCCGCTGTGCAACAGGCTGGCAGCGGCCGACTGCACGCGCTGGCGTCGATGGTGGCGCGCGGCGTGCTGGCGGACCGTTACCGCTCCGTCTGTCGCCTGCGACAGCCGCGCTGACAGCCGCGTTCCGACGGCCCGCAGAGCCGAGTAAATCTCTGCAGCGGCTCGGCGGACCGTTTTACGGGCCGTTTTATGGGCCCCGTGATGGCGACACGTCGGATTTGCCGCGCCGCCTCGTCCAGCGAAAGTGTCTTGCCGCGCGGGTCATTTACTTCAACGGCGTTCGGGGGTGACGTGGTCTCTGGCACTGCGTCACAGATTACCATGCTTGTGTTCGCCCCTTCTGCCCTTTTGTGTCCAGCCCCTCCCGCGCTCGCCGTAAACACGGCCAATGTGTCGGCGCCGGCCGCCGCCCCACCCGTTGCCCGTCCGCGGACCGGCCGGCCGGGCCACGTGCGCGCGGCGCGACCGTCCGGCTATTGACCCCGGTCGGCCGGGTGGCGGCCGGCGGCCCGGCTATCGACCGCGACCGGCCAGCCAAGGTCGCCCCGCCGTCGCCAGGTCGCCGCGCCGGCGCCGCGCCGCACCGCACGCTGACCTGGGCCACGCTTCCACGGCTGACCGTACACTGGACGACGCGGCCCAGCCCGACACCGTCACGGCGACTGGGGCCAGTTCGCACGGCTGCGCTGACGGAAAGGTGACGCTTCGGGCGATGTTGGGTGCTGAAAATCGTCTGCGGCCCGGGCCCTGGGCGGTGCGGCTGAGGGGCCGTGCAGATGCTACTGCTGCCGCGCCCACGTGAGAGGTGTGGCACCGGTGACTTTGCAGTGTATGCGCTAAGAAATATGCAATGACGGGTGTTTGCGAGATGCCCGTGGATCGCTTCACGAGCGTCGCCACTCTGACTTGGACAGAGGCGGCGCGACGCCACGATGATCGTGCCTGCGAGCCATGCCGCCGGTGCTGCTGCTCGCTGGCTGGCTGGCTGGCTGGCTGGCTGGCTGACACGGCAGGCGGCTGGCGTGTCGGGCGACGTGCTGTCTCCTGCAGCACTGGACGCATACGTTGACCAACCGCAGCCGGTGCGACGATCTGGCAGACCCGAGACTCGGTGGGGAAAAGCACGCTGGCAAGTCCGTTTCCTGCGCTGCTGGGCATTCCTGTAGCACAGAAGAAGACGGTGTGGCGCGCTGCAGTGCACGGCACGAGCACGTGGCGGTACGCCAGCACGTCCGGCCCTGCTGTGCGTGCTGGTGTACTGATCGCACCGGCCGGAGGTGATGTGACATCAGTTGGCACGCTCAGTGGCTCCATCTGAGCTGTGCCGGTCGTTTGTCATCATGACTGTGTGTGTGCTCGTAGAATGTGTTTTGCCTGTGCGGGCGGGCGGGGTGCGGAGCGATAATCCAGAGCAAACTAGACGATACATTTACGTTTCCAACAGCCGCTGTCCTGAAGAACTTGCACGTTGCACGGGGTCATGAAAGGAGTCGGTGGGGCGTTATGTAAGGCGCTGACCTCTCCTGGTAGCCGGCCTCCGAGTCGTCGCCGCCGTCGCGCCGCCTGACGTCACCGTGTCGCCGTCGCCGCGGTGACGTCACGCAGGCGGCGACCCGCGCCCCACGTGGCCGATCGTGTTTCGCGGCGGCGGGTCGGCTGGCCCCGTCGGCGCCGACGACCGCGGTCCGACGCTCTCGGCGCCCGGCCGCCGGGTATTTATAGTCGGGTGCGGCGGCGGCGGCGGCGGCGTCTGGGCCGTGGTGGACTGGGCCGAGCTGGCCGCGCCGGCCCGGCGGCGGCGGCGGCGGCGGCGGCGGTAGCGGCGGCGGCGGGCTGGACGGCGAACGGACGCCCGCTGGTGGGAGGGGGCGGCGCTGAGGCCCGGACGAAGCGGCGTGGCGGCGTAGCGTGTACCGGCCATAGCGGTCGTGTGGATCTGGTTGGCAGGATGCTGGCAGTGGTGGCTGGGTTCAGGTGACCTGGTGAGGTCGGGGCGCTTCGCCTTGCGATGGAGGCCGGCCTGCGGTCGCCACGTCGCGGGCAGGCCGCCGGCGGGACGCTCCACAGCTCTGGCGTCACTGGGAGGGCGTGGCTCGCCACGACAGCACCGGCTGGCGCTTGTTCTGCAGCGAGCGGGGACCGCCGGCTGGCGCTGTGTTGTGATGGTGGGGCCTCGAATGTGATCGAAAGTGATCCTGAGATCGAAGCGTGTATTTTGTGTGTGTGCCGGGCAAGGTTGGCGTTTCGTAGAACCAGTGGGGCGAACCCTGTACTGGGTGGATCGGCTCAGGGTGCCCTTCTAATGCTGCTTCCTCTTATTGTAGGCACTTGATGTCGTCACTGGGAATAATGGAAAATATTTCCTCATTATTTGTTTCTCTTGTACTGCTTGAACCTTTCTGGTGCATGGGGTCTTGAACTAAGAACGCGTTGTCCGCTGCATGTTTGGGGGGGGGGGGGGGGGTGCTCGAAACCCTCACCCTGAAAGCGATCCTACACCTATGTTGGGAATGCCCTCTTGCCATGCGTACTAGCATGATTTGTGCGTGAAATTGTGCGTGGAAAACGTTGCACAAGTACGCAGTTTATGGTGGATTTTTCTTGTGTTTGTGTTTGTTTTTGCTCTGCACGCTGCAGAATGGCGTGGGCATTGACGGAGGCGATCATTTTCAAAATGGTTAATCGGGATTCAGAGTTGGCCGCTCTCCGATTGTGTACCTCATTGGTACCGGCTGGCGCTCGACCTCGCCAGTTCTGTGGAAAGGTCCGCCTGTGGAAGCTTCGTTTGGACAGGACCTTGTTCTGGTCAGCCGCCGCTCGTGGAGAGGCGCTCGCGTGCTACAGCGCCCGCGCCGGCCGAGGTTACCACTGTTGCCGCCTCACCGGCCGGCCGGGCGGCCTCTGCGGGACGAGATGATAGCTCGCGGAGGGGAGGGGGGGAGGCGCCGCACTCGTTATCCGGGCTGTGGGACACCCCCGAGCCGGCCGGACACCGCCGCCGTCAGTCGCAGCCGGACCTTGAGCCCCGCCGCCTGTCGTGCGCGGCGGCGGCGGCGGGGCGGACCAGTCAGGTGGACGGGGCGGACGGTCCGGCGGCCCCAGTCGCTGGCGGCCGGCTCCGGCCCGGAGGTCGGTCGGGTTCGGCGGCGCAGCGGGCGCCGCAGAGCCCAGGTCTGCCAGCAGCGTCCGCCGCGTCCATGTCGCGCTACCGCTATTGTGAGCGACGGCAGGCCCGTCGTGTTGTGCTCTGATCTAGATTGGCCCTCTCTCGCTCGTGCGCTGAAGTCAAACTTGGTGGTATGGCTTTGCAAGCTACCTTTGGGGTGGGAAGGCTGAGCAGTGAAATGGGTAATTCTGCCCCAAAAAGTCATAGTCGGCCGTATTTGACCGACTTTCCTCTCACAGTTCAGGGGCGGGGGATGGCCTTGGGCCCCAACTGAATCCTGAAGGCACCAGCACGAGGGCTGAGGGTTGTATGTTGGGCGCAATACCCTCCCCCGTCTCCATGCTTTGTAACGGCGTGTTGAATCGTATCCAAAATATCGAAAAGTCTAAACCAGAACGTATATCATCTGTTTTGAAGGCTTTCGTCGATTGACTGCTGCCATTGCTTGACAGGAGAGAGACATGCGGACTGTTATTGCCCCCCCCCCCGCCCTCCTGTTTATCTCTCGTCAGTCCTGTGCGCCGTAATCTCCCCCCCCCCCCCTTGCGACCGATACCGCGCTTCACACGTGCCCGCGGCTATCTGGGTCAGTGACCTAGAAAGGCGCGCCTATTGACCCGGTTGGCCGACGGCGGTGCGGGCCGGCCCAGCAACGGGCGCCACTATTGACTAGCGGCGCTGGTCGGCGCGCTATTGATCGCGCCGGCGGGCGCCGGCTGGGCGCCGCCGCCCCGCCGGCGCCCGGCCGGCCGCTGGAAACAGGTGGCGCCGGTCGCCGCGCCGCCGTCAGCGGTTTCGGGGACGGTCACCACGCGTCGTCAGTGGTCCGGGGGGGGGGGGGTCACCACGCGTCGTCAGTGGTCCGGGGGGGGGCGGTCACCACGCGTCGTCAGTGGTCCGGGGGGGGGGCGGTCACCACGCGTCGTCAGTGGTCCGGGGGGGGGGGGTCACCACGCGTCGTCAGTGGTCCGGGGGGGGGGGACGGTCTCCACGCGTCGTCAGTGGTCCGGGGGGGGGGGGGCGGTCACCACGCGTCGTCAGTGGTCGGGGGGGGGGGGACGGTCTCCACGCGTCGTCAGTGGTCCGGGGGGGGGGACGGTCTCCACGCGTCGTCAGTGGTCCGGGGGGGGGGGCGGTCACCACGCGTCGTCAGTGGTCCGGAGGGGGGACGGTCGCCACGCGCCATGTGCCCACCTTGCAGCGTAACGGTGCCGGCGGCCGCGCGGTGGCCCATACCGGTGGGCAGCATCATGTTCCACACTCGACACCGCCGCCGATACGAGGTCGCCGGATCACCGGCGAGGTGGGCAGACGTAGAGGCCGTGGGGGCTGAGGTCAGTGTCGGCGTCGTGTGGTCGTTATGAGCTGGCGGGCGGGCTCAGATCCGGTCTGTCCAGCTGAATGGCTACAGGCGGCAATGCACTCGACTTCGGTGTCCAGTGGTGCAGTGTTGCTGATTGGTACTTTCAAGGGTGGTAATACACCTGTCGTATGACGTGGTAATTCACCTGTCGTATGACGTGGTAATACACCTGTCGTATGACGTGGTAATACGCCTGTCGTATGACGTGGAGTACGTGGAGCAGATACGCTCGCTGTATCCGCTCTGTATCCGTGTATCCGCCCGCTGGGCGTGAGTCAGCTTCCGCCAACGGTCGACAGGTTGCGTCTTCGGGCCGCCGTTGGGTGAGCGGGTGCTGTATCAAATAGCTGTCGTGTACGGCGCGGATGCTCCCGAACCCAGTACTGCTTATTAACGTGAGTGTAGAGGAAGATTACCTACCCTTGTCTTTTTAACGGCTGTATTTAACATTTTCATGGTTTTCTGATGCCGTAATGCATTGGATTCGCTTCAAGTTTCTTAGTTGTACTTGCAAGGTGCTTATATGCATACTTAATGGTCAGGATTATCAAAGGACCGTGCAATATTACATCGAAACAGGCTCGGTTTGTAACACAACAGCCCGAGTGTCTGAAGTGTCGTAGGATCTTGCTTTTGCGAAGCAAAATGCACAGACGAACGCCGTCTGTCTCAAACGATGGCAGTGGTGTCTCAGGTGCTGGATTTATTCACATTGCTAATGCATTGAAAACCATGCGCTGATGCATTTGCATCATGCATACACTTTCGGGTTGTGCTATATGACTATTCGTTAATGTTTTAGTGTCGTCTGCTAATGTGGTGCCTGGTGAGAGTCAAGGAAATCATGGGGCCCAAGCCTTTACAAGAAGCACAGAACACCAGCCGTCCTCTTCTGTTCGTTTCTGTGCACACAGGGCTCGGCTTCCGGCTGCTGCTATTGTCGCTGGTCGGTGAGGTGGCCCCGCACTTGCTTTGCTTCATGAACCGTCCTGCGCGACGTACTACGTACTGCCACTATAAGATGCCCGCACATACAGACAAGGTAGTGAAGCGGTTAACGCATCCGCGTTAACCACTGCGCGTCTGGAAAACGAGGGATACGGGGTTCGATTCCCCGCGCCCGCCCTTCCTGCAAGGGTGAGAGGCAGGCGACGCCATATAGCCTCAGCAGCTGAGTGCGCCGTAAAGCTCCAATGACACACCGCATGCAGACTAGCCCCGGGGCGTGCCCGGCGTTGCCCTGTAACACGCTTGGCGCGGGCCCGTAGCGGGAGCACGTCTGGTGCGTCTCTCCTGTCGCGTGGTCCTGGATAATTGTGCCCACGTGGTCGGCATAGTACGTGCCGGTTGGTGGCGGCCGTTGTTTGTATGGTCGGCCCGTGTTTATTGTGATCCGGCCGCCGCGGCCCGGCTGGGCACCGCCCCGTGCGGGCCATACGGCCGCGGCCCGCCCCGGGCCACACCGCCGCGGCCCGGCTGGACACCGCCCTGTGCGGGCCATATGGCCGAGACCCGCCCCGGGCCACACCGCCGCGGCCCGGCTGGACACCGCCCTGTGCGGGCCATATGGCCGAGGCCCGCCTCGGGCCACACCGCCGCGGCCCGGCTGGACACCGCCCTGTGCGGGCCATATGGCCGAGGCCCGCCTCGGGCCACACCGCCGCGGCCCGGCTGGACACCGCCCCGTGCAGGCCATGCGGCCGCGGCCCGCCCCGGGCCACACCGCCGCGGCCCAGCTGGGACACTGCCCCGGGTGACGCCTGTCCCGGCCCAGCGGCCACCGTCGGCCGCCGCCGGCCGGCACAGGCGTCACACCGCGCCCCTGACTGGGCCCTTGCGAGCAGTGGACGCTGAACGGGTGTGCAGCCGCAGTGCTGGAAATGTCACTTGGCGGCAGTTTTCGTTTGTGAATTTGCGAAGGGTTGGTTGTTTTCAACGGGGGACATGGGCAAGTTGGGATTGGAATAGCCATCGTTTCATTGGGGTTTGATGCTGTAAGTAATGTTCACGGCTGTTCTCTGGTGCCGACAGCCCGTGACAGACACACGGCGTGTCACTCTGTACCATGGGCTTTGCAAAATAGATGTCGATAGCTCATGTGTGTTCATACCTGTTCACTTTGCCTTCGATGAACCTGCATTGGTGTTGTTCTTCGTAGCTCTTATCTACTATTTAAGTATCTTACGCAATTACGTCTGGTGTAATCGTGCTTTAAAAGTGACGCTCACTGCGTTGTTACGGGACGGCGCCCAGACATTGCCCTCGGTTTGTTTCAGTCCAGTCGTAAGTCTCAATCGAGCAGGCAAGCAAGGTACCATTTTGCTGGACACTGTTGGCCAATTTTAGGCGGCACACATTTGGATCCCAATATAGCGGTATATATGGATCCCAAAATAGCACAGCGACGGGTGTGGCAATACTATGGGTCGCCATGCCGTATTCCAGTTCTGCGTCGATACGGCTGACCGGCTGCGGCGAGTTTGACCCATCACGCTCACTGTCATGCCTGTCCACGGATGGCCCTCCCCACGCCTTTGTCAAAAACTGCAATTAACGTATCAGAATCGTAGCAGTTGTTCAATTACTGGAAACACCGCTGAGAATGGCTGTTATGGCACGTCACATCAAGCTAAATGCAACGGGCATGCATTCATCAATGTCATTCATCCGTTCATGCCGTCATTCATTTGTTCACTCACTCATTCTGCCCGTCATTGATTGGTTCAAGAACAGGCAGGGAAAATGGACTATGGAGGTTTGGCACTGTCAGCAGTCGTCGCATCATCTGATGACGACTGCACGTGTCGCCAGGGGACCTACTCGGGCGAAGGAGCTTTACTTGATGGCTTGCTTCGCGGGGTTGAGAATGACGTCTTCTCGTCTGAATCTGATGGGGCAAGCCTGAACCGTGTCTGAGCCTTAGTGTGGTCGGTGGTCGGTGCCTGAGTGTACGGGATCTGAGTGTGCTGCTGCGTAAGTCACGGCAGCCCGGGTTGTCCGGTGTGCGTCCTGTGTCTGTTCCTCCGCGTGCGCCTGGATTGTCCGGTGTGTGTCTCGTGTCTGCTCCCCGCGTGCGCCTGGATTGTTCGGTGTGCGTATCGCGTCTGTTCCTCCGCGTGCGCCTAGATTGTCCGGTGTGCGCCTCGTGTCTGCACCTCCGCGTGCGCCGGGAGTGCGGTCCACCCAGGATGCCCTGCGTTCGTCGGGGATGCGCTGTCTGGGTGCAGCCCGGGCGCACTTAAGGCATCGCGTGCCACCGCGCCGCACCCCGCGTCAGCCCGGCGCCTGCCCTGAGCTCCACGGTCGGCGTGCGGCACCGTCTGCGCCGTCTGCGCCGCGCGGTTCTGTCGCGGTGGCAGCCGACCGGGCCGCGCCGGCCCGACGCGCGGCGCCGCCATCGATTCCGGGAAAGGTGGCCGGGCGTCCCCCGCCCCGCCCGGCCTGGCTGGGCGCTGCGTGTGGCCGACGCTGCTGGCCGGCGGTCCGCCTGTTGCGCGGCCTGGCCAGGCGGCCCGCGGCCGGGTCCCGTGTCGGCGGCATAGCTGCAGCAGGGAGGACTGCACTGGTGGTCGCGTCCAATGGGTGGGGCTTCCGGCTGGGTGTGGGAGCGAACCTGAGTGGGGGGACGTGGCACATTCCCCCCACTCACGCGCTCCCCATGCATCTCGCGGCCGTCGCTGACCGCTCTGCTCCGTTACAGGGGACCCGGCGAGGGCTCGACACGGCGGGCTGCTGGCGCGGCTGGCCCCGCCGGCGGGCGAGCCGGCGCCGCCCGACGCCGCCGACGGGCCGGCCGCCGAGCCGGTCGGCAGCTCCAACGGGCCCGACCTGCTTACCATGCAGGCGCGCATCCCGTACCAGTTCCGCGAGCCGGCACAGGCGCCGCTGCGCAAGCTCAGCGTCGACCTCATCAAGACGTACAAACACATCAACGAGGTGAGCCTGGCCGCGCGCCGCCGGCGGGCGGGTGGTGTGTCTGTTGACGCGTGCAGCTACTCGGATCGTTGGCGTCGTCGCGCGGTAACCAGCCGGGGCTAGTGAAAGTCCTCGGTGGCCGGAGCCGGAAGCCCTGAGTGGAGCGGAAGTGTGAGATGGCCGGCGATCTGCTGCGGTCGGGCCTTTCGAGGGGCGGCGCCGGCGCCTCGCGAACGCGAGGCCCGCGCTCCCTCCGGTCACGGCTCGGCGCCCGTCCGGGCGACGCGCCGGCGCATGGCGCGACAGGTGGCCGGGTGGAGGCCGGCGGACGCGTCGCCGCTGGCCGCTCACAAGTCGCTGCGGCGCGCCGAAGGTGGGCCGCCGCTGAGGTGGAATGCAGCGGCCTGCACGCGTGCTTTTACGGTGCGTCCGCTGCCGCTGTGGTGTCGGGCCGCCGGGGAGAAGGGCTATCCGCTTTGGATAGTCGTGAGAAATTTTGTTGTTTTTTGTGCTGTTGAGGTCGTTTTCTTCATTTAGTCACCACTTGACACCAAATCCGTCGTCATTCATGAATTCACTCTACAAGCGCACGCATTGACGGTACACCGGCTGCCCCACCGCGCCCTGAACGCCTGGCCGCCGGATTCCGGCGGACGAGTCCACCGTGGGCGGCGGGGGAGGCCGCTGCCGCCGCGGATCAGCCGGCGTCCGGCGCTGACAGGCCGCCGGGCCGCCCGGCCGGAAAGCGCGCCGCGCCGCCGCGCCGCCCGCGCCGCCGCGCCGCCCGCGCGCGCGGCCGGCGTCTCAGCACGTGACGTCACGGCGGCCGGCCGTCAGCTGTTCGGACGCGCGGCTTCAGCGGGCTCCGCCCGACCCCGGCCGCGTTGGGCGCGGTGCGACGCTATCGAGCGGCGCCGGCGGCGGCGCCGCGCGTGGTCGGCCGCAGCGCACCTGGACCTCGAACGGCCGCGCGCCAGGCTCCGGGCCGGACAGTAGGGCCGGAGCTGCCTGGCGCTCAGCGACGGCCCAATTGCGTCTGTTTTGCAGGCGGTCGGCGGCGGCGCGGCATACTGAGAAGCGCCGCCGCCAGCGCATCCGTCCTGCGGCCAGCGGCTTTGTGGCGCGGCCGGCGGCGCGCCTTTGTGTCGGGTCAGCCGGCCGCCGGCTGAAGGTCGCCAGCCCGCAACAAAGACCGGTCCTGTTGAGGTGCTGCGCCGCGCCGCGCCGCCCGACCGGGCGGAGGCGCCGCTGACGCCGCCCTGACGTAGCGGTGTGACGTCACACACTTGTGACGTCACTGTGTGACGTCACGGGCATAGGCGGGCTCGGCGGCGCCGGTCGCACACCACCTCGGATGCGTCCGCCCGGCGGAGACCGCTGACCTGGGGTCACGACCTGGTCCGGCCCGGCCTGCCGCGGCTTGTGCCGGGTGGGGGACGATGCCCACCGGGCGACGACCTCGGGAGTTGGCGGGATCGCGGCCGGTCCGAATGAATGGTTGTTTTGCATGGGGCGGTGTGGCATTGAACAAGCAGGTCAGTGGCGTCGGAAGTGGGCCAGCGGGCCGCCGGACGACTGCACGCTCCAAACGGGCCGGAAGTGACACCGACCCAATGACAACGAAGCTGCTGTTGGACCTACCCTGGCGGCCAGAAGTGGCGGGTTACAGCACAAAAAAAATGCGTGGCAAGCGCGCGGTGACGTTTTTGATGACTCGCCAGTTTTCTGGATGCGTTGTCGGCAAAACCCACCGCTGTGGGCTAGCCCAGTCATTCGAGATGGCGACTTCGCGCCTGTTTGTTTGCCCGCCTGCAAAATGTACAGTTTTCTTGCGTGCATGACATGGCATGACATTCTCATAGGCACGGAGCGCACAAAATGCGTAAGTGAAAGGTGTGTGCGTAAGGGCATGAAGTGCAGCAAGCCGACAATGCCTCCTGGAATAACCAACGCAAGTCTAAGTAGGGAGGCAGGGGGTCTGAGCCTTTACTTTCTGGCAGTTCAACATTGGTCCCATGGACGTCGATCGGAAAGAAACAACCTTAAATGGCCGCTGTAGTTGAAGCACCCTTAAACCCAGATACTATCGAAGTGACCTTAAATGGCAGCTGTAGTCGTAGCACCTCTAAACCCAGATACTATCGAAGTAACCAGAGACGGCTATCGTGCCCCCTCCCCCAACTTGGGAAGGCTTTCATTGCCCCAGGCGCTAGCCCCTGTAACTGACGGTGAGTAACGGGCGTGGGCAATGGCGGTGTTGCCACTACCCGGGTTAACACATCAAAGCGCACGGGGGGGGGGGGGGGGGCGCAAAATGACCACTGCAGTCGACGCGCCCGAAAACTCCAATGAACAACAACAAAGAACAAAAGCGCACGGGACACCATTGTGTGCTCGCAGGCGGCCCCATGTTTTGGCCAGTTACTGAAGATAGCTTGATGTACGCGGGGAAGATCCGTTTCATCCTCGAGCTGATTGCAGCTGTCCGGCCTTTCATCGTTGAGCCGTGTTCTTGCCCTAGGCTTCAGATGTAGCCGACTAGGTCAAGTCCACGGCGGAATGTTGCCGTGTATCCGTGGCGTGGTGGTGCTCGAGCCTCCGGTTGTAGCGTTCTAGAGTGTAGATCACCTGCACTCGTGAACGTGGTCTGCATTCACGTAAATGCCCGCGTGGTAGGCATGAGGACGAGGCCAGCCTCGGCTTCTCGAAGCTGGTGTTCCCTCGCAAGGACCTTGGGTTTGGCTTCTGTATTTGGACCACTGTTATGGCCGGGCTTGGCTCGGGCTCCGACTTCGGGTCATTTTAAGCGGTCGGCTTTGGAGTTGGGGCTCGGGCTTCTACTCTGTGTCATTTTCATCAGCTGAGTTCAGCTTCGGATTCATTCGACCTTAAACTGCTGACCTAACTTTTGACGGGATTTTGCAATGCACGTCCGACTTAACTTCACAAAAATAGCCTTTTCTTTCCTGCTACCCCAGCCTACCACACAGCTTTTCGTGACTGGGACGCATATATGACTGAAAGTAAAAAACCAACCGGTCCTTCTCAGGACCAAGTAATACCTTACGACCGCCGGAGAACGAGCTGTACGACACGTTGTTCACGTGATAAGTTACGAGACGAGGACGATGGTCTAAAATAATCCCCAGCTGCTATGCAAATACCTGGTCCCAATCACTCCACAAAACCCTACTATTCTCTACTGATCCCACTGAGCTTTAGCAGGCGGAAAAAGATTTTAGTTCCTCAAAACAGCATGGTATACTGAATGCGGTTCGGCCTTCCGCCCCGTGATTTTTAGGTGGGTACTGCCTTGGTTTCGTGTTTGGTAAGTTCGGCTTGGGCTTTGCGTTTACAAAGTCCGAAAGCCGCTGATTTCGGATTCGGCATGTCGTTTTAAGAATTCACCGGCTCCAGCTCCAGCTCCAGCTCCAGCTCCAGCTCCAGCTTCACAGCTTCGAACTTCAAGGTCACTAGCCTCGCTTTCATTTTCGGCGTCAGCCATTGCCCTGGCTTTGGATTCTGCCCTGGTGCTAGAAGCGTGGCCTCGTCCACATGACTGCCGTGCGAGGACCTTCCATTGTGAGGCTCAATCCAACAGCACGGTCGGTGACGATGCAGGGCGGCGCCGAGAAGCCAGCTCGAACCAGCTGTGTGGCGGATGACGGAACATGCAGGAGATGTAGCTGGTCGTCTCGCCAGACGGACTCGCAAGTGACGCGGGTCGGGCTGTAGTTTTAATGAGGAGCCGCCGACTACAGTGCAGCGCCTTGTCGTCCGGCTCTGCCATGGCGATCAGCGGCGCCGATTATGTCTTTGGTTATGGCCGGTTCCTGTTTTGGTTCTGGAGTAGAACACGGGTGGTGACGCGTGACTGTAGACGTGTGGTGCGTGCCGTTGGTTCATGGCAGGGGTACGGCGCCGCCGTCGGTTCATAACGCGAACGTGGTTCCGCTGTTGGTTCATGGCACGGGTGTGGCGCGCTCTGTGGATTCAAAACACGGATGTAGTGCCGCCGTTGGTGCATAACACGTGTGTGGTGCCGCTGCGGGTTCATGGCACGGGTGGGGTTCGTGCTGTCAGCTCCTAATGCGGACGTGAGCGGGGATGGGACGGGTAAGGCGTCGAACAGGTCTGGGAGACCTACCCCGTTCGTTTGAGGTCTTTCGATTAGTGCGGTGTCACAGTTTTTGGTGACCCGTGTTCCAGTTGTTGGCGACTTTTGTGGCAGGGAACATGAACCACCCGCGGCTGTGGCAGCTTATGGCGTACCTCCTGCCTTTTGGCCATGAGACCGACCGCCATCGCTCAGTTGCCGTATTCTCGTTCGTGAAGACTGCGGCTCCTGTGTGGGGTGGTTTTGGCCGGTCTCTGGGCGCCCGAGGTCGGTCTCCGGGGTGCCTGAGGCCTGTCTCTGGGCGCCCGAGGTCGGTCTCCGGGGTGCTTGAGGCCTGTCTCTGGGCGCCCGAGGTCGGTCTCCGGGGTGCCTAGGCCTGTCTCTGGGCGCCCGAGGCCGGCCTCCGGAGTGCCCGAGGTCGGTCTCCGGGCACCCCAGGGCGATCTCCGGGGTGCGGAGACCGGTATGTGGGGCCGGCTGTAGCAGGGGTGTGGGCGGGGCATGTTCGGTGTGCGTGTGGTGCTGTTTGCCGGCCGGGGCTCGTCTGAGAGCAGGTCTGTGCGGCCGCTCCTCGGCCGCAGCCCGGCTGTGACGCACTCCCCTGCTCCGTCAGGTCTACTACACGACGAAGCGCCGCCAGCAGAGCCAGCGGGACGAAGGCGGCCACAAGAAGGAGCGTCGGCTCTACAACGACGGCTACGACGACGACAACCACGACTACGTCATCAAGAACGGCGAGAAGTTCCTCGATCGGTACGAGATCGACTCGCTTATCGGCAAGGGCTCTTTCGGCCAGGTGAGTTGGCAGCCGCTGCCGGGTAGGGCCAGTTGTGTTCCTTGAGGCCCGGTGACCGGAAGGGTGCCGTGTGATCCGGAGTGGTCCATGTGATCCGTGGTGTTTCCTGAAACCTCATGGTGTGAAGTGTGATGTTCAGAGAGCCGCGACCGGCTGAGCGACGTAGGCGACAGGTGGTGCTTTAAGTCGCCTTTATTCGTCCAGCGGCGTGTCGTGAAACCCAAATTATCATCTTCGTCGTTATCATATTCATCCAGCTGGTCGGGTGCGGCTGACAGTGCACTGAAGTACACTAACACTTCATGAGTCGTATGTTAAGTCTTCGGGGCGATTAAGACACGGAAGGCATGGGCTCTTATTTCTGAGTTATGAAGCTACGCTGTGGTCAGATAGACTGGTAAGGGACGGGAAATCGGGATACTGGTAATCTGGCAAACGCCGGCAAGACTGATCATCTTACAATCAGTTTGCCGTAGTAACCCGGCCTCCGAGTTTTATCCCCCATGTCAGCCCTCCCCTAATGAGCCCGCACAGGGAGTCACACGAGACGGCGTCCATCCCTTAGTCATGGTAGTCAGGAGATGGTCGTCCATGCGGAGGTGTCCCGTGGGAATTTATTTCGCCTGGGATGGTGCAAAATGCTCGCGAACGTACGTACGAACGGAAAACGTCCACTCTAGTTTCCTAGAGAAGGGACGTCTTGGCATCGGCTGCATGTATCAGCACTACGCGCTCGTGTGGTCGAAATCGTTGCATTGGAGGCCTTTTTCGGCTGTCCTGCACTGCTACCTTTGTGGCTGGCTGTGACGCAGTTGTCGACAGTGGTGACATGCATTGTAAACAAAAATAGCAGCAAGAGATCCAGGCGGCCGCGGTGATCACCATCCCGTGCGTGTGCGTGATCGGCAGGTGGTGAAGGCGTACGACCACGAGGAGCAGTGCCACGTGGCCATCAAGATCATCAAGAATAAACGGTGCTTCCTCAACCAGGCGCAGATCGAGGTCCGCCTGCTGGAGATGATGAACCGCGCCGACTCCGACAACCAGTACTACATCGGTGAGACGACAAGCGCGCCGCGGCTGGAGTGGCGCCCCCTCCTCCGCCGGACCGGGCGCGGCCGCTGACGTCCGGCGGCCAGCGGCCAGCGGCCAGCGGCGCAGTAGTGGGCAGTGCGTAGTTCTCGCGGTCGATGATGCGCGCGAGCCGGCGGTCGCCAGAGGCCGAGACGCGGCGCCCGCGGCGATAGGTTGCACGTCGGTGTGGAGCGCGCCGGACCTTGGCGCGCGCGGGCGGGTGAAGGCGTGGGCGAGGCAGAACGCGTGACGCTGCCGTCGGTGCGTGCGGGCGGAGCGGGGGCGGAGGCCGTGGGCTTTACCACTGATGCGGTGAGACCTGTCGGCCGCAGCGGACTGGCGTGGGCACGTGTCCATTCACACGAGATGTGCGCTAGCCTCCGGCTCTCTGGGGTGGTATGCGGGGTGTCGACCGTTCTTGCCATGTGCTTGGCAACCGGAGAGCGTGTCAGCTGGTGCCCTCCGTAAGCCATATTCCGAGTAAGCTCGCCCTGCGCCCGGGTGTCTGCCTCGTAGCGCGGTGGTTCGAGCGACGAAGGGCGGAGGTAGACATCGGTAGCTAATTCCGATAATGCCGGCTGAGACAGCCAGCAATCGTCTCGCCGCGTGGCCGCGACTGACCGCCTGTTAGCTGGCTCGTAGCCGGCCGTCGTCGCCGGGCCGCCGGACCGCCGGGCCGCCGGCGTCGGGCCTGGCGACGGCCGGACGAGCCCGGGACGCGGCGAGGCGTGAGCGGGTGGAGCCGGCGCCGGCCCGGTCGTCCGCCAGGAATGTGACCGGACCTGGGGTCGTCGGCCGCGCGCTGCGCCCGCCCCACGGCGGCCTCGCTCATCGACACGGACAAGCGGTCGCCGCGGCGTCAGGGGTCGCCAGCGGCGCCCGGCCGCGCGGGGTCAAGAGTGGGAGCGGGGGCTGGTCGCCAGCGGCGCCTGGCCGCGCGGGGTCAAGAGTGGGAGCGGGGGCTGGTCGCCAGTGGCGCCCGACCGCGCGGGGTCAAGAGTGGGAGCGGGGGCTGGTCGCCAGTGGCGCCCGGCCGCGTGGGGTCAAGAGTGGGAGCGGGGGCTGGTCGCCAGCGGCGCCCGGCCGCGTGGGGTCGAGAGTGGGAGCGGGGGCTGGTCGCCAGTGGCGCCCGGCCGCGTGGGGTCAAGAGTGGGAGCGGGGGCTGGTCGCCAGCGGCGCCCGGCCGCGTGGGGTCAAGAGTGGGAGCGGGGGCTGGTCGCCAGTGGCGCCCGGCCGCGTGGGGTCAAGAGTGGGAGCGGGGGCTGGTCGCCAGTGGCGCCCGGCCGCGCGGGGTCAAGAGTGGGAGCGGGGGCTGGTCGCCAGCGGCGCCCGGCCGCGTGGGGTCAAGAGTGGGAGCGGGGGCTGGTCCCTCGGCGTGAGATTATCCCAAATTGCTTGTCTGCTGATGAGAGATTTGCGGTACTGATGAATGCGTTTTGTATGCCCCATGTGTCTGCGCGACTGTAACGGAGGGCATTCAGCGGTGTCGGTATTTATTTCCGACGGCATAATCTGTGGCAGTCATTTGCTGTGGAGTCACTCACAAGCCCAGAATCAACTCCTTTTCATGCCATTGACCTCCGCTGGCGAGTGCTCTCCGGGCGCGTGATCCCCCAGCGCGGACGAGTGTCTCTCGAGGGCCGTGTACCGAGCGCTTGTGCCGCGGCCGGCCCCGTCCCCGACTGCGGCCGCTCGCTGCGCCCGCTACCGCTGACTGGCGCCCGTGCCGTTGCAGTGCGCCTGCGCCGACACTTCATGTGGCGCAGCCACCTGTGCCTGGTGTTCGAGCTGCTGTCGTACAACCTGTACGACCTGCTGCGCAACACCAACTTCCGCGGCGTGTCGCTCAACCTGACGCGCAAGTTCGCGCAGCAGCTGTGCCGCGCGCTGCTCTTCCTGGGCACGCCCGAGCTGAACATCATCCACTGCGACCTCAAGCCGGAGAACATCCTGCTCTGCAACCCCAAGCGCTCGGCCATCAAGATCGTCGACTTTGGCAGCTCGTGCCAGCTGAACCAGCGGGTGAGCGGCCGGCGCGTGCTGCCGGCTCCGGCTTCGGGGGCTCCAGCTCAGATGTGGATGCATGTGTTCTGGCGATGTCTGACGCTTTTTGGAATGTCTTTGTTTTATCGTAGACAAGTTGAGAAAGTCTTGCGTCCGTCGTAAGGCGGCACGCACGCCAGTGTACATCAGCGACTGTGCCATAACCGGCGAGGCCATGCAGCGCGCTCCGATTCACTCCGATAATTGCTAGCTGACATCAGTCCGGAGAACAGGGCATCGCTACTGAGCGTGGACTCCGGTCTAGAGTTCCGTACGGTGGCCAGCTGCCGCACAAGTGCACAGTGCCTCTCATCTGACGCGCCGCACCCCGCTCGCCAGATGTACCAGTACATCCAGTCGCGGTTCTACCGGTCGCCGGAGGTGCTGCTGGGCATCCCGTACGAGCTGGCCATCGACATGTGGTCGCTCGGCTGCATCCTGGTCGAAATGCACACCGGCGAGTCGCTCTTCAGCGGCGCCAACGAGGTACGTCGAGCCCGGCGACCCCTGGCGCCTCGCGCCGCCCGCCTGGGGCTGCCGTCCGGGACAAGCTGCGACCTCCGGCGGCCGACGTGACGCGGCCGGCGACGGCCCGCGGTGCGGTTGTCGGCTCGCCGGTTACTGTCGTGTGACGCGGCCGGCGACGACCGCGGTGCGGTGTCGGCTCGCCGGTACTGTCGTGTGACGCGGACGGCGGCGGCCGCGGCGCGGTGTCGGCTCGCCGGTACTGTCGTATGACGCGGACGGCGCGAGCCGTGACGCGCTGTGACGCGGACGGGATGGACCCTGACGGAGCGCGACGTCGCCGATAGCGACAGCGACGCGTGCCAAGCTTCGGTGGCCGGTGGGTGGGCAGCCATGTCGCGCGGAGCGGGCGTGACGCACGGGGAGCGTCGCCTTGAAGGTACGCGTCCCCAGCGGCGCCCAGCTGTGGAGGCGGCTGAGCTGTAATGTGGGTGTGACACGACGGGGCTGCGAGCTGTGACGCGGGTGTGACGCGACCAGGTCGACGGGGCCGGCTGAGCTGTGACGTGGGTGTGACGTGACAGGGTCGACGGGGCCGACTGAGCGTGGTGCCTGAGCCGGGTTTGTTATGGCGGGCTTACGCGTCGGAGCGGGGCCGTGTGAATTGTCGAGCCGTACAAATGGTCGCTGACACTAGTATTGCAAGTGTGTTTCAGTTTCAAAAAGCATGCGGCGATCGCATCATGGATCGCCGCGCCCTATCTAGAGCAGTGTTTTACGTCAATGCTGTCCCTATTTACGGGGAGCGCCTGCGTGCCATGCTTTCAGTATCAATGATGAGCATTGAAGTAACCGGTAGTCAGATCATCGTGAGAATGAGGTCATCAACGATGGGCACTGTATGACAGTCGTGCAGTTGATGCGCCCTAAAGCACAAATAACCATCCAGCCAACCGAGGCCATCGCGAACAAATCTCCACCTTTACCCGTCCTGTGTTAGCCGCCTTCTGACCCCGACTTCCGTCCGGCAGGTGGACCAGATGAACAAGATCGTCGAGGTGTTGGGCATGCCGCCCAAGGCGATGCTGGACCAGGCGCCGAAGACCCGCAAGTACTTCGACAAGCTGCCGGACGGCACGCACGTGCTGAAGAAGGGCACAGCGGAGAAGTATCGGCCGCCGGGCTCGCGCAAGCTGCACGACATCCTGGGCGTGGAGACGGGCGGTCCGGGCGAGCGCAGGCTCGGCGAGCTGGGCCACAGCGTGGCCGACTACCTCAAGTTCAAGGACCTCATCCTCAAGATGCTCGACTACGACCCGAAGACGCGCATCACGCCCTACTACGCGCAGCAGCACAACTTCTTCAAGCGCACGAGCGACGGCAGCACCAACACGGGCGGCTCGAGCGGTACCAAGCCCGGCGCTGGAGAACGGCGTCGCCAGCCCGGCCGTCCGGCGCGCGCCCGGTATGTGACGCCCGACGCGTCCGGCGCCGCGGCGGGCGCTCCGCTCCCTGCCCCGGCGCTCGGGCTGTGGGAGGGGAGGGGGGCAGTCACGCTTGCTTCCCCTGTTCCGGCCTTCGGGTGCGGTTCGACCATAGCTGTGAACGTATCCTGTCGCGCCAGTGACGCGTCGTTATCAGTGTTATCAGTACGCCGCATGGATCGTTTCTATTCTCTCCTCGTAGCGAAGCGATTGTGTCTTGCCGCTCTGGGCCGGCCGTGTCCGTTCTCCACGCTTCGCGGCGTACTTCTGAACCGCTGCATGCGCCGATCGTTCGCTTTCCGCTCCCCCCGTCCAGGCCGTCCCCGTGTCCTTGCAGTCTGAAAGGCCTGTATTGGTTGTCTTGGTGCCCCCCTAGCAGTGAGCCAGCGGCCCGTTTGGTTGCACGGGCGGCTCCCTCGTCATTCGCCACATATTGTGTTGAAGTTGTCAGTGCCTGACGCTGGCAGACATATCCGTTGGCTCGTGCGCCGCCCGCGGTTGCGGACGCCGCGTCTACCGGGTGCCGCGGTGCGCCGTCCGCGCTGCCCTTCCGTGCGTCTCGGCCGCCGAGCGACCCTGCTGACGTGTTGTGCCCGTTCGCAGGGTCCGTCCGGCGGGCGTGCGCGCAGCGACCCCACCCACCAGCACGCACACGCGGCGCTGCTGCAGGCCGGCTTCTGCGCGCCGCCGGCCGCCGCCATGGAGTGCGAGTCGCCCGCTGGTGTACCGGGCCGGCGGCGCGGCGCCCCGGCTGGCCCGCCCGCCCGGCTACCACGGCGCGCCGGCCGCGCCGCCGCCGCCCCGCCAGCCGCCGCCTACCCGCTCACACCACCCGCACCCGCACCACGCGCACCACGCGCACCGCTTGCGAGCCGTGGAGCCGGCGCCGCTCTCGGCGGCCGCCCGCTCGCCCGACCCGCTGTACGTGAACACGGCGCCGGCAGAGGGCGCGCCTCAACATGCAGCTGGCGGGGCTACCAGCCGGCGCCGCCGCCGCCCGGCGCTGCCGCCGCCGCCACCGCGCACTACGTGAACGCGGGCTTCCTGGTGGGCGCGGCTGTCGCGCCGCCGGCGAGCACCGGCGCCGCGGGCGCGGACCCGGCGCGGGAAGGAAGCCCAATGTTGGGCGTGTGCGCGCAGCCGAGTCCACTGGCGAGTCATTGATGCTGAGCGCCCGCTAGCAGGACTTGGGTACTGTGTCCGCGGCCGCCCGCTTCGGCCGCCAGCGTTGGCCCGCCCGCGCCGAGCGCTCGCCCGACCCCGCACCGCCATCGCCATACTGTACATGCCGTGTCTCGATCTCATCCTCATCTGGGCCGGTGCGCTGCGGGCTGACGGGGGCTGGTGGCGCCGCCCGACGGCGAGACGCGCACTGCGACCTCGGCCGGGCGCCACCCGATTATGAAATACTTGTGATACGTATGCGTAGAAAGCGTGATGACGGCCACTGCCTGGAGCCGGTCCGGCGGGGGCGTCCCCGGGGCCGGCAGCAGGGAGCGTACAGCATGGGCGGACTAGAGAGAGAGAGCGATCGGGGTGACCCAGCGTAGCTAGCTACTCATGTTTCAGTTCCTAGAGGGCGCGCGCGCCGCCGTCGCCTGGCGCCGTTTTACCACCATCGGACGGGTTTTATGTGGCGGTGTCGCCCGCCGCCTCCGCCGCTGCGGACGGTCTGACCGTCCGGCCGCCGCGTCACCGGGCGTGGCGAGAGCAGGGCGCCTAATTGGTCCTCCCCTGTACCGACGGCCGGCACGACTTTGTTATGCAATCACGCGCGGAACGGTTATTGTACATATTTCAGGAATACAAGGCATGAAATGCTGGCTATCCGACGAGTCGAGCAATTGTTTTCATTCGCTCGGAAAACGATGTGCGGTTTTCATGTTAACCCGAATTTGGACATCGCAATACTGGGCGAAGTGCTCTGACCTAGGCACAACGGCGGCGGTTCCATGACCTGGCTAGACAGAATTAAGGATAAATGCAGTTAAAATTTCTCTAGTTGGAAAAAGGCACAGACAAACTGGTTGTTATACCCAGTTAACTGATTGTTATGCCCAGTTGTTCGGGTCGCGGTTCTGTGTGGAACGGCCCCAGACGCATGGTACGCAGATAATGGCGCAGCGCCTTCGGCAGTCATGGGAAGCATCGTATGTCACCAGGAGGTGCAGAATTGGGAGAGACAGGAAAGTTGATCAGATCTTCACACCAGCCGCTTCAATACGCCGCAGCCAGAGCAACGTTTAGGGCTTGGTTGACTGCTATGTTTTGACAAGCCACGGCACAGCGACGTTGGAATCCGTGATACCAACGCCGGACAGCCACAGACAGGTTCAGGTCATGCTATGTTTTGACAAGACACGGCACAGCGACGTTAGAATCCGTGATTTTAACACCGGCAAGCCATAGACAGGCTCAGGTCGAGTCAGGTCTTGGTGGCCTCTAGCTCAATCTGGTGGCGAAATGTCTTCAGAATAGGACAAGTTTTTGCGTATCTGGCTTCACAAGATGGCCGTCAAAATGCAGAACATCCGATGTGTGATGGCTTCAGTATGTATTAAAAATAAGGTAAAATAACCTTAAAATTTTTAATTTTAAATGTAATGAAAATGTCTAAATTTTTGACAATGATGTATCGAGGAGTGTACTGATGACATAAAACCTGACATTGTACAGTTATGACGCATGTCTTACGTTAAAAGCATTTTCAGTTTTTATATCTCGGCATGGCATACAGTTCTATTGGATTGGCGTGATGTTAAGTTTATCAGCTTTCCTTGTTGAAAGCGCTGGTGAGTGTACATAATTGTAAATTTGGTTGTGAATCCATGTATTGAGCTCCCAAGCATTCCAGCACATTGGCTTTCACAGGAGACCAAGGACAGGAGCTACCGGTCTATTGTGCAACCAAGTACACACTGGCACGCTTAGGGTAGAGCCTGTACAACAAGGTGTACTTGGTTTGGGTACTTATCACATGAATTATCAAACTGAGAGGTTTATGTTGCAACTTATGTTAAGTGCCCGTGTCTTTGCCTCTGGTTCCTGAAGTAAAATTATAGGGTACAAATTACATACCATGTTAAAACAACAGCATGTTATGTTTCCCACCCATCTATAACCTCTTCCTGCAAGCTATTCATGTCATGTCAAGGCAGTGAAACATCAAAACCTTTATCAGCCTGGCCATTTGATGGCCTCAGAGGCACCAGCATGGTTCTGTCACTTGTGCCTAAATCAACAATAATTGGCTGGCATGGTGACTCCAGAGGCACCCAAGTAGACTGCCCCCGCTGAATTTGACCTTGTTGGTGAGGGTAATAGGGGCTACCTCATTCGGAGTTCTAGGGGCTCTGGGTACCCTACCAGGACAGGTAGCACCATAGCCACCACAGCATGATGGAGCTATGAGCCATCCTTCTCAGACTTGCTGGCATTGAAGGTAGGTTAGCTGGACCAGCAAATGAAGATGCAAACAGGGGATGCTTGACTCAATGTGATTCCAGCTCCTCAGGACCAATTTGACTGCATAATACTGCACAGTTTATAGGGAGTCAATGTATGAAGGTACTAAGCACAAATGCAGATCAGTTCCTTAGTAAAAGGAATGATTTGTGGATGTTGACTTATGACAGCAAGCCAGATACACTTTTGACCCATGCCCTCCCCAAAGCCCAGAAGCTTCCTATTTCACCATCACTCCCATTGATATATTGGTGCACTCTGTGCACAAACTTAAACCTGTCTCTGGCCAACTTGACATGTGGTGGCCAACCTACTAAATGTCACTGAACATGCATATGGGCCAAGTACCCTGGAGTGAGTATGGATTAAGAGGGCCTTAGGCTGGAAGGACATATTGATACTTGGCTGCATATACAGGAGTTTATCAGGCAACATGCAAGGCAGTGTGCATCGATTGGAGGGCCTTACTCAGAGAATGTGCAGAACCCAGTTTTCTCACTTGATGGTTTTAGGTGATTTTAACTTGCTTCAGATTGACTAGGGAACCAAGCAGTCATCAGCTCCAGAGAGTCATTCAACTCACTCACTGATAGAGACCATCCAGGGCCATGTTGTGTTTCAGCATGCCCAGCAGCCAACAGGCTACTGGGTGGGTAAAGCTCCAAGTGTTCTGGATCTCATATCCATGGGTAAGGAGGGGATGGTCAGCCAAATGGAATGCCTGTCTGGACTAGGAAGTAGCGACCATATGGTCATAAGGCGCACATTGGTTTGCTACTCTGGGCTGTGAACTCCTCATCCAGGACAGTTGATGCGTGCAAATTACGGGCACCAGGCAGACGTCCTCAGGTTGATAGACCGGTCCCACACGGAAAACCTCAGTCTCGAAGAAACCTTCAAGTTCTTCGAGGAGAAACTTGCCAGGCTCACTGAAGTTTGCTCTGTCCAGAAAGGGGACCAAACCGACAGGACTCGGCGGAAAAAAGACCAAAGAAGAGCATGTACATGAGCCCAAGGGCTATGCAGCTGAAGAAGAGTAATAAAAAACTGGAAAGACTATGGCGTACATACACACGGACGCAGGATGCTCTAGACAATGCCAGGTTTGTGCGGTGTCGCAATGACTAGGAAGTTTACCAGAAACCTTCGGAACGAGTATGAAATGAAACTGGTAGCAAAGCTCAAAAGAAACTCCAAGGCCTTTGGGAGATGCGCCGACTCAAGACTATGCACAAGGTGCAGGGTCGAAGACCTTTTTGACCGTGATGGAGTGTTAACCAGCAGCAGCCAAGGAAATGCCAAAGTTCTCTGCAAATTCTCCGCCAGCGTTTTCACGGACGAGGGGGCGAGGGTAGCGCGTCGTCCGCGAAAGCACAAGGACACGAGGTAACTGTGGGAGTAAATTTATTTCAAAGGTCCCTCATAGAGCAGCGAAAGAATTTTGGCATAATGACCAGATTGTAGTTGGAACAGCCGACAAGTCAGCCATCTATATAGTCATGGACAAGAAAGAGAATCGGGAGAAGATGGGCGAAGTATTGTAAGACACCTCAAAGTTTGAAAAGATATCCGATGCTCTGAAAGCCGAAGTGAGCAGACACATAGCGAACATGAATACCGTGATTAAGATTATTCACTTTGCCAAAAAAGGGTGTGAGCGTGCTCCAGATTGCGCGTGTGGGAATGTCAAAACTGCCAACAAACCAAGCAACCCAATGAGACCAATCATATCCAAGATCCCTACTCCAACACATACGCTTGCCAAAAGACTAAACGATCTCCTCCATGCATGGACCTGCCCCCTGGATATGGCCTGACGTCAGCCGAGGAGTCATTCGATATTCTTAGAATCAGGCAACCCACTGGTATCCTAGCTTCCATAGATTTTGGAAGTTTATTTACTAATGTCCCCGTGCGCGTGACCATTCGTCCGCAAGGCGGAATATTAAGCGTGGCGCCGTTTGCGCTCATGGTGAATGATATTGGAGACACCCTGCCCGCGCACGCCGGACGTTCGTTGTTTGCGGACGATTTTGTCATTTGTTTTACGGCATCCACTGCGGCATCGGCAGTGCGTCAATTGTGGTAATTTCGCCAAATGGAGCCCCATCAACGGTTTTGCGCTGTCGGCGACAAAGGCAGTGTGCATGCACTTCTGCAACAAGAGGAAACATCGCAGTGACCCTCAGGTGAACCTGCATGGTGGCATTATCCCGATGGTCGATATCTTAAGTGTTTGGGTCTGGTTTTCGATTGCCGTCTTTCCTATGTGGATTACTGTAAGCTTCTCCGCACCAGGTACTAAAAGACCCAGACATCCTGAAGGTGGCTCCACGTATGACGTAGGGGGGAGACCGCAAAGCTTTGATCATGCTGTAGCGGTTGCTGATTAGGCCCGAACTCGACTAAGCATGTGCACTCTACGACTCGGTCCGCGAATGCAGCAAGAAGATGCTGGACAACATTCATCGTCAAGGAATACGCATTGCTATCGGCGCTTTCCGCACGTCACCCGCGACAGGCCTGCTAGTAGATGCCAACGAACCACCAGTGGACCTGAGGCGCCGCTATTCAGCTATGCGGTACACGATCAGGATATACCAGTTTCGCACGCACCCAACGCACGACGCGTCTCCTCCGCAGACCTGGTGAGTTTCTTTTCTGAAGGAATGGTAGGGAAAACACGACCACTTTGTGTATGTTTAAATGAATGTTTCCGCGTCGCTGTAGCAGACATGCACCAAATGCGGCCTCGCGTTCTGTCATGCGCAGAACCATGGCTAGCTTTACCTCCCACGTGTGACACATCACTCACCAGTTTCTCCAAGGGACCTACGCACACTGCTGAGCTGAGGAATGAATTTCAAGAGCTCGTGCAGACGGTCAGCACGCTTCGACGCGGATGGATCTCAAACAAACCGGGGTACCGCATGCGCATTCGTGTTGTCGCAGGGCTCTGAACGGATTGGGTTATCGTCATCGGCGTCCGTTTTTAATGCCGAACTTCCCGCCATCCTGAACTGTCTATACTGTGTTCTGCGACGTAACCTACCGTAATGCACAGTATCTACTGGCTCGCTCAGCTCGGCTTCGAGGATCCAAAGCATGTCGACGGTAAACACCTATCTAGCGCAGATGATCGTAAGCAAACGTTTCAGCCTGCGGCATAGGGGCCAGCAGGTAGCACTGGTTTGGATTCCTAGCCACGTTGGCCTGGTGTGAACGAGTCGGCTGACCAGGCTGCGAAAGCAGCCACCCTGCTGCCGCCCAATGGCGGTGTGCGAGTTCCTGCGAGCGATCTGTACGCATCAATAGAACTGTACGTTACAACAAAATGGCAGACAAGGTGGGATCAGGAGAGCAGCCAGAGCAGGCTCAAATTCATTAAACCTAGGATGGGTCACGGATGGTCCTCGCTTCGCGAGTCGAAAAAAGTGATATCGTTTCGCCCACGTATTAGCCATAGTTACAGCACGCACTGGTGTGTTGGCCAGTCAAAGCACGTACTCGTGTACTGGCCACAGTTATAGCATGCACTCGTGCATTGGCCATAGTCATGGCACGCGCCGAAACGTTCCGACTGAGCAACGCGGCAGGCGCCCCTACATGCGATGGGTGCGGCGAGATTCTCACTATCAGGCGTGCTATGGTGGAATGCGCACGTGTAGTTGCTGACAGGCAATATTTCTTTTGACGCGAAGTTGCCCTGACTTCACTAATAGGTGAACACCCAGGGATCGATCTACATGACGTGGCACTGTTCTTGACCGATCTGTTCTAAACCGATTTTGGAATCTACGTAATGGCATCGAAGGTTGTCAATAATACACATCAGGCGGTCAAACGACTACAAACCACAAACTACTCTTTCTGGACACGGTTCTCACCCTGACAGGAGACGGGGGGGGGGGGGGGGGCGATGCGACGGCCCCGCTCCCACGGTTTCCTGAGAATGCGAATGCGGCATGTTGTGCAGTACGACTCCAATCTTTGATAGTCTCTGGGGCATGCATTGCACGCGTGTTGACACTAAAAAAGCGTCCCTAGCAATCCTGTCTTCAGAAAAGCGATGTTTTTCAAGAACATTGCAAGACGACCCAAGGTCGGCGGGCGTGGCGGGCGGCAAGCGACGATTCTGCGCACCGGGCGCGGAGGGTTGGCTCTGTTGCATGAGCGAAACCATACATCATAAACATAGGTTCCAAATAGATAAAATGACGTGCCACTGACTCGCAAACATTCCTCAAATAATCCTCGAGAAAGTGCATGATCATCCCGATTTACCACCTCTCTCTGGAAACACGCTTGGAAGACTCTTGATTGCGTGCACAACATAATCATCGTGTCGTGACCCTGCCGGTCAGCTGTACCAAAAGTATGGTGTAGCAGTGAGAACACCTCTAGGACGACTCTGCTAACTATGTGTGCGAACTTGAAAGCAAAATTCTTTGTGACCAAAATGTAGCCCAACACATTTACTGCGGGTATGCCGATGATATTTTCGTTGATGTAGGAAGCGTCGAGCACCAGCACAGCGCCACTGAAAAGCATGCAAACGAACTCTGTACTAGAGCTCACCTTCGAGCTCAGCGTGCATCATGAGCTACTTTTTATTGGCGCCTTTGTCAACATTCACGTTAACAAGTCTGCAGTTAACTCACTATTTTCGGAAGCCTACAGATGTGGTAGGCTATTTAAACGGTAATAGCTAGTGTCCTCGGTAAAAAACTAGCGTGATCGGGGCCTTCATAAGGAGAGCCATTTAGTACCGTTCCACGTGGGAATTGCTACACGCAGAGTTTGTGAGACTCGACAGACTGCGGTCAACGCGTTTTCCAGTTCCGACAGTGATGTCGAAATAAAAACATGCAAAACAACAAAAAAGCTTCAATAAAACGGCTAAAAAAAACATGTTTGAACTCTACTATTGTGATGGCATGTCATCATCTTACAAAGTGAGCAACTGCACCATTCAGGGAGTTGCCCAAGACAGTGTGACATGCACCAATACGGCAGATAACCTTCCACTTACCATCTATACAAGAACAGGAAAAACAGCAACCTGTTGATCGAAAACAACGTGACTAAAAATGACCTTTTGAAGTGCACCAACGGAGGCTATTAATGTACTGTCCGTACGAAGTTTAGGCTTCTTGGGATAAACTACATCGTCCTCACAAGTGCTTCTCTTTCCAGGCGACTTCCTACGCATCTGTGAGACAGGGCTTCAAATTAACATATGATCCAGTGCCACTAAACAACATTGATACCCAAGCAACCCACTGAAAACACAGCAATCATCGAAACACAGCACATCAAAGCAGCCGTATGACCAATGTAGTCCGTGCGCCCCAAAGCCCAAATCACCACCACCACCACACAGCAAAGCACGACTGATGACTTAGAAGCCGTTCTCATTTGCCAACACGTCCCAGCGCTCATCAAACAACTTTATTCTTGCGTATCATTGGGGCTTTGAGATAGATAGGATTCCCCACTTTGTAAAACACGTTGGATACATGTGAAGTGTATGGAAGGGATCTGCATATGTATTGCAACCTGTTTAACTGAGCGTTTTTAACGGAGGCGTTCTAAGCTTATTTCAGCGAGATGCATTGTTTGTTTTTCATTGAATCGCCTAAGATGTGTGAAGTGTCCTTTTGAATGTGTATGGCATACAGTATCTGTTTGGTAATGGTTTAAGGATTGAACCGAAATGTAACGCTTTTATAAGAATGCGACCAATAGACGAATTTTGATATGAGTAATCCCGGTAATTTAGTCTTTGGACTTTAACTCGACACAAAAACCGTTTAAAAACATGGAACGACAAGAGAAAGCTTGCTAAAGCTCAGAACTCTGGTCTTTAATGAAATATGGTTAAAAGAACACCCACACACCACACCCACACACCCACACACCCACCCACCCCACACCCACACCCACACACCCACACCCACACACCCACACACACACCCACACCCACAACCCACACACACACACACACACACCACACACACATGCACACACAAATATATTATATATATATATATATATATATATATATAATCCGTGGCACCACTCAAGCACCATTACCATTCAATAAATTGTTTTAAACAATGGTCCTTTAATATCGTGCTTTAAACTGCAGAAATGATAATGAGCTTCCAGTTATTTTGCAAAGGACGTGGTTCCCACCAGTTAGCACTCCGCCGCACGCCTTTTCCCAGGGCACCGGAGCGCGCGCGATGACCCGTATAACGCTGCTCATGTCCTTTTTGAGCTGACAGCTGCGCGTGACGGCTTATAAGCTCGGCCTCTGGCCCGCGGCAACAGTTGCGGCTTGCGCCGTAACTCACCAGCACGCTGGTGTCCCACTGGTCGTGATGCCGGCATGAGGAGCCGGCCTGTACGCCAGCTGCCTGGCAGCAGATACCGATCGGAGCAGGCCAGGACGCCGTTGTCCGCCGATGACAAGGCCGACCCTATCAGTGCAGACATTTGTACTCGGAACCAACACTTGCAGGGCCAAAGTGGCCTACTATATCAGTGGCGGTTACAACCGATATTCATGCCGACAATGGGCCACGACAGGAACAAAAGGCGTACAAACCGCAAGAAGGGCACCACGGTCAGGGCGGGTCAGATGCAGCGGCAGTGACCCCACCCGGTGGTAACCAGCAGCCTGACTTGGCAACGGTGAACGACCACAAAATCCCGTGGGCAACGGAGGCGGTACGGCTGTTGGTGGCCTCGACTGCAACAGGCGCCAAGCATGGGAGTTATCGCACTATGAAGATTTGTGTGCCCAGTCCCCAGCATTGGGACAACATAACAAGCTTATGGCGTTGCATGGAATCAAACGATCCAAAATGTATCCGATTCCCCGCAACTATGGATAAACTATCGCGCCCCTACCAATCAATCGGCGTTGCCGACGGCAACACAGCTTTCATGTTGTTTATTAGTTTGTTTTTTTTTGTCGCGGGCGAGTGCCTGGCCCGTCGTCCTTATCAAAGCACGCTGTTTAAAAGAAACGGGCGATGGATAACGGCAGACCCGCTCTTGTCAGTGGAGGTGAGCGCCACTCTTGTATGTTGCCATGACTACATCTGCAGCGCACCCGTGAGCCGCCAACTCGTGTCAGACCGCGGTTAACAGCTGATCAGACCGGGTCCTACCGTGCGATGTCAGGGCTGAATCTGTGCATCGTTCGCATCAGAATAAGACGCGCTGAGGTGGTGGCGCACTCGGGGCTGTGCACGCTGAGATCTGCGTCGCTGAGGTGGTGGCGTACTAAGGACTGTGTACGCCGAGATCAGCGCCGCTGAGGTGGTGGCGCGCTCAGGGCTGCGCACGCTGGGATCAGCACCGCTGAGGTGGCGGCGCGCTCAGGGCTGTGCACGTTGAGATCAGCGTCGCTGACGTGGTGGCGTGCGCAGGACTGTGCACGCTGAGATCAGCGCCGCTGAGGTGGTGGCGCGCTCAGGGCTGTGCAGGCTGAGATCAGCGCCGCTGAGGTGGTGGCGTACACAGGACTGTGCACGCTGAGATCAGCGTCGCTGAAGTGGTGCGCGCTCAGGGCTGGGCACGCTGAGATCAGCGCCGCTGAGGTGGTGGCGTGCACAGGACTGTGCACGCTGAGATCAGCGCCGCTGAGGTGGTGGTGCACTCAGGACTGTGCACGCCGAGATTGCGACTCTACGCAGTGGGCATGGGCTTCTTCAACCGGCGTTGAATTCGTATGGGAGGTGCATGCTGTCGCGTCAATGTGTTATCAATGATCCGATGCATATATCGCGGCACCGGGGCGGATGACCCCGGAGGAGACAGATGTGTTGACCGAGGCGTGCTGCCAAGCACGCACAGACCACGTGCTCTATTGTTTCATAGCGGCAAGTTCTTTGGAGGAGTGCTTATGTACGGTAGTCGGTTGGTGGACACGAAGAGAGTTTCTGAGTGGATCATTGCAAAAGCGGTTGATGACGGTATGTTTCAGACCACATGTATGTTTCCGATGAGGCACGCGCTTCACATGATACGCTCTGTCCGGCATAGTGCTGTGAAGGTGGCTGTAACGAGAACAAGTGTTGTATTTGTGTAAATAGTGGCGGCCGTAGCTCGATTTCGGTTCTCTTTTTGCACTGCCAGCGCACTTGAAATCTTGAAAGATCATGTTGCAATCTTCTGTATATCTCACCAGTTTCAGGACCATCACGCGACCGTGCGCGCCGAGAGCCCTTCGGCCAAGTCTCCAGCCCCGAACACCAGACCCAAAACTGAACACTCAGTTCGAAAAGAGGCTACTGGTTGCCCTGAGATGGCACAGACCATGGCCGGAGGCCCCAGTTGCTGAAGTCAGGTCTGGGTGTGGCTGGTGCCTTCTTGTGGCGCCGCTGTCTGATTGCACATGTGTACTACACATGGCTCGTCGCAACTCATTATCAAGAGTCACATGTCTTACTAACGTAGATCAAAAATCAGATCGATCCGTCACCCATTGCATTCAGCTGTATGGGTTTCACATTAAACCCAGATAATTTCATCCGCAGATTCAACTGCATGGATGTAAACAGCTCGCACCACTCCCCTCCCCGCACGCCTTCCAGTCTGCCGGGTTACCAGAGTCGGTTGCGAGGGCAGCAGCCATCTTTCACGTGTCTTTTGGCACCTCCGAAAGGCGAATTTGTCCAACATCCAAGGTATCAGGGAGAGGGCTGGCGTGGCAAGCTGTATCAGCCGGGTTGCACGTGTCGCACACAGTACTAGGACCAGCCTGTGTCATGTTACGAGAGAACACACGACGCTTTTAACGGCAGGAACGTTGAAGCCACTAGAGTCACATCTGTTAGCTCTCCGAAGCATCTATTTGTACAGGGTGGGCACCTGGGCGAAAAGAGCGCGGAAACACAGAGTGACTGCCGTACGCCCCGAGCCGCCTGCGCCTCCGAGCTAACCTAAAAGGACTCCTGTCTCGCTCAGCGACTTCATATTCGGCTCCGTGCGATAATTAGTCGTGAAAATGAGGCTCGTTAACAGCTAATCTAGATATGCGACAGTTAGGGAATTACGAGACCTTTGCATGTAAACGTTTTTCAGCACCCAGCTGTCCTCCGACAATCATTACAACAACCCTATTTCCGGGCACACACGGCGCACGGGTATCCCGTATATGATGACAAAACCTACCACCAGTCTGCAACATCCATCCACATCCATCACCACCGCCACTGCATCATCCAGAGACGATCAGGCCTCGTCTTCGGTTCACAGCCTCCGCCCAACACAACAGCTCAGTCGGGCCGAGCGTTATTCTTTCTTGAGCCGGTGGGTAATCATCAGGCGATCAGCACGCATCGGGAAACAATACACAGGCCTTTGGATTTTGATATATTTTTTTCGAATTCCGCACCTACAGATCCAAGGACAAGTTGTAAGAGGTTTGGAGGTAAGATCCTTTTAGCCCCCCTCCCCCCCTCCCTCCCTTGTTCTCGCTCCCCTGTCCATGCAGGGTATTTAACATCGATAAACGATCAAATAATAATCTCATTTCGCCGCATTCATGGTATTATTGACAACTCACGCCTAGTGCTGTAATCAATATGTAATGCAGTTGGGATACGCATGATGGCGTCATGTTTGTACAAGCGTAGCTTGTGAGTCATGTGAGATGAAGGTGGACAATTTTAGGAAGTTGCCTATGTGTTTTTTTTCCTGATGGCATAATTCCTGAATTGAAGTAAATGTTACATCGCATCCACTTCTAGCTGTTTCGGCCTAAACTGACACTCGAGCATCCTGATCTTGTATTCGAGTGGAAAGTCGGACAATCGAAGGGCTAACCGGTGTGTGGCGGCGCCACGGGCTTTGACTTCGGTGGGCAGAATTTTCCAGGAGACCTCCCGGACAAAATGGGGCCTCTTCATAGGGTTTGCCCATTACCCTGTGCAGCTTCGTATTCGAGGAAAAGGAGCACCGAGGACATGTGCCCCCTTCTCAAACTGTGTAACTTTTTCACGAAAGAAGCAGAAATGTAGTTGCCCCAAATACCGAGAACGACATCGAACTACTCACTCCGCACAACCTAAGCTGCGAAAAGAAAATAGGTGTCGATAGCTGGGGTGGCATCAATCCACGTCTCACTTCTATCTTTCTTCTTCGACAAAAATCACACTGACCTCCCAGTTATCCGGCTTCTACATCGGTGCACGGTACATATACCTATTTCCTGCGCCCTTCGTATTCGATCCACTGCTCGCATGCATATGAATATCTCATCCGGATAAAAACAACGCATCAATACCACCTGTCTTTGGTGCCTTAGTTGTTGTCTTCCCAGCCTTTTCTGTTTTTCTTTCTTCTTCCTTCCCCGTTTCTTTGACCGATCTCTCGTGATGCTCGTTGAGCCCGTTTTAAACGGGAGTGCCTGTCAAGATTTCAGACCGTCTCTTTCTTTCCCTGACGCTCGCTTTCGCGTTCGAGCCTGCGTTTCCGGGAAGACCTCGATTGTCTGCCGTGTAGTGACACCGCGGGAAGTCCCTGGCCGGAAGTCAGGGCGCCGACGTTATCCTGTGGTCTGGGGCCCGCTGCTCCGCCGGGCGTCAGCTGACCCGGGCCTTTAGAGGCGACGGGCCGCGGGACTGGCCCATCAGTCACTGAGCTGGCTAGCAAATAGAGATAGCTCTTCGTCAAACACGTTACGATTATAAGGGTAAATCCCAGTACACTCAAACTCCCTACACATGTTGCCAATGCGTGTGGTGTATAGGCGTGTGCGATGTTGTGTATCGTGCCAGAGGAGCGTCCGTGGGTGACTCGGCATTCATGCGGCACAGGCCTGGTTCACGTAGGTTTTCATCAGACCATATCCTGCATGGTCTATAGGTTGCAGTCGGTGGGACGTATGGGGTGGAATCGCCCGGCGTAACGTTGTCGTGCGCCCTGCAGAAGTCACCTATCTCAACTGACACATGTGATGTGTGGTTACCGTGATCAGCAGGCACGGCCTCTCTGGAGTGGACGGCACAACGTCGTGACACTGATGCGTGTATGACATACAGCCATTCTCTGTCATCCATCTGGACTCACTGGCTAAGCATGTGGCACCCGCTGGTCCACCATTGAGGAAGCGCTGGTGGAAGTGCCCCCGTGAAGATCTAAAGTGAGGCTGGACAGAGCTTCCCTTTGAATCTACTGCCACAGCGACAGTGACCACGGGTGCCCTTTCAGCTGGTGTCATCCAACTCACTTGTCTCTACCCTTTTTCTGCAATTATCTTTGTGGAGCCTGGCATGTCGTGACACCCCGTTTCGTTCACGTTACGAGTATCCATCGGCTCAAACTTATGCCTGTCATATAACTCGGCCAGTTGGTCGAAGAAGTTACCGACGGCGACCCTGTTGAAGATGGTGGAGCGAGTCAAACTGCTGGCTTGTGGCTTCTTGGTGCTGAGATGGGGTTGCGGTGCATGGAGGTCCGAAGTCAATCTTTGCCTGTCTCCTATTTTCTCATCCAACATTCTGGAACGCAAAGATTGTTGCGGACCGCGAACTGGCAGGCCAGTTTCTTTGTTTCATTCATGACAAGACAGTCCGTGGTTGATTTTGCTCGTGTATGCTTTCTTCGCTTTTGCTCGACCAGGTAATCTGCCAGCTTACGCTCCACTTCCGCCGACAGGACAGTTTGGGGTTTGTAGTCAAACATGCTTGACTCGTGCTCGCCACTGGCGTGGCAGTACCGCTACGAGGTCATGAGCTGAACGCCGTAATCGTATGCAGCTTTCCTCAACGGCGTGCCGGATCTGAGCAGGTCACATGCCGCATCCAAGACGCCGATAGGCGGCGCTCTTCGTGCAGTTTCTCTGGCGAATGTCCTCACCATAGCCCCACAGGAATGGGGCAGATAATACTGCCGGAACACAGACAGGGATTGATAGGTAGGACACGAATTCCAGCATATCACCGGATACCTCAGAATAAAAACGGCGGGGGCTGCGGCCTCCGGCTGGATGTGGGTCCCCTGGTCCAAAGCGCGCCCTGGGAACATTTTACCGCCCTGGGGCTACCACCACTACTACTCTAACTACTGCCGGCAAAGGTTCTTAGACCCCACAGGTATAGATATCTTAAGTCTAGGCACGCTCTTCTTTTCCCATCTTCTTGCATTTTTCTTGATATTTGGTAGCAGCTTAAGATACCTTGAGCAAAACAAAAGAACAAACGGATGTTCATCATGCAGAGATACGTATGGGGTACCTTGAAACCAAATGGGGCAAGTTAAAACAAGCCGTATCAACCTGCCCCGTTCTCCGAGAACCAGTAGCGCACAGAAAACGGAATGTCTGTTGACTGATGGCGCAAAGCCAACCATGAAGACATATAAAATTGAAGGCAGCGCACTCCTGTATGCGGGGTGGCACTTATCGCGGGCAAACACTACACGATATCCAATAAAAGTGGCACGCTCTTTCATGGTTCTTATTTTGCTTCACATTAAAATACCCTTACGCGCTCCAACTTGATACGCGAACCGCCCAGCGTCCCGAAGCGCGCACGAGGCGGTTGCTGACAGTATACAAGCACATAATCGATTGGCGAGACATATCGTGGTTGAGTTCAGCGGCAGGAGGCTCCGTATCAACACGCCCTTGACAAGCAACATACCCGAAAAGCCATCGGCTAGAGCTAAAGATACCTTCTCAATGATGCCGATGTGTCTAGTAGCGGATGCTGCTTGGGGGCTACCCGATAACTTCGTCCTTCAATACACGCCAAAAAAATTTGGGGGCTGTGGCATATATCGAGAGTGGAGGTCAGTTTGTCTAAACCAATGACAACCGAACGTTGTGAATTGAAATTTCATTCCACCCCACGTGCACAATCAGAAATCCTTATTTGGCTAGACACACTCCTTTTAAGTATGAGCTTTTTCTCCCACGCCATGGAGTTAAGCACCCTGGGAAACGAGATTTCACGGGGCTTAAAGCTGTAACGGCATCAAATCCTCTGGCCAATCAAAGGATTGCATTGTCGTCCAAATTCGCAGAAGGGGTTTTAAAGCAGTGACACTTTTTTGTATTACTTAAGATGCTAGAAGCCACCTCCATGGTTCCGACGTTTTTTTGGCAACACGGTGAAAGAAGCTTTTGTTTTTGGGCTGTGATTATAACTGCATGCCTAAAATGTAATATTCTGCTGAACATGATCATGGAGCCGATCGAAACATTGAACGAATAGATGAACCTTGGCAACATTCCCCACTGACGCACCGAAAAACGACAAGCACACAATGTGAAACCTTGGACAAACGACTGATAATTTCACTGACGCAGAATATGCGGTGGTGTTCAACCAGCAATGTGTAAGAGAAAACCTGCTCCTGGAAGTATCTTATATATGTAGAGAGAGGGTAAAAGAGAGCGAGAGAGAGAGAGAGAGAGAGAGAGAGAGAGAGAGAGAGAGAGAGAGAGAGAGAGAGAGAGAGAGAGAGAGAAGAGAGAGAAGAGAAGAGAGAGAGAGATAGAGAGAGAGAAGAGAGAGAGAGATAGAGAGAGAGAGAGAGAGAGAGAGAGAGAGAGAAGAGAGAGAGATAGAAGAGAGAGAGAGATAGAGAGAGAG
>NW_023596420.1:12796635-12800054 GCF_011947565.3 Pollicipes pollicipes
GAGAGAAGCGAGAGGTGCCAGGGCATCTCAGCTTCAATTTTAAGAGCTATGTAGCATTGCTCCTATGGACGTTGGCTGTGAGGACATAACCAAGAAGGGCTGCCCGCTCTCCAGCCTGGGAAGAAAATTAGTGGCACATTTCGGTAGGTATGATCCTTGTCATTTGACGAAACGCGTTGTACTGCAGTCGCACAGTGCGATTGGGCATGGCTCAGTCATCACCGGTGTCTGCGCAGCTATGTGGATGCACAGCCCGGGCTCTGAAGCCGATTTTCGCTTCCGCTGACCATTTGCGGTAGTGTTCGTCTGCGACGCTCTGACATTGCTTTCAGGCGTAGTGGTGGCCAGTCCCAATGCCTGGTTATAGATATGCCTGTAGACACTGAGAAACGTAACATAGCACGATCAGTTTTACATGCTATTCACACGCATGATGCGTACTTTTGCCCGTAATTATGGCCATATTCGAGCATCTTTGATTGTTCCTAGCGTGCATGCAGCCGTCTCATCAACGAGATTCAGTACAGGGTTCTGCAACCACTGCTGATTTTTTTGCCAACACATTTTCTGCCATCTAAATGTGTGATTTTAAATACATCATCCTCTTCAAATACAGTTGATTTCATGATCTTGGCTGGAAGGGTTTTGGATGCGATCAACACTCATGCCACCGCATTAGCACCTCTTTTTAAATATTTAATCCAAACCTTTTGAATGGACGGATTTCTGGGATCAGAGCTCGCGCTAAGCAGCGCGTGCTGTGCGAGCCCTGATCCCTACCATCCCATTGCGCAATTCCATGTCAACGGCAGAATTTTGTGGCGAAAAGTTCAACATGCCGCAATGTGCGGCACGGTCCCTCCCGCTCTCTAACGTCATCTGACCTTTCGCGCGGCCGCTGCCACCGGCCGTAGGTCATACCTGTCAAAGAGAAATACCAACCGGCGAAACCGACTCAAACCCAACCCGCCACGGGTGGGTAGACTGGAAGGCAGGCGCTCCAACTGACTGAGCCATTGGGATGGACTAAGTGATACAGGGTCAGCTAGACATTTGATAATCTTCAAGAGGTAGTTCAGCACACCTACCTTTGTACCATTCTCACACCTTACGACAAACTGAATTCATAAGTATTTTGCAAACCAGGTGTGTAATTTCCTTTTCAGTTGAGGAAGGGTGAGACTTTGGTTCCCGATTTGGACACGAGCCCCCCCCCCCCTCCCAATTGAAGCTGGGCGAAATCTGGAGAGTAACCCATCTGTTGAAGTATCTTGTGGGCAGGTCTCCCCCCTCCCCCCACCCCCCAACTTAATATGGACATAGTCTTCCAAAACTATGCCCTTGCTGCAGACGCATCATCTTGCGCTATGCCAACCCGTGAAGAACGTCGGCAGCAGTCTGACAGTCTTCATTCTGTCTCTTCGGTTAAATGCAAGACAAGGGGATTGATGATAATTTGTACACACTATCCATATTCCAGGTTACAACACTACCTAGCTGACAGCTTGGGAGCATTCCATTTCATTCGACATAGCCGTTGGTAAATTAAGCATATTTATAGAAATCAAAGCGATTCTGACATCAACTCTGACAAGAATGGTAACTGAAAATCACCTGGTCATGTAGTGTGGCTCAAAGTCTCAGATATGTTACATTAACTGCTGCCATTTGGTCTTTACACAGCACTCAAATGAACTCAGAATGAAATACAGCAGAGCATTACCAGAGTCCTGTTTCTCACTTTCAGTATCTGTATCATACATGCGTCTGAGATGCCCGAACTTAGTGATGCCAAAAATGAGGGGCCACAAAACTAAGGGGTGGAACCAGCGATTCCTTTTATAGAGGTTAGCTAACAAGTCTTAGTGGTACTCTCCCTCTACGTTCAAGGCTTCATTTATGCTACGAGCATGATAGAGAAATCCGTGACAAGTCCATGGATTTTCTAAGCTTATCCATGCATGGTTTTATCCGCATCATCAATAAATTATTCAGTAATGTGCTGGAGGTGAACAAATATCAAGTTCTCCCTGTGTTGGTATACTTTTTATGTTGTCTTTGGAAGAAATTATAATGCTCTTGAGTGGCGAGGGAATGAGAAGAGCATAGCCGCACCCTGGCGTCGGCCCAGCTGGCTGGGGCCTGACGCACTGCCCGGCGTTTGCCAGTCCGTGACGTCACAACGAGAGTGCGCAGAAAACGACCGGCAGGCGTCGGCTCAGCGGGGCAGCAGCCAGGCCACGTTCCCCTATCCCTCCCCAACTACATCCGCAACTTCGTATAAGGACGGACAATTTTTCTGTCGTTATCCAATCCTATTTCCTCGGTTAACAACGACCCTTTTTAAGAGCAGCCATGCTTACAAGTATCTTGAGGGCAGCGTAGTGTTTGCATCTGCGATCCAGAAATTTTGTTTTGGTACGGGCGTGTTAAGTGGTCGAAACTTTGGCTTCCAGGTTCATAGACCATGAGATTCTTCAGTCGGTCGCTCCTGGAGGAAGGTGAAAGTTGTTATCAACGGATGGATATGCGCCAAATAAGTGTTTGGAAAATCGAGCTTAAAGTATGAGAGCAATGAAGAGGTGACAAGTGTTCTTCATGACATGGACTTCAAACTTTTGAGTTTGTCACAGAGGTCACAGCGTGAAAGAGTCACAGTGCGAGACATTTCTTTGAACTTAAAACGGAGCTAAAATTACATTTACCAGCTTAAGGTACTAGATTGTTGATGACTATGCACTGTGTTCAGTATGCCTATCGCGTACGAGGAAATTCTCGTGCGCTTTTTGCCCACGGGCAGTCCTGTTCTGCAAATGCTCAAAGTATATTTGTTTTAACGCGACGCCTCCGTTGCGTGGATATCCGCCTCTAGCAACCATCTACATTTGATACCATTTTTCTTGCTACATTGAGTTGCGGGATAGAATTTAAGTGTTAATTCTCTCGTCCATAGGGTTTCTAAATCTACTTTAATGCGTGCGTCCAATCTACCGTGCGTCCAAAAGGTGCTTGGTTCCTGGCTCTGACCGTGTTCAGCAGTGGTTGCATCCACAGCCGCAGACCTAATAGGAAATTTCCACTCGACAAAATTTCAGGTTGTTTCAACCAGTGGTGTACAACGCTTGCTTACCAGCACGTAGCTGCGAATATACCGGTGGGCCCTTCCCAGCTATGGACCGTGAATCAAAGGCTCAGAGACACCTGGTTAACACATACATTTATTTGGAGCATGGTTCCGAATTTACAACGAAATGATCACATTCTGAGCAGCGCGTTTTCTTGCTCGTGGTTTGAGCATCCGCCCTGCTTCATTTGACGTGAACAGACGGCAACTCGGTTCGGACAAGGGACGGCCAGAGAGGGGGCGAGAAAGACTGTGGCGCACAGCCGCACTCCGATTACACCAACCAGACCATCGG
>NW_023596420.1:12801054-12905536 GCF_011947565.3 Pollicipes pollicipes
CGATGAGTGCGCCAAATCTGAGGCGCAATAGGCAATGCGAGAGGCATACACCAGCCATGTTCGGCCTCTTGCCTCAAAGCCGCTACGCCTTTCAGCAGCAGGAAGCTCCTGCTGCTGAGACGCTAAAAACGTTATCCCTTAAAAAAAAACTGACGATTAGCTACGTCTTTCTAACCAGTCAACGACATGAATGCAACCAACGGCAGCACACAGCCTTGCGCTGAACCCAATGCATTACCGCGCGGCAATCATTCGCTCCCATCTGGGTCAAATGGCACGGCGCTTTAAAACGCTGCGCGGCAAACTCATCACATTCGTCACAAGATGCTGCGGTCACTCACGGTTCTTACGACTAGGCGTAAGCCTAGTTATTTGGTATTTTGTATTGTATAGTATGTGAAGTGAATCTTAGCTGAGAAATCCGTAAAAACCAATGATCTGGGGGGCATTGGAAAAGCACTGTGTCACCACCGATCTGTGACGTCAGCACTGATATAACATAAATTGTAGTAAATTTCTGTCACCTGCTGAAAGCTATCCTGAATCTGGCTGGGATGGTCTATTGTGATATGTCCTGGTCTACTGAACTTTGTTTTCAGCTTCGAAATTTTGTCACCAATTGACTCGCAAAAGTCTTAGTTTATGTCATCTACCATACCCGGTGAACCTGAAGCTTTTCTCACCCCTGGCCGCAGTTTCATCAAACTGAGCGGTGTTGGCCGCTGCAGATAACGCCAGGAGTCGGCCACTGCTGGTGCGTGAGAACGATCCTCGTGAAATCCTCTTTTCGAAAGTCTTTCAAAATAAATTTACATCGTTGAAAAATTAGACTTGGCCGTGTATTTCATCCGCAAGGTTTTGAAGTGGACCTCTGGACAGCTCAACGGTTACGACACTAAACATATCGATTTTACTTTTACTTTTCCTGTTTTACCACCAGGTTTCGGCGCCAGTTCGCGGTGCTGTAAATGCTAATTCGTTCCTGTCGTCAACATAAAAATGGTACAGATGAAACATTCGCCGTGAGTGCCTTCTAAGCGTATCACTCCATGACCTAAAGCGTTCAAAGGTACATCTTTTGGATGCAACATCGTTTTCGTCTACCTGTTGGCTGTCGCCTAGTGTTAGTCAGGGAACTGACGCCTTCGGCCCTCGGAGACTGCAACGCGGGCGTCGGACTGTTTGCTTCCAAGACTTGCGAGCATGCATGTTTATAGCTGTCTGATCATTTTTTACTGCTCAATTCCGATTGAAGGTTGAGTATTTCCAGACGAATGTGGTTTGGCAATGTCAGTTAATAACTTTGGTCCTATTTTTATCTACAATCTACGTTCACGAAGATCTCAACATCTGTCTCTGTAGAACCCTCCAAAATCCGGCGACGTCCCTGAGTGCTATCGGTTTGGATAGAGTCTACTGAACCATTGTGAGATTAATTGCGCCGGTGGTATGTTTCATGCTGTCATTCAACGCCTGGCAATATCCTTGGTTTCTTGCGCGCACGCGCGCGCGCCCGCGCGCGCGTGCGCGCGCGTGTGTGTGTGTGTGTGTGTGTGTGTGTGTGTGTGTGTGTGTGTGTGTGTGTGTGTGTGTGTGTGTGTGTGTGTGTGTGTGTGTGTGTGTGTGTGTGCGTGCGCGAAAAGACAAGTGGATGAAATCTGCTAAGCATCATTTTGAGAAATCGAGAACCATGGTCCCCCTCCCCCACTAAGACTCCAGCCTCCTCAACTTTGCGAAGAAAGAAGGCAAATATGCGGAAAAACACCTTTAGTGGCGTTCTTTTGAGGTGGGTCTCGTGAATTTTAGCTACTCAGTCCCCCGTCAACCCAGTTTGCGAAACACGCAGACGGATGGGCCGAACGGCAGCACAGAATGTTGGGGTGTTTTGCGGCGCGTGCTAAACAAGCTCAAACACAGACACAAATGTCTTACGCATGAGGTGTACTCCCCTCCCACCTCTTCCGAAACTATGAGACGAGCCAAGTGAGCTAAATCCGTGGAGAAACCTTCTCTTTTGTAATTTGGTTATAACTGGGGCTATCTCTCACTGCTCGTCTCAGCTCCACCTATTAATGTAATCAAAGTTTGCCCATATAGTCTGTTAGGGTTTGTTTTATGAGGCATGTAGAAGGCACTGCGTGTTATTTTGCTTCTGCTCTCTTCACTGTTCCCCATGATTACTGACCGCGATAAGCAAGAACTTCGCCTTTGGTGTCGAACTCCAAGCACTCAGTTTGAGGGGTAGTGGTAATCTGACTGGAGTCACACACTTGAAGCTACTTGAAGTTTGACAATGTGCCATTCGCTTACCTCGTCCGGCCTCGCTACCCTCTGACCTTCGAGCTAACTTTAAGAACTCTAATGACTACGCTTCTGCTGCGCTGTTGCGCTGTTATAGGGCCTTCGCTGCTACCCCACCGTGCATCCCCAGCGACGTGTGGCATCTACGCTTGGTATGTCGCGACTTGGCAGCCCAGCAAAAAAACTTCTGTCATTTGGTAGCCTTGTAGCAGAATTTCGCCACCAGTGACATTTTTATAACCACCGGACTGAACACGCCTGCCCGCCCCACCCGCCGCAACACGCCGCGCCTATTCGGACCAGGCCAAATGATCATGGATGTGTGGAAGACCTGCAAGCCGACGAGGCCGGCTGCCACGCGACGTCGCAGAGGAGCACATTGACTGCAGACCGAGGGACTACCATTGCCGCTCTTGTAGGCTGCTGGCGGCTGAGAGACGCGGTTCTGTTTTTAAATGTTTGTGTTTCGCCTTGTGTTGTAATTAGCTGCCCAAAAATGGTTCATATCTGGTAAATAGGTGGTGGAGAAAAACAGAACTGCGCCCCCTGAACCAGCAATGTGGCGGGAGATCATGCATTTGATGTTGTGTTTCGCAGCGCACACGACGCGTGTAATTGCGTTCACAATATAGCATTCATATTCGTCTGGTTCAGCCGTAAGCGCTCAAACACACTTACGCCGATCGCTATTGTCTCCAACGATGCGCAAAAAGCATGTCTGTAGCACTCATCCCAAGACGCATGCAAGTATGTGGTTGGAAGTACACTGAGATACAGCGGAAGGTGCCGCGCGTCATCTGAGTGACTCAAGACTGCCATACAACGCATAGAGTTGGAAAAAATCACCTTCATATAACTTCGGCACAATACAACTCACCTCCTCCCCCTTTCCTTACAGTACCAAGTCTGTCTACAGGAAGAATCATATTTGTGTGCGAATCAAGCACGGTTTGTAGTGTTTTATGTTCAAAGCTTTCAAAAGAACATAGTTTTTCATGCATGTGGCAAAGGACCATTTACATACGGCGTACCTTAATGCGCAATGGAGCAGGGTGCATTTGCGTTAACGGAATGCCACTGTATGGCCATCCAGACATTAAGCGGCAGTTTTAAGTATCGTCGAATGCACGATCGCATCAGTTTAGAATATCACCGAGCGCACAGCTGATCCTCCTCATTGCCTTTCACTTTTCAGTGAGCTTTTTCGGCTCTTGAGTACTCTCCGTGGGCCGGATCCGTTCCAGCTTGTGGCCTGTTAATTTGTGGCCTTGAGCACACAGGGAGAAATATTAGCATAGGATAGGTCAGAGCACACAGGTCAGTTCGGTGCACACTTAAACCCCCGATGATCCCACTCACACCACGTGACGCCGTTCTTCACACGCAGTGGGCGCCGCTTCAGATGGTATTTGAACTCCCGCAAGTTTACATTAAATGGGAGCCGATCGGGCCGTTGCCCTTCACCCTTCACCGGTGAAGAGGACGGCGACCTGTCTGCGTGCGTATCAGTCGTAACGCATGTCGGTCGGCGTCTCGTGACTCTTGCCTGCGCTGTCCTCCGTTGCGGATGGTGTCACCGGTCCGCTCAGGTCTCCCTGTTGTCATGGCTGCGTGGATTATACGCATCCTGTAATGTTTGGCAAGCCCATGTGCGTCAAATCAGTCAAAGCTGCTTGAAAACAGCGCTGGCGTGATTGTGTTTTCCCCTGCCACTGATCACTCGGGCACCGAAATTTGGCGGTTTCGTACTCTGTGAAGTTGTGTGACGCTACATGTACCATATGACGACATACAGTATCGGACTGTAGCGTGGCCGAGCCGCAAAACAATGTTTCCAAGGACAGATGTCGGCAGGGCGTGTTTAGCGTGAGCCAAACCAGCGGTGATGCCTACACATTTTGAAGTCATCTGATCTGCATGCGGTTGAAGCTGAGATGGCTGTCCATGATACTACTAAATTGTCCACAACTCTGCAGTCAAGTATCACGATGCCAAAAAATCAGTGGGACGGGTGTCAACCCTTTCAGAATCACCGGCGTGCTTTTCACAACGCCCTGGGTTTCGGCCGTCTTCAGTTTCACGCCGTTCGTACGTAACCAGTGGTGAAGCCCTTCAAGGCCCTCATGGGCGTGTTCGAAGACCGATGAACAGTGAGCCGTGGCATCTCACGCTTCTTACCGCTGACAAGCAGTTGCGCGACTATGCGCGACACCAGGCAAGCTGTGTGACGCGGACAAGTTCGGGTTCATGCAAGCTCAGATCGTTCGAGATACGGCATAGCAATCGCGGCGTACAGTATAGAACTCGAGTCCTTGGATGCCGAGTCCATGTTTTTTCGGTTTTCATGCGGCTGGTACAGGGATGGATGTCAGGTTTGCACTGGCAATGTTCAGGAGGGCGTCCCCTATGCCCGAAAAGGACTCTGGAGCTTGGTCGCCTTTATTTCATCCGTGCTAGCGGCATTGACTTATTTCATTGATACCAGGGTCGTCCAGAGTGTGGCGATGTCGATCGGTCCTGGTCTGAAGCTGCAGGCGGTTACTCGGGGCGACTTGACCAGTACCGATGTCGCGGGTCTCGGTGCGCTGGTGGCAGCTATGTGGCCCGTGCTGACGTATAAGTCATTCAGTGCGTCCGGTGCAGCACTGGGCGCTGGCGCGTCTTCCTCGCTTCCACTGATGGGCCGCAACGCCCGCCAGACGCAGCTCGGTCCCGCTTCGTCGAGTTCTCGCTGCAGGCGAACCGCGTGATCTTTCCGCACAGCAGTGCGGCACCGCTGGGCTCAGTTCCTTTGAAGGCATACTGACCGCCAGGCTGGAGCGCACAACGCCAGCCTCTGAGCAGCCGTCGCATGTCAGCAGAGGTAGGTGGTGCTCCGGGAGGACGTATCGGTGTTCGGGCGAAGGCGGCGACAGTAACGCGTTGTGGTAGGAAGGTCTTGAGGAATCCTTCTCACTTCTCGGCGGGCCGCTGTGACGGCAGAACGGGCTCCATTCCGAGCTGAACAGCTGCTGAGTGTAGGAGCCTTCGGGTCTATTCTCTGCATGCGTCAGCGCTGTGCGACGAGACTGGTCCGTCCGGCCCTACCGGTGCAGCGGAGCACGGTACGGGTGTAGACGTACGGGGCGCCGTAGTGACACCGAATCACCACGGCTCGCGCCACCTGATGGCGACGATTTGTTACCAAGATGCCCAGTAGCGTGTTGGCTGAGCGGTAGGCCGGGCGCTGAGTGTTGACTATTGCAAGGCCGGAGACTTTCAGAAGACGGGTCAAACGGTGATCGGGTCATTCAACGGTAGTTTTCAGCAAGCAGAAGCTCAAGTCGCTCAACAATGTAGCCCTGGATGGTTTGCCAACATGACCTAGAGCTGATATTTCAGGTCCTGGGGTTAGCGATCACTTGGGCCGTCGCATTGATGAGCATGCGGCAGTTAGAAGCACGAAGCAGCCGCGGAGCTTTCCCACGTACACTGCACGTGCGAGCTTCACTGTTTTCATATCATATTTCATGTTTCCCGGTGTCGGTGGCGTCTTGAGCAGTGCTGCGATGACAATCTGTGGCCCAGGTGTCACAGAGGCTCATTTTCTGATCTGTGCCCCCTGACGTCTGGCTTTATGGACCTCGTTTGTTTCAAGCCGCGCGCCACCTTCATCGCGCCTGCCATGTTCGCTGATGGCGGGGCCTACGGAACCGGGCAACCCCGGTCGGCCGACCCCAGTTTCTACCCGTCCGGAGGAGAGTGGATCGCTGGTCGCCGGTTCTACGGCGCATGCCTACGACCGGTCGCACCTGCTGACCGTGCGTGACCGGCTGGACGGGCACGTGGCTCGCGGAGCGACCCGATACCACCCGGCACGGCTTACCAGCCCGCCTGTCCCGTCTGATCCGCCGCCGGCGAGGTCGGTGAGGCGGTGCCCGCACCCACCGGCCGATTCGGGTCATGCGCGGGCTGACCGTTGCCGCCCTGTCCGCGATGCTGATGCAGTACACCGGCCACAGACGCTAGTGTAACCCGCCAGACGGACCGTGCCGCAGACTCACCGGGGGTTTGTGGCCGTGGCGGGCGGTGCTGAGCCCGCGAGTCGACATCACTACAATATTGGTCACATCAATGCCCGGTCACTGACACGGCGACTGGACGGAGTCAATCAGCTCCTGCAGAAACACCATATGGATATCCTGTGTGTGTCTGAGACAGGGCTCAAGCCTGAGGTACTCGACAGGGTGCTGATATTCCCGGGTTTCAGCATACTGCGGCATGACCGCGGTGTCGCCAGGCTGACAGCGGCCCAGCAGGCCCCGCCGTGTGGAGGTGGAGTCGCCATACTCGTCGCGGACTTCCCCGTGCAGCGAAGCTTGACATAGGCGGTTCTGATCCCATGGTGGGATCCTTGTGGTTTGAAGTCACATTGGCACTCATGACGTCATAGTAAGGTCACTCAAATCCTCCCATTTCATAAGCCATGCGGTGGTTGTCGAAGCGTTCATATATGGGATTTGTGAGCGCGATTTCTAGACACAACAGCCCTCAATCGGCGTTCATTTGCTTTTGTGCAAGGTACGATGGCGTAATGAAACCATGACGCATTGATGGGTCCATTTACTTAACAGTGAATTATTCTGTCTGGAGCAGCGGTTTCCATTTAAAAGGCATACCAATAGCTTTAAGTAAGCTTGTTTCATCACGTTTGATGCTTGCTTCAATATTTTCAAATGTGAAACATTGCCTTTAACTGAGATATTCTGCCAGGCCCCTTAGATAACCCGCCGCTGGTCGAGTGATCGCACCTATACAGCCTAAAACCGACGATAGCAGGGAGCGGGTTGGGGACATTCTGAGTCAGCCAAGTCTCACATGCTGCCAAAAGTCTCATCCGCACGAATCGTTTAGATCACTCAGTAAGTCGGGTGTATCGGCCTTAAATGGCTGGACGTTCAGTTGCCCTATGATCCCGCTATTATGGGAGCTCCTGCTGCGGCATTGTCCGGACACCTCGAGCCTTTCCGGCAGGTCAGTGCTGAGGCCGCAGTTTCAGTTTTGTCCTCTGTTCTGCGATCTGTTCCGATCGCCTGTGCTCCCATGGGGGCACTAAAAGCTAATTGCTAGGCAGGATGGATGCTTACGGATGGATGATGGGAATTTGGCCCAAGAGAGGGCCAAATTGGGGTAAAAGGAGCCTTTTGAGCGAAGAGGATGCCACTTTGCCGCTGTGTTGACCCTGTATGTATTTGGAGATTTGTATATCTCGGGATCCCATTTGGATGCTTTGAAAGCCGGGTTTTCGTCGAAAAAATTATATTGGAAGTCCTACGGGCCGCTTAATATTAAGAAGTCGGTATGCCTCTTCAAATGTCAAAAGATACCAGGATCTTCAGCCAAGGGTGTCCCCACCACCTTCAGAGGAAGGGTGGAGGCATGGCTCCAAAAGTCCCATTGTTGGCCAAGCCACTGCTTAGTGTGGATGTTCTTTAGATTTTTAGTAACTGTATCGTAAATGGCGCATTTGGGCTGATCCAAAACTGAAAACAACGCAAAGGCACGAGTACATTGAACTTAGTCATATTTATTCATGCATTTAACACGCCTTTGATATCATCGTGTGTTTTGATGAGCGAGGGTTTTAGAACAAAAGCGCGTATTCAAAATTACGCCTGCATTAAGTACGTACGTCATTGCTCGTAAGTATTTATCCAATGCAAACGTTTGTTACAGATGAATTTCGTTTGACTTATGTACACACGCAAAAGTTTGTCAGCATTGACCTTACAGTAACATGTTTATATGGATAATGCTCTTATGGGAGTGTTAAGGACAGATCGACCAGTCAGGTACCAAATTACGCACCGTGGGCACTCAGATTGTACTGAAATTTCCTTTCCATGGGATGGCCTAAGGCAATGTAATTTGGCTATATCATTTCTAGCACTATGTGACGGCACGTGCAAAGATCGCAGTTTCGGGTAATGTTGGGTGGGGTGCAAGCGAGGCCCTGGTCAAAGCAGCTGCATAAAAACGGGTACAGCGGGTGTATCTTTCTCTCTGAACTCTGTCTTGCTTTCTATAGGAAACCGTGTACTGGGTGTCAGTTAAGCATCTGTCGCCACATTCCTCAAGCTAGTCCCCGGCCCGTTCCATTTCAGGGACATTTTGCACTAGGCCAATCGAAGATTATTTTAGAAAGGAAGACCTTCAGCTGCCGCGTTGTCGGCATTTGAGTTCAAAGTTCTTATGTCGAGTTAACGGTGTGCATACAATAAGGTCAAAAACTCAATATAGGCGTTTTTTTGGGACTAGAACGTCGTTTAACCAGTGCGTCCTATTACATCGAAGGCCGTTAAGCCAAACTCTCATTGATTTGGGTTTATTTGCTGACTGCCGTAGGGCGTATAATTTCATGGCATGAAGAGTTAGACTAGTCATCATATTTGACCGAATCTGCACAGATGTCGTTGCCCACTGCCATCCCTTTCTCGCCCCCCCCCCCCCCCCCGGTCACTGGTGTGGGGGCCGCCCCGCAATGACCATTCACCAGACGCCTGCCACCAAGGCTGGGGATCTCCATTTCGAACTTGCATTACTGGTCTGCATATGATCTTCTGCGTACCTAATTTGTCTCTATCATTTCTTGAGGAGCATTTGCACTTTTTCGAATGAACTTTATCTTGACGAACATCCCGCATGGGCTTACGAACTTTTGCGTAAGTACTTTTGTCATACGAACTTTATCCGTGACGAACATTTGTGTTTGACGAATGGCTTACGAACAACGGTGTGCGAACTTTTTCCATGCGAACTTTTCTGCGTACAAATATTTTCGTTACGAGCTTTTCTGACAGATGATTTTCCATATGAAGTTTGCGCTGTAGATAGGAAAATCTTGCGGTTCGAAGTTTCGACGTTACGAACCTCATGCTCACGCAGTTCTGACGAAATTTAGGCATACGAGCCTTATCGTACGGACAATTTTCACGCGAACTTTTTTCTACACGGGCTTTTGTATGCAAGACATGAGTCTAACGTGCAGAGGAAATACCTTTGGAATGGCTTTTCCACAAAAATAACGCGAACTGATCGTCACCGATAGGCTTGGACGTATGACTGGTGGTTGCATTTGCGCACAGGACAGAATATTACCTTGCTCCCAAGCATAGGTGAAACTACGCACGACGCATGTATTGATGCAATTGATGGCTGCGACAAGCTGTGAGACTCGGCCGTTAATAAATTCTTCTTATGTAGATGACGCTAGCAAACCATGAAAAATGCTAGGTGGCGCTGCGGCTGTATGTAGTTCCGATCCTCGAACCTGTGGGGATCATGAAGCGGTAAGCCACTGAATTCTTCACAAGATGTCCCACGTGCTGGGGCATAGAGGGCTATGCTGTGGAAATTGCTCAAACATTCTTATGTTGTATTCTCACGGCTGTCTGTTTCTAGCATGCTTGTTTGTTCCAGTGCATCCGGAATCCGAGAAAATCCAGATGTGGAGCTCTGGAGAACAAGAGCGTGGTTAAATGAGATGGTCGCAGCGATAAGGAGTCCTTTACGATTTTTGCATACATGTAACGTGCTTTCTCACTTAGATAATATGTATTTCATGTCAGGCTAGGTCATGTAAAATTGGTGGAACTCTTCGAAATAAGTTCTGCGTACGCTACCGGGCTAATCGTGTGCCGGCAAATACTGTTGGACTAGGAATGCAGGGAAATGTTATCGTTTTTTTCACTGGAGTAAGAGTATGTCTGTGTGGATGCTACCCCACCCCATTCCAGTCGCTTGGAGTGGTTGCCCCACGTGTTTTATCTCGTTATCTAAAGATATCTACTATACTGAGATATTTCTAGTCCCTTGAGACTTTTCCCTATCTGGCAGCTTTTTCCCTCGGCAGTTCAGTGGTGTCACCTGTCGTGGGTGTTCGTGCGCGGCTGGGCTCCGGGTGCCCGTGGTTGGGGAGTGGTTGTTGGGTCTCCCGCGTTCGCGCGGGAACATTGCGATGTGCGAATGCCATGGTGGTAAAAGCCGCCACTTAAACAGCTACGCTGTTTGAATTGGACTCGAGGGAAGCGGACCAGCCTGCCACTTTCATCAGCAGTAGCCCGCCACAGGTAAGATTATTCATTTCATTTGCGGAAGTGGCCGTATTTCGCGAATTAGTTAGTCACATAAGCTCGAAGACAATTGCAATTGTATCGCCCACGTTTTTTAGGGTGTTTCTCGTTGATTTAAATATGACCCGTTAGATTCGAAAATTTGCGCATGGTTATCGGATCACTGATTACCCGCTTCGATAAACTCTTATCGCATGACGCAGACATGCGACGCTGTGGTGCACGCCGCTAGAATGTGTTAATATGTTCTTACTCACTTAACTCACGGCGGCATGTGATTACGACTATTTTCTTCCTCCCAGATACGGTATCCAACGATTGGAAATTGTGACCCGACTTCGACTCGCCCGGAACGGGGGGAGGCCTGTAGGCGCGCTGGTCTCAGCGCCTGCGAGACTGCGAGTTGGAAGCCGGCGCTTGTGGATTTTTCTTGAATGGAGAACGATGAGAGGAAGGACGTCTGATACATCAACAGAATCGTCTGACAGTGGTCAACGGAAGTGCACAATCCCTGGAGGCTGATCCGTAGTGACAAGTGAAACCGGATAGTGATTGTTTTAACCGCGGTCGATTTTATGTGGACGACGGTCCCATCGCGAGCGATACGGCTTGCATGGTGTCTCTGAATTTAATCATTGGTCCTGTTCAGGGCATGGAACATGCGCTGGTGGATCATGTGTCATGGGCGCCAAAGCAAGATTTTGCAATGCTTCTAATGGAGAGACAGCAAACTAGACGTAAGTACACATAGTGCAAATTTATGGATCTGCACTATTGTTTCTGCACTCACCATGCATTTCTGTGGAAAAAGTAACACTACAGTGAAAGGGCTGAATTGCTAAGTCACCCGATAAGCATGGCCGCATCCCAAAAATCGCATGTTTGTGTCACGTTAAGCTCGAATAACGGGCCATAAAGCGCATTCCACGGTCTGGCCGCAGTGTTCTCCCATGGTCGGTTTAACTGGATGGTGTGTGCTCAACGAACACGATACGGGCGCGTGCCTGCCGGTGCGCCCCGCAACTGCATGTGTCGTAACACTGGCTCCCGACGCACGGTGCCGGGCTGCCGGGCTTGCAGCGCGACGCGTCTCGTCCCGGCACTCGTTTGTGGGGCGGTTGAACCGGGGGTGTTGGTGACCTCAGCGGCGCACATCCGGCCATTGGTGCCTGACGTGCGAAGGGTCCCACGGTCAAGGCCGCCGTGACCCGATGCGGTGCTCAACGGCCGTTCGGGAAATCGGGCCAGCGTTGCAGGGACGCCGACGTGAAAGTGGCGATTGTTCACCTTCACGCCGTAGGTGTCGGGCTCCACGCCGACAGTAATGATCATGGGATATGTTGCACCTGTCGCCGAACAGATGTTCTCATTAGGTCACACTGTCCGGCCGGTTACACTAGCGCAGGCTCCGTAGGCACGTCCATAATACCCGCAGAGCTGACCGTCGTAGCTGACCGAGTCGCGCTCACCCCGCCAGTCGCGCGCGGGATCGCCAAAGGTCGACGCCATGCCCATCCCCTCATCTATCTAGCCCTCATCTATCCCACCTACCTACCGGTAACGGCGGCTGTCACACTGTGATGTAACCACGGCCGAGTGGCAGCCGAGGAGCTCGAGGGTGAGGCTCAGCTGCTGGGGAGGGACAACTGAACGGCAAGTCCTTGGCGCGTCAGTTGAAAACGCTCGGCTTGGGTGTGCTTTAGTGCTGTGGAGCTTAGTGTCAGTTGCATCTGCACCGATATGGGATATTTCATGAGCGGAGCATGCCCCTCCCCCTTCCCCCCTCCCCGCCCCCGCTCTTGCGACCCATAGTTTTCCGATTTGTTCCCAAGTTGGTCAGCTGACGATTTCGCTCTTACAGCGGAATGCGCGCGATATAATGCTAAATTATGACCGTCGTGGACCAATCGACTGAGCTACACGCGCTCAGCTGGCATGCGCTCTGTCAGGAATGCCTACTTTCTTTCTGTCTGCGGTCTTGTTATTGCACAGAGCTGTTGGCTGACTGGTTACCGCCGTATGACCATGTCTCGGTGGTAATGGTGCCGAACTCGTCACCCGCCCTGTCACTGCACGTGTGAGTCGGGCCCGACTTTGCATGTGAGCGCGGTCCTGTTGGCTTTGTGATAGTTGTGGCATCAAAAGCTGATGTTTTCCTCTGCATGGAGTGTTAAAGAGAGCATCCAAATCGTAGTACACGGCGATGAGCACGCGAATTTATCCCGGCGCAGAGCCGAAACATTCCATTTTGGTAGCTGGAACGCTATCAGCCATGGAATTATTGCGTTTGGAGCGTATTTTGTGTAGGCCGGGGGTGATGAACGATGACGTCACGTCGTTTATTGCAGCAGTCTGGCAGCTTTAAAGATGTAGGCAATAGTATTTCAATGCTCCACTTTGTGTGGAGAATTTCTATATGCGTCTCAGTTTAGTCGTATGTTGTCTATTTTGGTATTAAAATTCGTCTCTGGCGTTGGGAATCCGTGTGAAAAGATAGATGAGTTGGCACTCAGCATATTTCTCGTCATTAACCGCTGCCGCACCAACGCCTGCATAAAGTCGGGTCTGGTGTTATGCCGTATCGACCTGCATTGTTGGCATGGGATGTTGAGCCCGCTCACGCCTCTGAAGCCTGCCCGTCTGCGTGTCGATTCCCTGTGACATCCCACGCCCAAGAGCTAAGCGGCATGGCGTCATTGGTGGAAGTGCCGCGTCATGGAACATTGTCCCCGTAAACTGCATTATCCATCAGGGCCCGTGATCTACGAGATTTCCCGTGAGGCCCGTGCGTCCGATGGGGTCAAACCCCATGGATCATGGGCCGCAGCTGCCGAGGCTGGAGCTCGGGCGGTGATAGTTTTGGCGGCACTGGCGAAAGTCGCCCACGATCAGGGGACTGGCTGTCCCGTTCCCGCTAGCCTGCGGCAGTCGTGTGTCATCGACCACAAGACATGGCCCTAGCGAACTGTTAGGGCGTGCCGTGTTCATTGGCAGATGTCATTGCTGAGGTTTATAGCGACGCCAAAGATGCGCTTCGAAGCTGATCGTGTTTATGTCGGTGATCACGGCCAGAAAGCAAGCGCGGTCTGACGGATTCCCTCGTTGTCAAGATTCTTACCTGGGCCGGTTCTTAAGTGTTAAAATGCGATTGAGCAATGCAAGCACCTCTATGTATATAGAAAGGCCCATCGTCCATCGCTAAAACCTTTCTGTAGAATTAACTTTTTTTAAAGGTTCATCGTAAGTTATGATGGTATTGGAGGTGTTGTTATAGGATGAAAAACGGGTTGAAAACCCAATTTGTTTCCAACACAAATATGTGCAGTTTGTTGGCGAAAAAATGGGGGAGTGTCCATTTCCGGTAATGTAGCTCTACAACTGAGATTATTATAGTGATATTACAAAATAAGTCATAGTGCTACTATAATGGTAATGTTTGATGATGTTATTTTTCCAACAATGTCATGACTGTCCTTTGTCAAAGTCAGGCGGGTTTGGCTTCGCTGCGGTCTGCGTGGGCAGTTTTCGCGCAGCCAGACTGGCCCCGCGCTAGCCCCAGCCTCCGCCGCGCATCTGCGTGGGCAGTTTCGCGCAGCCAGACTGGCCCCGCGCTAGTCTCAGCAGCCCCCGCCCCGCGTCTGCGTGGGCAGTTTCGCGTAGCCAGACTGGCCCCGCGCTAGCCCCAGCCCCCGCCGCGCGTCTACATTCGGTTAGTGGGGTCGATGTCCCTCCAGCTGCATGTTGTCTAAACGACATCTCGTTTGCTGCCGGGTGGCGACTGGGTTTGGCGCCCCCACCCTCGCTGGAGCGGGTTTACGACGGGTTGGGCGAGTTTTCGTGACCCGACCTGAGCCGGGCACGGACAAGCTCAGGAGAATGGATCTGGTCCGGACAAGTACCGGAAACCGGGATGGGCTGCGCCTCAATTATGAAAATTGTGTGGGCGCTTGGCGAGTCCCAGAAGCTGGGTGAGCTTTGCACGAGTTCCTAGGACTGGCTTGACACCGCGCGAGCGGGGAAAGCTCTGGAAACAGCATGGGACTTTGCACCGGTTCCGGAAACTGGATCTGCTTTGGTCAAGTTCCGGAAACCGGATAGGCCGTGTTTTAGTTCCGGAGGCTGGTTGTGCCGTAGCCAAATGTTGGGGACTGGACGGATTCCGAGAAAGTTCGGGAGGCCACTCTTTATTACGCCCATGAGCTCCTGTCATTAAGCGCTGTGACCGTATCGATCTGCGAAGAATTTTGAGATTGTATCGACTCGAGGCAAGTTTCCGAGAGGCCATCAGCTGTAGGGAAGCGCCGGAGGCCGTATTGACCCCGGGGCTTCCGAGAGCCGAGCGACTTTCCGGAGGCCAGATCGACTCGGGGCCTGTTCCCGGGCCCAGGCGTCGGCCTCCGCGCGCACGAAAGTGAGTGGAGAAAGTGTGTCGGTCGTGAAACGCCTAAAACAAGTGGCGCTGGAATGCGCCTCGCGATCGCACCGCTGATATTTGGAGAGTGGTCTGGCGGGCGTGGTCCTTTCGCCGGACGGCTGAAAGATGCCGGTGAAAGATTCGAAACGATCGTCCCATTCTGAACCAGCGTGCCGTGCGCTGGAAGCCCCGCCGACCGTCGCTGTCTGATGCGCGCGCTGGCCCGGCCGGCCGGGGTTCGGAGGCGCGCGAGAACCGGTGAGCTCGCGTCGGACTCCGGCGCCCGTGGTGGTGGTCCGTGTGCGTACCGATGTATACCGCCCGCACGCTGCGGCCTGCTGCCGGCGTCCGTCTCACGGCGCCGCGCCCGTCCACCGTCCGTGGACCGTGGACCGAGCCGGACCGACTCGCCGGGCTCGTCAGCGAGCAGAGCCGACCGGTCCGCTGTGCAACAGGCTGGCAGCGGCCGACTGCACGCGCTGGCGTCGATGGTGGCGCGCGGCGTGCTGGCGGACCGTTACCGCTCCGTCTGTCGCCTGCGACAGCCGTGCTGACAGCCGCGTTCCGACGGCCCGCAGAGCCGAGTAAATCTCTGCAGCGGCTCGGCGGACCGTTTTACGGGCCGTTTTATGGGCCCCGTGATGGCGACACGTCGGATTTGCCGCGCCGCCTCGTCCAGCGAAAGTGTCTTGCCGCGCGGGTCATTTACTTCAACGGCGTTCGGGGGTGACGTGGTCTCTGACACTGCGTCACAGATTACCATGCTTGTGTTCGCCCCTTCTGCCCTTTTGTGTCCAGCCCCTCCCGCGTTCGCCGTAAACACGGCCAATGTGTCGGCGCCGGCCGCCGCCCCACCCGTTGCCCGTCCGCGGACCGGCCGGCCGGGCCACGTGCGCGCGGCGCGACCGTCCGGCTATTGACCCCGGTCGGCCGGGTGGCGGCCGGCGGCCCGGCTATCGACCGCGACCGGCCGGCCAAGGTCGCCCCGCCGTCGCCAGGTCGCCGCGCCGGCGCCGCGCCGCACCGCACGCTGACCTGGGCCACGCTTCCACGGCTGACCGTGCACTGGACGACGCGGCCCAGCCCGACACCGTCACGGCGACTGGGGCCAGTTCGCACGGCTGCGCTGACGGAAAGGTGACGCTTCGGGCGATGTTGGGTGCTGAAAATCGTCTGCGGCCCGGGCCCCGGGCGGTGCGGCTGAGGGGCCGTGCAGATGCTGCTGCTGCCGCGCCCACGTGAGAGGTGTGGCACCGGTGACTTTGCAGTGTATGCGCTAAGAAATATGCAATGACGGGTGTTTGCGAGGTGCCCGTGGATCGCTTCACGAGCGCCGCCACTCTGACTTGGACAGAGGCGGCGCGACGCCACGATGATCGTGCCTGCGAGCCATACCGCCGGTGCTGCTGCTCGCTGGCTGGCTGGCTGGCTGGCTGGCTGGCTGGCTGACACGGCAGGCGGCTGGCGTGTCGGGCGACGTGCTGTCTCCTGCAGCACTGGACGCATACGTTGACCAACCGCAGCCGGTGCGACGATCTGGCAGACCCGAGACTCGGTGGGGAAAAGCACGCTGGCAAGTCCGTTTCCTGCGCTGCTGGGCATTCCTGTAGCACAGAAGAAGACGGTGTGGCGCGCTGCAGTGCACGGCACGAGCACGTGGCGGTACGCCAGCACGTCCGGCCCTGCTGTGCGTGCTGGTGTACTGATCGCACCGGCCGGAGGTGATGTGACATCAGTTGGCACGCTCAGCGGCTCCATCTGAGCTGCGCCGGTCGTTTGTCATCATGACTGTGTGTGTGCTCGTAGAATGTGTTTTGCCTGTGCGGGCGGGCGGGGCGCGGAGCGGTAATCCAGAGCAAACTAGACGATACATTTACGTTTCCAACAGCCGCTGTCCTGAAGAACTTGCACGTTGCACGGGGTCATGAAAGGAGTCGGTGGGGCGTTATGTAAGGCGCTGACCTCTCCTGGTAGCCGGCCTCCGAGTCGTCGCCGCCGTCGCGCCGCCTGACGTCACCGGTGTCGCCGTCGCCGCGGTGACGTCACGCAGGCGGCGACCCGCGCCCCACGTGGCCGATCGTGTTTCGCGGGCGGCGGGTCGGCTGGCCCCGTCGGCGCCGACGACCGCGGTCCGACGCTCTCGGCGCCCGGCCGCCGGGTATTTATAGTCGGGTGCGGCGGCGGCGGCGGCGGCGGTCTGGGCCGTGGTGGGACTGGGCCGAGCTGGCCGCGCCGGCCCGGCGGCGGCGGCGGCGGCGGCGGCGGCGGTAGCGGCGGCGGCGGCTGGACGGCGAACGGACGCCCGCTGGTGGGAGGGGGCGGCGCTGAGGCCCGACGAAGCGGCGTGGCGGCGTAGCGTGTACCGGCCATAGCGGTCGTGTGGATCTGGTTGGCAGGATGCTGCAGTGGTGGCTGGGTTCAGGTGACCTGGTGAGGTCGGGGCGCTTCGCCTTGCGATGGAGGCCGGCCTGCGGTCGCCACGTCGCGGGCAGGCCGCCGGCGGGACGCTCCACAGCTCTGGCGTCACTGGGAGGGCGTGGCTCGCCACGACAGCACCGGCTGGCGCTTGTTCTGCAGCGAGCGGGGACCGCCGGCTGGCGCTGTGTTGTGATGGTGGGGCCTCGAATGTGATCGAAAGTGATCCTGAGATCGAAGCGTGTATTTTGTGTGTGTGCCGGGCAAGGTTGGCGTTTCGTAGAACCAGTGGGGCGAACCCTGTACTGGGTGGATCGGCTCAGGGTGCCCTTCTAATGCTGCTTCCTCTTATTGTAGGCACTTGATGTGGTCACTGGGAATAATGGAAAATATTTCCTCATTATTTTGTTTCTCTTGTACTGCTTGAACCTTTCTGGTGCATGGGGTCTTGAACTAAGAACGCGTTGTCCGCTGCATGTTTGGGGGGGGGGGGGGGGGGGGTGCTCGAAACCCTCACCCTGAAAGCGATCCTACACCTATGTTGGGAATGCCCTCTTGCCAAGCGTACTAGCATGATTTGTGCGTGAAATTGTGCGTGGAAAACGTTGCACAAGTACGCAGTTTATGGTGGATTTTTCTTGTGTTTGTGTTTGTTTTTGCTCTGCACGCGGCAGAATGGCGTGGGCATTGACGGAGGCGATCATTTTCAAAATGGTTAATCGGGATTCAAAGTTGGCCGCTCTCCGATTGTGTACCTCATTGGTACCGGCTGGCGCTCGACCTCGCCAGTTCTGTGGAAAGGTCCGCCTGTGGAAGCTTCGTTTGGACAGGACCTTGTTCTGGTCAGCCGCCGCTCGTAGAGAGGCGCTCGCGTGCTACAGCGCCCGCGCCGGCCGAGGTTACCACTGTTGCCGCCTCACAGGCCGGCCGGGCGGCCTCTGCGGGACGAGATGATAGCTCGCGGAGGGGAGGGGGAGGCGCCGCACTCGTTATCCGGGCTGTGGGACACCCCCGAGCCGGCCGGACACCGCCGCCGTCAGTCGCAGCCGGACCTTGAGCCCCGCCGCCCGTCGTGCGCGGCGGCGGCGGCGGGGCGGACCAGTCAGGTGGACGGGGCGGACGGTCCGGCGGCCCCAGTCGCTGGCGGCCGGCTCCGGCCCGGAGGTCGGTCGGGTTCGGCGGCGCAGCGGGCGCCGCAGAGCCCAGGTCTGCCAGCAGCGTCCGCCGCGTCCATGTCGCGCTACCGCTATTGTGAGCGACGGCAGGCCCGTCGTGTTGTGCTCTGATCTAGATTGGCCCTCTCTCGCTCGTGCGCTGAAGTCAAACTTGGTGGTATGGCTTTGCAAGCTACCTTTGGGGTGGGAAGGCTGAGCAGTGAAATGGGTAATTCTTCTGCCCCAAAAAGTCATAGTCGGCCGTATTTGACCGACTTTCCTCTCACAGTTCAGGGGCGGGGGATGGCCTTGGGCCCCAACTGAATCCTGAAGGCACCAGCACGAGGGCTGAGGGTTGTATGTTGGGCGCAATACCCTCCCCCGTCTCCATGCTTTGTAACGGCGTGTTGAATCGTATCCAAAATATCGAAAAGTCTAAACCAGAACGTATATCATCTGTTTTGAAGGCTTTCGTCGATTGACTGCTGCCATTGCTTGACAGGAGAGAGACATGCGGACTGTTATTGCCCCCCCCCCCCGCCCTCCTGTTTATCTCTCGTCAGTCCTGTGCGCCGTAATCTCCCCCCCCCCCCTTGCGACCGATACCGCGCTTCACACGTGCCCGCGGCTATCTGGGTCAGTGACCTAGAAAGGCGCGCCTATTGACCCGGTTGGCCGACGGCGGTGCGGCCGGCCCAGCAACGGGCGCCACTATTGACTAGCGGCGCTGGTCGGCGCGCTATTGATCGCGCCGGCGGGCGCCGGCTGGGCGCCGCCGCCCCGCCGGCGCCCGGCCGGCCGCTGGAAACAGGTGGCGCCGGTCGCCGCGCGCCGTCAGCGGTTCGGGGACGGTCACCACGCGTCGTCAGTGGTCCGGGGGGGGGGGGCGGTCACCACGCGTCGTCAGTGGTCCGGGGGGGGGGGCGGGTCACCACGCGTCGTCAGTGGTCCGGGGGGGGGGGGCCACCACGCGTCGTCAGTGGTCCGGGGGGGGGACGGTCATCCACGCGTCGTCAGTGGTCCGGGGGGGGGGGGGGCGGTCACCCACGCGTCGTCAGTGGTCCGGAGGGGGGGACGGTCGCCACGCGCCATGTGCCCACCTTGCAGCGTAACGGTGCCGGCGGCCGCGCGGTGGCCCATACCGGTGGGCAGCATCATGTTCCACCACTCGACACCGCCGCCGATACGAGGTCGCCGGATCACCGGCGAGGTGGGCAGGACGTAGAGGCCGTGGGGGCTGAGGTCAGTGGTCGGCGTCGTGTGGTCGTTATGAGCTGGCGGGCGGGCTCAGATCCGGTCTGTCCAGCTGAATGGCTACAGGCGGCAATGCACTCGACTTCGGTGTCCAGTGGTGCAGTGTTGCTGATTGGTACTTTCAAGGGTGGTAATACACCTGTCGTATGACGTGGTAATTCACCTGTCGTATGACGTGGTAATACACCTGTCGTATGACGTGGTAATACACCTGTCGTATGACGTGGAGTACGTGGAGCAGATACGCTCGCTGTATCCGCTCTGTATCCGTGTATCCGCCCGCTGGGCGTGAGTCAGCTTCCGCCAGCAGTCGACAGGTTGTGTCTTCGGGCCGCCGTTGGGTGAGCGGGTGCTGTATCAAATAGCTGTCGTGTACGGCGCGGATGCTCCCGAACCCAGTACTGCTTATTAGCGTGAGTGTAGAGGAAGATTACCTACCCTTGTCTTTTTAACGGCTGTATTTAACATTTTCATGGTTTTCTGATGCCGTAATGCATTGGATTTGCTTCCAGTTTCTTAGTTGTACTTGCAAGGTGCTTATATGCATACTTAATGGTCAGGATCATCAAAGGACCGTGCAATATTACATCGAAACAGGCTCGGTTTGTAACACAACAGCCCGAGTGTCTGAAGTGTCGTAGGATCTTGCTTTTGCGAAGCAAAATGCACAGACGAACGCCGTCTGTCTCAAACGATGGCAGTGGTGTCTCAGGTGCTGGATTTATTCACATTGCTAATGCATTGAAAATCATGCGCTGATGCATTTGCATCATGCGTACACTTCCGGGTTGTGCTATATGACTATTCGTTAATGTTTTAGTGTCGTCTGCTAATGTGGTGCCTGGTGAGAGTCAAGGAAATCATGGGGCCCAGGCCTTTACAGGAAGCACAGAACACCAGCCGTCCTCTTCTGTTCGTTTCTGTGCACACAGGGCTCGGCTTCCGGCTGCTGCTATTGTCGCTGGGCGGTGGGGTGGCCCCGCACTTGCTTTGCTTCGTGAACCGTCCTGCGCGACGTACTACGTACTGCCACTATAAGATGCCCGCACATACAGACAAGGTAGTGAAGCGGTTAACGCATCCGCGTTAACCACTGCGCGTCTGGAAAACGAGGGATACGGGGTTCGATTCCCCGCGCCCGCCCTTCCTGCAAGGGTGAGAGGCAGGCGACGCCATATAGCCTCAGCAGCTGAGTGCGCCGTAAAGCTCCAATGACACACCGCATGCAGACTAGCCCCGGGGCGTGCCCGGCGTTGCCCTGTAACACGCTTGGCGCGGGCCGTAGCGGGAGCACGTCTGGTGCGTCTCTCCTGTCGCGTGGTCCTGGATAATTGTGCCCACGTGGTCGGCATAGTACGTGCCGGTTGGTGGCGGCCGTTGTTTGTATGGTCGGCCCGTGTTTATTGTGATCCGGCCGCCGCGGCCCGGCTGGGCACCGCCCCGTGCGGGCCATACGGCCGCGGCCCGCCCCGGGCCACACCGCCGCGGCCCGGCTGGACACCGCCCTGTGCGGGCCATATGGCCGAGACCCGCCCCGGGCCACACCGCCGCGGCCCGGCTGGACACCGCCCTGTGCGGGCCATATGGCCGAGGCCCGCCTCGGGCCACACCGCCGCGGCCCGGCTGGACACCGCCCCGTGCGGGCCATGCGGCCGCGGCCCGCCCCGGGCCACACCGCCGCGGCCCAGCTGGACACTGCCCCGGGTGACGCCTGTCCCGGCCCAGCGGCCACCGTCGGCCGCCGCCGGCCGGCACAGGCGTCACACCGCGCCCCTGACTGGGCCCTTGCGAGCAGTGGACGCTGAACGGGTGTGCAGCCGCAGTGCTGGAAATGTCACTTGGCGGCAGTTTTCGTTTGTGAATTTGCGAAGGGTTGGTTGTTTTCAACGGGGGACATGGGCAAGTTGGGATTGGAATAGCCATCGTTTCATTGGGGTTTGATGCTGTAAGTAATGTTCACGGCTGTTCTCTGGTGCCGACAGCCCGTGACAGACACACGGCGTGTCACTCTGTACCATGGGCTTTGCAAAATAGATGTCGATAGCTCATGTGTGTTCATACCTGTTCACTTTGCCTTCGATGAATCCTGCATTGGTGTTGTTCTTCGTAGTTCTTATCTACTATTTAAGTATCTTACGCAATTACGTCTGGTGTAATCGTGCTTTAAAAGTGACGCTCACTGCGTTGTTACGGGACGGCGCCCAGACATTGCCCTCGGTTTGTTTCAGTCCAGTCGTAAGTCTCAATCGAGCAGGCAAGCAAGGTACCCTTTTGCTGGACACTGTTGGCCAATTTTAGGCGGCACACATTTGGATCCCAATATAGCGGTATATATGGATCCCAAAATAGCACAGCGACGGGTGTGGCAATACTATGGGTCGCCATGCCGTATTCCAGTTCTGCGTCGATACGGCTGACCGGCTGCGGCGAGTTTGACCCATCACGCTCACTGTCATGCCTGTCCACGGATGGCCCTCCCCACGCCTTTGTCAAAAACTGCAATTAACGTATCAGAATCGTAGCAGTTGTTCAATTACTTGAAACACCGCTGAGAATGGCTGTTATGGCACGTCACATCAAGCTAAATGCAACGGGCATGCATTCATCAATGTCATTCATCCGTTCATGCCGTCATTCATTTGTTCACTCACTCATTCTGCCCGTCATTGACTGGTTCAAGAACAGGCAGGGAAAATGGACTATGGAGGTTTGGCACTGTCAGCAGTCGTCGCATCATCTGATGACGACTGCACGTGTCGCCAGGGGACCTACTCGGGCGAAGGAGCTTTACTTGATGGCTTGCTTCGCGGGGTTGAGAATGACGTCTTCTCGTCTGAATCTGATGGGGCAAGCCTGAACCGTGTCTGAGCCTTAGTGTGGTCGGTGGTCGGTGCCTGAGTGTACGGGATCTGAGTGCTGCTGCGTAAGTCACGGCAGCCCGGGTTGTCCGGTGTGCGTCCTGTGTCTGTTCCTCCGCGTGCGCCTGGATTGTCCGGTGTGTGTCTCGTGTCTGCTCCCCGCGTGCGCCTGGATTGTTCGGTGTGCGTATCGCGTCTGTTCCTCCGCGTGCGCCTAGATTGTCCGGTGTGCGCCTCGTGTCTGCACCTCCGCGTGCGCCGGGAGTGCGGTCCACCCAGGATGCCCTGCGTTCGTCGGGGATGCGCTGTCTGGGTGCAGCCCGGGCGCACTTAAGGCATCGCGTGCCACCGCGCCGCACCCCGCGTCAGCCCGGCGCCTGCCCTGAGCTCCACGGTCGGCGTGCGGCACCGTCTGCGCCGTCTGCGCCGCGCGGTTCTGTCGCGGTGGCAGCCGACCGGGCCGCGCCGGCCCGACGCGCGGCGCCGCCATCGATTCCGGGAAAGGTGGCCGGGCGTCCCCCGCCCCGCCCGGCCTGGCTGGGCGCTGCGTGTGGCCGACGCTGCTGGCCGGCGGTCCGCCTGTTGCGCGGCCTGGCCAGGCGGCCCGCGGCCGGGTCCCGTGTCGGCGGCATAGCTGCAGCAGGGAGGACTGCACTGGTGGTCGCGTCCAATGGGTGGGGCTTCCGGCTGGGTGTGGGAACGAACCTGAGTGGGGGGACGTGGCACGTTCCCCCCACTCACGCGCTCCCCATGCATCTCGCGGCCGTCGCTGACCGCTCTGCTCCGTTACAGGGGACCCGGCGAGGGCTCGACACGGCGGGCTGCTGGCGCGGCTGGCCCCGCCGGCGGGCGAGCCGGCGCCGCCCGACGCCGCCGACGGGCCGGCCGCCGAGCCGGTCGGCAGCTCCAACGGGCCCGACCTGCTTACCATGCAGGCGCGCATCCCGTACCAGTTCCGCGAGCCGGCACAGGCGCCGCTGCGCAAGCTCAGCGTCGACCTCATCAAGACGTACAAACACATCAACGAGGTGAGCCTGGCCGCGCGCCGCCGGCGGGCGGGTGGTGTGTCTGTTGACGCGTGCAGCTACTCGGATCGTTGGCGTCGTCGCGCGGTAACCAGCCGGGGCTAGTGAAAGTCCTCGGTGGCCGGAGCCGGAAGCCCTGAGTGGAGCGGAAGTGTGAGATGGCCGGCGATCTGCTGCGGTCGGGCCTTTCGAGGGGCGGCGCCGGCGCCTCGCGAACGCGAGGCCCGCGCTCCCTCCGGTCACGGCTCGGCGCCCGTCCGGGCGACGCGCCGGCGCATGGCGCGACAGGTGGCCGGGTGGAGGCCGGCGGACGCGTCGCCGCTGGCCGCTCACAAGTCGCTGCGGCGCGCCGAAGGTGGGCCGCCGCTGAGGTGGAATGCAGCGGCCTGCACGCGTGCTTTTACGGTGCGTCCGCTGCCGCTGTGGTGTCGGGCCGCCGGGGAGAAGGGCTATCCGCTTTGGATAGTCGTGAGAAATTTTGTTGTTTTTTGTGCTGTTGAGGTCGTTTTCTTTATTTAGTCACCACTTGACACCAAATCCGTCGTCATTCATGAATTCACTCTACAAGTGCACGCATTGACGGTACACCGGCTGCCCCACCGCGCCCTGAACGCCTGGCCGCCGGATTCCGGCGGACGAGTCCACCGTGGGCGGCGGGGGAGGCCGCTGCCGCCGCGGATCAGCCGGCGTCCGGCGCTGACAGGCCGCCGGGCCGCCCGGCCGGAAAGCGCGCCGCGCCGCCGCCGCCCGCCGCCGCGCCGCCGCGCGCGCGGCCGGCGTCTCAGCACGTGACGTCACGGCGGCCGGCCGTCAGCTGTTCGGACGCGCGGCTTCAGCGGGCTCCGCCCGACCCCGGCCGCGTTGGGCGCGGTGCGGCGCTATCGAGCGGCGCCGGCGGCGGCGCCGCGCGTGGTCGGCCGCAGCGCACCTGGACCTCGAACGGCCGCGCGCCAGGCTCCGGGCCGGACAGTAGGGCCAGAGCTGCCTGGCGCTCAGCGACGGCCCAATTGCGTCTGTTTTGCAGGCGGTCGGCGGCGGCGCGGCATACTGAGAAGCGCCGCCGCCAGCGCATCCGTCCTGCGGCCAGCGGCTTTGTGGCGCGGCCGGCGGCGCGCCTTTGTGTCGGGTCAGCCGGCCGCCGGCTGAAGGTCGCCAGCCCGCAACAAAGACCGGTCCTGTTGAGGTGCTGCGCCGCGCCGCGCCGCCCGACCGGGCGGAGGCGCCGCTGACGCCGCCCTGACGTAGCGGTGTGACGTCGCACACTTGTGACGTCACTGCGTGACGTCACGGGCATAGGCGGGCTCGGCGGCGCCGGTCGCACACCACCTCGGATGCGTCCGCCCGGCGGAGACCGCTGACCTGGGGTCACGACCTGGTCCGGCCCGGCCTGCCGCGGCTTGTGCCGGGTGGGGGACGATGCCCACCGGGCGACGACCTCGGGAGTTGGCGGGATCGCGGCCGGTCCGAATGAATGGTTGTTTTGCATGGGGCGGTGTGGCATTGAACAAGCAGGTCAGTGGCGTCGGAAGTGGGCCAGCGGGCCGCCGGACGACTGCACGCTCCAAACGGGCCGGAAGTGACACCGACCAATGACAACGAAGCTGCTGTTGGACCTACCCTGGCGGCCAGAAGTGGCGGGTTACAGCACAAAAAAAATGCGTGGCAAGCGCGCGGTGACGTTTTTGATGACTCGCCAGTTTCTGGATGCGTTGTCGGCAAAACCCACCGCTGTGGGCTAGCCCAGTCATTCGAGATGGCGACTTCGCGCCTGTTTGTTTGCCCGCCTGCAAAATGTACAGTTTTCTTGCGTGCATGACATGGCATGACATTCTCATAGGCACGGAGCGCACAAAATGCGTAAGTGAAAGGTGTGTGCGTAAGGGCATGAAGTGCAGCAAGCCGACAATGCCTCCTGGAATAACCAACGCAAGTCTAAGTAGGGAGGCAGGGGGTCTGAGCCTTTACTTTCTGGCAGTTCAACATTGGTCCCATGGACGTCGATCGGAAAGAAACAACCTTAAATGGCCGCTGTAGTTGAAGCACCCTTAAACCCAGATACTATCGAAGTGACCGTAAATGGCAGCTGTAGTCGTAGCACCTCTAAACCCAGATACTATCGAAGTAACCAGAGACGGCTATCGTGCCCCCTCCCCCAACTTGGGAAGGCTTTCATTGCCCCAGGCGCTAGCCCCTGTAACTGACGGTGAGTAACGGGCGTTGGCAATGGCGGTGTTGCCACTACCCGGGTTAACACATCAAAGCGCACGGGGGGGGGGGGGGGGCGCAAAATGACCACTGCAGTCGACGCGCCCGAAAACTCCAATGAACAACAACAAAGAACAAAAGCGCACGGGACACCATTGTGTGCTCGCAGGCGGCCCCATGTTTTGGCCAGTTACTGAAGATAGCTTGATGTACGCGGGAAGATCCGTTTCATCCTCGAGCTGATTGCAGCTGTCCGGCCTTTCATCGTTGAGCCGTGTTCTTGCCCTAGGCTTCAGATGTAGCCGACTAGGTCAAGTCCACGGCGGAATGTTGCCGTGTATCCGTGGCGTGGTGGTGCTCGAGCCTCCGGTTGTAGCGTTCTAGAGTGTAGATCACCTGCACTCGTGAACGTGGTCTGCATTCACGTAAATGCCCGCGTGGTAGGCATGAGGACGAGGCCAGCCTCGGCTTCTCGAAGCTGGTGTTCCCTCGCAAGGACCTTGGGTTTGGCTTCTGTATTTGGACCACTGTTATGGCCGGGCTTGGCTCGGGCTCCGACTTCGGGTCATTTTAAGCGGTCGGCTTTGGAGTTGGGGCTCGGGCTTCTACTCTGTGTCATTTTCATCAGCTGAGTTCAGCTTCGGATTCATTCGACCTTAAACTGCTGACCTAACTTTTGACGGGATTTTGCAATGCACGTCCGACTTAACTTCACAAAAATAGCCTTTTCTTTCCTGCTACCCCAGCCTACCACACAGCTTTTCGTGACTGGGACGCATATATGACTGAAAGTAAAAAACCAACCGGTCCTTCTCAGGACCAAGTAACACCTTACGACCGCCGGAGAACGAGCTGTACGACACGTTGTTCACGTGATAAGTTACGAGACGAGGACGATGGTCTAAAATAATCCCCAGCTGCTATGCAAATACCTGGTCCCAATCACTCCACAAAACCCTACTATTCTCTACTGATCCCACTGAGCTTTAGCAGGCGGAAAAAGATTTTAGTTCCTCAAAACAGCATGGTATACTGAATGCGGTTCGGCCTTCCGCCCCGTGATTTTTAGGTGGGTACTGCCTTGGTTTCGTGTTTGGTAAGTTCGGCTTGGGCTTTGCGTTTACAAAGTCCGAAAGCCGCTGATTTCGGATTCGGCATGTCGTTTTAAGAATTCACCGGCTCCAGCTCCAGCTCCAGCTCCAGCTCCAGCTTCACAGCTTCGAACTTCAAGGTCACTAGCCTCGCTTTCATTTTCGGCGTCAGCCATTGCCCTGGCTTTGGATTCTGCCCTGGTGCTAGAAGCGTGGCCTCGTCCACATGACTGCCGTGCGAGGACCTTCCATTGTGAGGCTCAATCCAACAGCACGGTCGGTGACGATGCAGGGCGGCGCCGAGAAGCCAGCTCGAACCAGCTGTGTGGCGGATGACGGAACATGCAGGAGATGTAGCTGGTCGTCTCGCCAGACGGACTCGCAAGTGACGCGAGGTCGGGCTGTAGTTTTAATGAGGAGCCGCCGACTACAGTGCAGCGCCTTGTCGTCCGGCTCTGCCATGGCGATCAGCGGCGCCGATTATGTCTTTGGTTATGGCCGGTTCCTGTTTTGGTTCTGGAGTAGAACACGGGTGGTGACGCGTGACTGTAGACGTGTGGTGCGTGCCGTTGGTTCATGGCAGGGGTACGGCGCCGCCGTCGGTTCATAACGCGAACGTGGTTCCGCTGTTGGTTCATGGCACGGGTGTGGCGCGCTCTGTGGATTCAAAACACGGATGTAGTGCCGCCGTTGGTGCATAACACGTGTGTGGTGCCGCTGCGGGTTCATGGCACGGGTGGGGTTCGTGCTGTCGGCTCCTAATGCGGACGTGAGCGGGGATGGGACGGGTAAGGCGTCGAACAGGTCCGGGAGACCTACCCCGTTCGTTTGAGGTCTTTCGATTAGTGCGGTGTCACAGTTTTTGGTGACCCGTGTTCCAGTTGTTGGCGACTTTTGTGGCAGGGAACATGAACCACCCGCGGCTGTGGCAGCTTATGGCGTACCTCCTGCCTTTTGGCCATGAGACCGACCGCCATCGCTCAGTTGCCGTATTCTCGTTCGTGAAGACTGCGGCTCCTGTGTGGGGTGGTTTTGGCCGGTCTCTGGGCGCCCGAGGTCGGTCTCCGGGGTGCCTGAGGCCTGTCTCTGGGCGCCCGAGGTCGGTCTCCGGGGTGCCTGAGGCCTGTCTCTGGGCGCCCGAGGTCGGTCTCCGGGGTGCCTAGGCCTGTCTCTGGGCGCCCGAGGCCGGCCTCCGGAGTGCCCGAGGTCGGTCTCCGGGCACCCCAGGGCGATCTCCGGGGTGCGGAGACCGGTATGTGGGGCCGGCTGTAGCAGGGGTGTGGGCGGGGCATGTTCGGTGTGCGTGTGGTGCTGTTTGCCGGCCGGGGCTCGTCTGAGAGCAGGTCTGTGCGGCTCGGCTCCTCGGCCGCAGCCCGGCTGTGACGCACTCCCCTGCTCCGTCAGGTCTACTACACGACGAAGCGCCGCCAGCAGAGCCAGCGGGACGAAGGCGGCCACAAGAAGGAGCGTCGGCTCTACAACGACGGCTACGACGACGACAACCACGACTACGTCATCAAGAACGGCGAGAAGTTCCTCGATCGGTACGAGATCGACTCGCTTATCGGCAAGGGCTCTTTCGGCCAGGTGAGTTGGCAGCCGCTGCCGGGTAGGGCCAGTTGTGTTCCTTGAGGCCCGGTGACCGGAAGGGTGCCGTGTGATCCGGAGTGGTCCATGTGATCCGTGGTGTTTCCTGAAACCTCATGGTGTGAAGTGTGATGTTCAGAGAGCCGCGACCGGCTGAGCGACGTAGGCGACAGGTGGTGCTTTAAGTCGCCTTTATTCGTCCAGCGGCGTGTCGTGAAACCCAAATTATCATCTTCGTCGTTATCATATTCATCCAGCTGGTCGGGTGCGGCTGACAGTGCACTGAAGTACACTAACACTTCATGAGTCGTATGTTAAGTCTTCGGGGCGATTAAGACACGGTAGGCATGGGCTCTTATTTCTGAGTTATGAAGCTACGCTGTGGTCAGATAGACTGGTAAGGGACGGGAAATCGGGATACTGGTAATCTGGCAAACGCCGGCAAGACTGATCATCTTACAATCAGTTTGCCGTAGTAACCCGGCCTCCGAGTTTTATCCCCCATGTCAGCCCTCCCCTAATGAGCCCGCACAGGGAGTCACACGAGACGGCGTCCATCCCTTAGTCATGGTAGTCAGGAGATGGTCGTCCATGCGGAGGTGTCCCGTGGGAATTTATTTCGCCTGGGATGGTGCAAAATGCTCGCGAACGTACGTACGAACGGAAAACGTCCACTCTAGTTTCCTAGAGAAGGGACGTCTTGGCATCGGCTGCATGTATCAGCACTACGCGCTCGTGTGGTCGAAATCGTTGCATTGGAGGCCTTTTTCGGCTGTCCTGCACTGCTACCTTTGTGGCTGGCTGTGACGCAGTTGTCGACAGTGGTGACATGCATTGTAAACAAAAATAGCAGCAAGAGATCCAGGCGGCCGCGGTGATCACCATCCCGTGCGTGTGCGTGATCGGCAGGTGGTGAAGGCGTACGACCACGAGGAGCAGTGCCACGTGGCCATCAAGATCATCAAGAATAAACGGTGCTTCCTCAACCAGGCGCAGATCGAGGTCCGCCTGCTGGAGATGATGAACCGCGCCGACTCCGACAACCAGTACTACATCGGTGAGACGACAAGCGCGCCGCGGCTGGAGTGGCGCCCCCTCCTCCGCCGGACCGGGCGCGGCCGCTGACGTCCGGCGGCCAGCGGCCAGCGGCCAGCGGCGCAGTAGTGGGCAGTGCGTAGTTCTCGCGGTCGATGATGCGCGCGAGCCGGCGGTCGCCAGAGGCCGAGACGCGGCGCCCGCGGCGATAGGTTGCACGTCGGTGTGGAGCGCGCCGGACCTTGGCGCGCGCGGGCGGGTGAAGGCGTGGGCGAGGCAGAACGCGTGACGCTGCCGTCGGTGCGTGCGGGCGGAGCGGGGGCGGAGGCCGTGGGCTTTACCACTGATGCGGTGAGACCTGTCGGCCGCAGCGGACTGGCGTGGGCACGTGTCCATTCACACGAGATGTGCGCTAGCCTCCGGCTCTCTGGGGTGGTATGCGGGGTGTCGACCGTTCTTGCCATGTGCTTGGCAACCGGAGAGCGTGTCAGCTGGTGCCCTCCGTAAGCCATATTCCGAGTAAGCTCGCCCTGCGCCCGGGTGTCTGCCTCGTAGCGCGGTGGTTCGAGCGACGAAGGGCGGAGGTAGACATCGGTAGCTAATTCCGATAATGCCGGCTGAGACAGCCAGCAATCGTCTCGCCGCGTGGCCGCGACTGACCGCCTGTTAGCTGGCTCGTAGCCGGCCGTCGTCGCCGGGCCGCCGGACCCGGCCGCGGACCGCCGGGCCGCCGGCGTCGGGCCTGGCGACGGCCGGACGAGCCCGGGACGCGGCGAGGCGTGAGCGGGTGGAAGCCGGCGCCGGCCCGGTCGTCCGCCAGGAATGTGACCGGAACCGGGGGTCGTCGGCCGTCGCGCTGCGCCCGCCCCCGCGGCCTCGCTCATCGACACGGACAAGCGGTCGCCGCGGCGTCAGGGGTCGCCAGCGGCGCCGGCCGCGCGGGGTCAAGAGTGGGAGCGGGGGCTGGTCGCCAGCGGCGCCTGGCCGCGCGGGGTCAAGAGTGGAGTCGGGGGCTGGTCGCCAGCGGCGCCCGACCGCGCGGGGTCAGAGTGGGAGCGGGGGCTGGTCGCCAGTGGCGCCCGGCCGCGTGGGTCAAGAGTGGAGCGGGGGGCTGGTCGCCAGTGGCGTCCCGGCCGCGTGGGGTCAAGAGTGGGAGCGGGGGCTGGTCTCCAGCGGCGTCCGGCCGCGTGGGGTCAAGAGTGGGAGCGGGGGCTGGTCGCCAGTGGCGCCCGGCCGCGGGGGTCAAGAGTGGGAGCGGGGGCTGGTCGCCAGCGGCGCCCGGCCGCGTGGGGTCAAGAGTGGGAGCGGGGGCTGGTCGCCAGCGGCGCCCGGCCGCGTGGGGTCAAGAGTGGGAGCGGGGGCTGGTCGCCAGCGGCGCCCGGCCGCGTGGGGTCAAGAGTGGGAGCGGGGGCTGGTCGCCAGCGGCGCCCGGCCGCGTGGGGTCAAGAGTGGGAGCGGGGGCTGGTCGCCAGTGGCGCCCGGCCGCGCGGGGTCAAGAGTGGGAGCGGGGCTGGTCGCCAGCGGCGCCCGGCCGCGTGGGGTCAAGAGTGGGAGCGGGGGCTGGTCCCTCGGCGTGAGATTATCCCAAATTGCTTGTCTGCTGATGAGAGATTTGCGGTACTGATGAATGCGTTTTGTATGCCCCATGTGTCTGCGCGACTGTAACGGAGGGCATTCAGCGGTGTCGGTATTTATTTCCGACGGCATAATCTGTGGCAGTCATTTGCTGTGGAGTCACTCACAAGCCCAGAATCAACTCCTTTTCATGCCATTGACCTCCGCTGGCGAGTGCTCTCCGGGCGCGTGATCCCCCAGCGCGGACGAGTGTCTCTCGAGGGCCGTGTACCGAGCGCTTGTGCCGCGGCCGGCCCCCGTCCCCGACTGCGGCCGCTCGCTGCTCCCGCTACCGCTGACTGGCGCCCGTGCCGTTGCAGTGCGCCTGCGCCGACACTTCATGTGGCGCAGCCACCTGTGCCTGGTGTTCGAGCTGCTGTCGTACAACCTGTACGACCTGCTGCGCAACACCAACTTCCGCGGCGTGTCGCTCAACCTGACGCGCAAGTTCGCGCAGCAGCTGTGCCGCGCGCTGCTCTTCCTGGGCACGCCCGAGCTGAACATCATCCACTGCGACCTCAAGCCGGAGAACATCCTGCTCTGCAACCCCAAGCGCTCGGCCATCAAGATCGTCGACTTTGGCAGCTCGTGCCAGCTGAACCAGCGGGTGAGCGGCCGGCGCGTGCTGCCGGCTCCGGCTTCGGGGGCTCCGGCTCAGATGTGGATGCATGTGTTCTGGCGATGTCTGACGCTTTTTGGAATGTCTTTGTTTTATCGTAGACAAGTTGAGAAAGTCTTGCGTCCGTCGTAAGGCGGCACGCACGCCAGTGTACATCAGCGACTGTGCCATAACCGGCGAGGCCATGCAGCGCGCTCCGATTCACTCCGATAATTGCTAGCTGACATCAGTCCGGAGAACAGGGCATCGCTACTGAGCGTGGACTCCGGTCTAGAGTTCCGTACGGTGGCCAGCTGCCGCACAAGTGCACAGTGCCTCTCATCTGACGCGCCGCACACCGCTCGCCAGATGTACCAGTACATCCAGTCGCGGTTCTACCGGTCGCCGGAGGTGCTGCTGGGCATCCCGTACGAGCTGGCCATCGACATGTGGTCGCTCGGCTGCATCCTGGTCGAAATGCACACCGGCGAGTCGCTCTTCAGCGGCGCCAACGAGGTACGTCGAGCCCGGCGACCCCTGGCGCCTCGCGCCGCCCGCCTGGGGCTGCCGTCCGGGACAAGCTGCGACCTCCGGCGGCCGACGTGACGCGGCCGGCGACGGCCGCGGTGCGGTGTCGGCTCGCCGGTACTGTCGTGTGACGCGGCCGGCGACGACCGCGGTGCGGTGTCGGCTCGCCGGTACTGTCGTGTGACGCGGACGGCGGCGGCCGCGGCGCGGTGTCGGCTCGCCGGTACTGTCGTGTGACGCGGACGGCGCGAGCCGTGACGCGCTGTGACGCGGACGGGATGGACCCTGACGGAGCGCGACGTCGCCGATAGCGACAGCGACGCGTGCCAAGCTTCGGTGGCCGGTGGGTGGGCAGCCATGTCGCGCGGAGCGGGCGTGACGCACGGGGAGCGTCGCCTTGAAGGTACGCGTCCCCAGCGGCGCCCAGCTGTGGAGTCGGCTGGGCTGTAATGTGGGTGTGACACGACGGGGCTGCGAGCTGTGACGTGGGTGTGACGTGACCAGGTCGACGGGACCGGCTGAGCTGTGACGTGGGTGTGACGTGACAGGGTCGACGGGGCCGACTGAGCGTGGTGCCTGAGCCGGGTTTGTTATGGCGGGCTTACGCGTCGGAGCGGGGCCGTGTGAATTGTCGAGCCGTACAAATGGTCGCTGACACTAGTATTGCAAGTGTGTTTCAGTTTCAAAAAGCATGCGGCGATCGCATCATGGATCGCCGTGCCCTATGTAGAGTAGTGTTTTACGTCAATGCTGTCCCTATTTACGGGGAGCGTCTTTGCATGCCATGCTTTCAGTATCAATGATGAGCATTGAAGTAACCGGTAGTCAGATCATCGTGAGAATGAGGTCATCAACGATGGGCACTGTATGACAGTCGTGCAGTTGATGCGCCCTAAAGCACAAATAACCATCCAGCCAACCGAGGCCATCGCGAACAAATCTCCACCTTTACCCGTCCTGTGTTAGCCGCCTTCTGACCCCGACTTCCGTCCGGCAGGTGGACCAGATGAACAAGATCGTCGAGGTGTTGGGCATGCCGCCCAAGGCGATGCTGGACCAGGCGCCGAAGACCCGCAAGTACTTCGACAAGCTGCCGGACGGCACGCACGTGCTGAAGAAGGGCACAGCGGAGAAGTATCGGCCGCCGGGCTCGCGCAAGCTGCACGACATCCTGGGCGTGGAGACGGGCGGTCCGGGCGAGCGCAGGCTCGGCGAGCTGGGCCACAGCGTGGCCGACTACCTCAAGTTCAAGGACCTCATCCTCAAGATGCTCGACTACGACCCGAAGACGCGCATCACGCCCTACTACGCGCAGCAGCACAACTTCTTCAAGCGCACGAGCGACGGCAGCACCAACACGGGCGGCTCGAGCGGTACCAGCCCGGCGCTGGAGAACGGCGTCGCCAGCCCGGCCGTCCGGCGCGCGCCCGGTATGTGACGCCCGACGCGCCCGGCGCCGCGGCTGGCGCTCCGCTCCCTGCCCCGGCGCTCGGGCTGTGGGAGGGGAGGGGGCAGTCACGCTTGCTTCCCCTGTTCCGGCCTTCGGGTGCGGTTCGACCATAGCTGTGAACGTATCCTGTCGCGCCAGTGACGCGTCGTTATCAGTGTTATCAGTACGCCGCATGGATCGTTTCTATTCTCTCCTCGTAGCGAAGCGATTGTGTCTTGCCGCTCTGGGCCGGCCGTGTCCGTTCTCCACGCTTCGCGGCGTACTTCTGAACCGCTGCATGCGCCGATCGTTCGCTTCCGCTCCCCCGTTCAGGCCGTCCCCGTGTCCTTGCAGTCTGAAAGGCCTGTATTTGGTTGTCTTGGTGCCCCCCTAGCAGTGAGCCAGCGGCCCGTTTGGTTGCACGGGCGGCTCCCTCGTCATTCGCCACATATTGTGTTGAAGTTGTCAGTGCCTGACGCTGGCAGACATATCCGTTGGCTCGTGCGCCGCCCGCGGTGCGGACGCCGCGTCTACCGGTGCCGCGGTGCGCCGTCCGCGCTGCCCTTCCGTGCGTCTCGGCCGCCGAGCGACCCTGCTGACGTGTTGTGCCCGTTCGCAGGTCCGTCCGGCGGGCGTGCGCGCAGCGACCCCACCCACCAGCACGCACACGCAGCGCTGCTGCAGGCCGGCTTCTGCGCGCCGCCGGCCGCCGCCATGGAGTGCGAGTCGCCGCTGGTGTACCGGGCCGGCGGCGCGGCGCCCGGCTGGCCGCCGCCCGGCTACCACGGCGCGCCGGCCGCGCCGCCGCCGCCGCCAGCCGCCTGCCTACCGCTCACACCACCCGCACCCGCACCACGCGCACCACGCGCACCGCTTGCGAGCCGTGGAGCCGGCGCCGCTCTCGGCGGCCGCCCGCTCGCCCGACCCGCTGTACGTGAACACGGCGCCGGCAGAGGGCGCGCTCAACATGCAGCTGGCGGGCTACCAGCCGGCGCCGCCGCCGCCCGGCGCTGCCGCCGCCGCCACCGCGCACTACGTGAACGCGGGCTTCCTGGTGGGCGCGGCTGTCGCGCCGCCGGCGAGCACCGGCGCCGCGGGCGCGGACCCGGCGCGGGAAGGAAGCCCAATGTTGGGCGTGTGCGCGCAGCCGAGTCCACTGGCGAGTCATTGATGCTGAGCGCCCGCTAGCAGGACTGGTACTGTGTCCGCGGCCGCCCGCTTCGGCCGCCAGCGTTGGCCCGCCCGCGCCGAGCGCTCGCCCGACCCCGCACCGCCATCGCCATACTGTACATGCCGTGTCTCGATCTCATCCTCATCTGGGCCGGTGCGCTGCGGGCTGACGGGGCTGGTGGCGCCGCCCGACGGCGAGACGCGCACTGCGACCTCGGCCGGGCGCCACCCGATTATGAAATACTTGTGATACGTATGCGTAGAAAGCGTGATGACGGCCACTGCCTGGAGCCGGTCCGGCGGGGCGTCCCCGGGGCCGGCAGCAGGGAGCGTACAGCATGGGCGGACTAGAGAGAGAGAGCGATCGGGGTGACCCAGCGTAGCTAGCTACTCATGTTTCAGTTCCTAGAGGGCGCGCGCGCCGCCGTCGCCTGGCGCCGTTTTACCACCATCGGACGGGTTTTATGTGGCGGTGTCGCCCGCCGCCTCCGCCGCTGCGGACGGTCTGACCGTCCGGCCGCCGCGTCACCGGGCGTGGCGAGAGCAGGGCGCCTAATTGGTCCTCCCCTGTACCGACGGCCGGCACGACTTTGTTATGCAATCACGCGCGGAACGGTTATTGTACATATTTCAGGAATACAAGGCATGAAATGCTGGCTATCCGACGAGTCGAGCAATTGTTTTCATTCGCTCGGAAAACGACGTGCGGTTTTCATGTTAACCCGAATTTGGACATCGCAGTACTGGGCGAAGTGCTCTGACCTAGGCACAACGGCGGCGGTTCCATGACCTGGCTAGACAGAATTAAGGATAAATGCAGTTTAAATTTCTCTAGTTGGAAAAAGGCACAGACAAACTGATTGTTATACCCAGTTAACTGATTGTTATGCCCAGTTGTTCGGGTCGCGGTTCTGTGTGGAACGGCCCCAGACGCATGGTACGCAGATAATGGCGCAGCGCCTTCGGCAGTCATGGGAAGCATCGTCTGTCACCAGGAGGTGCAGAATTGGGAGAGACAGGAAAGTTGATCAGATCTTCACACCAGCCGCTTCAATACGCCGCAGCCAGAGCAACGTTTAGGGCTTGGTTGACTGCTATGTTTTGACAAGCCACGGCACAGCGACGTTGGAATCCGTGATACCAACGCCGGACAGCCACAGACAGGTTCAGGTCATGCTATGTTTTGACAAGACACGGCACAGCGACGTTAGAATCCGTGATTTTAACACCGGCAAGCCATAGACAGGCTCAGGTCGAGTCAGGTCTTGGTGGCCTCTAGCTCAATCTGGTGGCGAAATGTCTTCAGAATAGGACAGAGTTTTTGCGTATCTGGCTTCACAAGATGGCCGTCAAAATGCAGAACATCCGATGTGTGATGGCTTCAGTATGTATTAAAAATAAGGTAAAATAACCTTAAAATTTTAATTTTAAATGTAATGAAAATGTCTAAATTTTTGACAATGATGTATCGAGGAGTGTACTGATGACATAAAACCTGACATTGTACAGTTATGACGCATGTCTTACGTTAAAAGCATTTTCAGTTTTTACTATCTCTCGGACATGGCATACAGTTCTACTGGATTGGCGTGATGTAAGTTTATCAGCTTTCCTTGTTGAAAGCGTTGGTGAGTGTACATAATTGTAAATTTGGTTGTGAATCCATGTATTGAGCTCCCAAGCATTCCAGCACATGGCTTTCACAGGAGACCAAGGACAGGAGCTACCGGTCTATTGTGCAACCAAGTACACACTGGCACGCTTAGGGTAGAGCCTGTACAACAAGGTGTACTTGGTTTGGGTACTTATCACATGAATTATCAAACTGAGAGGTTTATGTTGCAACTTATGTTAAGTGCCGTGTCTTTGCCTCTGGTTCCTGAAGTAAAATTATAGGGTACAAATTACATACCATGTTAAAACAACAGCATGTTATGTTTCCCACCCATCTATAACCTCTTCCTGCAAGCTATTCATGTCATGTCAAGGCAGTGAAACATCAAAACCTTTATCAGCCTGGCCATTTGATGGCCTCAGAGGCACCAGCATGGTTCTGTCACTTGTGCCTAAATCAACAATAATTGGCTGGCATGGTGACTCCAGAGGCACCCAAGTAGACTGCCCCCGCTGAATTTGACCTTGTTGGTGAGGGTAATAGGGGCTACCTCATTCGGAGTTCTAGGGGCTCTGGGTACCCTACCAGGACAGGTAGCACCATAGCCACCACAGCATGATGGAGCTATGAGCCATCCTTCTCAGACTTGCTGGCATTGAAGGTAGGTTAGCTGGACCAGCAAATGAAGATGCAAACAGGGGATGCTTGACTCAATGTGATTCCAGCTCCTCAGGACCAATTTGACTGCATAATACTGCACAGGTTATAGGGAGTCAATGTATGAAGGTACTAAGCACAAATGCAGATCAGTTCCTTAGTAAAAGGAATGATTTGTGGATGTTGACTTATGACAGCAAGCCAGATACACTTTTGACTCATGCCCTCCCCAAAGCCCAGAAGCTTCCTATTTCACCATCACTCCCATTGATATATTGGTGCACTCTGTGCACAAACTTAAACCTGTCTCTGGCCAACTTGACATGTGGTGGCCAACCTACTAAATGTCACTGAACATGCATATGGGCCAAGTACCCTGGAGTGAGTATGGATTAAGAGGGCCTTAGGCTGGAAGGACATATTGATACTTGGCTGCATATACAGGAGTTTATCAGGCAACATGCAAGGCAGTGTGCATCGATTGGGAGGGCCTTATTCAGAGAATGTGCAGAACCCAGTTTTCTCACTTGATGGTTTTAGGTGATTTTAACTTGCTTCAGATTGACTAGGGAACCAAGCAGTCATCAGCTCCAGAGAGTCATTCAACTCACTCACTGATAGAGACCATCCAGGGCCATGTTGTGTTTCAGCATGCCCAGCAGCCAACAGGCTACTGGGTGGGTAAAGCTCCAAGTGTTCTGGATCTCATATCCATGGGTAAGGAGGGGATGGTCAGCCAAATGGAATGCCTGACTGGACTAGGAAGTAGCGACCATATGGTCATAAGGCGCACATTGGTTGCTACTCTGGGCTGTGAACTCCTCATCCAGGACAGTTGATGCGTGCAAATTACGGGCACCAGGCAGACGTCCTCAGGTTGATAGACCGGTCCCACACGGAAAACCTCAGTCTCGAAGAAACCTTCAAGTTCTTCGAGGAGAAACTTGCCAGGCTCACTGAAGTTTGCTCTGTCCAGAAAGGGGACCAAACCGACAGGACTCGGCGGAAAAAAGACCAAAGAAGAGCATGTACATGAGCCCAAGGGCTATGCAGCTGAAGAAGAGTAATAAAAAACTGGAAAGACTATGGCGTACATACACACGGACGCAGGATGCTCTAGACAACGCCAGGTTTGTGCGGTGTCGCAATGACTAGGAAGTTTACCAGAAACCTTCGGAACGAGTATGAAATGAAACTGGTAGCAAAGCTCAAAAGAAACTCCAAGGCCTTTGGGAGATGCGCCGACTCAAGACTATGCACAAGGTGCAGGGTCGAAGACCTTTTTGACCGTGATGGAGTGTTAACCAGCAGCAGCCAAGGAAATGCCAAAGTTCTCTGCAAATTCTCCGCCAGCGTTTTCACGGACGAGGGGGCGAGGGTAGCGCGTCGTCCGCGAAAGCACAAGGACACGAGGTGAACTGTGGGAGTAAATTTATTTCAAAGGTCCCTCATAGAGCAGCGAAAGAATTTTGGCATAATGACCAGATTGTAGTTGGAAGCAGCCGACAAGTCAGCCATCTATATAGTCATGGACAAGAAAGAGAATCGGGAGAAGATGGGCGAAGTATTGTAAGACACCTCAAAGTTTGAAAAGATATCCGATGCTCTGAAAGCCGAAGTGAGCAGACACATAGCGAACATGAATACCGTGATTAAGATTATTCACTTTGCCAAAAAAGGGTGTGAGCGTGCTCCAGATTGCGCGTGTGGGAATGTCAAAACTGCCAACAAAGCCAAGCAACCCAATGAGACCAATCATATCCAAGATCCCTACTCCAACACATACGCTTGCCAAAAGACTAAACGATCTCCTCCATGCATGGACCTGCCCCCTGGATATGGCCTGACGTCAGCCGAGGAGTCATTCGATATTCTTAGAATCAGGCAACCCACTGGTATCCTAGCTTCCATAGATTTTGGAAGCTTATTTACTAATGTCCCCGTGCGCGTGACCATTCGTCCGCAAGGCGGAATATTAAGCGTGGCGCCGTTTGCGCTCATGGTGAATGATATTGGAGACACCCTGCCCGCGCACGCCGGACGTTCGTTGTTTGCGGACGATTTTGTCATTTGTTTTACGGCATCCACTGCGGCATCGGCAGTGCGTCAATTGTGGTAATTTCGCCAAATGGAGCCCCATCAACGGTTTTAGCGCTGTCAGGCGACAAAGGCAGTGTGCATGCACTTCTGCAACAAGAGGAAATATCGCAGTGACCCTCAGGTGAACCTGCATGGTGGCATTATCCCGATGGTCGATATCTTAAGTGTTTGGGTCTGGTTTTCGATTGCCGTCTTTCCTATGTGGATTGCTGTAAGCTTCTCCGCACCAGGTACTTAAAGGCCCCAGACATCCTGAAGGTGGCTCCACGTATGACGTAGGGGGGAGACCGCAAAGCTTTGATCATGCTGTAGCGGTTGCTGATTAGGCCCGAACTCGACTAAGCATGTGCACTCTACGACTCGGTCCGCGAATGCAGCAAGAAGATGCTGGACAACATTCATCGTCAAGGAATACGCATTGCTATCGGCGCTTTCCGCACGTCACCCACGACAGGCCTGCTAGTAGATGCCAACGAACCACCAGTGGACCTGAGGCGCCGCTATTAGCTATGCGGTACACGATCAGGATATACCAGTTTCGCACGCACCCAACGCACGACGCGTCTCCTCCGCAGACCTGGTGAGTTTCTTTTCTGAAGGAATGGTAGGGAAAACACGACCACTTTGTGTATGTTTAAATGAATGTTTCCGCGTCGCTGTAGCAGACATGCACCAAATGCGGCCTCGCGTTCTGTCATGCGCAGAACCATGGCTAGCTTTACCTCCCACGTGTGACACATCACTCACCAGTTTCTCCAAGGGACCTACGCACACTGCTGAGCTGAGGAATGAATTTCAAGAGCTCGTGCAGACGGTCAGCACGCTTCGACGCGGATGGATCTCAAACAAACCGGGGTACCGCATGCGCATTCGTGTTGTCGCAGGGCTCTGAACGGATTGGGTTATCGTCATCGGCGTCCGTTTTTAATGCCGAACTTCCCGCCATCCTGAACTGTCTATACTGTGTTCTGCGACGTAACCTACCGTAAGTGCACAGTATCTACTGGCTCGCTCGAGCTCGGCTTCGAGGATCCAAAGCATGTCGACGGCAAACACCTATCTAGCGCAGATGATCGTAAGCAACATTTCAGCCTGCGGCATAGGGGCCAGCAGGTAGCACTGGTTTGGATTCCTAGCCACGTTGGCCGTGGTGTGAACGAGTCGGCTGACCAGGCTGCGAAAGCAGCCGACCCTGCTGCCGCCCAATGGCGGTGTGCGAGTTCCTGCGAGCGATCTGTACGCATCAATAGAACTGTACGTTACAACAAAATGGCAGACAAGGTGGGATCAGGAGAGCAGCCAGAGCAGGCTCAAATTCATTAAACCTAGGATGGGTCACGGATGGTCCTCGCTTCGCGAGTCGAAAAAAGTGATATCGTTTCGCCCACGTATTAGCCATAGTTACAGCACGCACTGGTGTGTTGGCCAGTCAAAGCACGTACTCGTGTACTGGCCACAGTTATAGCATGCACTCGTGCATTGGCCATAGTCATGGCACGCGCCGAAACGTTCCGACTGAGCAACGCGGCAGGCGCCCCTACATGCGATGGGTGCGGCGAGATTCTCACTATCAGGCGTGCTATGGTGGAATGCGCACGTGTAGTTGCTGACAGGCAATATTTCTTTTGACGCGAAGTTGCCCTGACTTCACTAATAGGTGAACACCCAGGGATCGATCTACATGACGTGGCACTGTTCTTGACCGATCTGTTCTAAACCGATTTTGGAATCTACGTAATGGCATCGAAGGGTGTCAATAATACACATCAGGCGGTCAAACGACTACAAACCACGAACTACTCTTTCTGGACACGGCTCTCACCCTGACAGGAGACGGGGGGGGGGGGGGGGGGGGGCGATGCGACGGCCCCGCTCCCACGGTTTCCTGAGAATGCTAATGCGGCATGTTGTGCAGTACGACTCCAATCTTTGATAGTCTCTGGGGCATGCATTGCACGCGTGTTGACACTAAAAAAGCGTCCCTAGCAATCCTGTCTTCAGAAAAGCGATGTTTTTCAAGAACATTGCAAGACGACCCAAGGTCGGCGGGCGTGGCGGGCGGCAAGCGACGATTCTGCGCACCGGGCGCGGAGGGTTGGCTCTGTTGCATGAGCGAAACCATACATCATAAATATAGGTTCCAAATAGATAAAATGACGTGCCACTGACTCGCAAACATTCCTCAAATAATCCTCGAGAAAGTGCATGATCATCCCGATTTACCACCTCTCTCTGGAAACACGCTTGGAAGACTCTTGATTGCGTGCACAACATAATCATCGTGTCGTGACCCTGCTGGTCAGCTGTACCAAAAGTATGGTGTAGCAGTGAGAACACCTCTAGGACGACTCTGCTAACTATGTGTGCGAACTTGAAAGCAAAATTCTTTGTGACCAAAATGTGGCCCAACACATTTACTGCGGGTATGCCGATGATATTTTCGTTGATGTAGGAAGCGTCGAGCGCCAGCACAGCGTCACTGAAAAGCATGCAAACGAACTCTGTACTAGGAGCTCACCTTCGAGCTCAGCGTGCATCATGAGCTACTTTTTATTGGCGCCTTTGTCAACATTCACGTTAACAAATCTGCAGTTAACTCACTATTTTCGGAAGCCTACAGGTGTGGTAGGCTATTTAAACGGTAATAGCTAGTGTCCTCGGTAAAAAAACTAGCGTGATCGGGGGCCTTCATAAGGAGAGCCATTTAGTACCGTTCCACGTGGGAATTGCTACACGCAGAGTTTGTGAGACTCGACAGACTGCGGTCAACGCGTTTTCCAGTTCCGACAGTGATGTCGAAATAAAAACATGCAAAACAACAAAAAAGCTTCAATAAAACGGCTAAAAAAACATGTTTGAACTCTACTATTGTGATGGCATGTCATCATCTTACAAAGTGAGCAACTGCACCATTCAGGGAGTTGCCCAAGACAGTGTGACATGCACCAATACGGCAGATAACCTTCCACTTACCATCTATACAAGAACAGGAAAAACAGCAACCTGTTGATCGAAAACAACGTGACTAAAAATGACCTTTTGAAGTGCACCAACGGAGGCTATTAATGTACTGTCCGTACGAAGTTTAGGGCTTCTTGGGATAAACTACATCGTCCTCACAAGTGCTTCTCTTTCCAGGCGACTTCCTACGCAGTCTGTGAGACAGGGCTTCAAATTAACATATGATCCAGTGCCACTAAACAACATTGATACCCAAGCAACCCACTGAAAACACAGCAATCATCGAAACACAGCACATCAAAGCAGCCGTATGACCAATGTAGTCGGTGCACCCCAAAGCCCAAATCACCACCACCACCACACAGCAAAGCACGACTGATGACTTAGAAGCCGTTCTCATTTGCCAACACGTCCCAGCGCTCATCAAACAACTTTATTCTTGCGTATCATTGGGGCTTTGAGATAGATAGGATTCCCCACTTTGTAAAACACGTTGGATACATGTGAAGTGTATGGAAGGGATCTGCATATGTATTGCAACCTGTTTAACTGAGCGTTTTTAACGGAGGCGTTCTAAGCTTATTTCAGCGAGATGCATTGTTTGTTTTTCATTGAATCGCCTAAGATGTGTGAAGTGTCCTTTTGAATGTGTATGGCATACAGTATCTGTTTGGTAATGGTTTAAGGATTGAACCGAAATGTAACGCTTTTATAAGAATGCGACCAATAGACGAATTTTGATATGAGTAATCCCGGTAATTTAGTCTTTGGACTTTAACTCGACACAAAAACCGTTTAAAAACATGGAACGACAAGAGAAAGCTTGCTAAAGCTCAGAACTCTGGTCTTTAATGAAATATGGTTAAAAGAACACCCACACACCAACACCCACACACCACACCCACACCCACACCCACACCCACACCCACACACCACACACACACCCACACACACACCCACACCCCACACACACACACACACACACACACACACACACACACATGCACACACAAATATATATATATATATATATATATATATATATAATATATCCGTGGCACCACTCAAGCACCATTACCATTCAATAAATTTGTTTTAAACAATGGTCCTTTAATATCGTGCTTTTAAACTGCAGAAATGATAATGAGCTTCCAGTTATTTTGCAAAGACGTGGTTCCCACCAGTTAGCACTCGCCGCACGCCTTTTCCCCAGGGCACCGGAGCGCGCGCGATGACCCGTATAACGCTGCTCATGTCCTTTTTGAGCTGACAGCTGCGCGCGACGGCTTATAAGCTCGGCCTCTGGCCCGCGGCAACAGTTGCGGCTTGCGCCGTAACTCACCAGCACGCTGGTGTCCCACTGGTCGTGATGCCGGCATGAGGAGCCGGCCTGTACGCCAGCTGCCTGGCAGCAAGATACCGATCGGAGCAGGCCAGGACGCCGTTGTCGCCGATGACAAGGCCGACCCTATCAGTGCAGACATTTGTACTCGAACCAACACTGCAGGGCCAAAGTGGCCTACTATATCAGTGGCGGTTACACCGATATTCATGCCGACAATGGGCCACGACAGGAACAAAAGGCGTACACCGCAAGAAGGGCACCACGGTCAGGGCGGTCAGATGCAGCGGCAGTGACCCCACCCGGTGGTAACCAGCAGCCTGACTTGGCAACGGTGAACGACCACAAAATCCCGTGGGCGACGGAGGCGGTACGGCTGTTGGTGGCTCGACTGCAACAGGCGCCAAGCATGGGAGTTATCGCACTATGAAGATTTGTGTGCCCAAGTCCCCAGCATTGGGACAACATAACAAGCTTATGGCGTTGCATGGAATCAAACGATCCAAAATGTATCCGATTCCCCGCAACTATGGATAAACTATCGCGCCCCTACCAATCAATCGGCGTTGCCGACGGCAACACAGCTTTCATGTTGTTTATTAGTTTGTTTTTTTTTGTCGCGGGCGAGTGCCTGGCCCGTCGTCCTTATCAAAGCACGCTGTTTAAAGAAACGGGCGATGGATAACGGCAGACCCGCTCTTGTCAGTGGAGGTGACCGCCACTCTTGTATGTTGCCATGACTACATCTGCAGCGCACCCGTGAGCCGCCAACTCGTGTCAGACCGCGGTTAACAGCTGATCAGACCGGGCCCTACCGTGCGATGTCAGGGCTGAATCTGTGCATCGTTCGCATCAGAATAAGACGCGCTGAGGTGGTGGCGCACTCGGGGCTGTGCACGCTGAGATCTGCGTCGCTGAGGTGGTGGCGTACTAAGGACTGTGTACGCCGAGATCAGCGCCGCTGAGGTGGTTGCGCGCTCAGGGCTGCGAACAATGAGATCAGCGCCGCTGAGGTGGTGGCGTACTCAGGACTGTGCACGCTGAGATCAGCACCGCTGCGGTGGTGGCGCGCTCAGGGCTGCGCACGCTGAGATCAGCACCGCTGAGGTGGCGGCGCGCTCAGGGCTGTGCAGCGTTGAGATCAGCGTCCGCTGACGTGGTGGCGTACACAGGACTGTGCACGCTGAGATCAGCGTCGCTGAAGTGGTGCGCGCTCAGGGCTGGGCACGCTGAGATCAGCGCCGCTGAGGTGGTGGCGTGCACAGGACTGTGCACGCTGAGATCAGCGCCGCTGAGGTGGTGGTGCACTCAGGACTGTGCACGCCGAGATTGCGACTCTACGCAGTGGGCATGGGCTTCTTCAACCGGCGTTGAGTTCGTATAGGAGGTGCATGCTGTCGCGTCAATGTGTTATCAATGATCCGATGCATATATCGCGGCACCGGGGCGGATGACCCCGGAGGAGACAGATGTGTTGACCGAGGCGTGCTGCCAAGCACGCACAGACCACGTGCTCTATTGTTTCATAGCGGCAAGTTCTTTGGAGGAGTGCTTATGTACGGTAGTCGGTTGGTGGACACGAAGAGAGTTTCTGAGTGGATCATTGCAAAAGCGGTTGATGACGGTATGTTTCAGACCACATGTATGTTTCCGATGAGGCACGCGCTTCACATGATACGCTCTGTCCGGCATAGTGCTGTGAAGGTGGCTGTAACGAGAACAAGTGTTGTATTTGTGTAAATAGTGCGGCCGTAGCTCGATTTCGGTTCTCTTTTTGCACTGCCAGCGCACTTGAATCTTGAAAGATCATGTTGCAATCTTCTGTATATCTCACCAGTTTCAGGACCATCCGCGACCGTGCGCGCCGAGCCCTTCGGCCAAGTCTCCAGCCCCGAACACCAGGACCCAAAACTGACACTCATTCGAAAAGAGGCTACTGGTTGCCCTGAGATGGCACAGACCATGGCCGGAGGCCCCAGTTGCTGAAGTCAGGTCTGGGTGTGGCTGGTGCCTTCTTGTGGCGCCGCTGTCTGATTGCACATGTGTACTACACATGGCTCGTCGCAACTCATTATCAAGAGTCACATGTCTTACTAACGTAGATCAAAATCAGATCGATCCGTCACCCATTGCATTCAGCTGTATGGGTTTCACATTAAACCCAGATAATTTCATCCGCAGATTCAACTGCATGGATGTAAACAGCTCGCACCACTCCCCTCCCCGCACGCCTCCAGTCTGCCGGGTTACCAGAGTCGGTTGCGAGGGCAGCAGCCATCTTTCACGTGTCTTTTGGCACCTCCGAAAGGCGATTTGTCCAACATCCAAGGTCTCAGGGAGAGGGCTGGCGTGGCAAGCTGTATCAGCCGGGTTGCACGTGTCGCACACAGTACTAGGACCAGCCTGTGTCATGTTACGAGAGAACACACGACGCTTTTAACGGCAGGAACGTTGAAGCCACTAAGTCACATCTGTAGCTCTCCGAAGCATCTATTTGTACAGGTGGGCACCTGGGCGAAAAGAGCGCGGAAACACAGAGTGACTGCCGTACGCCCCGAGCCGCCTGCGCCTCCGAGCTAACCTAAAAGGACTCCTGTCTCGCTCAGCGACTTCATATTCGGCTCCGTGCGATAATTAGTCGTGAAAATGAGGCTCATTAACAGCTATCTAGATATGCGACAGTTAGGGAATTACGAGACCTTTGCATGTAAACGTTTTTCAGCACCCAGCTGTCTCCGACAATCAATTACACCCTATTTCCGGGCACACACGGCGCACGGGTATCCCGTATATGATGACAAACCTACCACCAGTCTGCAACATCCATCCACATCCATCACCCACCGCCACTGCATCATCCAGAGACGATCAGGCCTCGTCTTCGGTTCACAGCCTCCGTCCCAACACAACAGCTCAGTCGGGCCGAGCGTTATTCTTTCTTGAGCCGGTGGGTAATCATCAGGCGATCAGCACGCATCGGGAAACAATACACAGGGCCTTTGGATTTTTGATATATTTTTTTCGAATTCCGCACCTACAGATCCAAGGACAAGTTGTAAGAGGTTTGGAGGTAAGATCCTTTTAGCCCCCTCCCCCCTCCCCTCCCTTGTTCTCGCTCCCCTGTCCATGCAGGTATTTAACATCGATAACGATCAAATAATAATCTCATTTCGCCGCATTCATGGTATTATTGACAACTCACGCCTAGTGCTGTAATCAATATGTAATGCAGTTGGGATACGCATGATGGCGTCATGTTTGTACAAGCGTAGCTTGTGAGTCATGTGAGATGAAGGTGGACAATTTTAGGAAGTTGCCTATGTGTTTTTTTTCCTGATGGCATAATTCCTGAATTGAAGTAAATGTTACAATCGCATCCTACTTCTAGCTGTTTCGGCCTAAACTGACACTCGAGCATCCTGATCTTGTATTCGAGTGGGAAAGTCGGACAATCGAAGGGCTAACCGGTGTGTGGCGGCGCCACGGGCTTTGACTTCGGTGGGCAGAATTTTCCAGGAGACCTCCCGGACAAAATGGGGCCTCTTCATAGGGTTTGCCCATTACCCTGTGCAGCTTCGTATTCGAGGAAAAGGAGCACCGAGGACATGTGCCCCCTTCTCAAACTGTGTAACTTTTTCACGAAAGAAGCAGAAATGTAGTTGCCCCAAATACCGAGAACGACATCGAACTACTCCGCACAACCTAAGCTGCGAAAAGAAAATAGGTGTCGATAGCTGGGGTGGCATCAATCCACGTCTCACTTCTATCTTTCTTCGCGACAAAAATCACACTGACCTCCCAGTTATCCGGCTTCTACATCGGTGCACGGTACATATACCTATTTCCTGCGCCCTTCGTATTCGATCCACTGCTCGCATGCATATGAATATCTCATCCGGATAAAAAACAACGCATCAATACCACCTGTCTTTGGTGCCTTAGTTGTTGTCTTCCCAGCCTTTTCTGTTTTTCTTTCTTCTTCCTTCCCCGTTTCTTTGACCGATCTCTCGTGATGCTCGTTGAGCCCGTTTTAAACGGGAGTGCCTGTCAAGATTTCAGACCGTCTCTTTCTTTCCCTGACGCTCGCTTTCGCGTTCGAGCCTGCGCTTCCGGGAAGACCTCGATTGTCTGCCGTGTAGTGACACCGCGGGAAGTCCCTGGCCGGAAGTCAGGGCGCCGACGTTATCCTGTGGTCTGGGGCCCGCTGCTCCGCCGGGCGTCAGCTGACCCGGGCCTTTAGAGGCGACGGGCCGCGGGACTGGCCCATCAGTCACTGAGCTGGCTAGCAAATAGAGATAGCTCTTCGTCAAACACGTTACGATTATAAGGGTAAATCCCAGTACACTCAAACTCCCTACACATGTTGCCAATACTAAGCGCTCCCAGTAGGGCGTCCTTTGTAGGGCGTCCTTTGCGATGTTGTATATGGGCACCGCGTCACGTGGGTGACTCGGCATTCATGCGGCACAGGCCTGGTTCACGTAGGTTTTCATCAGACCATATCCTGCATGGTCTATAGGTTGCAGTCGGTGGGACGTATGGGGTGGAATCGCCCGGCGTAACGTTGTCGTGCGCCCTGCAGAAGTCACCTATCTCAACTGACACATGTGATGTGTGGTTACCGTGATCAGCAGGCACGGCCTCTCTAGAGTGGACGGCACAACGTCGTGACACTGATGCGTGTATGACATACAGCCATTCTCTGTCATCCATCTGGACTCACTGGCTAAGCATGTGGCACCCGCTGGTCCACCATTGAGGAAGCGCTGGTGGAAGTGCCCCCGTGAAGATCTAAAGTGAGGCTGGACAGAGCTTCCCTTTGAATCTACTGCCACAGCGACAGTGACCACGGGTGCCCTTTCAGCTGGTGTCATCCAACTCACTTGTCTCTACCCTTTTTCTGCAATTATTCTTTGTGGAGCCTGGCATGTCGTGACACCCGTTTCGTTCACGTTACGAGTATCCATCGGCTCAAACTTATGCCTGTCATATAACTCGGCCAGTTGGTCGAAGAAGTTACCGACGGCGACCCTGTTGAAGATGGTGGAGCGAGTCAAACTGCTGGCTTGTGGCTTCTTGGTGCTGAGATGGGGTTGCGGTGCATGGAGGTCCGAAGTCAATCTTTGCCTGTCTCCTATTTTCTCATCCAACATTCTGGAACGCAAAGATTGTTGCGGACCGCGAACTGGCAGGCCAGTTTCTTTGTTTCATGACAAGACAGTCCGTGGTTGATTTTGCTCGTGTATGCTTTCTTCGCTTTTGCTCGACCAGGTAATCTGCCAGCTTACGCTCCACTTCCGCCGACAGGACAGTTTGGGGTTTGTAGTCAAACATGCTTGACTCGTGCTCGCCACTGGCGTGGCAGTACCGCTACGAGGTCATGAGCTGAACGCCGTAATCGTATGCAGCTTTCCTCAACGGCGTGCCGGATCTGAGCAGGTCACATGCCGCATCCAAGACGCCGATAGGCGGTGCTCTTCGTGCAGTTTCTCTGGCGAATGTCCTCACCATAGCCCCACAGGAATGGGGCAGATAATACTGCCGGAACACAGACAGGGATTGATAGGTAGGACACGAATTCCAGCATATCACCGGATACCTCAGAATAAAAACGGCGGGGGCTGCGGCCTCCGGATGGATGTGGGTCCCCTGGTCAAAAGCGCGCCCTGGGAACATTTTACCGCCCTGGGGCTACCACCACTACTACTCTAACTACTGCCGGCAAAGGTTCTTAGACCCCACAGGTATAGATATCTTAAGTCTAGGCACGCTCTTCTTTTCCCATCTTCTTGCATTTTTCTTGATATTTGGTAGCAGCTTAAGATACCTTGAGCAAAACAAAAGAACAAACGGATGTTCATCATGCAGAGATACGTATGGGGTACCTTGAAACCAAATGGGGCAAGTTAAAACAAGCCGTATCAACCTGCCCCGTTCTCCGAGAACCAGTAGCGCACAGAAAACAGAATGTCTGTTGACTTTGATGGCGCAAAGCCAACCATGAAGACATATAAAATTGAAGGCAGCGCACTCCTGTATGCGGGGTGGCACTTATCGCGGGCAAACACTACACGATATCCAATAAAAGTGGCACGCTCTTTCATGGTTCTTATTTTGCTTCACATTAAAATACCCTTACGCGCTCCAACTTGATACGCGAACCGCCCAGCGTCCCGAAGCGCGCACGAGGCGGTTGCTGACAGTATACAAGCACATAATCGATTGGCGAGACATATCGTGGTTGAGTTCAGCGGCAGGAGGCTCCGTATCAACACGCCCTTGACAAGCAACATACCCGAAAAGCCATCGGCTAGAGCTAAAGATACCTTCTCAATGATGCCGATGTGTCTAGTAGCGGATGCTGCTTGGGGGCTACCCGATAACTTCGTCCTTCAATACACGCCAAAAAAAATTTGGGGGCTGTGGCAATATATCGAGAGTGGAGGTCAGTTTGTCTAAACCAATGACACCGAACGTTGTGAATTGAAATTTCATTCCACCCCACGTGCACAATCAGAAATCCTTATTTGGCTAGACACACTCCTTTTAAGTATGAGCTTTTTCTCCCACGCCATGGAGTTAAGCACCCTGGGAAACGAGATTTCACGGGGCTTAAAGCTGTAACGGCATCAAATCCTCTGGCCAATCAAAGGATTGCATTGTCGTCCAAATTCGCAGAAGGGGTTTTAAAGCAGTGACACTTTTTTGTATTACTTAAGATGCTAGAAGCCACCTCCATGGTTCCAACGTTTTTTTGGCAACACGGTGAAAGAAGCTTTTGTTTTTGGGCTGTGATTATAACTGCATGCCTAAAATGTAATATTCTGCTGAACATGATCATGGAGCCGATCGAGAACATTGAACGAATAGATGAACCTTGGCATCATTCCCCACTGACGCACCGAAAAACGACAAGCAGACACAATGTGAACCTTGGACAAAACGACTGATATCTCACTGACGCAGAATATGCGGTGGTGTTCAACCAGCAATGTGTAAGAGAAACCTGGCTCCTGGAAGTATCTTATATATGTAGAGAGCAGGTAAAGAGAGCGAGAGAGAGAGAGAGAGAGAGAGAGAGAAGAGAGAGAGGAGAGAGAGAGAGAGAGAGAGAGAGAGAGAGAGAGAGAGAGAGAGAGAGAGGAGAGAGAGAGAGAGAGAGAGAGAGAGAGAGAGAGAGAGAGAGAGAGAGAGAGAGAGAGAGAGAGAGAGAGAGAGAGGAGAGAGAGAGAGAGAGGAGAAGAGAGAGAGAGAGAGAGAGAGAGAGAGAGGAGTACCAAAGCTGTCTATCCTCCTGATTGCTGAATGAAATATTTCTGGGTACCATATTCTTATTTTCATGAGGCACCAAATCAAAGCGGGCCATTTAAAGGGCCCAAAACTCTTTTTAAGGGGATTAAGACCCAGGGGCACCACAATTGCATTACCTTTACCTTTACAAAATACTTCATTTGTTTGGTTGGTGGAGGGACCTCAAAACCTTTGTTTCGGGTCATCAACTGTATTATCCAGTCACCTAATTCCGGGCATCACCATAACGGACCCCAAGAGCTTCATTTTCAAAATGCGACAAATTCCAAGGGACACCATTATGTCGGTGTCTTTTTAATGACTAAATCCTTGGACGGTCATTCGGCGAAAAAACACCAAAACGCTGCATTTAAGGTATCATAATATTTGTTCTCTGGAGGTACCAAAGTGAAGCGGGCCATTCAAAGGGTCGCGAAGTCTTGATTTCAGGTGGCACCAAATATAGGGGCATCGCAATTTATTTTCCTTCTACCCTGATGAAATCCTTGATCAGCCCCCTCGGTTGCAGGGCATCAAAAACCTTCCTTTTGGGCATGGCAATCTTGATTTACAAGAGGCACCCAATTCCAAAGGGCACCGTAAAGAGCAGTAAAGCCTTCTTTTTCAAGTAACGGACAAATGCATCACAAAGGGCACCATAGATGGCCCAAAGTTCTCATTTTTTAGAAAAAAGTTTATCAAAGCTCGAGGGGCCCACGACGGAGGGCTCGATCGGAGGGTCAGATGGGCAGGCCGGTGGTCATATCCAAGGTAACCCAGCCCTGACCCTCAAATATCAGTAAGAGGGCCTGCTGCACCGATCGCGGGCCCGCGAAACAGCGAGAGTCCTATATCAGCTGACTGAGACCACCAATGCTGAACAGTCGATCCAGTGCCGGCCCAGGCCTCCGGAGGCCCTTTCCCAAGCAGGGGCAGGGACAGGCCTGCAAATGTCAATCAGTAGGCCTCTTGCATTGGTCGGGATCCTGAAGCGATGAAGGGCCACTTGTGCTTGTCAGGGGACCGTAGTGTCTCACCGGAGACCCTTAAACCTTGAAAATTTTAAGAATAAATCATGATCATAGACATTTGGCAGAATTCTTCCACAGGTTGGTTATTACGAATTCACGTGGAGTGCTAACAAAACGCTGCAAAACAAGACATTACACAATAAAATGCAACAGAAAAAGCAAAACGCAGGTGTCATCCAAAAGGCTCCCCATGAACACGCACACCACAACAAAGCCAACCCAAGTGAGGCGCAGCAGCATCACGCGCTGCTGCCCCGCCGGTCGGCTCCGTAGATCTGGCGTTCCAGGACGATGCGGCTCTATATGCAAACTCTCGCTGAGTTCTGGCCAGTCGACACACTGGGAGCCACAGCATCCGGCCGCCGCGGCACGAGTGTCGCGCGACGGCATATGGGCGCGACAAGCAAACGTCCGACTTTGCTGGTGACACTGGCTGCAAAAGAGGGCTTTCTGCGCCCAGCCATGGTGGCGCACCATCTCTTCCACCCTTCCTTTCCTTCAATTCCTTTGAGGAAGTAACAATAAAGGTGAGTCTTCGCTACAATATATTTGGGTGTTTCCCTTGACATATTTGGTTGGATACTGGCGTGACCAACCAAATACGACTGCCAACGTTCGAGCTGTATCAGATGGGGATAATTCTTGGGAGTTTCGTCACCGGCACCAGCTGCCACGTAATCCTTCGTACTTTAGCCCGAATGTACAATAATTGTACACGCCGGCGGTGCAGAATATCTGGTATCCCCTGGTTGTTACGTCTGTAGAACCCATGTTCGTTATGCATCGCTGCAAACACATTCCAGAGTTTGAATTTGTCATTGTTTTGTGTTACATAACCGTCCAAAGACACATCACAAGTTTGGTGAATTTTCATGCTATCGACACAAAATATACCACATATTACAGGTAGTTTCTTTGTGTTTTACCACCAGAAAGTGCATTGCGGAAAAAATGATGCGAAGATCAATGGCTTCACCGTTTTCGGCTACAACCGCAAGCACGTAAGTATTCACGTCATGCAATGTCACTTAAGTCATTACGACTTCGAATTCATATACAAGTTTCTGTCTTCGCATTTGACGATTCGTGGTAAGGTAGTAAACTTAAAAAATGCAACTGTGCTGGCTTTGTCATACGAAGGTTAAGGAATTCTAGTTATTCGAGTCGTGTTATGGTACCTGTCTTGGTTGGTGCTCATTATCCTCATTTAACTCATTTTCCTAATCTTCTCCAAAGTACGCATGTCAAAAGGGTAGGATCCGTCAGTCTCTGGAAAAATAAACGACGGCCGTCTGTATATATACCAAACATGTGTATCTACCAACTATATATCTACCAACAACAACGACTAACCCTCCACGACGCGCGGAGGAAGTTTCCTGGTTGAGAGGCAAGAATCTGAAAATGATGTGGCCGGAATCCAAGACCTTTTTGCGAGTTTAAGGGAAGCTTCAAGTTCTAGGGAGCATTGCAGTTAAGCGCAGCCTCTTCATTGACGAAATCCTTGATCCACCCCATAAGCTGTCACTTTAATGTGCTGATGCTACGATATTTGTTGCATTATGCCCGTGAACACCATTATTAGTACTCAACGACAGTACCGTGCAAAGTTCTGCAGCCATTTTGTACTGTGCTGATGTGGATGAGTTATTTGCTCATCTCTAACATGAGGTAGATATCTATTTTCATCGTAAAAATGTTCATCTTGCATTCCTTGCCTGCTCTTCCAGCTGTCTCTCGCTGGCGTACTGGCTGGTGAATCGTGGCTCATCTGGTCACTGTAGATTAATGCACAGAGCTCGTGTGCCTGCCAAGGGGGACAGGGGTTTTCCTGGCACCTATTGCGTGACGTTCCCTCCCCGTCCCTGGTGACGGTGGTGACGCATATACCACACATTGTAATATATGCCTTACCCCTGGCTACCACCTTGTTGTCCTTCTGGCACCGCTGTCCCACGACCCTCCACGGCGGGTGTCCAATCCAGAATATGCCCCTTGTCTCATGTCTAGGCTGGAGCCTAGATTATTTGAGAAGTCTAAGATTATTCACATCCTGCTTTTAACAGCTTGCTGTTGAGCTTTTCCTTAGATGCGGCTGCTCTGGATACCTCGGTGCTGTGACCTGCCCTGTTCCAATCTGTTGGGGACAACAGCCGGTGGTCGAGGCTAGTAGCCTGGCTGGAAGTCGCTTTACCGTTGAGGCAGAGGAGACGACGGTGGGAGAGGCGCGGGAGATAGTGGCTGTCGTCCTGCCACAGGCGATGTCATACACATTCTTCACTCAACCACTGGACCTGGTCGAACGCCACCCGCCGCCCGTCTACATGCTACACTTCATGCGGCAGGTGCGTGATTGTGGCGTCGTACCCAGGTCGTGCTGGGTTCTGATCAGAAGGCGGGACATAAAGAAGGAGGGGGGAGGGGGGGGGGGCTCAAAGGAGCTTTCCGACCGATGGTGATGACACGCATGTCCTTTGAGTGCGTACGGCGCTGAAGTGTCGTTGATAGTTGACGCAAGTTTGTGTTGTAGCTGATTTGGAAACGTGATCTCATGACGCATGATCTCGTGACGCATGATCAAAACCTGATCTCATGACGCATGAGATCAGGTTTCTATGTCGATATACACGCGTTGCACTGCTGTGGGATGTGTCGTTCTGTTGTGGAATATGTTCTATGGTTCTGATTGGGATGTGTCGTTCTGTTGTGCTGTGCTATGACCACACAAGTTTGCTTGCAATGCTGATCTGGAAGCTTTGGCTTTTGTCTATAGGTATGTCAATTGAGATGCGTCGTTCTATTACACAGAGCGTTGCTCTGCTGTAGGTTGCGCTGTGTCCCGACGACACGGCATTGTGTTGTGGCGCGTCTCCGGCGTACGTAGGTGGAGACGCGTCGTTTGCTGTGGAATGAGTAAATCTGCTCAGATACGCCGTCCTGTTGCTCTTATGCAGATGCACCATTATATGTTAATCAAAATGTTTTCTTTTTATGTATGGTGTGTTTCGATGGAGATGCAGAAATATATCGCATGGTTTTATATTGCAAGTTTATCGATACAATGACTGAAAAAAGATTGATAACATCGAGAGTGCTCGGAGGCCGTCAAGGCGTCTGTTTGGTCTGGGAAAGTGTTTTGCAAGATCTCGGCATCAGTGTAGGTTATCTTGCTCGAAAATGTTCAAATGTCTCCAAGTTCCAATGGCCGGTCACGGGTATAATCAGACATTCTCACGCGAGATAATTTGCGCCGACGATGAGAACCTTGCAAAACAAGACCTACGCAAGACAAAAAGACTCCCTCTGAAACTCTCGTTAAGTGTGGCTCTCTGCAGAGATAACATCGACCTCTCGATAGGCTTTGAGAGCTCTCGATGGGCTTGACTGTTTTTCACTGAAGGAGAGAGTTTTAACTATATCGAAATAAAAATGTTGCACCAAAAATGGCGTATTGCAACTAAAAGATCATGACATCAAAGATAATTGTCAAGCGCTCTTATCAATAAACGATGGAAGAGGCGTAACAATTATCGATAAGATTAATCGATATTCCTAATCGATGGACGCATCTGCCTGGCCGTCAGCACCTAGTTGGCACGTATGTGGAACCATCGGCAGTCGTTGACGCATTCTCAGGACCTTCAGTACTGCCAGCGGCGCGTCGCTTCTCCTCAGCCAGCTGGCGCTTTTCGGTCATCTCGAGCGCGGCCGCCGTCAGCACGAACAGCACGACCCCGAGCGCAAAAGCCAGCCAGAGCACAGCGGCCAGTGCGGCGGCGGCGGCGGCCGGCGGCGGCCGGGCGGAGCGCAGCTGCAGCAGCGCCAGTAGCGCCAGCGGCAGCAGGCCGCTGGTCTTGAGGCCGTGCCAGCCGGCCGCCGTGCCCGTCACGGTGATGCTGCGCCTCGGCAGGCCATACAGGAGCAGGGCCAGCTGTACGGCCGCATCCAGCAGGCTGGCCGTCAGCAGCAGCCAGCCGATTAGCGCTTGCTGCTGGGACAGGAGCGCGACGCCGGCCGCCAGCGAGACCAGAGACTGGCCCTGCAGGAGAAGGCGGAGGGCGGTCAGTACAGGTGCCCGGCTGTGGGCCGCACACACGCACGCTTCTGAAGTAGTGAGACGGTGAATCGCAAATAGTGGCACCGGCACGTCATCTGGTGCTTGACGATACCGGGGACATGAAGCGTGTGTCGATCAGTCTCGACTAGTGATATTTCAAAAGAACGTCCAGTGCCGTGTCAGCTCTCCAACAGGACGTCCAGTCCTAGGTCAACTCTCCAACAGGACGTCCAGTCCTTGGTCAACTCTCCAGCAGGACGTCCAGCTCTAGGTCAACTCTCCAGCAGGACGTCCAGCTCTAGGTCAACTCTCAAGCAGGATGCCCCGTCCCGGTGTCCGGACGAAAAGCGAAATGGGAAAAGCTGACTGGAGGAAAATATAACGAACCACGTCAGGATGAAAAGTTGATTGGGATAAAAATCGAATCGAAAAGTGGAAGTGCAAGAGTCAAAAGGGATTACATGGACCGGGGTAAAAAAAGTAAAAAGACGGGAAAAAGTCGGAAGAAAAATGTTGACGGGGGTAAAAGCATGATCTGGAAAAAGTCGAAGGGCAAAAAGCCCACGGGGATCAAAGTCAAATCGCAAAAAAGTTCCAAAGAATAAAAGATTAGAAAACATTTCACCAGTGGTAACCAAAACATCACTGAAAACCGTGAACCAGGGCCTGGTGATTGTGAATGCACTGTTGGGGACCAGAAAACCAGGGTGTGGTGTTTGTGGAAAGTTATTGGGTACCGCGAGATGGTTTCTCGTGGCTGTAAAGAAACCAGTGGGAACCAGGAACACATCTTTTAATTCGCGAAAGAAACAGTGAGTGCTAGCGACCAGAGTGCTGCATTAACAAGACAACCAATGTGATTCAGAAACCAGGGCATTCAAATAGATGTTTATGTTAAATTTGTGCTCGAAATATGTCTTAGCTGACTTCTTCTGACGTCTTTTCCGAATCAAGTCTTATTCCTGTCAGCTGGTTTTCATTTGGAGTACCTTGCAATCCATCTTTATCCCCGTCAACTTTTATTTCTTTAACCTTTTGACTTTCGACAATTTTCGATTCGACTTATTCCCCTTTACACTTTTTTGTTAATTTTTTGCCTGATTTTTCCTGCTTCGGTGTTTTTCAGTCGACTTTATGTCAAGGAGCCCTCAGTCATGCGTCAGCTCACCAGCAGTATGATCCCGAAGCAGGTGGCGGCGACGTGCCAGCGGGACGTCCGAAACCCTGGGATGAACCGGCAGTCCCGCTCAGCGTCAGCGCCACTGGGGGCCGGCCCCTGGCGGCGTGACCGGCGACGTCGCACTCCCGGCCGCCGAGATCTTCTCCGGGTCACCCATGGCGCCGCGGCGTCACCGACGGTGTGTCACCGAGAGGTACCGCAGCAGAGCTGGGGTGCTGGGGTGCCGCGCTGGAGGTGCCGCGCCCGGGGCACCGCTGCAGGGGGGGGGGGGGCAGTAGTACCGCGGCAGAGGCGCTGCAGGAGTGGCACCGCTGCAGGGGGGGGGGGGCAGTAGTACCGCGACAGAGACGCTGCAGGAGTGGCACCGCAGCAGACCGCCGCGATAGAGCGGCCGTGGAGCTCACACCGCCGGTCCGCGCGGCACCATCGCGGTCGTCGGAGTGGCCTGACTCGCGCTATCGTTGGTGCACGCCGAGACGTGACGTGACCATCTCCCGGTCACTGATTCACGTGCAGCGCGGGCTCAGCCGTGAGCGCGGGACATGCCCCGGAGAGCACGGGCCGAGATAGGACGCCGCCGCGCTATCGTTGCAGGCCGCTTCGTCAAAAGGTGGCCACGTGCAGGCTGACCGTTAGCTTGGGTACCAAGCGGACAGTTTTTGCACATTTTTCTCAGTGGGGTCTGATATGATCTGACAGCGGTCCAGTGAGAGGCCGCTCCGCACACTTTTTTGCCGTCGATGATAGAGCCCGGAGAACTCGCTGCCTTTGTCAAGAAAATGAGGTGTTTGTTCTGCGCTGTTTCTAGTTGTTTCTCGAGCCGTAGTGTTCACCATTTGCCGTTGACACGACGCTCGCCCTGTACACAGCCGCATGATACATATCTACCATCGGCACGTCCACATCTGTCAAAAGGGAATTGCTGACAAACTGAAACGGAAGCTGAAAAGGCCCGAACGTTAGATTAACGTTGGAACGTTAGCTAATTTTGGGGCTGCCCATCGTTTACCCTGTTAGCCATTTTCTTCTTCATATGATTGTTCACATAATTACTTGAGATACTTAAGGAAAAGTAACCATACATCATACTTAAATTTCCATGACAAGCCACCGCTCCCAAGGCAAGCAAAGGAACCGTTATATACTTCTTCGAAATGCAGACATACATTCCCCATTCCACTTATTTGAACAGACGAAACAGCAATACACAAAGCCAGAGAACACAAGCACCACGCACATAACATGTTGCATATTTTACCAATAGTACATTTGGCACACACATGCAGGCACGCATGCACGCACGTACGCACAGGGAAAGAGAGAAAGAGAGAGGAGAGAGAGAGAGAGAGAGAGAGAGAGAGAGAGAGAGAGAGAGAGAGAGAGAGAGAGAGAGAGAGAGAGAGAGAGAGAGAGAGAGAGAGAGAGAGAGAGAGAGAGAGAGAGAGAGAGAGAGAGAGAGAGAGAGAGAGAGAGAGAGAGAGAGAGAGAGAGAGAGAGAGAGAGAGAGAGAGAGAGAGAGAGAGAGAGAGAGAGAGAGAGAGAGAGAGAGAGAGAGGACATGATCATAGAAAACACGCACCGAGAATGCATCGGAATGCTAGGACGAGATAGGACTTTGGATAGCAAATGCTCTTGTTTAAGTATCCACTCCACGGAGTAGGGCATCATCTCACAAAGTGTACCAGACGACAACGCGGAATTCCGCGAGGCTCTGCCTGCTCGTCTGGCCTGGACGATGGCCGGCGCCTGGGTCGAGGCCGAGGGACGGCACACGTAATCGTAAAGCTGACTTAAGTGGTCGTAGTTCAGAGCTTCCCGTCGGGGCCGACTGCATCGCGCTCCCTTGGCTGCCCTTGCGTATTTGCTCGAACAAGCTACGATTGAAATGTACACAGCAGGAACTCAAAGCCTAAAATTAGGCGTCACTTTGTTGCAATGCTTCTGCGCCATCCGCGATCCCTCCTGAATGAAATCCTGACTGTGCACCCACCCGCTACTTCCCAATAGTGTTCTTCAAGTCAGACGAACCTGGTGGTACCTCAGTTAGGCCTGTGTTAAGCACAATGTAGCCTGTTGCAAAATACTTGTGCCGCGAAAACCAGTTTGTATTTTTAGTTAAGATCAAGGTTCGCAGAACAGCATTCATAGGCTCCAGGACCAAAATGAAATGGCAGAAACGACGGAATCACCATGTGATTCACATATATGAGCCACTTATCGCTCATCGCCGGCCCGCTCCATTTTTGGTTCAGCTTTGGTTGAATCGTACGTATTGTAATTCAAGATGTTACGCATAACAGCACTTCCCTTGGTCTTATTTTCCTGTTTTAGTTCAAGAAGAAGCGCAAAATAGCAATGCATTGATGCTTCGGCCACAGCTTTTTGCTTGACAGTTAGTACAATAAATAAATAAGCATAGGAGGCAAAGCTTAGCTAATAATTGACTGTCCGTGTCGACAAGGTTTGTGGTCGAAACATAAATATGCCGTTATTTTGTTGCTTTCTTTTCAACTTCCAACGAGGGGTAAGTTCATTTCAAGTTCTCCGATAAATATGTTCCTCGCAGCTACGCTGAACAGCTCACGGCTCAAATTATTTGCGACAACTTCAACCCGGTAAAGACGAAATCTCCGCAACGTGCGTGTGAAGGTATAACGGCACGTTTTGTTCTTTTGCATGCATCGGCATTGAGCTCAACGTAGACACTGCTTAAGTTCCGAGGAGGCAGCTGGTTCATTTTCCCGCCAGCCTGTTGCAATCCGTCAGGCGCACGGAAGAGTGTGTCAGAGCTCGTGAGAAGTTTGATAGCGAAGTGCGGTTTGTGAAACCATTTTGGCAATGCATAGGACAAATTATGAAAATCTGGTTCTGGAATTGGATGGCAAATACGGATTGCATTGAAGATTGGCGCGGAGCATTGTTCAGCCTTTACTTCACGATTACGGCACCCCTGCGCCTCTTCTGATACTGCTTGGGAGCTCATTCGGTCGGCTCATTGGGGCAATCTTCTGATGTTTTTTATTGCAAGTTCTGGCCGCATTTTGGCAGCTTTATTAGCGGAACGTCGCACTCGTGGGTCCGGCGCAGCTCCACGTATCACGCGGCACCATCTGACTGAGCGTGGAGCCGTTGCTTTGTTGATTGCCTATCGTTGGCCTTCTGATGCGAGATTGCACTCCAACCCAGTACCGCCATCTAGCGGTCAATTGTTGTATCGTAGTTTGACGCCGGGGCCGCTGAGCTGGCAGAGGCGAGGCATGCTACGGCTGCACACTGGGGGCGGGGGCAACTCAAAAGTTTCACTGAAAACCAAGTAACGCGCCCCACAGGCGCACGAAATTTAGGGCATGTCGTGAAATGAGGTCGTGTGCTCGGGATCTTCTTACTTTTACGTCTCTACCTGGAATTTTTTACTGTGAACATGTGGTCGCGTACATATTAATGCATGCTATATATTTGGTAGCGGGGTGGGGGCGCGCGCCATTGGGTAATACGTATGCGCGCCTCTGCCAGCGACTCTATGTCAAGGAATCATCTCAATACTTGCCGTGAAGTAGGGGTAACGACAGAGCAGTGTTTAAGGTGTGAGTCTGGCAAACCACAGGCATGGGTTTCGATTCCTCGCTGTGTCTGTCTTTGGGAGTCTTGTAAAGCCCCAATGACACACACAAGGAGATGAAGACGTTGGAAGAGATGTAAAACATGGACACAGGGATGGCACTGCATACTTTCGGAAGCGGGCCTGAGCACCCAATGCTGACAAAGCTCTACAGCGTTTTTTCTAGGCCTCCCCTCTCCAAGGCATATCAGCAAAAAGGAAATACTGAGCCAAAGAAATGCAACAAGTATCTGATCTCGTGGTAAGTTAGGTCCTGTAAGCATCACTATTTGCCATTTCTTATCACTATTCACAATCACTATCCACATAAGCCCTGGAGCTAACCAGGAGCCACCCGGCCCAGAGAAAGGGTCATCAGGGGCGAGGATAAACCCAAGAGGCTCCTTCACCCCATAAGCAACCACCGCGAAGTGGGTGGTTGCTTAAGCTCATGCCATACAACTTAGAGAAACTGCCTCAAGAGGGTATCGTTTGGTTCTCGTGAGAAAGCAAATAGAAAAGGCAAAACTATAGCAACGTAACGAAGAGGGCAGGTATATGATGATTCTGAAACGACAGGCAAACGAATAGATGCCAAACATCGGCGAATCACCTTTTGGACTCATTGATGAACAGAAAACGATAATCGGGGAACCAGAGGAAGCGCAGAAAAAGCTCACTAGATGCACCTACGCGAAAGTAATCATAACTTGTGTGTAGTGTTATATATATATATATATATATATATATATATATATATATATATATATATATATATGCATGCATGTATGTATGTATGCATGTATCTATGTATGTATGCATGCATCTATCTATCTACCTATCTATCTATCTATATATATAAATATATATATATATATATCTCTCTCTCTCTCTCTCTCTCTCTCTCTCTCTCTCTCTCTCTCTCTCTCTCTCTCTCTCTCTCTCTCTCTCTCTCTCTCTCTCTCTCTCTCTCTCTCTCTCTCTCTCTCTCTCTCTCTCTCTCTCTCTCTACATGCCTATATTCAGACAAAGCTGCTAGAGAGGTGTTAAAAGTTGCGCACGGCATGTACACAGCGACCTGGCTGCTCGAATGCTAACTTTGTACATGACTAACACGACTCTTTTAACGAAGAATTATCACTCCGTTGAGGATGCTGCCCAAATGACATTTCAATACTTAACATTCGTAGAGGAGAGTGGGGACTTTTAAGCCATGGGGATGAGACAAGCATTCATCTACGTTTAACGGCGCCTAGCTGTTGCCCGCCGTCATATGGCATTGCGTTGAGTGGTCCTCCTATCAGCTGTTTCCTTTTGTCGCCAATTCGCGATCGATAATAGCATAACACGGAGTGCGAACATTCTTTGAAAGACATTCCTCCAGCGTACTCTCCAGCGGACTCGCCAGGAGTTTCAATAAACTCTAGTTTCTCGGTTGAGAACTCCACTTTCGATCAACTATTCAACGGGAATGGAGTGCATGAATAAATGATTTGCGGGCTCCGTTGCAGTTCGAATCGAGGGGCGAAGGGTAGAGGTTGCAGTCCGTTGTCATAACAGACTGGTGCAGTGTGTGCTGTCACCAATAGAGCTCCACATCTTTTTATCTCACTGAAAAAGCTACGCTTACGTTTCGGTGGTGATAGTTCGGCATTCGAGGCGCTGCCATGTCAGACACCGCTCGTCTTCGACCTACTCGAACGTGTCTCGCTTTCGACCCGCTCAAACGTGGCTCGTCTTCGACCTGATCAAACGCGGCTCGTCTTTGACCCGCTCGAACGCGGCTCGTCTTCGACCTTACCAGGCTGCCGTGATCACGAGGCGCTCATAATTATACTGAGCCTGACTACCTGCCGGCCACACTTGTGCTGACCTGGAGGAGGAGAAGGCCATGAAAACCGGCAAGGGCCTCATGGTGAACGAGCCGATGGTGGCGATGCAAGTCCATGGGGCTCGGGTGGAACGAGTGATCACGAATGTACAGGATGGACCACGGTAGTTATGTAAGAGTTCGGACACTGCTCACGGTATCTGGTGTGGGATACGCAATTGTGTTTGCTACATGAGCAAGATAGATGGTTGTCAGCACGTTTCTAAATGATGTCCGGAAATTCTGACATGACGGTATTTATGTAGTTTTTGAGCAAGTAAAGTGCGTAGGCGTCGAATTTCGGGCAGTAAAATTTAAAGGAAATTGTGCTATTATTCAGGTGTGACCATACATACCACTTTCACCTCTGGTAAATTTGTCACTATAAATTGAGCCGGAACATTTTGATCGGACGGATTTCTGGAGCAGAAGTCACCTTTAGCAGCGCTTGTGTTGCGTGCTCTGACGTCACATCCGGTCGGGAAATCCCAGCTCAACGTCGGGTTTCGTGGCGAAAGTTTGACGTGCCTGATTGCTCGACACGGTCCACCCCGCCCTCTGTCGCCATTTGACCTTGAGTGGCCGCTACCACCGGCCGTTGGCTATCCCAGCCTGAGGCAAAATGGGAGCGCCGAAGCGGCTCGAGCCCACCCGATCTTCCACGGGAAGGTTGGGGTTTGGCTATGTGGCTAGATGGATAAGAGTTCTTTTGGCCAGAAGCGGCAATTTCAAGGCTATGGGATAAAGGAGAATGGATAATGGTGGGGCAGGTCTACATGCACCTGGGAGCCCAACCGCGGGACTTAGCCCACGCAGGGAGCCTCCTCCGGGGTATGTGCGTGGCGCCCGGACGGCGACCCCACCAGGGGGCATCTCGGCCCACCCGTGGCTGGCACATGCACCCTGCCCCGGATAAGCGGGGTGTGCGAGGATACTGGATGAAGGAAGAAAAGGGATAAGAGGGGCGGATGGAGATTTGTGAGGCACGCGCTCTAATCGGATTGAGATCCGAGACCGCACACATTTGTGCCATTCATCTCTTTGTAGCACATATTAAAGTAGAATCATTTTGACTATCCTATGCGTGTCTTACTGGCGTTTGTTTGTAGGCATTGACGCCACGATTGTACGGTGTTGATCATATACGCTATATATATATATATATATATATATATATATATATATATATATATAATGCGTGTGTGCGTCGCGTGTGTATGGGGGGGGGGCGTGCGTGCGTGCGTGCGTGCGTGCATTTTTTGTAGAAGTGCGCATTCAGAGCGACACGCATTATACGTCAGTTTTAGCAGTGTATTGGCTCGTCAGCGGAACGTGTTCTTGCATATGCTTACTAGATGCATAAAGCTATGTCACTGAGTACAAGCCTTGCAACAGCTACTTCACGGAGATTATTACCGCACGGATACCTGCTTAACAACACTAGAACCGGCTATGGGACGCAGGAATTGTCTGGCAGACATGTGGCCGTCCCATATACACAGGTATACACCGGCAGGCAAAGGAACCGGCTGAGACGCTGCCACGGGCAGACAACAGCCCAAGTCTGCTGTGAGTACGTGCAGTGCATTGTGTCCTCAAACGCCGTTATCTGCAGACAGGCGCGGGGTCCGTCGCCCGCCCAGCGGCGCCCTGACACGGGACACGGCGCGGGGTCCGCCGCCCGGCCGGCGGCGCCCTGACACGGGACACGGCGCGGGGTCCGCCGCCTGCCCGGCGGCACCCTGACACGGGACACGGCGCGGGGCCCGCCCCGGTGCTCCTGACTCTGACCCTGTGCCAGAGCATGACGTCAAGATCGCTGGTGGTGTGCCAGTTCCCGCGGGACCGGTCCACACATTCCGTGGTTACGTTGGAACAGCGGTCGGAGCGGCGACTGCAGGGCGCCTCGAGCACTGCGCGGCGGCGCAACGCGTGCTAGAGCCGCGCGGCGAAATCCCAACATGAGAAAGCTGCGGCGACGGCGACCCCCGTGCCATGACCGCACTCGGCCAGCGGCGGCCAGCGGCGGCCAGCGGGTAGGGCCTGCTGGCTGCACGCGGACAGACCGGCGCATGCAGCGGTGGCGTGCAGTCGGGTACCGCGTGAGAGCTGGGTCAATGTCAGTTCTTAGTCTTCGGATTTAGTTGTGTGATGGGATGCAACGCTATGCCGCGACTTGGTCAAACAGTCTCATATGTTTGAAATCAATGATGAATCTAACGTTGACGTGGAACGTGTTACTTTGTCATTCGTTGTCTTATTTGTCAAAACACTTACCTTCTGGAGCCTCCAACTCTCCACAACATTCAGCCATTGTGAATAGGAGTGAGCGTGCTCCGTAATGAGTTCGAAGGTAAATTCGGTGTAGAATGCCTTAACTCGTTCCACACATACGGCCGCGACATTCACCATGCCCTTTGCTGTTGTTCAGTGCCTTACGACACAAAGTATTATAGCCACGCGAGGTGGGAGTGAAATTAAGTGATAGCGGTTTCGGGCAGTCCAGAGGTCTGTGATCTCAAGGTGTAAATAGGACCTTAGAACGGCATTCCGAGCCTCTCCCACTTTGTACAATGCAGCACGATATCTCAGAACAGATGATGAGCTGATGATTTACCACCAGTGCAGTGAAACTATGCGCAACAGACATCCGTCAGTTTGGGGAACGGGGCGGCTCATCGCTATGTCAAAGTCTGTACAGACCGAGGGTTCTAAAGAGCTTTTGCGAACTAGTTTTAACTACGCAGCACTCTCGTCAAAATCGCGAAACAGTGGTGGAGCCCAAGTCACCCAATTGCATTGGTGGAATGCGTATGCGTTCTCCTTGTGCAGCCCACTTTTCACATAACTTCAGCCAGTCCCATTTCAGGAGCAACTGAAAATATTTTGACACCGCACATAGAGGTCAGAGGTCAGAGGTCAGGGAGGTGAGACAGATGTGCGCTGCATGCAGTTTTAGGATGTCATCTACTGACTGTGGTTCTCTCTCGTGACCTGTGTCACTCCGCGCTGCGGCGACCGACAGGCGACGGCTACCGGATGGAAATGCGGCGACAGCGTCTGCGACAGGTGTGTGCCTGAGACAAAAGGCAATTTTACGACCACCAGAAACATTGACGCGTGATAACTCCGCACAAACGGCACCGGTGAAAGCTTCTGAGCATCGTCACAGCGTTACCGGGAACAGGGCGTGACATCGGAAAACGGCTCCTTCGATGACACGCTGAATTTTCCGCCGAATCGTGAGGTCTGGTGAGCGGTGATAAACAACAGTGGATCGCATGGATCTCAATTCGCAACAAATACCTCGGATCGTGACGGAATGGGAATGGAGTTCGAGCGCATGGCAGCCCAAGCATGCACGTAGGTTGCGTGAGGGTAGCACGGGATCAGAACTAACTGAGATGTATCATTCGTGATCGACTTTCACGGGCAGCTGGCGCTCCCATGTCTGAAGCAGACGTGCGGAACGCAAACCAACTGCCCCGAGCAATGTCGCTTGAGTCGTTTTGTAAATGTTGGAATGAGATATACATGAAAAACGCTGCGGGCATATTTATAGCCAGATCTGTTCCACAACGAATTTAATCAAGAAAATGTTCGAGCCTGGCCGAAGTTACTTGCGGGCTTAGAACACCACCTATCGCAAGCAAAGAAGGTTGTGTTCGTCACGTATGCTCTTCAAAGGTCTTTCGCGGCAACAAAGAATACCTTTGTACATTGTAAGCCAGACGCTTTCATGATAACTGCCTATCATACTGGCTGGCCACCAGGTCCTGCCGACCTCCTCTGCCATGGTGTGGGTAACAGTGCAGGAGGACAGCGCCGGTGAAATGGCTCACACCCGGCCTGGCGCCACCAACTTTCCGACTGTCCGACTCCAATGTCGGGACGTTGTGACACTGCGGTTTGCCGGCGGCTGGCTCGGTTATGGGCGGCGGCGGCGGCTCTCTGACCAATGGGGGAGGAGATCGTCACGCTTAGACGGCACCAGTGGTGTGTCGTATAAAAGCCTGCCACGGGACGTGTCCGGCACCACTGTCCAACAGTCCACGGGAGAACAACAAGCAACAATGCATCTGGTGAGTGCACCCATTGCATTGTGACGATGGCAGTGCTTGAACGTGTTGTGGTGTGCGAAAGAAGAACAATTTGGAAAATGGTGATGCCACACAATCGCAACTGATGTTTTTGTGTTCCATATCTTTGCATGAGTTGTCAGGTTGACGGCTACGGGAGGCCACGTCTGCTTGTAATTCAACGAATAGAAGCTAGTATATTAACGTTGCAAAGCAGAGGCCAGTTAAGATGCGCATTTAGGGAATATGTCTGCCTTGTCATAGCAGCACTTCGACAACAGAATAACTGCAGCAGTCAGTTTTGTTCAGTTCTCCAAATCACGTTCCCATAGCGTGCAATGCTCGTTCTCACATTGCGCTCCTCCTCGGACAGCTGGTGGCCGCATGTCTGGCCGCACTGGCCCGTGCCGACGGCCCGGCCCCTGCCGACCCACACCAACTGCCGGCCGCCCACACGGCCGGCGAGCACGGCCGCTACGCCCACTACGCCATCGTCAGCCAGGAGCACGTGCAGCCGGGCGACGGCTCGTACCAGTCGAGCTTCCAGACGGAGAACGGCATCTACCGTGCCGAGAACGGCAACCCCCGGCCCGGCTACGGCGCCGGTGAGCACGGCCAGCCCACCGGCGGCTACGTCCACCAGGGCAGCTGGAGCTACACCGACGACTACGGCCAGCCGGTGAAGGTGGACTTTGTGGCCGACGAAAACGGCTACCGGCCCAACAGCGACATCCTGCCGACACCGGTGCCGACCCAGTACCCGCTGCCCGTGGTGCCTCAGGTGTACCAGGGCGAGGGGGCTTACGGCCCGGCTGCGTCCAGTCACAAGGCTCCAGCTCCTGCCAGCTACAATAAGGCCGCTACCGCCACCTACAGCGGCCCAGCTGCCGCCACCTACAGTGGCCCAGCTGTCGCCACCTACAGCAGCCCAGCTGTCGCCACCTACAGTGGCCCAGCTCCCGCTACCTACAGCGGCCCAGCCCCCACTAGCTACAGCGGTCCAGCCCCCGCTAGCCACAGCAGCCAGGCTCCTTCAAACCACAGGGCCTCAGCTTCAACTGGCTTCAAGCACGGACGTCCCACCAGCTACAGCACCCCGGCTCCCGCCAGCTACAGCACTCCAGCTCCTGCCGGCTATCAGGCGCCAACCACCGTTCGCGTGAACTCTCGAGGTCTCGCCAGACACAGCACTCCGGCTCCTGCCAGACACAGCACCCCGGCTCCGGCCAGACACGGCAGCCCGGCTCCCGTCAGACACAACAGCCCGGCTCCCACCAGCTACAGCACCCCGGCTCCCACCAGCTACAGCACCCCGGCTCCCGCGAGCCATAGCACTCCGGCTCCTGCCGGTTATCAGGCGCCAGCCACCGTCAGCGTGAGGTCTCGAGGTCCCGCCAGACACAGCACTTCGGCTCACGCCAGGCACAACCCCCCGGCTCCCGCCAGACACAGCACCCCGGCACCCGCCGGCTACCAGGCGCCAGCTGCCGTCCGCGTGAGGTCTCGAGGTCCCGCCAGACACAGCACTTCGGGTCACTCCAGACGCAACCCGTCGGCTCCGGCCAGGCACAGCACTTCGGCCCCCGACAGCTACAGCACCCCGGCTCCTACCAGCCACAGCACTCCGGCATCCTGCCGGTTATCAGGCGCCAGCTGCCGTCCGCGTGAGGTCTCGAGGTCACGCCAGACACAGCACTTCGGCTCACGCCGCCCATCGCGTCCCAGCTCCCGACAACTATGCCGACTCCGGTAGCCATGAGGCTCCGGTTTCTGACACCTATGGTGCTCCTGCTCGCAACTGATATGCATGTCTCCATTGCGCCGAGTTTTTCTCGTTGCCTGGGGGGCGTAGTTATTGAAGTGTAAGTGCGGCGATGAAATAATAAAAATGTTTTTCAGCCTTGACCAACGTACACTACAAATTGACGGAATGGTCACTTGACCCCATGACAAGGAATCTGAGAACTACAACCAGCAAGCCGTCTTGCGCGGAGTGCGAAGCGGAAGACGATGGCGGATGTAGGGGTTATCAGCTGCCATCTTGTGAATGACTGAAAAACCAAGCGTGCAAGGCCAGACGTCTTTCACAACACACTGGAGGGGACGGAGAGTAAAAAGATGCAAGTCCAACCGAGGAGTTGGTGGATCCTCTTACGACTGAGAGCCGGGATGGCCACACGGGGGGCCAACGCGCTCACGAGGGCCAAGGGCTGATGACCCTCTTTCAGTTAGGTTGTGAGGTCACGACATGCCTGAACTCAATGACACGGCTAAACGATTAGGCACGGAAAAAAAACACTTCTTAGCCAAGGAACACTATTAAACACGGAAGCGATTGTAAAAAGTAACATGGTGTTGAACGTCAGCAGGATGTAGATCAATCACCCAACCGAGCATAAGTGCTATCGTTCTAGCCTCAGGGGTTCTTTAGCGCTGCTTGAACGTGATCTAATTACGCTTATTTGCGGTTTTGCAATGTCTGACATGTACCCAGCTGCGTGGGTCAAGCTGTCTTTGGGCTTACCCAGTTCCCTTGACAGATGACGGCCTCGCTTCAAATGGGGTACCATACCGGGACTTCACCAACTTTTGCAGAATAGGAATATGAGCCCTCCAATATTTCTTTTTCATTATTTCTACTTCCCGGTATAAAGCTGCAGTAGCATGATTTTTGAGCTAAGATATCACGTACTGGCAGAGTTGTGTGACACTCATCGCGTATCGCCTTGCAGCGCCGAGCTTCTGAACGGACATTTCAGTGAAGGTATACATTGCTACCTAACGTTAGAAAAAAATCATTGTACACCATTCGTCGTGTTTAAGGCGGAACACATCGTAAACAATTTTAAAACAGGTAGGTTCATGCTCCTACCTTCAAATTTTAATATTTACGATAGCGAGCTCCCGAGCTCCGCACGCACCCCACCGCCTCGACTCCTTAGCGCCGTTTCTGCGTTGCCGTTGCGTAATTACAATGTTTCTGCTAATCAAGAACCATAACAAATGTACTGGACCAAGGTAACAATAAAAATGCAATGAAAAACGTTTCTTATCGCGTCTAAGTACGTTTATGAAACGGACAGGCCAGAATAGTTCAGAACATAGCCTAAACTAAACTAGCCTGGCATAGCCCAACCTAACTTAACCTAACCTAACCTAGCGTAACCTAACCTAGCCTGGCCTAACAACCTAACCTAACCTAACCTAACCTAGCCTAGCCTAACCTAACCTAACCTAACCTAACCCCTACCCTATCCCCTTCAACCCAGTGTCCCATTGGCATCCATGTTCCATGCCATATATATGTACCGTATTAGAAAGTTTTGTTTAGCCGCCATGTTCTCATTTTGCTTTTCATTCCCACGTAAAAACGACATATTTCCCCACCATGTTGACCAATCTACAAACAATATGGAAGACTGCTTGGATACGCAAGAAACGCATTTTATTGAATTCTGGTTGCCTTGGGCTCGTACATTTTTATGGTTCTTGATGCGCAGTAATGTTGTGATCACGCAGTAATGCTGCGATCACGCGTATAAATGGCGCCGGGGTCGTGGCTGCCGCGTGTCTGCGCTCGGACGTTTGCTATCGTAGTTATTTAAGAGCTTAGATAACCTGTTCTACGATTAATTACAATATGTTTTGCCATAAAAACGACGATTGATGTACAACGCTCTTTCTTAACATGAGGTAGCAATGTATACCCTGACCGACATTTTAATATATCCGATAGTATGTGTGTATCTAAGTATTACAGTCTCATATAAGACATGCATCGTGGATTTGGCATATGTTTATATTATTATTATTTGAAACAAGTGCGGTGCTGTGAGTTGTATCGGTACTATGGTTACAAGGAGACAGCAAACGACATATATTGATCAATAGAAGGGATTTTGGTGACTCATGATCAAGTTTGAACTTGACTTTCGATTTAATCCTGAATTTATCCTCAGATATTACAAACATGTGCAGAAATGGGATCTGTGTGATAAATATTGTCCCCAAAACGTTATCGCACGACCTTCCAGGTTGTCGAGATAAGATGTTGAAATTAGGTCATCATCAAGATTGAGTTAGCCGCCATCTGAATTCTCAGAAATTCGCAAAGTTGCGCAAGTAGCAACCAAGCTAATTTGGCTCTGCTAACTACATGAAACTAGTTACATAGATGTCCGTAAAAAGCTCGCGGCACTTGATATCGCAGGGTCCCATATAAGTAGCATACGGATGGCAACTCAACCACACGCATCCAATCAAGTGAAAGCGTCTTCTATATAGTGCATTCTTCTATATTGCATGCGTCGTGTGTGTAGCACATGTTTACATGATTGTGGCATATAAACACAGCAGCTTTTGACGTTGGTACCCTTGCAATGGTATTAGAAGGCAACGAGCGACATATATCGATGAAAAGAGGTGTTTTTCGTCCTTCGTGATCATCTTTGAGCTTTTAACTCAATTTGGCATTGAATTTGGCCCCATACGTGAAAATAACTGCAGAAATGGAATCCTTGTCATAGAAACTTACTCAACAAAGATGTCATACGATCCTCTAAGCCACATGTTACGTTTGCATGCATGTTAGGTTTCGCGCCACATCTCGGCACAGTGCACATATAAGCGTGAAATAATTTTCCCAACTATCACAACTGCTATGGGTACAATTTCATTGTGCACTGCGAGTATGTGCGACTTACGCCTGCGCTGCAACCTGCAAGGCAAGTTGCAACTGGTGGCATTTCAAAGTTGGACGAGGGGCAAAGTTGGGAAAAACGCCGAATCTAAGCCACTTCCGCCAAATCGTTAAGAATTAAGTGGCGATAACTACATGAGCATGTTGGCTGATTCATGTTTTCTCTTTGCCATCCTTTTGTTGATCTTTTTTATCCGTCATATTTTGCTCCCAAATGGGCCTAGAATAACGTGATGCATGACGGCTATTCTACGCCGCGACGGAACGGTGCTGCTCCGTTCCTCGTGCGTTCACGTTTTGTGCTACATCTCGGCACCGAGGACATGGACGCATTCCGGAGTGGCGCTCTTCGATAAAGAATGGAGTGGGCAAGATGGTGATGATTGGTCACACGTGTCATGAGCCATGGCGTCCACGTGTTGAAATATGGATTTCACCACTTTCGACGGATTTACACCTTTTTGCGACGTCGAGGCATGCAGGACTTGGAACGACCCGAGAGTCGCACGCTTCGATAGGGTATCGAATGTAAGTGTGTCCTTCCAAACGGTTTGGCCCCATGCACTTCGTGCCACGCCCACACGTGCTGACAATATGGATTTTTGGGCTTACGCCCATTTTCACGTTTTGCACCATTTCTCGGCACTGGTTACGAAGCGATTCGGATGTGGTATGCGCACAATAGTGAATCCAACGGTCCATTGGGTGGTGCTAAGTTTCCAATCACACGGGCCACATGTCGCGCCTCCACGAGCTGGCAGGATGGATTTCGCTTTTTCAACGGTGCTCACGTTTTTTGCCACATCTCGGCGACACAGGAATAGTACGCATTGATAGAGACTGTAACTGGAAGTCGTCTGCGGAGAACATGAGGTTACACGTGTCACGTGTCATGTGTAGCCGTGCTGGAAAACGGATTTTGCGTTTTGACGAGTGTGCACGTGATATCTTTGCACCCAGGGAACGAAGCGACCAGGGATTAGCATGCTTCGATGGGCAATGTAACGGGCAATCACGTGGTTTAACATGCAATGTTGCACGTGTTATGCTTCACGAGTGCACCAGCTGTGAAGATGCAGCTTTCCGATTTCGTCGATTTTGCGTTTTCCGCCACATCCCCGCACTAAGGGTACGTAGCGACGCGGTACTGGCATTCTGCGATCAGAAATTCAACGGACGGCCGTGTATTTTCAATTGTGCGTGCGCACGGGTCACGTGTCACACCCACACGCTCTCTCATGTAAAAAGCAGTGTTTAATTTAACATAGCGTCGTAGCCTCCTGAAGGGACTGGGCGCACGCAAGACAATTTTTGTTCTAATTTCCCAGAGCGAGCAGAAAATTATTATTACAATAAGCGCTCTTTGAAAAATGCAGTGAATCGCTGAAATTATCGCTGAGTCGATGTCTTTGTTGCGGACTCACCTTTCCTGGGTTGATGACTTGGTGAAGGAGAGGGAAATGCCGAAAATATTTAAAACGTTAAGACGCAAAGAATCCCTCCCCCACCCCCACCCCTCTTTTCATGCCAGGTTCCTCTGTTCCACTAAGGGAGGCTCGCCCCTCCATGTTGATGTTTCGTTACCTGCGCACGTGCCGACTGAAATCCATTACGCGCGTGTTCCTTACCGTGTTGCGGCAACCTGGAACCGCACGACCCCGACCGCCACTGTGTCTTCATCTGTGAGGAAGTGAAAACTTGCGTTTTAAGACGCAAATGCTTGACATACTCCCAGGTTCTAACACCGTGTTGGTGATCTTTGTTATACGCCCATAGGCAGGTTGGTATGTAATCTTCGCATATTAGTTACCCTATGCACTTACAATTTGCTTTCACTTATTATTTTATTTGTGATTTGGGTTTGGTCCACGCTGATGTGTCAAAACTTCAGGTTTATGAGAGCTATCGCTTTATTTTTTCGCATTTTATCCTATCTGACGTCATTGTGCTGTAACGAGCCACACATGTCAAACGCTGCAACTAACCAAAGACCTGAAAAGACACCTCGTGGATGGACTTGGTGTAAACACTGTTATAAATACTTCGGATGATATCTTAGAGGATGATGATATTCCACATATCAAAATCTAACTTTCTGTCCATGCAGATTACCGGCTTTTTCCATGTGTTATGTTTCTGGCGTTCATTGAAATGCAGATCTAGATTTTCATAATGACGCAGAGGTCTTTGTTTCTAGGCTAGATCTCAGCTCACCCCTTGCATGATATTTCTGGACCGGATCAGTCCTACGTTTGCTGGCTGGTGAGTACATCTGTCAGGTTATCCTGTTTGCACTATTATTGTATTGCTGGCGGGATCCAATGATTGTTGGCAACTCATTCACAATATTTATGGAGGTCCTCCCAAGTTAGGGAGGGTATGTCTGTTTTTGGTGAGATTTTGTTTAGCACGAATTTTCAACACCCGTAAGTTGAACCCATCGGGTGTTAAATCCGCTAGTTTCATTGCGAAATGTTTTGAGGCGCGCAAAAGAGTTTAGTTAGTTCCCCTGGCCATACTCGGCTCCGCACCCATGCTTTGTTGTTATACCTTAGTATGCATCCCTTATCACAAATCATGCTTGTTAGCCCATTTGGTCTTTTGTCGGGGAGATTTCCCTGTGTGACGGTGGGCTCCCGAATTCGAACTACGGGGTGGAACAGAATTTCAGAACTCAAAGTGTTGCAACTCTAGTCCATAGTCACTCCGAAGCATCAGATAACGCCATTAGCGCGCACGTTTTCGGCCAAGAACCTCACGTCAGCAGATCGCAACAGAAAGAGAGAGAGCACATCCTCCGCCACTGAAGATGTCTGAAATGAGGCGTGTTTACGGCTCAGCAGGGGACCTCAGTTTGGTCCTCTTTGACAGTTTCATTGTAAAGGGGGCACAAATGACTCCCAGTTAGTGACAGGAAGCTCCCATCATTTCTCTTCTCAAGAAGGAAGAGTCAACGCATGAAGAGCAGCGAAAGCTGCACGAACCACAAGAGCTCTTTCATCACAATACAGTACTAATGGATTTGAACGGAATGCAACGCCAATACGAAAGTTGATGGTGGAGAGCGGCGCAGAATCAGACAACGGACAAATACATATTTTCTACCACTTTATGCGTATTTCCACTGCAACATGTCAAATCATATTTTCCAATCCTTCGACAAACAAGAAAATTCAATTAACATAAACCATGAGTAGTCTTCCCTCCTACTGAAAAGATCATGCAGTCGCCACGTGCCAGCAAAGAAGTGTTCAAGCCACGAACTGCATGCGGGCAACGCAACTCAAAACATAAAATATCACTTTTTGTACTTAGATTGTGCCAAACACTTCATGTTAGCAGGAACTCTGTCGCTGTTGTGGGTCGCTACAGCCGGTAACTTCGGCTCAGTGACTGCGATGCGAGACAGTGCATGCGGTGTCACAGTTCAGCCAGCGACTTCCTGTAGGTACTGCTGGGACGGCTGTCTGTCTTGACTCTGACATCATTGGGCTTCATCACAATTTCCCTCGGCCTTCGCACTCCCGTGGGGTAAAGTTCCCCTGGTCGGGAACGTCTGGGCCACGTGACTCACTCGCGACGGGCCGTCAGCCTCACAGTCAGGATAGCGTCTACGCCAGCCTCGCGGCAGGTAGCGTCTACGCCATGGTCGCAGCTTTCTGACCAACTGGAACGTACGTCGCTTGGTACACACAGGCTTTGCGAAACTTTGAATGTAACTTCTGGAAAAAATTGTAGCGCGTCGGCCTGTTGTTGGACTTAGTTTCAGCAGATTGACGAGATCCAGACCATTTCACAAAACTGTTTTTGCCACTTGTTTTAATAAACAAACCAGTAGTAACTTAATGTTCGTCATGGTAGGCATGACATTGTGACACCCCTCCCAGAATATTCTCGTGCATTGTATACAGCTCGTGCTTGCGTCCAATGCAGGCTCGCATCCAGGTCCTGCTGACCTCTGCCGCTGTGTGGGTCACAGTGCAGGACAGCGCTGGTGAAGTGACTCACAACCGGTCTGGCGCCGTCAACTTCCCGACCGTGACTGACTCTGGTCTGACTCAAATGTCCGGGCGTTGTGACACTGCGGTTTGCCGGTGGCTGGTGCGGTTATGGGTATCGGCGGCGACTCTCTGGCCACTAAGGTGGGATTGTCACGTCTGGACAGCGCCAGCAGTGTGCCGTATAAAAGCCTGCCACCGAATGTGACCGGCACCACTGCCCAACAGTCCACGGGAGAACAACAAGCAACAATGCATCTGGTGAGTGCGCCTATTGGCAATTTGATGATCGTGGCACAGGCAATCATCTTTCGTCCAGTTCTTGCACGTGCTTAATAATGCTGACAACAAGGCGACTAAGGAAAACGGTGTCGCAGCAAAACCTTAGGTGATGTTTTTGCAATGCAAGACTTTGCTTGAAGTACTTGAAGCAAACGGGCACGGAAGGGCATCTCTGTTTTCATAGCAACGGATGGAAAACCATGTGTCAACGTCGTGAAGTACGCGTTACTTGAGAAGCGAATGTAGCGAAGATACCTGATTTTTAAACACAGGACTTAAATGACAGAATAGCCGCATGGCTGGCTAAGTCCATGCCCTATGCTATGTCCTGCTATGGCCATCTCCTTTGTTTGTAGCTATGTCCAGCTTGCCAAATCACACTCCGGTACCTTGCTCTTGGTGTAATGCTCGTTCTCACTCCGTGTATCTCCTCGGACAGCTGGTGGCCGCCTGTCTGGCCGCACTGGCCCGTGCCGACGGCCCGGCCCCTGCCGACCCACACCAACTGCCGGCTGCCCACACGGCCGGGGAGCACGGCCGCTACGCCCACTACGCCATCGTCAGCCAAGAGCACATGCAGCCGGGCGACGGCTCGTACCAGTCGAGCTTCCAGACGGAGAACGGCATCTACCGTGCCGAGAACGGCAGCCCCCGACCCGGCTACGGCGCCGGTGAGCACGGCCAGCCCGCCGGCGGCTACGTCCACCAGGGCAGCTGGAGCTACACCGACGACTACGGCCAGCCGGTGAAGGTGGACTTCGTGGCCGACGAGAACGGCTACCGGCCCAACAGCGACATCCTGCCGACACCTGTGCCGACCCAGTACCCGCTGCCCGTGGTGCCTCAGGTGTACCAGGGCGAGGGGGCTTACGGCCCGGCTGCGTCCAGTCACAAGGCTCCAGCTCCTGCCAGCTACAATAAGGCCGCTACTGCCACCTACAGCGACCCAGGTGCCGCCATCTACAGCAGCCCAGCTGTCGCCACCTACAGCAGCCCAGCTGTCGCCACCTACAGTGGCCCAGCTCCCGCTACCTACAGCGGCCCAGTCCCCGCTAGCTACAGCGGCCCAGCCCCCGCTAGCCACAGTAGCCCGGCTCCTTCAAGCCACAGGGCCTCAGCTTCAACCGGCTTCAAGCACGGACGTTCCGCTGGTTATAGCACCCCGGCTCCCACCAGTTACAGCACCCCTGCCCCGTCCAACTACAATGCCCCGGCTCCCGCCAGCCACAGCACCCCGGCTCCCACCAGCCACTAGGCGCTACCTGCCATCATCGCGAGGTCTCAAGGTCCCGCTAGGTACAGCACCATGGCACCCACCAAACACCATGTTCCAGCTTTTGACAACTATGCTGGCTCCCGTGGCCATGAGGCTCGGGTTTCCTATGATACCTATGATAACTATGGTGCTCTCACTCACAACTGATATGGGTGACGTCGAACATGCCAAGCTTTCCTCCTTGCTAGTTGTGTGTATTTAAAGTGTGATCTTAAGGGAATATATACGTTTCAGCCCTAATCAGCGTGCACTTGAAGCCGATGGAATGGTCATTGAGCTCCTTTACATGGAGTCTTAGAATCAGTGCAAGCAAGCCTCCTTGCGCAGGGTGAGACGCGACAGGCGATAACGGATGCATGTGCTGTCGTGTGTAGGATTCCAAAAACCAAGGTTATATAGCCAGAAGTCTTTCGCAAGTCACGGGAGGGGACGGGGCTTCAGGAGATAAAAGTCCCACCACGGAAGAGTAGATCGGGATCCTCACGACCGAGAACGGCAACAGCGACACTGGGAGACGAAAGCTCCGCGTGTGTCAAGCGCTGAGATCCTTTTCAGCTAGCCGGTAAAGTTTCAACAATATTGATCTCTGTGCAGTTCGTTTCTCGGTGGAATCTCCGAGGCATTCGTGTTCGCCTCGATGTCGCCCGAGATCCGCCAGCGCGTTGACAGGGCCGATGGGCTCGGTGGTCACTACCGGACGACCCCGGTGACGAGCGTGCTGGTCCGGGTCGGGGAGGTAGCTGTGATGCTGTCTCGCAGCTGTTGCGAGCAGGTAGGCACCAGATGGCTGGTAAGGCTGCGATGCATCCTTGCATCGGCAGAAGCAGACTATTTGCAGAGTCTTCAATGTCTATGCAGTTGGAAAGTCTTCACGCATGCAGTCAACCACACTCAGAGTACATATTCAGCTCTATGTTTTCTCCTTGATACTTACGCTACACAACGCAACGACACGAGGGCACAGCGCCTGATGCTGTACGGCACATCCCCTCCCCAGCCATCCATGATGACTGGTTCACAGGATCCCGCCTCCTGACCCGAGTCGCAGTGCCGTGCGAGGTGGGTCGCGTGGACAGTGCCCCCGCCCCCTCCTCCCTAGTTACACGGGAGGGGAAAGGTTTCAACGGCTCACTCCTTTCCCCCGCTGAAGGGGGGGGGGGGGGTCACGGGACGGTTTCGAAGCACGCAGCCGTTCATGGTAATGTTCGTAACCACTAATGCACCGTAGCGCCTCATGCATCAAAACCTCTAATGCTTCATAACGCCTAATGTACGTAGCACCTAATGTACCATAACCTTTAAGGTACCGCAACTCCTAATATATCATAACACCTAATGTATCGCAACTCCTAACGTATCATAACACCTAATGTGTCATAAGATCTAACGTACGTAATCCCGAATGCTCGTAGCCTCTAATCTAATCTAATCACAACTCTGCAGGGAATACTGCTGCTGTTACCAGGTGTTATGAAACATTAGCGGTTTTGATACGTTAAGCGTTACGATATATAAGTGGTTACAAACATAAGGGCTTCCGATAATGATCCGGTTATCATTTTACGCTTTTTGTCGCAGGTTGGTAAATCTTAGCCATGTTATAAACTAGGGGTGTCGCCTTCAAAAATCGGTTGGGGGCTCAGCTGAGAACGCTGAACTGATGTGTTGCCAGGACCTGGTTTTCACCCGGATTTCGGCCACATAAATTTTCTTCCTCGATGTTGCACTTTAAAAGCAGGTTTTTGGAGACTTAAAATTGTTTTCATTCAGAGGAATGACTTCCCATTTAGACTTAATATGAAGCTGGGAGGGGGATCATCAGAAAAATAAGCCCAATGCCATGCAACGGGTTTTTGAAACTGGGCCTAGGCCAACAGCACAGACTGTGGGCACCAGCATGACTGCAAAGTCTGGCGTGGGAGTCCTTCAGCAGCCAGAGTCCTGCTCCACTGAGACTTTGTCCTTAAGTTGGCTCCGCCCCTGTGAGACCTCCCTCGGACAATTCTCTCGGACAATTCCTGCTCCGAGACTCTATTTCTAAGTCTGTTTCATGAAGTTTTTTGTCCTTACAGTTTCGTGAAACTGGGTCGGCTCGCCTCGTTTTTGTATGGTCAAATCCTCCGCCGGGAATGTTCTCCTCTAATACGTTGCCGAGCCAGCCTTTCGAAACCCCAGGGATGTCCCCCCTCCCACCCCCCACCGTGCCCTGGGGGATTCGGGCATCGCCACGCCCCCGATGGTGCAAGGTCCGCCCACTCTCCTCATGATTCGCCTCGGGTGGGTCACGCGCGTCCCCCACTCATCCCGTTGCTGCATGGTGCCGACACCTGGGAGGATGGGAGGGGGACAAGGCAGCTGTCCTGTTTTATTCTTCCGCCGATGGTCGGGCACCGCGAGTTCACCAATCTCGTCCGACTGGCCGGTGGCAAATGTCTCTTTTGAAGTGGCGGTCCGAAACGGAAAAAGGCCGCCGTCGTGTGAAGCTCTGGAACAATAGTCACTTGCCACGCCCTGTCAGCTCGCGCGCCGCTCTATCCCGCGGATCAGTTGACTAGCAGGTGCTCTCCTGCCGTGGCGGGGCGGCCAGGCGCAGACTTTGGCGGACCTGCATGCACTTCAAGGGCTCTTTTCGGCCTAATGGTGCTGTTTGCCTCGCAGAGGGGTTCATAGCAGCGGCCGGTCTGCTTCCTGTCCCATATCCCTCCGGGAAGCTCCACTGATCCTGGACAGGCGGTGTAGAAAAATGAAACGTGTCGAGATGCATGTCTACAATACCACCAATACAATGCCACCAATACAAGACCTACAGTACAATGTCATGTGGCGTGTGTTGGTCCTATGGTGGCGTGATTACCGCCGACCGCTTTTTCCAAACAGAATGGCTTAAGGTTTTTAAGGGATCGTGCACGACAGACCACCTGGTTCTACTTAAGGAAACCCGATCACGTGCATCATGCGTGTTCCGTTGGGACTGCCGTGCACCGAGGGATTCGCACGCGTGAGATGTCAGTCACTTTATCCCTCCACCAAAAGTTTGAACGGAGTTTTATGGATTGTGGGCGGGTCTGTGCCAAAATCTGGCTCAGTCTTAACTGCTGGGAAACATTCGTCATTGAGCCAACTAATGCATCGAATGTGTTGGGCCAAGGTTTTGCCGGTAGTGTCGACTGAAAGACCTGTTGGTTTTGCATACTGGTTGGGGGACCGGGGAGGGTTCGCATAAGTGCTGCCATTTCTCAGCCCACAGGCACACGAAAATCGGTTACAGCGATGTCGATGAGCTTTTTGCAGGGCGTTGTTGATGACGTGGCGAGCTTTCAGAACAGAACAGCAAGAAAGATATTATCTTACCTTAAAGGCATTCGATATAATTCGGTTATACAGCGCAGCAAGAGGGTAATTTTTTATCTGATTAGAATGATAAAGTATGCTGAATAACATCAGCTTCAGTTGGATTGAATGACACTAAATCTAATAAGAGTAAATAACATCAAATGAACTTAGACTGAATAACATCGAATCGAGTTGGATTGAAAAATATCAAATATACCTAGATCGAACAATACCAAAACGTACCTTATCTAGAGTTCAGCAACTATCAAGTAACAAGCGTCCTACCTATCGCTGCCTTAACTCGTCAGTTCTCAACAGCATCGCTATCATTTACCAATGCAACCGTAACGAGTGGCACAGAATGGCGAAGGAAAATAGAGCAGAAAAAAGGTGTCTCTGGATTTGCGGGAAACAAGAGGCGTCTCTGCCAACGTTGTGGAGGAAACGGACGTTGAAAACCTGAAAATCCAACCAAGGAGGAGCTCGAGTCCCTCACGACTGAGCACCGAGACGGCTTCATTTGGGGACGAAGTCTACGCCGTAGGTCAGGGGGTGGTGGACATTTGTTGCCAGTTTGTAGGGTCTCGACGTGCCTTACATCTGTGACATTGTTTTTCCAGTGCAATTGCAAAGGGTTCTGACATAATTCTACTGACGCACCCTCGCCTAAAGATCGTTCGTCGCGTGCGCACATATTTGCCCTGGGGGCAGCGTCGACCACCTTACTCCCCGTCTTTACTACGAACTTTATGGCATGCATAAATATGTCCGTATCAAAATGTTGACAGTAAAAGATCACGGGTAGACAAGTGAAAATAAGAACTACGCACAGCTCTTTTGGCGCTGGAGACTTGAATTGAGACGCTGGCACGGCTGGGCGGTGTTGGGCTTCCTGCCAGCGTTTATAACGTATGCATCGGGAATTATTTCCCAGACGTTGAAATCATGTCACAATGTTATTTCTCTTTTGAAGCGCCAAAGATGCATCCGGGGGTGCAAAAAACCAACAACGAGCGTCGCATCAAATACAGCATATTTAGCATAATACGTATTCGGCAATATCTTAATTTGGATGATTTCGAAAACATTCCAGCCTGGGTTGGCTGGCAAATGACGGAAGGCAGCACAGAATCTCAACTAGCAGCTGGTATGTAACGACAGAATAGAGTATCTGCAACAGAAAATAGCAAACATTATGATGAGTCGGATAATTTCAGCAGATTGTGCGCTTCAAAATCCTTATCTTGTTTGCACTGTTTCTGTCAATAAGCGAACTGTCGAACTAAATAGATGTCAGGCAGGGTAAACATGCCCTCGTATGTTCTCCAGCAGTTATTCAAAAAGTTATCTGACATTAGGCATAGCAGGTGTTCGTGACAACTGCCTATGATGACGGATAGCTGCCAGGTCCGGATGGCCTCTGCCGTTGTGAGGGTCCATTGCAGGAGGACAGCGCCGGTGAAGTGGCTCTCACCCGGCCTGGCACCGTCAGCTTCCCGACCGTCTGACTCCAATGTCGGGACGTTGTGACACTGCGGTTTGATGGCGGCTGGTCCGGTTATGGGCATGGGCGGAGACTTTCTGACCAATGAGCTGAGATCGTCACGTCTGGACAGCGCCCGCGGTCTGCCGTATAAAAGCTTGACACCGAGCGTGTCCGGTACCACTGTCCAAGTGTCGACAGCAGAACAACAATGTATCTGGTGAGTGCGCCCACATGGAAGTGATGGTTGCAGTAATCCGGCCCCGGCACAGGCAATGATGATTCGTGAAGCTCTGTTTTATGTCATGCAGTGTCGTTTGCTTTATTGGTGCTGTGACGCACCAGCTTGTACTTGCTCTCAAACGTCAAAACAAGACCATTGTGAAGAATCACGTTTCAAGCATCTTACCGGATGTTTTTGTACTGCATTGTTTTGCATGAATGAAAAGAGCAAGCGGGCACGGAAGAGCATGCTTTTCCTCATATTGGTGGGCAACAAATAATTAGATCATCTTGTAAAGTAAAAGCAACTAAGAACCGGATGAAGTGAATATGCCTGCCTTTTCGAGCCGAGAATGTCGTGACAGCTTAGCCTCACAGTCAGTTTTGCTCAGTTCTCCAAATCCCGTCCCGATAGCGCGCAATGCTCGTTCTCACACCGTGTGTCTCCTCGGACAGCTGGTGGCCGCCTGTCTGGCCGCACTGGCCCGCGCCGAGGGCCCGGCCCCTGCCGACCCACACCAACTGCCGGCCGCCCACACGGCCGGGGAGCACGGCCGCTACGCCCACTACGCCATCGTCAGTCAGGAGCACGTGCAGCCGGGCGACGGCTCGTACCAGTCGAGCTTCCAGACGGAGAACGGCATCTACCGTGCCGAGAACGGCAACCCCCGGCCCGGCTACGGCGCCGGTGAGCACGGCCAGCCCACCGGTGGCTACGTCCACCAGGGCAGCTGGAGCTACACCGACGACTACGGCCAGCCGGTGAAGGTGGACTTCGTGGCCGACGAGAACGGCTACCGGCCCAACAGCGACACCCTGCCGACACCGGTGCCGACCCAGTACCCGCTGCCCGTGGTGCCTCAGGTGTACCAGGGCGAGGGGGCTTACGGCCCGGCGGCGTCCAGTCACAAGGCTCCAGCTCCTGCCAGCTACAGTAAGGCCGCTACCGCCACCTACAGGGGCCCAGCTGCCGCCACCTACAGCAGCCCAGCTGTCGCCACCTACAGAGGCCCAGCTCCCGCTACCTACAGCAGCCCAGCTGCTGCCACCTACAGCAGCCCAGCCTTCGCCACCTACAGCGCCCCCGTTCTCATAAGTTACAGCGGCCCAGCTCCCGCTAGCCACAGCGGCCCAGCTCCCACTAGTTACAGCGGCCCAGCTCCCGCCAGTTACAGAAGCCAAGCTCCCGTTAGCTACAGTGGCCCAGCTCCCGCTAATTTCAACGGCCCAGCTCGCGCTAGTTACAGCGGCCCAGCTCACGCTGGTTACAGCGGCCCAGCTCACGCTAGCTACAACGGCCCAGCTCACGCTAGCTACACCGGCCCAGCTCGCGCTAATTACAACGGCCCAGCTCACGCTAGTTACAGCGGCCCAGCTCCCGCTAGTTACAGCAGCCCAACTCGCGTTAGTTACAGCGTCCCAGCTCCCGCTAGCTACAGGGGTCCAGCTCCCTCTAGATACAGAGGCCCAGCCCCCGCTGGTTATAGCGGCCCAGCTCACGCTAGCTACAGTGGCCCAGCTCCCGCTAGCTACAGCGGCCCAGCTCACGCTAGCTACAGCGGCCCAGCTTCCGCTAGCCACAGCGGCCCAGCTCCCCCTAGTTACAGCGGTCCAACTGTCGCTAGTTACAATAGCCCGGCTCATTCTAGCCACAGGGCCTCAGCTTCCACTGCCTTTAAGCGCGGACGTCCTGCTGACTACAGCACCCCGGCTCCTGCCAGACACAGCACCTTGGCTCTCGCCAGGCACAGCGACCCGGCTCCTGCTGGCTACCAGGCGCCAGTTGCCGTCCGCGTGAGGTCTCGGGGTCACGCAAGTTACAGCACCCCAACTCCTGCCAGACACTTCACCTCGGCTTCCGCCGGGCACAGCACACCATCTTCGGCCAGGCACAGCACACCGGCACCCACCAGACACAGCACACCGTCTCAGGCCAGGCACAGCAACCCGACTCCGGTCAGCTACAGCACCCCAGCTCCGGCTACACACAGCACATTGGCTCCAGCCAGACACAGCACACCATCTCAGGCCAGGCACAGCAGCCTGGCTCCGGCCAGCTATGGCACCCCAGCTCCCGCCAGACACAACTCATTGGCTCCGTCCAGACACAGCACATCGGCTCCGTCCAGACACAGCACCTCGGCTTCCACCAGCTACAGCAGCACAGCTCCGGCCAGCTACAGCACCCCAACTCCGGCCAACTACAGCACCACAGCTTCCGCTGTACACAGCACACCGGTTCCGGCCAGGCATTACAGCACCACGGCTCCCACCTCCTACCACGTCCCATCAACTGAGAGCTATGCTGGCTCCGGTAGCAATGAGGCTCAGGCTTCTGATGTCTATGGTGCTTCTACTCACGTCTGGTAGCTTTGGCATCAACACGTCGATGTGTTCTCCTGCGTGTCCTCGTGCTTGTTTTGTACATTAGTTAAAGGTAAGTGAGTTAAAGCGAAATATATTTTTAGCCTTGACAGACATTATGTGAAAACCGGCCTGACTGATAAGCCAATAACACTAGCCCTGACCAGCATGGGTGTGAGGAGGAAGGCGCTGCCGAATGGGATGGTTTTCAGCTGCCATCGTGTGGATGATGCCGAAAAACAAGGCAATGCAGCCAGACATCTCTGGCAAAGCACCGGATGGGACGGACGGAGAAGACCAGAAAGTCCACCCAAGGAAGGGTATGGGTGCACATGGTTGCGACATGAAATACTTCTCTCACACAATTGGCCAATATAATGGCACAGCTTTTTAGCCATTTTTAATGGCTGGTAGCATGCTAACTTTAACTGCTAACTTGCACGTACCAAATCTTATCTGCCTACAAGCAACAAACATGTCGGCAAGCAATTGTCAGCGAATGTCTGGCTGTACCATGCATAGGAAGGGTCCTATCCTTGAAACAATAGCGCACGGTGGTGTGGCGCTCGCGGTGCAGCACGGCCTCCCAAACACAGCGGTCCCTTTCGACGTCGATGTGCAGGCAGTGGTCGTATCCGTTGACCTTCGCGATAAGAACCACCATAAGCTCTATCTCCGTCACTAAAGCAGATATGCGTGCCGGCATTTCAAAGGTTCGTTGATCAGTTGACGTGTCCGTGTCCGTTCTTCTTGGAGACATCAATGCGGGCTTCGTGACACGGTGCAAATGACACGCTTATAACAGGAGAGGATGGCTGGAGAGCTTCGTAAAGAATAACAGGCCAGATCTTTTGAACATTCGAGATATGAGTCAAATGGCGTGGGGTAGGTAGAAGCCGCGGGAGAATGTCACTGCTACGTCGGTAACACAGGCTGTTAGTCGCGTAATACATCTCAGCCTGTCACGCGGCCGTGCACAAAACATTGGGCACACGACGGCGTATGACAGTGCCGCGGTGGGCTGATGATCGCCGACTGGCTGTTCAGGACTAGGTGGTTCGCGACTTGTAAAGGATCATGCATGGCAGACAAAGGTGGTTGTACTTCTGAAAAGCCCGAACCGATGCGCGATGCGTGTGCTGTTGGAGCGATCCCGCACCGTGGCAGTCGCACGCGCGGGGTATTAGCTAGTTAACTCCTTGGATAGACGTATTGAGCCGAGGTTACTGGATGGTTGGATGGGTCTGTACCATCACCTGGTTCAGTCCGTTGACTGCTGCCAAGCATTCAGCTTGGAGTCAACTCAAGCGGCTAGTGACAGAAGCCGAGCTTTGGTTGATGGGTGCCGACTGAGAGACCGGAGGCTTCCCGAGCGTGAAACGGGCCCGGGAGGATTTCCGCTGCCATTTCCGGATAACCGCTGCCAATTCTCAGCTCGCAGGCAAGTAAAATGTGGCTTCAAGAAACCGTAGGGTCTTAGACAGATAATGATGGCAAAGTGGCTGGCTTTGGCACACTTCTAGGACGTAGTAATAAGGATTTGTATTATTATCTCTATATCTATATCTATATATATATATATATATATATATATATATGTATATCTCTCTCCCTCTCTCCATCTCTATAGCTATATCTATATGTACATATATATATATATATATATATATATATATATATATATATATATATATATATATATAAGTGCTATCGTTCCAGTCTCAGGGGTTCTTCAGCGCCGCTTGAACGTGATGTAACTACGCTTATTTACGGTTTTGCGGTGTTTGATATGCACCCAGCTGTGTGGGTCAAGCTGTTTTTGGGCTTACCCAGTTCCCTTGACAGACGACGGTCTCGCTTCAAATGGGCTACTATACCGGGACTTCAGCAGCTTTTGTAGCATAGGAATATGAGCCCTCCGATATTTCCTGTAGCATGATTTTTGAGCTAAGATATCACGCACTGGCAGAGTTGTGTGAGTCTCATCGCGTATCGCTTTGGAACGGCGAGTTTCTGAACGGACAATTTAACGTAACCGATAGTAGAGCTTAGAGTAACGAAGAGCTTAGAATAGAAGGGAAGAGCTTAGAATAACGTGATGCATGACGGCTATTTTACGGCGCGACGGAACGGTGCTGCTCCGTCTCCCGGCAGTCTCGTGCGTGCGTTCATATCAAAAGGATGTCTGCACACGTGACTGACAGCCGCATTTCACGGCCTCCGGCAGATCGTGATCTCGCACTCGTGTCTCGACAAGGACGGGTCGGAGCGACCCCGGGGTGGAACGAAGAGAGACGCCATGTGAAATGGTACGGTCGCACGTATCACGTGTGACGTGCTCAAAGATGGCATGCTATCTTCCACGGGTTTACACGTTTTGTGCTACATGTCGGCACCCGGGACACGGACACACTCCGGAGTGGCACGCCTCGATAAGGAATGGAGCGGGCAAGATGGTGATGATTCGTCACACGCGTCATGTGTCATGGCGCCCACGTGTTGAAGTATGGATTTGGCTATTTTGGACGGGTTTACACCTTTTGCGATGTCGCGGCACCCATGACTTGAAGCCACCCGAGAGTCGCACGCTTCGATAAAGCATCAATTGTAAGAGTGTGTCCTTCCAAACGGTTTGGCCCCATGCACTTCGTGCCACCCCCACACGTGCTGGCGATATGGATTTTTGAGCTTACGCCCATTTTCACGTTTTGCACCATTTCTCGGCACTTTCGTTACGAAGCCATTCGGGAGTGGCATGTGTACAATAGTGAATCCAACGGGCCATTGGGCGGTGCCAAGTTTTCAATCATACGGCCCACGTGTCGCGCCTTCACGAGCTGGCAAGGTGGATTTCGCCGTTTTCAACGGTGCTCACGTTTTTTGCCACATCTCGGCGACACAGGAATAGTACACATTGATAGAGACTGTAACTGGAAGTCGTCTGCGGAGAACATGAGGTTACACGTGTTACGTGTCATGTGTAGCCGCGCTGGAAAACGGATTTTGCGTTTTGACGGGTGTACACGTGATATCTTTGCACCCAGGGAACGAAGCGAGCAGCGATTGGCATGCTTCGACGGGCAGTCTAACGAGTAATCACGTGGTTTAACTTGCAATGATCGTTATGATCATTGCATGTTAACCGCAGTGATCATATTAATCAATCGCAATGCAAATGATCGCAATCATCGTTACTCTTACGTTTTGTGCTTCACGTGCGCACCAGCTGTGAAGATGCAGCTTTCCGATTTCGTCGATTTTGCGTTTTACGCCACATCTCCGCACCCAGGGTACGAAACGACGCGGGACTGGCATACTACGATCAGAAACTAAACGGACAGTCGTGTGTTTTCAGTTGTGCGTGCGCACGGGTCACGTGTCACACCCACACGCTCTCTCCTGCAAAAGGCATTATTTAACTTAACATGGCATGGCAGCGTCCTGAAAGAGACTGGGCGCACGCAGGAAATATGCAGCGAATCGCTGAAATTATCGCCGAGTCGATGTATTTGTTGTGGACTCACCTTTCCTGGGTTGATGACTTGGTGAAGGAGAGGGAAATGCCGAAAATATTTAAAACGTTAAGACGCAAAGAATCCCTACCCCACCCGTCTTTTCATGCCAGGTTCCTCTGTTCCACTAAGGGAGGCTCGCCCCTCCGTGTTGATGTTTCGTTGCCTGCGCACGTGCCGGCTGGAAGCCACTACGCGCGTGTTCCTTATCGTGTAACGGCAACCTGGAACCGCACGCCCCCGACCGCCACTGTGTCTTCATCTGTGAGGAAGTGAAAACTCGCGTTTTAAGACGCAAATGCTGGACATACTCCCAGGTTTTAAACCCATGTTGGTGATCTATGTTATACGCCCATAGGCGGGTTAGTATGTAATCTTCGCAGATTAATCACCCTATGCGCTTGCAATTTGTCTTCATTTCTTATTTTAGTCATGATTTGGGTTTGGTGCACGCTGATGTGTCAAAACTTCAGGTTTATGAGAGCTATCGCTTTATTTCTTTCGTATTCTATCGTATCTGATGTCATTGTGTTGTAACGAGCCACACATACCAAACGTTGCAACCAACCAAAGACCTGAAAAGACACCTCGTGGATGGACTTGGTGTAAACACTGATATAAATACTTCGGATGATATCTTAGAGGATGATGATACTCCACATATCAAAATCTAACTTTCTGTCCATGCAGATTAACGGCTTTTTCCACGTGTTGTGTTTCTGGCGTTCATTGGAATGCAGATCTAGATTTTCATAATGACGCAGAGGTCTTTGTTTCTAGGCTAGATCTCAGCTCACCTCTTGCATGATACTTCTGGACCGGATCAGTCCTACGTTTGGTGGCTGGTGAGTGCATCTGTCAGGTTATTCTGTTTGCACTATTATTGTATTGCTGGCGGTATCCAATGATTGTTGGCGACTCATTCACAATATTTATGGAGGTCCTCCCAAGTTAGGGAGGGTATGTCTGTTTTTGGTGAGATTTTGTTTAGCACGAATTTTCAACACCCGTAAGTTGAACCCATCGGGTGTTAAATCCGCTAGTTTCAGTGCGAAATGTTTTGATGCGCGCAAAAGAGTTTAGTTAGTTCCCCTGGCCATACTCGGCTCCGCACCCATGCTTTGTTGTTATACCTTAGTATGCATCCCTTATCACAAATCATGCTTGTTAGCCCATTTGGTCTTTTGTCGGGGAGATTTCCCTGTGTGATGGTGGGCTTCCGAATTCGATCTACGGGGTGGAACAGATTTTCAGAGCTCAAAGTGTTGCAACTCTAGTCCATAGTCACTCCGAAGCACCAGATGACGCCATTAGCGGCACGTTTTCGGCCAAGAACCTCACATCAGCAGATCGCAACAGAAAGAGAGAGAGCACATCCTCCGCCACTGAAGATGTCTGAAATGAGTCGTGTTTACGGCTCAGCAGGGGACCTCAGTTTGGTCCTCTTTGACAGTTTCATTGTAAAGAGGGCACAAATGACTCCCAGTTAGTGACAGGAAGCTCCCATCATTTCTCTTCTCAAGAAGGAAGGGTCAACGCATGAGGAGCAGCGAAAGCTGCACGAACCGCAAGAGCTCTCTGATCACAATACAGTACTAATGGATTTGAACGGAATGCAACGCCAATACGAAAGTTGATGGTGGAGAGCGGCGCAGAATCAGACAACGGACAAATACATATTTTCTACCACTTTATGCGTATTTCCACTGCAGCATGTCAAATCATATTTTCCAATCCTTCGACAAACAAGAAAATTCAATTAACCTAAACCATGAGTAGTCTTCCCTCCTACTGAAAAGGATCATGCAGTCGCCACATGCGAGCAAAGAAGTGTTCAAACCACGAACTGCATGCGGGCAACACAACTCAAAACATAAAATATCACTTTTTGTACTTAGATTCTGCCGAACACTAACTCCGGCTCAGTGACCGCGATGCGAGACAGTGCATGCGGTGTCACAGTTCAGCCAGCGACTTCCTGTAGGTACTGCTGGGACGGCTATCTGTCTTGACTCTGACATCATTTGGCTTCATCACAATTCCCCTCGGCCTTCGCACTCCCGTGGGGTAAAGTTCCCCTGGTCGGGAACGTCTGGGCCACGTGACTCACTCGCGACGGGCCGTCAGCCTCACAGTCAGGTAGCGTCTACGCCAGCCTCGCGGTCAGGTAGCGTCTACGCCATGGTCGCAGCTTTCTGACCAACTGGAACGTACGTCGCTTGGTACACACAGGCTTTGCGAAACTTTGAATGTAACTTCCGGAAAAAAATTGTAGCGCGTCGGCTTGTTGTTGGACTTAGTTTCAGCAGATTGACGAGATCCAGACCATTTCACAAAACTGTTTTTGCCACTTGTTTTAATAAACAAACCAGTAGTAACGTAATGTTCGTCATGGTAGGCATGCCAATGTGACACCTCTCCCAGAATATTCTCGTGCATTGTATACAGCTCGTGCTTGTGTCCGATGCAGGCTCGCCTCCAGGTCCTGCTGACCTCTGCCGTTGTGTGGGTCACAGTGCAGGAGGACAGCGCTGGTGAAGTGACTCACAACCGGTCTGGCGCCGTCGACTTCCCGACCGTGACTGACTCTGGTCTGACTCAAATGTCCGGGCGTTGTGACACTGCGGTTTGCCGGTGGCTGGTGCGGTTATGGGCATCGGCGGCGACTCTCTGGCCACTAAGGTGGGATTGTCACGTCTGGACGGCGCCAGCAGTGTGCCGTATAAAAGCCTGCCACCGAATGTGACCGACACCACAGCCCAACAGGCCACGGGAGAACAACAAGCAACAATGCATCTGGTGAGTGCGCCTATTGGCAATTTGATGATCGTGGCACAGGCAATCATCTTTCGTCCAGTTCTTGCATGTGCTTAATAATGCTAAAAACAAGACAACTATGGAAAACCTGTGTTGCAGCAAAACCTTAGGTGATGTTTTTGTAATGCAAGACTTCGCTTGAAGTACTTGAAGCAAATGGGCACGGAAGGTCATCTCTGTTTTCATGGCAACGGATGGAAAACCATGTGTCGACGTCGTTAAGTACGCGTTACTTGAGAAGCGAATGTAGCGAAGACCACCTGAATTTTAAACACAGGACTTAAATGACAGAATAGCCGCACGACTGGCTAAGTCCATGTCCTGTGCTATGTCCTGCTATGGCCATCTCCTTTGTTTGTAGCTATGTCCAGCTTGCCAAATCACACTCCGGTAGCGTGCTCTTGGTGTAATGCTCGTTCTCACTCCGTGTATCTCCTCTGACAGCTGGTGGCCGCCTGTCTGGCCGCACTGGCCCGCGCCGAGGGCCCGGCCCCTGCCGACCCACACCAACTGCCGGCTGCCCACACGACCGGGGAGCACGGCCGCTACGCCCACTACGCCATCGTCAGCCAGGAGCACGTGCAGCCGGGCGACGGCTCGTACCAGTCGAGCTTCCAGACGGAGAACGGCATCTACCGTGCCGAGAACGGCAGCCCCCGACCCGGCTACGGCGCCGGCGAGCACGGCCAGCCCACCGGCGGCTACGTCCACCAGGGCAGCTGGAGCTACACCGACGACTACGGCCAGCCGGTGAAGGTGGACTTCGTGGCCGACGAGAACGGCTACCGGCCCAACAGCGACATCCTGCCGACACCGGTGCCGACCCAGTACCCGCTGCCCGTGGTGCCTCAGGTGTACCAGGGCGAGGGGGCATACGGCCCGGCTGCGTCCAGTCACAAGGCTCCAGCTCCTGCCAGCTACAATAAGGCCGCTACTGCCACCTACAGCGACCCAGGTGCCGCCATCTACAGCAGCCCAGCTGTCGCCACCTACAGCAGCCCAGCTGCCGCCGCCTACAGTGGTCCAGTCCCCGTTAACTACAGCAGCCCAACACCCGCCAGCCACAGTAGCCCAGCTCCTTCAAGCCACAGGGCCTCAGCTTCAACCGGCTTCAAGCACGGACGTTCCGCTGCCTATAGCACCCCGGCCCCCACCAGCTACAGCACCCCTGCTCCGTCCAACTACAATGCCCCGGCTCCCGCCAGCCACAGCACCCCGGCTCCCACCAGCCACTAGGCGCTACCTGCCATCATCGCGAGGTCTCAAGGTCCCGCTAGGTACAGCACTATGGCACCCACCAACCACCATGTTCCAGCCTTTAACAACTATGCTGGCTCCCGTAGCCATGAGGCTCGGGTTTCCTATGATACCTATGATGACTATGGTGCTCTCACTCACAACTGACATGGGTGACGTCGAACATGCCAAGCTTTCCTCCTTGCTAGCTGTGTGTATTTTAAGTGTGATCTTAAGGGAATATATACGTTTCAGCCCTAATCAGCGTGCACTTGAAGCCGATGGAATGGTCATTGAGCTCCTTTACATGGAGTCTTAGCATCAGTGCAAGCAAGCCTCCTTGCGCAGGGTGCGTCGCGACAGGCGATACCGGATGCATGTGCTGTCGTGTGTAGGATTCCAAAAACCAAGGTTATATAGCCAGAAGTCTTTCGCATGTCACGGGAGGGGACGGGGCGTCAGGAGATAAAAGTCCTACCAAGGAAGAGTAGATCGGGATCCTCACGACCGAGAACGGCGACAGCGACACTGGGGGACGAAAGCTTCGCGTGTGTCAAGCGCTGAGATCCTTTTCAGCTAGCCGGTAAAGTTTCAACAATATTGATCTCTGTGCAGTTCGTTTCTCGGTGGAATCTCCGAGGCATTCGTGTTCGCCTCGATGTCGCCCGAGATCCGCCAGCGCGTCGACAGGGCCGATGGGCTGGGCGGTCACTACCGGACGACCCCGGTGACGAGCGTGCTGGTCCGGGTCGGGGAGGTAGCTGTGATGCTGCTCTCGCAGCTGTTGCGAGCAGGTAGGCACCAGATGGCTGGTAAGGCTGCGATGCATCCTTGCATCGGCAGAAGCAGACTATTTGCACAGTCTTCAACGTCTATGCAGTTGGAAAGTCTTCACGCATACAGTCAACCACACTCAGAGTACATATCCAGCTATATGCTTCCTCCTTGATACTTACGCTACATAACGCAACGATACGAGGGCACAGCGCCTGATACAAACATAAGGGCCCCCGATAATGATCCGATTATCATTTACGCTTTTTGTCCCAGGTTGGTAAATTCTAGCCATGTTGTACACTAGGGGTGTCCCTTTCAAATATCGGTTGGGGGCTCAGCTGAGAACGCTGAACTGATGTGCTGCCAGGACCTGATTTTCGCCCTGATTTCGGCCACATGAATTTTCTTCCTCGATGTTAGAATTTGAAAACAGCTTTTCGGAGACTTAGAATTGTTTCCATTCAGAGGAATGACTTCCCATTTAGAGTTAACATGAAGCTGGGAGGGGAGGATTATGATAAAAATAAGTCCAACATCATGCAATGGGTTTTTGAAACTGGGCCTAGGCCAACAGCACAGACTGTGGGCACCAGCATGACTGCAAAGTCTGGCGTTGGAGTCCTTCAGCAGCCAGAGTCCTGCTCCACTGAGACCTTGTCCTTAAGTTGGCTCCGCCCCTGTGAGACCTCCCTCGGACAATTCTCTCGGACAGTTCCTGCTCCGAGACTCTATTTCTAAGTCTGTTTCATAAAGTTTTTTGTCCTTACAGTTTCGTGAAACTGGGTCGGCTCGCCTCGTTTTTGTATGGTCAAATCCTCCGCCGGGAATGTTCTCCTCTAATACGTTGCCGAGCCAGCCTTTCGTAACCCCAGGGATGTCCCCCCTCCCACCCCCCACCGTGCCCTGGGGGATTCGGGCATCGCCACGCCCCCGATGGTGCAAGGTCCGCCCACTCTCCTCATGATTCGCCTCGGGTGGGTCACGCGCGTCCCCCACTCATCCCGTTGCTGCATGGTGCCGACACCTGGGAGGATGGGAGGGGGACAAGGCAGCTGTCCTGTTTTATCCTTCCGCCGATGGTCGGGCACCGCGAGTTCACCAATCTCGTCCGACTGGCCGGTGGCAAATGTCTCTTTTGAAGTGGCGGTCCGAAACGGAAAAAGGCCGCCGTCGTGTGAAGCTCTGGAACAATAGTCACTTGCCACGCCCTGTCAGCTCGCGCGCCACTCTATCCCGCGGATCAGTTGACTAGCAGGTGCTCTCCTGCCGCGGCGGGGCGGCCAGGCGCAGACTTTGGCGGACCTGCATGCACTTCAAGGGCTCTTTTCGGCCCAATGATGGTGTTTGCCTCGCAGAGGGTTTCAGGCAGCGGCCGGTCTGCTTCCTGTCCCATATACCACCGGAGGCTCCACCGATCTTGGACAGGCGGTGTAGAAAAATGAAGCGTGTCGAGATGCATGTCTACAGTACCACCAATACAATGCCCTCAATACAAGACCTACAGTACAATGTCATGTGGAGTGTGTTGGTCCTATGGTGGCGTGATTACCGCCGACCGCTTTTTCCAAACAGAATGGTTTAAGGTTTTTAAGGGATCGTGCACGACAGACCACCAGGTTCTACTTAAGGAAACCCGATCACGTGCATCATGCGTGTTCCGTTGGGACGGCCGTGCACCGAGGGATTCGCACGCGTGAGATATCAGTCACTTTATCCCTCCACCAAAAGTTTGAACGGAATTTTATGGATTGTGGGCGGGTCTGTGCCATTATCTGGCTCAGTCTTAACTGCTGGGAAACATTCGTCATTGAGCCAACTAATGTATCGAATGTGTTGGGCCAAGGTTTTGCCGGTAGTGTCGACTGAAAGACCTGTCGGTTTTGCATACTGGTTGGGGGACCGGGGAGTGTTCGCATAAGTGCTGCCATTTCTCAGCCCACAGGCACACGAAAAACGGTTACAGCAATGTCGATGAGCTTTTTGCAGGGCGTTGTTGATGACGTGGCGAGCTTTCAGAGCAGAACAGCAAGAAAGACATTATCTTACCTTAAAGGCATTCGATATAATTCGGTTATACAGCGCAGCAAGAGGGTAATTTTTTATCTGATTAGAATGATAAAGTTGGCGGAAAAACATCAGCTTCAGTTGGATTGAATGACACTAAATCTAATAAGAGTAAATAACATCAAATGAACTTAGACTGAATAACATCGAAACGAGTTGGATTGAAAAAAATGAAATATGCCTAGATCGAACAATAGCAAAACGTACCTTATCTAGAGTTCAGCAACTATCAAGTAACAAGCGTCCTACCTATCGCTGCTTTAACTCGTCAGTTCTCAACAGCATCGCTACCATTTACCAATGCAACCGTAACGAGTGGCACAGAATGGCGAAGGAAAATAGGGCAGAAAAAAGGTGTCTCTGGATTTGTGGGAAACAAGAGGCGTCTCTGCTAACGTTGTGGAGGAAACGGACGTTGAAAACCTGAAAATCCAACCAAGGAGGAGGTCGAGTCCCTCACGACTGAGCACCGAGACGGCTTCATTTGGGGACGAAGTCTACGCCGTAGGTAAGGGGGTAGTGGACATTTGTTGCCAGTTTGTAGGGTCTCGACGTGCCTTACATCTGTGACATTGTTTTTCCAGTGCAATTGCAAAGGGTTCTGACATAATTCTACTGACGCACCCTCGCCTAAAGATCGTCCGTCGCGTGCGCACATATTTGCCCTGGGGGCAGCGTCGACCACCTTACTCCCCGTCTTTACTACGAACTTTATGGCATGCATAAATATGTCCGTATCAAAATGTTGACAGTAAAAGATCACGAGTAGACAAGTGAAAATAAGAACATTAACAATACGCCATGTTGTTTTACAGCACGCCAGAAACTGTGTGTTCCCATGGCCCACTAATCTAGGTTTCTGTTGCAACTGTTCTGGTTGTCCCACTCTTCTTCGCTCTGTGAGATCTCGCTCATGCTCCTGCTTGAAGATATCAGCTTCGGTCTGCGCACCAAAAGCGAATTTGTCTGCAACCAGTTCTTAGCGTATGTTCGACTACCTCATATATATGATGGCATTACCACCGGATGCTACAGCGCACAGTGGGCTGGCGCTATTAGTACATCACGGTCCTCCCGAAACATTGGTCCCTTTAAGCACCGAATTGCAAATGGTGGCTGTATTGGTTGACCTGGGCGCGATGAGAACTCCCTTGTGCTCTGCTTTCCATCATAGCATCAGATGTATGTGCCGACTTTTCAAGCCCTTGTTGACCAGTTGACCTGTCCGTGCATTCTTTTGGGTGACATAACTACGCACAGCTCTTTTGGCGCTGGAGACTTGAATTGAGACGCTGGCACGGCTGGGCGATGTTGGGCTTCCTGCCAGCGTTTATAATGTATGATTGGGAATTATTTCCCAGACGTTGAAATCATGTCACAATGTTATTTCTCTTTTGAAGCGCCAAATATGCATCCGGGGGGCGCAAAAAAACCAACAACGAGCATCGCATCAAATACAGCATATTTAGCATAATACGTATTCGGCAACATCTTAATTTGCATGATTTCGAAAACATTCCAGCCTTGGTTGGCTGGCAAATGACGGAAGGCAGCACAGAATCTCAACTAGCAGCTGGTATGTAACGACAGAATACAGTATCTGCAACACAAAATAGCAAACATTATGATGAGTCGGATAATTTCAGCAGATTGTGCGCTTCAAAATTCTTATCTTGTTTGCACTGTTTCTGTCAATAAGCGAACTGTCGAACTAAATAGATGTCAGGCAGGGTAAACATGCCCTCGTAAGTTCTCCAGCAGTTACTCAAAAAATTATCTGACATTAGGCATAGCAGGTGTTCGTGACAACTGCCTATGATGACGGATAGCTGCCAGGTCCGATGGCCTCTGCCGTTGTGAGGGTCCATTGCAGGAGGACAGCGCCGGTGAAGTGGCTCTCACCCGGCCTGGCACCGACAGCTTCCAGCCGTCTGACTCCAATGTCGGGACGTTGTGACACTGCGGTTTGATGGCGCCTGGTTCGGTTGTGGGCATGGGCGGAGACTTTCTGACCAATGAGCTGAGATCGTCACGTATGGACAGCGGCCGCGGTTTGCCATATAAAAGCTTGACACCGAGCGTGTTCGGTACGACTGTCCAAGTGCCGACAGCAGAACAACAATGTATCTGGTGAGTGCACCCACTTGGATGTGATGGTTGCAGTAATCCGGCCCCGGCACAGGCAATGATGAATCGTGAAGCTCTGTTTTATGTCATGCAGTGTCGTTTGCTTTATTGGTGCTGTAACGCACCAGCTTGTACTTGCTCTCAAATGTGAAAACAAGACCATTGTGAAGAATCGCGTTTCAAGCATCTTACCTGATGTTTTTGTACTGCATTGTTTTGCATGAATGAAAAGAGCAAGCGGGCACGGAAGAGCATGCTTTTCCTCATATTGGTGGGAAACAAATAATTAGATCATCTTGTAAAGTAAAAGCAACTAAGAACCGGATGAAGTGAACACGCCTGCCTTTTCGAGCCGAGCAGGTAGTGACAGCTTAGCCTCACAGTCAGTTTTGCTCAGTTCTCCAAATCCCGTCCCGATAGCGCGCAATGCTCGTTCTCACACCGTGTGTCTCCTCGGACAGCTGGTGGCCGCCTGTCTGGCCGCACTGGCCCGTGCCGACGGCCCGGCCCCTGCCGACCCACACCAACTGCCGGCTGCCCACACGGCCGGGGAGCACGGCCGCTACGCCCACTACGCCATCGTCAGCCAGGAGCACGTGCAGCCGGGCGACGGCTCGTACCAGTCGAGCTTCCAGACGGAGAACGGCATCTACCATGCCGAGAACGGCAACCCCCGGCCCGGCTACGGCCCCGGTGAGCCCGGCCAGTCCACCGGTGGCTACGTCCACCAGGGCAGCTGGAGCTACACCGACGACTACGGCCAGCCGGTGAAAGTGGACTTCGTGGCCGACGAGAACGGCTACCGGCCCAACAGCGACATCCTGCCGACACCGGTGCCGACCCAGTACCTGCTGCCCGTGGTGCCTCAGGTGTACCAGGGCGAGGGGGCTTACGGCCCGGCGGCGTCCAGTCACAAGGCTCCAGCTCCTGCCAGCTACAATAAGGCCGCTACCGCCACCTACAGCGACCCAGCTGCCGCCACCTACAGCGGCCCAGCTGTCGCCACGTACAGCAGCCCAGCTGTCGCCACCTACAGAGGCCCAGCTCCCGCTAGTTACAGCGGCCCAGCTCACGCTGGCTACAACGGCCCAGCTCACGCTAGCTACACCGGCCCAGCTCGCGCTAATTACAACGGCCCAGCTCGCGCTAGTTACAGCGGCCCAGCTCCCGCTAGTTACAGCAGCCCAACTCGCGTTAGTTACAGCGTCCCAGCTCCCGCTAGCTACAGGGGTCCAGCTCCCTCTAGACACAGAGGCCCAGCCCCCGCTGGTTATAGCGGCCCAGCTCACGCTAGCTACAGTGGCCCAGCTCCCGCAAGCTACAGCGGCCCAGCTCACGCTAGCTACAGCGGCCCAGCTTCCGCTAGCCACAGCGGCCCAGCTCCCCCTAGTTACAGCGGCCCAACTGCCGCTAGTTACAATAGCCCGGCTCATTCTAGCTACAGGGCCTCAGCTTCCACTGCCTTTAAGCGCGGACGTCCTGCTAGCTACAGTACCCCGGCTCCTGCCAGACACAGCACCTTGGCTCTCGCCAGGCACAGCGACCCGGCTCCTGCTGGCTACCAGGCGCCAGTTGCCGTCCGCGTGAGGTCTCGGGGTCACGCAAGTTACAGCACCCCAACTCCTGCCAGACACTTCACCTCGGCTTCCGCCGGGCACAGCACACCGTCTTCGGCCAGGCACAGCAACCCGACTCCGGTCAGCTACAGCACCCCAGCTCCGGCTAGACACAGCACATTGGCTCCAGCCAGACACAGCACACCATCTCAGGCCAGGCACAGCAGCCTGGCTCCGGCCAGCTATAGCACCCCAGCTCCCGCCAGACACAACTCATTGGCTCCGTCCAGACACAGCACATCGGCTCCGTCCAGACACAGCACCTCGGCTTCCACCAGCTACAGCAGCACAGCACCGTCCAGCTACAGCACTCCAACTCCGGCCAACTACAGCACCACAGCTCCCGCTCCACACAGCACACCGGTTCCGGTCAGGCATTACAGCACCACGGCTCCCACCTCCTACCACGTCCCATCAACTGAGAGCTATGCTGGCTCCGGTAGCAATGAGGCTCAGGCTTCTGATGTCTATGGTGCTTCTACTCACATCTGGTAGCTTTGGCATCAACACGTTGATCTGTTTTCCTGCGTGTCCTCTTGCTTGTTTTGTACATTAGTTAAAGGTAAGTGAGCTAAAGCGAAATATATTTTTAGCCTTGACAGACATTATGTGAAAACCGGCCTGACTGATAAGCCAATAACACTAGCCCCGACCAGCATGGGTGTGAGGAGGAAGGCGCCGCCGAATGGGATGGTTTTCAGCTGCCATCGTGTGGATGATGCCGAAAAACAAGGCAATGCAGCCAGACATCTCTGGCAAAGCACCGGATGGGACGGACGGAGAAGACCAGAAAGTCCACCCAAGGAAGGGTATGGGTGCACATGGTTGCGACATGAAATACTTCTCTCACACAATTGGCCAATATAATGGCACAGCTTTTTAGCCATTTTTAATGGCTGGTAGCATGCTAACTTTAACTGCTAACTTGCACGTACCAAATCTGATCTGCCTACAAGCAACAAACATGTCCGCAAGCAATTGTCAGCGAATGTCTGGCTGTACCATGCATAGGAAGGGTCTTATCCTTGATACAACAGCGCACGGTGGTGTGGCGCTCGCGGTGCAGCACGGCCTCCCAAACACAGCGGTCCCTTTAGACGTCGATGTGCGGGCAGTGGTCGTATCCGTTGACCTTGGCGCAATAAGAACCACCATAAGCTCTATCTCCGTCACTAGAGCAGATATGCGTGCCGGCATTTCAAAGGTTCGTTGATCAGTTGACGTGTCCGTGTCCGTTCTTCTTGGAGACATCAATGCGGGCTTCGTGGCACGGTACAAATGGCACGCTTATAACAGGAGAGGATGGCTGGAGAGCTTCCTAAAGAATAACAGGCCAGATCTTTTGAACATTCGAGATATGAGCCAAAAAGCGTGGGGTAGGTAGAAGCCGCGGGAGAATGTCACTGCTACGTCGGTAACACAGGCTGTTAGTTGCGTAATACATCTCAGCCTGTCACGCGGCCGTGCACAAAACATTGGGCACACGACGGCGTATGACAGTGCCGCGGTGGGCTGATGATCGTCAACTGGCTGTTCAGGACAAGGTGGTTCGCGGCTTGTAAAGGATCATGCATGGCAGACAAAGGTGGTTGTACTTCTGAAAAGCCCGAAGCGATGCGCGATGCATCTGCTGTTGGAGCGATCCTGCACCGTGGCAGTCTCACGGGGTATTAGCCAGTTAATTCCCTGGATAGGCGTATTGAGCCGAGGTTACTTAATGGTTCGGTGGGTCTGTTCCATCACCTGGTTCAGTCCGTTGACTGCTACCAAGCATTCAGCAAGGAGTCAACTCAAGCGGCTGGTGACAGAAGCCGAGCTTTGGTTGATGGGTGTCGACTGAGAGACCGAAGGCTTCCCGATTGTGAAACGGGCCCGGGAGGATTTCCGCTGCCATTTCCGGATAACCGCCGCCAGTTCTCAGCTCGCAGGCAATAAAAAGTGGCTTCAAAAAACCTAGGGTCTTAGGCAGATAATGATGGCAAAGGGCTGGCCTTGGCACACTTCTAGGACGTAGTAATAAGGATTTGTATTATTATCTCTATATCTATATCTATATATCTATATATATATATATATATATGTATATCTCTCTCCCTCTCTCCATCTCTATAGCTATATCTATATGTACATATATATATAATATATATATATATATATATATATATATATACATATATATATAAGTGCTATCGTTCCAGTCTCAGGGGTTCTTCAGCGCCGCTTGAACGTGATGTAACTACGCTTATTTACGGTTTTGCGGTGTTTGATATGCACCCAGCTGTGTGGGGTCAAGCTGTTTTTGGGCTTACCCCAGTTCCCTTGACAGACGACGGTCTCGCTTCAAATGGGCTACTATACCGGGACTTCAGCAGCTTTTGTAGCATAGGAATATGAGCCCTCCGATATTTCCTGTAGCATGATTTTTGAGCTAAGATATCACGCACTGGCAGAGTTGTGTGAGTCTCATCGCGTATCGCTTTGCAGCGGCAATTTTCTGAACGGATGTTTTAACATAGCCGATTGTGGAGCTTAGAATAACGAAGAGCTTAGAATAGAAGAGAAGAGCTTAGAATAACGTGATGCATGACGACTATTTTACGGCGCGACGGAACGGTGCTGCTCCGTCTCCCGGCAGTCTCGTGCGTGCGTTCATATCAAAAGGATGTCTGCACTCGTGACTGGCAGCCGCATTTCACGGCCTCCGGCAGATCGTGATCTCGCACTCGTGTCTCGACAAGGACGGGTCGGAGCGACCCCGGGGTGGAACGAAGAGAGACGCCATGTGAAATGGTACGGTCGCACGTATCACGTGTGACGTGCTCAAAGATGGCATGCTATCTTCCACGGGTTTACACGTTTTGTGCTACATGTCGGCACCCGGGACACGGACACACTCGGGAGTGGCACGCCTCGATGAGGAATGGAGCGGGCAAGATGGTGATGATTCGTCACACGCGTCATATGTCATGGCGCCCACGTGCTGAAATATGGATTTGGCTATTTTCGACGGGTTTACACCTTTTGCGATGTCGCGGCACCCATGACATGAAGCGACCCGGGAGTCGCACGTTTCGATAGCGCATCAATTGTAAGAGTGTGTCCTTCCAAACGGTTTGGCCCCATGCACTTCGTGCCACCCCCACACGTGCTGGCGATATGGATTTTTGAGCTTACGCCCATTTTCACGTTTTGCACCATTTCTCGGCACTTTCGTTACGAAGCCATTCGGGAGTGGCATGTGTACAATAGTGAATCCAACGGGCCATTGGGCGGTGCCAAGTTTTCAATCATACGGCCCACGTGTCGCGCCTTCACGAGCTGGCAAGGTGGATTTCGCCGTTTTCAACGGTGCTCACGTTTTTTGCCACATCTCGGCGACACAGGAATAGTACACATTGATAGAGACTGTAACTGGAAGTCGTCTGCGGAGAACATGAGGTTACACGTGTTACGTGTCATGTGTAGCCGCGCTGGAAAACGGATTTTGCGTTTTGACGGGTGTACACGTGATATCTTTGCACCCAGGGAACGAAGCGAGCAGCGATTGGCATGCTTCGACGGGCAGTCTAACGAGTAATCACGTGGTTTAACTTGCAATGATCGTTATGATCATTGCATGTTAACCGCAATGATCATATTAATCAATCGCAATGCAAATGATCGCAATCATCGTTACTCTTACGTTTTGTGCTTCACGCGCGCACCAGCTGTGAAGATGCAGCTTTCCGATTTCGTCGATTTTGCGTTTTACGCCACATCTCCGCACCCAGGGTACGAAACGACGCGGGACTGGCATACTACGATCAGAAACTAAACGGACAGTCGTGTGTTTTCAGTTGTGCGTGCGCACGGGTCACGTGTCACACCCACACGCTCTCTCCTGCAAAAGGCATTATTTAACTTAACATGGCATGGCAGCGTCCTGAAAGAGACTGGGCGCACGCAGGAAATATGCAGTGAATCGCTGAAATTATCGCCGAGTCGATGTATTTGTTGTGGACTCACCTTTCCTGGGTTGATGACTTGGTGAAGGAGAGGGAAATGCCGAAAATATTTAAAACGTTAAGACGCAAAGAATCCCTACCCCACCCGTCTTTTCATGCCATGTTCCTCTGTTCCACTAAGGGAAGCTCGCCCCTCCGTGTTGATGTTTCGTTGCCTGCGCACGTGCCGGCTGGAAGCCACTACGCGCGTGTTCCTTATCGTGTAACGGCAACCTGGAACCGCACGCCCCCGACCGCCACTGTGTCTTCATCTGTGAGGAAGTGAAAACTCGCGTTTTAAGACGCAAATGCTGGACATACTCCCAGGTTTTAAACCCATGTTGGTGATCTATGTTATACGCCCATAGGCGGGTTAGTATGTAATCTTCGCAGATTAATCACCCTATGCGCTTGCAATTTGTCTTCATTTCTTATTTTAGTCATGATTTGGGTTTGGTGCACGCTGATGTGTCAAAACTTCAGGTTTATGAGAGCTATCGCTTTATTTCTTTCGTATTCTATCGTATCTGATGTCATTGTGTTGTAACGAGCCACACATACCAAACGTTGCAACCAACCAAAGACCTGAAAAGACACCTCGTGGATGGACTTGGTGTAAACACTGTTATAAATACTTCGGATGATATCTTAGAGGATGATGATACTCCACATATCAAAATCTAACTTTCTGTCCATGCAGATTAACGGCTTTTTCCACGTGTTGTGTTTCTGGCGTTCATTGGAATGCAGATCTAGATTTTCATAATGACGCAGAGGTCTTTGTTTCTAGGCTAGATCTCAGCTCACCTCTTGCATGATACTTCTGGACCGGATCAGTCCTACGTTTGGTGGCTGGTGAGTGCATCTGTCAGGTTATTCTGTTTGCACTATTATTGTATTGCTGGCGGTATCCAATGATTGTTGGCGACCCATTCACAATATTTATGGAGGTCCTCCCAAGTTAGGGAGGGCATGTCTGTTTTTGGTGAGATTTTGTTTAGCACGAATTTTCAACACCCGTAAGTTGAACCCATCGGGTGTTAAATCCGCTAGTTTCAGTGCGAAATGTTTTGATGCGCGCAAAAGAGTTTAGTTAGTTCCCCTGGCCATACTCGGCTCCGCACCCATGCTTTGTTGTTATACCTTAGTATGCATCCCTTATCACAAATCATGCTTGTTAGCCCATTTGGTCTTTTGTCGGGGAGATTTCCCTGTGTGATGGTGGGCTTCCGAATTCGATCTACGGGGTGGAACAGATTTTCAGAGCTCAAAGTGTTGCAACTCTAGTCCATAGTCACTCCGAAGCACCAGATGACGCCATTAGCGGCACGTTTTCGGCCAAGAACCTCACATCAGCAGATCGCAACAGAAAGAGAGAGAGCACATCCTCCGCCACTGAAGATGTCTGAAATGAGTCGTGTTTACGGCTCAGCAGGGGACCTCAGTTTGGTCCTCTTTGACAGTTTCATTGTAAAGAGGGCACAAATGACTCCCAGTTAGTGACAGGAAGCTCCCATCATTTCTCTTCTCAAGAAGGAAGGGTCAACGCATGAGGAGCAGCGAAAGCTGCACGAACCGCAAGAGCTCTCTGATCACAATACAGTACTAATGGATTTGAACGGAATGCAACGCCAATACGAAAGTTGATGGTGGAGAGCGGCGCAGAATCAGACAACGGACAAATACATATTTTCTACCACTTTATGCGTATTTCCACTGCAGCATGTCAAATCATATTTTCCAATCCTTCGACAAACAAGAAAATTCAATTAACCTAAACCATGAGTAGTCTTCCCTCCTACTGAAAAGGATCATGCAGTCGCCACATGCGAGCAAAGAAGTGTTCAAACCACGAACTGCATGCGGGCAACACAACTCAAAACATAAAATATCACTTTTTGTACTTAGATTCTGCCGAACACTAACTCCGGCTCAGTGACCGCGATGCGAGACAGTGCATGCGGTGTCACAGTTCAGCCAGCGACTTCCTGTAGGTACTGCTGGGACGGCTATCTGTCTTGACTCTGACATCATTTGGCTTCATCACAATTCCCCTCGGCCTTCGCACTCCCGTGGGGTAAAGTTCCCCTGGTCGGGAACGTCTGGGCCACGTGACTCACTCGC
>NW_023596420.1:12906536-12959499 GCF_011947565.3 Pollicipes pollicipes
CTACAGCACACCAACTCCGGCCAGCTACAGCACCACAGCTCCCGCTCCACACAGCACACCGGCTCCGGCCAGGCATTACAGCACCACGGCTCCCACCTCCTACCACGTCCCATCAACTGAGAGCTATGCTGGCTCCGGTAGCAATGAGGCTCAGGCTTCTGATGTCTATGGTGCTTCTACTCACATCTGGTAGCTATAGCATCAACACGTCGATCTGTTCTCCTGCGTGTCCTCTTGCTTGTTTTATACATTAGTTAAAGGTGAGTTAAAGCGAAATATATTTTTTAGCCTGGACGAACACACACTGTGAAAACCGACCTGACTGATCAGCCAATAATACCACTCCTGACCAGCATGGGTGTGACGAGGGAGGCGCTGCCAGATGAAAAGGTTGTCAGCTGCCATCGTGTGGGTGATGCAAAAAAGCAGGGCAATGCAGACAGGCGTCTTTGGCAAAGCGCCGGATGGGACGGAAGGTGAAAACCAGAAAGTTCACTCAAGGAATGGTATGTCAGACTCCCCACGACCGAGAGCCAGGACGGCCACAATATTGGACGAATGTCCTCAAATGGGTCAGGAGCTGATGGACATTTTATAGCTGGTGCGCATGGTTACGACATGAAATACTTCTCTCACACAATTGGCCAATGTAATGGCACGGTTTTTTAGCCAGTTTTAAGGGCTGATGGCGTACCGCTCACTTACGGGTGCCAGATCTGATCTGCTTGCAAGCAGCTAGCATGTCGGCGACTATTTGTCAGCGAATGTCAGGCTGTACCATGCATAGTAAGGGTCTTATCCTTGATACAACAGCGCACGGTGGTGTGGCGCTCGCGGTACAGCACGGCCTCCCAAAATCAGCGGTCCCTTTCGACGTCGATGTGCGGGCAGTGGTCGTATCCGTTGACCTTGGCGCAATAAGAACCATCATAAGCTCTATCTCCGTCACTAAAACAGATACGCGTGCCGGCGTTTCAAAGGTTCGTTGATCAGTTGACGTGTCCGTGTCCGTTCTTCTTGGAGCCATCAATACGGGCTTCGTGGCACGGTACAAATGGCACGCTTATAACAGGAGAGGATGGCTGGAGAGCTTCCTAAAGAATAACAGGCCAGATCTTTTGAACATTCGAGATATGAGCCAAAAAGCGTGGGGTAGGTAGAAGCCGCGGGAGAATGTCACTGCTACGTCGGTAACACAGGCTGTTAGTCGAGTAGTACATCTCAGTCTGTCACGCGGCCGTGCACAAAACATTGGGCAAACGACGGCGTATGACAGTGCCGCGGTGGGCTGATGATCGCCGACTGGCTGTTCAGGACTAGGTGGTTCAGGGTTTCTGAAGGATCGTGCATGGCAGACAAAGCTGGTTGTACTCCTGAGAAGCCCGAACCGATGCGCGATGCGTGTGCTGTTGGAGCGATCCTGTACCGCGGCAGTCGCACGTGGGGATATTAGCCAGTTAACTCCTTGGATAGACGTATTGAGCCGAGTTTACCGGATGTTTGAATGGGTCTGTGCCATCACCTGGTTCAGTCTGTTGACTGCTGCCAAGCATTCAGCATGGAGTCAGCTCAAGCGGCTAGTGACACAAGCTGAGCTTTGGCTGATAGATGTCTACTGGGAGACTGGAGGTTTTCCGTGCGTGAAGAGTGCTCGGCAGGACTCGCATAAACGCTGCTAATTTTCAGCTCGCATGCAAGTCAAAGGTGGCTTCAAGAAACGGTATGGTCTTAGACAGATATTGATGGCAAAATGGCTGGCTTTGGCACACGTTTAGAATATATTGATAAGGACTTCTTGTTATTATTTTCTTAAAAACATTAAAAGGCATTGGCTTGCACTTCACAACAAGAGGGCAAATGATGCCACCAACAAACTATTTTGTACTATAACAATGCTTATATTGGCAATCACTACATCATGGATTATCCAAAGTGCAGCATCGATTAATTATAACTCGTTATGCTTGCACTGACCAAACGTGCCTCTCCTCAATAAAATTGATATATTTGAGCATACGAAGAGGGATTTGTGAATGATGGCAATGGTGAGCTGCAGTCAGGCAGGAAAACGAGGATTCGATAAAGATAGCATGTCTCGATTGGCAACAATGACTACAATTATATAGTCAGGCTTCACCATAAACAGGCAAAGACTCAGCCACTAATGCAAAGACGTGATTCTGAATTGCATGAGAGCAATCGGTTTTACCAATACAGACCTTCTTACTCGCACCTTACACCTTACAGACTTCCTTTACTCGCTGCAGATGCTTACAGAGCGCACCGTATTTTTATATTCTTCGCCTTTGACTGTACTGCAACGTTATCAAAAGACTTCCTCTCAGCACCCTTATTTAACAAATGTGTGCTATGCGATTTTTAACAGCTGGCGTCGCCCTGGCCATGCTCACTGTTATCATCGGCTTCACAACTAATGCAAACACGGACCTGATTAGCAGGTCAATGTGCATCACCGGCCGACCACCCTTGGCTGCACGGCGGCGCAATGTAAAGAAAGAGCGTTATCTCTGAGATTGGAGCGCACGGTGAGGTAGCTCTACTGGTACAACCGGTCCCAGCGAATTGCAAATTGTGGCCGCATTCGTTGATCTAGGTACGACGCGAGCCCCAAATTCTTGATCTTTCAGCGCAAGATCAGATGTGTGCGCGAATATTTCAAAGCCGCATTACCCAGTCGACGTGTCCATGCATTCTTTTTGGCCACCAGGATGCGAACAATTTGGCACATCTATGCACGAGAAATGCAATCAGAGTTCCAAAAAAGTGTCAAATAACCAGCATGATCGATATATTAGCTTCCTGCGGCTTTGTTTAATTAGACCTTACCCTGAGATAAATCTGAAATCTTTAATTAATATAAACTTAAGTTGTTCAGTGTATTAGCAAGAAACATTAGTCACACAGATAAGGCAGTAACATTAGCCTTATTCCTCGGAAAAACCAAGAGAATGGGAATGTGGTTAGGCTGATATCTCGGCAACATTCTTTTCTCCAAACAATAGGAAAAGAGAATTTAGAATTGCCTGCCTATGACCCCACCCAATTTTTAAAGCTTTTTAAGAGAAATCCAGAGTTTTTACAGGACACCAGCATTCAAGGGAGAAAACAAAGAGTAATTGCCAGTCATTACCAATATACGGTGCCTACCTAAGGATGAGAATGCCCGGACATACGTGTGCATGCAAACGAATTCAAGCGAATAGGCATCACGCATCACGCTTTATTCGAACATGCAAGCGAATTGAAGGAAACAGGCATCACACATCACACACCAATTATGCATGCAAACGATTTCTATTAAACAGGCATCGCACGTGACGCGTCAGGCATTACTTACACATGTAAAGAATTTTAAGCTAGCACACATCACACATAGAGCCGCATATCACGTTCGTAGAATTGGCCATGATGAGCCCCGTATGTCAAGATTTAGTTGCCGAATTTTTAAGAATAGATTCACTTATTTTCCGGTTTGGGTGGTCTTGTGCTCTGTAGATGACTTTGAGCTGTAAAAGGGGCATAGGGTCCATACTTCCCTCGATTTCAGCCTGAGCGGTTTTTGCCCAAAAAAATGGTCGCCGAAGGGGGTGCTCCCTGTTTTGTTTTCAGCATCTCGCAGGTGTTCGTTGTATCCCGAACGAATAGGGTGCATAGACTCCCAGACATAGACTATGGATTTTTTCACACAGGTTATACTTGACTTCGTAACCCACGTTTTTTGGGTGCAAACCCCTTGAGATTCAGAACTGTATAAATGACATATGTTGCCTCCCAAGCATTTGGGCTTCAAGATGGAAGGCTTCGCCAGAGAGTTTTGAAGCTTGTCATTTTTCCAAGCTATGCGCACGCGCAGTTTTGATTTTTTAACAATGTGTTTGATTTTCCAAAGCACATGCTCATATTTGTAAGGTAGCGTTAAGAATCTGTCTTCCAATAGGACGTGTTCCTGCCTTCTACCACCCATCACCCCACGAGCTCTAGACTGCTTTACGTATTCCAACATTCTAACTAAAAGTTGGGGAGAATATCCGTTGCGCAACAGCAAAGCCCATACTTTGTTTATGCTCTTTCTTTCTTTTTCACAGCTTGATGAGTTGTTAAGGGACCTATGGAACATGTTACGAATCATGCTGTGCTCGGCGGAAATTGGATGCGCAGATTTTCTACGTTTCTAACGTTGTGTGGTTGTTGCTCCTTTACGCCGTCGCTAGCGTATCCAAATATGGGACCCCCGTTCCGCCCCCTGTATTGTTCCATCGTAAAAGCTCGATTTTGATGCTGGTTATTCATGAGCATTAGCATTAGTGTAGGCAGAATGTTGGAAGAGGTAAAAGTCTAGAACGCGTGAGGGGGTGGGTGGTAGGATGCGGGAACACGTCCTATCGGAAGACGGATTCTTAACGTTGCCTTACATAGATGAGCATTCGCTCTGGAAAATCAAACACACTGTTAAAAAATCAAAACTGCCCGTGCGCATGGCTTGGAAACAACGACAGCAAGCTTCAAAACTCTCTGGCGAAACCTTCCATCTTGAAGCCCAAATGCCTGGCTGGCAACAGATGTCATTTATGCAGTTATAGGTTTAAGGGGGTTTGCGCGCAAAAAAAACGTGGTATACGAAATCAAGTGTAAACTGTGTGAAAAACATCCATAGTCTATGTCGAGGAGTCCATGCACCCTATTCGTTTCAGATATAATGGACACCTTCGAGTCGCTAAAGACAAAACAGGAAACACCCCTTCGGCGACCATTTTTTGGCAAAACACGCTCAGGCTGATATCGAGGGAAATATGGACCCTATGCCCCTTTTACAGCTCAAAGTCATCTACAGAGCACACGACCACCCAGGCAGGAACATAAGCGAATCCGTTCTTATAAAGTCGGCGATTAAATCTTAACATACGGGGCTCATCATGGCAAATTATGCGGACGCGATATGTGCCTCTATGTGTGATGTGTGCTAGCATAAAATCATTTACTTGTATAAGTGATGTCTGACGTGTCACGTACGATGCCTGTTTAATCGAAATTGCTTGCATGCATAATTGGTGCGTGATGTGTGATGCCTGTTTCCCCCAACTCGCTTGCATGTTCGAATGAAGCGTGATGCGTGACGCCTACTTGCTTGAATTCGTTTGCATGTACACGTATGTCCGGGCATTCTAACTCTTAGATAGACACTATATCTTGGTAATGGCTGGCACTCGCTCTTTGTTTAATTCCCGGAATGTTGTCCTGTAAAATCTCTGGCTTGCTCTTTCCAAAAAAAAGATAAAGTAGAATCATCGCCAGGTAGTTTTGAATTCACTCCTGCTATTGTTTCGAGAAAGGCGTGCTGCCGAAATATCAACCTAACTATATCTCCATTCTCTTGGTTTTTCCGAGGAATAAGGCTAAGACTACTGTCTTATCAATATAAACTGATTCCAATGGTAGAATACTTTCCAGAGCCGCCATGCTCGTTGCAGATGCCTGAACGTGTGCACCAGGCGTGCACCTGGTGTGCACCAGGAATGAGTTCCCAGGCACAGGAAGTAGAGCACCATTATTCATTTTTGAGGCAATATATCTGCACATGAGAATCTACCCAAAAAGAAGCAGTGAGTCCCATGTGAGACACAATGCATAGCGTTGACAGTAACTCAATATGACTGACTTCGAACACATTACAGCGCACGCTGACTTTCAAATGGCGAAGAGCAGCGGAGAATCAGAACTAACGGCTGGATTGACACGTCGTAATGGACGATGTGCAAAGATGTAGCAGATGTTCGCATGGCCAGGTTCTTTTGGACCAGATTCTCCAGTTGAAGAATATTGTCCAACCTTGTTCACACTGTGCCAACAAACGTACTAACACACCACCCCCCTGCAAGCTAGGGCAAGCATGCCGTTGTGAGGTCCATCGTGACAGCTCAGGATTTTTTTCTACAGTGTACACAGCCGTGTTCCTGACCACTGCCTATGGTACCGGCTGAACAGCAGGTCCTGCCGACTTCCTATGCCGTTTTGCAGGTCACAGTGCAGGAGGGCAGCGCCGATGAAGTGGCTCACACCGGCCTGGCGCCACTAACTTTCCGACTGTCCGAATCCAATGTCTGGGCGTTGTGACACTGCGGTTTGCCGGCGGCTGCTTCGGACCCTGGTGACGGCGGCGACTCTCTGACCACTAGGGTGGGATCGTCACGTCTGGACAGCTCCCGCGGTGTGCCGTATAAATGCTTGCCACGGAACGTGTCCGGTACCACTGCCCAACAGCCGACAGGAGAACAACAATGTACCTGGTGAGTGCGTCCACTTATGATGTAATGATCGCCGTGAGCAAGTCATGACACATCCAAGCATATTTTGTCCAGTCCCTCTTTTTGTCACGCGTTGTGCTTCTGCGCATTTATGCTGCGACATGTCATATTTACAGGTGGTGAGATTCCCCTAAAAATGTGACGAAACATGGCATCGAACTGAAATCCATAGCTGCTGTGTGTGCGTCATTCCTGGCATGACGCGGTATTGGTAAACAAACGCGGATGGCTGTTACTATCTTCAAATCAGCCGAAAGAACATCACGCACTAGCGCTTTTAAGTAGACGTCACTTGAGACGCGCATTTTGTACACATGCCGGTCTTTACAACGCTTGAACAAAAGCAACATCAAAGCTGCAAGGCCCGCCTTTCTTCAGTTGCCAAGCCATGTTCCGATAGCGGGCAATGCTCGTTCCCACGCCGTGTGTCTCCTCGGACAGCTGGTGGCCGCCTGTCTGGCCGCGCTGGTCCGTGCCGAGGGCTCGGCCCTCGCCGACCCACACCAACCGCCGGCCGCCCACACGGCCGGCGAGCACGGCCGCTACGCCCACTACGCCATCGTCAGCCAGGAGCACGTGCAGCCGGGCGACGGCTCGTACCAGTCGAGCTTCCAGACGGAGAACGGCATCTACCGTGCCGAGAACGGCAGCCCCCGACCCGGCTACGGCGCCGGTGAGCACGGCCAGCCCGCCGGCGGCTACGTCCACCAGGGCAGCTGGAGCTACACCGACGACTACGGCCAGCCGGTGAAGGTGGACTTCGTGGCCGACGAGAACGGCTACCGGCCCAACAGCGACATCCTGTCGACACCGGTGCCGACTCAGTACCCGCTGCCCGTGGTGCCTCAGGTGTACCAGGGCGAGGGGGCGCACGGCCCGGCGGCGTCCAGTTACGAGGCTCCAGCTCCTGCCCGCCACAATAAGGCCGCTACCGCCACCTACAGCGGCCCAGCTGTCGTCACCTACAGCGGCCCAGCTGATGCCACCTACTCAGGCCTAGATCTCGCTAGCTACAGCGGCCCAGCTCCCGCTAGATATAGCAGGTCACTTCCTCCCCGCTGCAGTGCCACAGCTTCCCTTAGTGTGAAGCATAAACGTTCCGCTGGCTACAGCACCACAGCTCCTGCTAGCTACAGTAGTGCGGCTCCTTCAACCTATAATGCCCCAGTTTCCAACAGCTTCAAACATAGACGTCCCGCTAGCTACGGCGGCCCGTCCCCCGCCAGCTACAGTGGCCTAGCTTCCACTGGCTACAGCGGCCCAGCTCCTGTTGGCTACAGCAGCCAAGCTCCCGCTAGCTATAGTGTCCCACCTTCCGTTAGCTACAGCGGCCTACCTTCCACTAGCCACAGCGGCGTAGCTCCGGCTACCTACAGTGTCCCACCTTCCGTTGGCTATAGCGGCCTAGCTTCCGCTAGCCACAGCGGCGTAGCCCCGCTATAGCGGCCTAGCTTCCGCTTGCCACAGCGGCGTAGCCCCGGCTACCTACAGTGTCCCACCTTCCGTTGGCTATAGCGGCCCAGCTTCCGCTAGCCACAGCGGCGTAGCCCCGGCTACCTACAGTGTTCCACCTTCCGTTAGCTATAGCGGCCTAGCTTCCACTAGCTACAGCGGCTCAGCTCCCGCTAGTTACAGCAGCCCTGCTCCTGTTGGCTACGGCGGCCCAGCTCCCGCCGGCTACAGCGGCCTAGCTTCCGCTAGCTACAGCGACCCAGCTCCCGCTAGCTACAAGGGCCCTGCTCCTGTTGGCTACAGCGGCCCAACTCCCGCTGGCTACAGCGGCCCAGCTCCCGCTAGGTACAGCGGCTCTGCTCCCGCCAGTCACAGCGGCACCGCTCCTGTTAGCTACAACGGCCTAGCTTCCGCTAGGTACAGTAGCTCAGACCCTTCAAGCTACAGTGCCATAGTTTCCAAGGGCTTCGAGCATGGACGTCTCACTAGCTAGTGCCCCAGCTCCCGCTAGCTACAGTGGCCCAACTCCCGCTGGCTACAGCAGGCCAGCTTCTTCAGTCTATAGTTCCCCAGCTTCCACAGGCTTCAAGCATGAATATCCCGCTAGCTACAGCAGCCCAGCTCCCGTTAGCCACCGTAGTCCAGGTAGCCCAGGTACGCAGCTACAATGCCCCAGGTTCCAACGGCTTCAAGCACGGACGTATCGCTCGCTACAGCACGCCAGTTCCCGCTAGTCACAGCACCCGAACTTCTACCAGTTACATCAGCTCGGTCCCCGCTAGCTACAGAAGCTCGGTTCGTTCTAGCTACAGGGCTCCGGCTCCCACCAGCTACAGTACGCCTGCTGCTGCCAGATATAGCACCTCGGTTTCCTCCGACTGCAGTACTTCGGCTACCTCCAGCTACAGCACCCTAGCTCCCACCGGCTACAGCATCCTAGCTCCCGCCGGCTACAGCACCCTAGCTCCCGCCGGCTACAGCACCCCGGCTCCCGCCGGCTACAGCACCCTACCTCCCGCCAGCTACAGCACCCCGGCTCCCGCCGGCTACAGCACCCTACCTCCTGCCGGCTACAGCACCACGACTTTCCCCGGCTACAGCACCCCGACTCCAGTCAGCTACAGTACCCCGATTCTCATCGGCTACAACTCCCGGGCTACCGCCGGCCACAGCTCCCTGGTTTCTGCCAGCTACGACACCCCGGCTTCTGCTTCTTACAACACTCCGGCTTCCGTTGGCTACAGTACTTCGGCTCCCGCCGGCTACAGCACCCTGGCTCCCACCAGCTACAGCACCCCTGCCTCTGCTTCTTACAACACTCTGGCTCCCGCCGGCTACAGTACCTCGGCTCCCGCCGGCTACAGCGTCCCGGCTTCCGCCAGCTACAGCACCCCTGCCTCTGCTTCTTACAGCACTCTGGCTCCCGCCGGCTACAGCGCCCCGGCTTCCGCCAGCTACAGCACCCCAGCTCCCACCAGCTACAGCTCTCCTGCTCCCGCCGGTTATCAGGCGCCAGCTGCCGTCCGCGTGAGGTCTCGAGGTCACGCCGGACACAGCACTTCGACTCCGGACAGTCACCACGTCCCAGCTCCTGACAACTATGCCGACCCCGGTCGCCATGACGCTTAGGCTTCTAATACCTCTGGTACTCCTGCTCGTAATTGACATGCGTGACCAACGTACTGAGCGTTCCTCTTTGTTTATGTTGCGTACTTAATGACGTGTTTGTGGGCTATCGAAATACATTTGTCCAACCCTATCCAACATACATTTGAAGCCGGGTGAATGACTAATGGTCACGATGCAATGCAGTCTGAGCACTGGTACCACTGAGCCGTCTTCCACGGAATGGGGCGAAAAAGGCGATCATAATACTTCTAGTGTTTAATTGCTTTGATGTGCATGGGGCCAAATACTAAGATGGTGTAGTTATAAATATTTCTTAACTTTTTCCAATGCGTTTGATCATGCTTAAATGTTTGCTTTTCTCTAAGATTAACAGATTACAGTCCGGTAGTGATTACTTTCCCTACTAAGCCACGCACCGTAATGCCTTTAAATGGGCAGTTCGCAAAAATGGGTAGCGTGCCTCGCAATTTCTGTCAGCGAAATTAATGGCTAGGCATTCACCCATGATACTGGTAACCTTCCCAACGTATCGTATAACAACACAGATCTACAGTTCAACAGTTCGACAACTATATTTTTAACGGTTAAAACGCGCACGCAATGTATTCGAGAGGCACAACACACCTGTTACCTTGGGTCCTTTCGGGAAGCTCTTGACGCGGCGACCGGAGCAGATAGTGCTTTTCGGCGTAATTATCGTATCGCCCGCGTGTCTTCCTTGTAGTCATGGGATCCCATCGCGCTGAAGGACATCAGACGGCTTAACATTTCACGTTGTAGACAGAGAATCTGACCATGAGGGCAGGTAACCTATCGATGCGCGGGCCTGGGCAGTCAAACCGGTCTTCTTGCAATCACCTCTCAGCGGATCCTAAGCTGGAACTGGTCCAGAAAGACTGTCAATGTCCGCTGATATGCTTCGAAGCTTTCGTTGATCTCCGTGCTGTTAGGTTATGTCACGCCACGTTACAGCCAGTGATAAAGTTTTCTGGCATATTTAGGCACAAGCTGGGTCACCCAAATTTTGTGAAAATGGTCTGGCATATTGCGTGAAACGTACAACATCCTTGCTCCGCATGTGCAACAGCGTGGTGCACGTAAAGGGCTCAATACTAAGAGTGCTGAGTCTTAGAAAACACGTCATGATTGTAAAAAGAATCCCCGTTTTGTAAATCTACTTCACTCAATACGTGTGTTTTTCCTTTGACGACGCCTTTCATAATGATTATGATGGTATTTTTATTTTTGCTTATCTGTTTCAGAGCTTGGAAACACGCATACTCAGTTTTCCTAACCAGTTTCGTTAACTAGCAATCGCTTTTATGAATCTAACCCTCTTCGGTTCAGTCGGCAGCCATACACTTACAAGCTTCTTCTGTATGACGTATGTATTTGTTTCAAATGCGAGACCGATTACAGGTATGATTATCACTGCTGGTCAATGACTACATCTAAGACAAAAATGCCGTGCAAGCCCTAAATGCATCTTTAGCTATTGCCATATCCATATTGTTGCATTGCATGTGGCTGGCACGTTTCTTCACCAGCAGGTGCCATCGCAAGAGGAAAGATCTCCGCACTAAGCTATTCTGACCAGACAGAGTCGCGAGTGATACGGTGATCAAGGTCATGATCCAGGGCGTCCTCTCGACCAGCCTCAGCGCCTCCCCTGGAGTTCATCGGCTGATCGCCGGTCGGCTGGCCCGCTGCGCCGGCGCTCAGTCGTCCCGCTGCTCCTCGGCGGCGCGCAGCCGGACCAGCAGCTGCTGCGGCTCGGCCGGGCAGCTGGGCAGCTGGCAGGCGCGTCGGTCGCCGCCGCTGCGCAGGCCGCGCACCGCCGCCGCCAGGTACACGCCGCGGGCGGAGCCGGGCTCACCCGCCCGGCCCGCCAGCGCGTCCTCCCTGCGGGCAGGGGGGGGGGGGAGTGTGGGGCCTCTCTGGTGGGTCACATGTCAGGTGGGAGAGGTAGCGGACTGTAGGGGTATGGCTCAGTTGAGCGGAACAGCCCAGCCCTGGCCCCTGACTCCGGCAGGGGTCAAGGTTAGGGGAGACCCTCCAACTTACCCAGGCAGGGGTCAGATGAGAGAGGTCACGAGGGTCAGGTGGAAAAGCCGCGTTACAGGGGCCACGCGCTGGATTAGAGCACCTCCCTCATGGACTAAGGGTTAGATGAGAGTCGTCTTGCCGCAGTCATGGGTCAGATGAGCTATGGAGCATGCAGAGGTAGCCATGGTCGTCTCAGAGAGGTTTGCAACAGAAAACAAGAGTTTTATTCATTGGAGTCTGCCTACCCGTGGTAAAAAGCATGTTCAACGTCAGAAAGCTGATAAATGACGCATGTGACGCATAAGCGATCTCCCATCAAAGGAATCAACAAAATATAAAAATGATAAACCCATGCATGGTTTGGAAAAATCGAAGTGCTTTCACAGTGTAGCGCAGCTGCCACATCATCCCGGTGGATACGGTAAGTAAGCGAGATCGATGATTCTCTCACGACAGAAGAGGCCTTGCTCACAGCCGTTGCCGTTGGACACGTACATGAGGAGGTCGGCGATGTCCCGCTCCTCCTCAGCCAGCTGGTCCTCCTTGCGGGCCATCATGTCGCACACCCACTTCTCCATGCAGCGCTCCGTGTCCATCCGGTTGATCATGTTGAACAGCTCCATCTCCTCCGCGATCTCCTCATTCTCGGAGACGTCGCGTCTGGGGTAGGCAGACATGAGCGGCGGGGCAATGAGCGCCCTCATGGCCAGGCGTGGCGAGGTGATTAGCTGTTCAGCTCGGTGTACCACTGGATGTACCAAACTGGGAACAGCTGGTGATCGGGCCCAGACGGCGATTTGACTGACATCTCACGGCCTGTTTGTGTTTCTACCTCAGACAACCGTTACTCGCGCTGAGACTGCATTGCTTCTTTCACTGTTTCCCAGACAGGAACACGACTATCCCCAGCACAGTGAGACCTGGTGGACCGTTACGGGACTCACGCTCCTTCACGCTGTGCCGACGCCGAGGAAACACAAACACCTGCTCTGGACTGACGCTTATAACCGTTCTGCATCAGCATCACACTGAGCCCGAGTCCCTGCAGGAGGAGCCGTTTCTCCTGACCTGCCTCGAAACGGCCCCCCACGGAGGAAAACCGTTACAAGGCACGTTGCGAGCGTACTCACATGACACAATTTGGCGCCTCACGAACGAACATCGTCACAAGGCGCGCTGTGGGCGTACTCACATGACACAATTTGGCGCCTCACGAAGCAAGATCGTCAGAAGGCACGTTGTGAGCGCACTCACATGACACAATTTGGCGCCTCACGAAGGAACGTCGTCACAAGGCGCGCTGTGGGCGTACTCACATGACACAATTTGGCGCCTCACGAAGCAAGATCGTCAGAAGGCACGTTGTGGGCGTACTCACATGACACAATTTGGCGCCTCACGAAGGAAGACCGCCAGAAGGCACGTTGTGAGCGTACTCACATGACACTATTTGGCGCTTCACGGAGGGGACCCAGGAGACCAGCACGCGGCGGATTCGCTCTCACCTGCCGCGAGCCAGTGCGGCTCCGAAGAGTGTGCCGGCGCCGAAGACGAGACCGGCCGCAGCCAGGCGGCGGAGACCGCGGCCGCGGCCGCCACCTCTGCTGTAGGAGCGACCGCGGCGGTACTGGCCGCTGGCCGGCAGCAGCAGCAGCAGGCTGGCCAGCAACGCCACCGTCAGCGTCAGCTTCATCCTGACGCGGAAGCGCGCAGCGCGGTCAGTTGCGTTCAAGAGGCCACCTCTGGAGGGGCTGTGTCACATTCGAGCCCGGGCAGCAGTGGGTGTGGGTAATTGTGGGTGAAGGAGTTGAGGCAACTGGCTTTTGATTGAAGAACGCCAGAATCATCTTCAGCCTAAAACAAATTTAGCCTGAAATTTTTTCAAAGTATGTGGTAGGGTGATGCTGATAACTACAGTCATAAATGCGTGCGTACGTCGTAAATGGTCGACGATTGAAATATCAGAGCATGAGGACGAAATGAAGCATTTAACGTTAAAATTCGCAGCATACAGCTGGTGAAGTAAATCACAAACATCTTAAAGTTGCATCCATGCAGAACAACACCTTTTGAAACGCTAAAATCAAAATCTGTGGCCAACGTGCTTAACCTCAGATCTCCGTTCAGCCCGATAGCAGATGGTCTCACCTGTAGTGCGTGTGTGGCGAGTTCTCGGGGAAGTGGTGAGACTCCACGTCGCGTCATTTTTATAGTCGAGCCGAAGGCAGCAGGACCCTAATTGATTTGACCGGAACGGCTTTGTTTTCCCTGGCGCCCGTGTTCACCTTGACGTTCCGCCGGGCGCGGCCCATGCTATTATGTAACTTCGCTTGACTGAGTTTGGCGGTGTTCGGCGAACACGCACTGGCTAATCGCATTCCTGTGTCGGCGGACACTGACGAGAGGTGTTCGACAGTTGGAGCTGTCGAGCGCTTAACAGTGGTCCATGTCTGGCGGCATGGACCACTGACAAGCGCGTCCAGGGCCTGAAGGTCGGCTGTCTGCCTACTTCATAATAGTGCCGACTCATTCATAACGAGAGAGCCCGGAGGATGTGCTTGTTTTTGCGTCAGCTAAGAAGAAACTTGTAGCTTCATCGGCCCGACCTGCACCGGTCAGCCAATGTTCTGAATTGCCTCATTCCTGCACTACTATTCGTATCCTTACACATTCTGCACCCACGCGCATGCCGTGTTCTTTACAGGCTGTTTTGCGATGCATGCAGCAGACAAACCAACAGACAGACGGACAAGACAGACAGAAAGGCAGACAGACAGACAGAAAGGCAGACAGACAGACAGAAAGGCAGGCAGACAGACAGACCGACAGACGGACAGACAGACAGAACAAACAACTTGTTTGATCAGGCGTTGTTTCCCTGAGGAAGGAATCAACCACGAAAATTGCAACATTTCTCAGAAAAACCGTGGGCGGAGGCCAGCATAGACTTGGACCGCCTCGGATTGCAGTGGCGCGGCACCGAAGCGATCTGACCGAGAGATAGAAATGTGCAATGACGATAGCAGAAATGCTTGTCTTCGTGTGCGATGGCTCATGTAAACGCATGCACAAAGCCATCAGTGCTCACCAACCGGACCAGATCAGGACGTGAGACCAGTTATGTGGTGTAGGCCGGCACTATTGCCGTCACCCTATTGTTAGCTTAGCATCTTTCAGCTTACAGGTTTTCCGGAAAGTAACAGAAAAGTGCGCAATATCATCTTTTCAAAACTATTCCTGTATGCCCCGTCTTTGTCAAAATATCCCTCGCTACCGATATACATTTGGCAATGGAAGCATGTGGACACCCTTGCTCGATCAATCGTGACCATTACGCAGCCACAAACTTCACGTTTCATTACGACATAGCCAGCACTGGAAAAACTGAATGCAAACTTATCCGGCTCGCCGGCTGAACACGGCGCTAAACTCGGCGAATTTCGGTGGTTTGATTGACAAGAGGCTGCAGAAAAAGCAAAATCTTACTGTTTCTCCACCGGACTTAAAAAATTACCTGGACTATGGGTTTGGCATCGTCGCACCGTGATGGCACCTTGAAAAGCATGGCGCTGTTATGGCGATGTGGATCCAGTGGGTCATGGGGTCAGGTGGTTCTGAGGCCTGACCTGCCTTGGATTCAACGGTGAACGACCTCGGTGTTGCGAACTTGAATCCATGCGTCCCGTGGCGATTTCTCGGTGAGTGCATTTCTCGCATCGATTTCACGGTGCCACGAGGATCCGACAAACATTGTTTGTGCGGTGGCTGTGATGAGCGATCCTCCACACATGACCGGGCCGGGTGGCATGTTTGTTTCACCAACTGAGAAGCATGTTTGCAGTCAAGCCTGCGATGAGATCGTTATTTAACAAACAAAAAAAAAACAACAACTCAGCGCGTAAAGGGCCAGATGGCGTTCCTAACTGCCTTTTGATGAAAAAAGGCATGTTTTCATTTGACAGCTCCCGAGCGCTGCTTCAAATGCAATATTACACGGTGTCGAATGCTGTTGCTCATTTTGTCTGTCACAATATCTTACCGATGAAAACTGTTTGCCAAGTTGACCAATGCCGTAACGTTGAAAAGTAACTTTCAAGCCACAGCGCATTTTCATTTCGTGGCTAATCTGCTTATGGTAGCCGCCGCAAGAAAGATTACGCCAAAACCTTTAAACCTGGTTGATATTATGCAGATATCAATATATATATATATATATATATATATATATATATATATATATATATATATATATATATATATATATATATATATATATATATATATATATATATATGGTTGGGAAACTTGACATATGTAGGCACAAAAACAAGTGTAGGCACAAAAAGGCCCTTGGAACCCTAGAGATTTTGCACATTATATTCCAGTTTTCCTGAATGATGGTTCTGAAAGAAAAGCTTGCGCACAGTTGCGTTTATGCCGCATTTGTTCGTGCCTCCGCGTCGTATTGCGGGCGCGGCGCTGACAGTCAGCTGAGTGTTCGCGCCGCCGCGACCGAGCTGTTGTGTACGGGTGCGGTGGGTGTACATCCTCTGTGCATGCATGAAGAAACGACCGTTAAAACGGTGGTGGATGCATTACCGAGCTTAGCATGCTCTATGTAGTCCTCCGCTTGTCGCTTAGAGTTTCTGCGTTGTCCTCTTTTTGCTCTGCGTGCATTGAAACGTAGCTTACAACCTCCCGAAAGCTTGGGGCACTGCCTTGGCCGAATAGATCACTTACTGGTTTTAACACCCAAAACCTGGGTGCCGTTGGCCTCATTTCAGAGTATGCAGCTGACTGGTTTGTGTTTCGCGGCTCCAGCTCAGTTGAGTTTATGCAATCTGCATGACGAAGCTGACCACGCTATCAGACGCAGCACATAAAACAACTTAACGACTTAAGAAAACATGAATTTGATGTAAGAAAGACATTCAGTTCCTTGTTTTTCGGTATTATGTGAAGAAAACTCTTGTGTTGAGTTAACGACCTTCAGTATCCTGGGAGGCACTGGTTAAACGACGTTGGAATACTAAATGACCGCAAATGCTATATTAAACGCACTCAGTATTTCGGGCTGTGCTCATTCTCAAGCTCAGCACCCATTGCTCATCTTCAAGCGAACTGACCGAGAGATATGGATGTGAAATCGCATCGGCAGCAGTGCCGATGCGATTGCCAATGCCCCCTGCGTGATAGCTCGTGTGCGCGCGGGCAACACATCGTTAACTATGAAACCACCATGCTGTTTCTTGGGGATGATCACAACGCAAAATATTGGGCATTGTCGATACAATCACTTTTAGCATTACGACGTGTTTTAACCAGTAACTCCTGTTATATTGAAGATGATTAACTCAACATAAAAAATAATCTGAAAAACATGATACTGTTCCGTTCAGCCGTTCTACAACATTATTGACACTTTTGAGGACATTCACGCTCACTACAAGGCACGGCGAGCCGAAGTGTAATCCTAAATGCCCCCTCCCACGGATGTAAAAGACGGACGCATAATTACACAAAAGACTCGTCTGCCGCGCTCTCGGATTTCCCAAGAATTCGGAACGGCGAGATGGTCGGAATTCCCGCCCAGCCGCAGGCTTGACGGAAAACCCGCACTTTCGGGACGTGACGCGACAGAAAAACATCAGGCCCCGACTGGAATCTGGGCTGTGCGACCGGGGGTGTTCCAGCTCGCTGAAATCCTCGGCTAAGACCAGACCACACCTTCGCCTGGCCGTTGTGCGCTGTTCATAAAAAGGCGATGTATTCCTCAAATGATGCACTTCCGGCCAGAGACTAGTCCGGCGGGAACCTAGCTGACGCCGACCGAAGCCAGCAAGTTTGCACAGACAGGTGGATTGCCGTGGTGATGCCCCCCCCCCCCTCCCCCCGCTGGAATGCTGCGTCGCCGGCCGGCCGCCGAGAAGGGAGGGGGATCGCTGCCGACGGCGGTTCTGCGCTCCGCCGGGTCTACCGGCGATCAAACGGTCACTGCCAAGGTCGGCAATTAGCGTTTTTTGTTGTGGCACTAGCACGAGCCTACGACAGGCTGAATAGCCGGCGCCGAGAGGCCCCACTTTACTGCATTCTGGGTAGGCGACGCCGTGTCGTCATCATGGGGCTAAATTATATGACACCAACGCTACGGCGACGTGAAAAAGCTGTTCTTTGAGGCTGGTTTAAACACAAAATTTCCATAAACTGGACTTGTTCGACCTAGCACATTCAATGAAGCATTTCCAGGTGAAGAACGGCGTTGGTTTGCGCCAGAGATACAAAATGATTTCTGGAATGTGCGTCCCAACTACCCCCGTCAAAGGGATGGGGTAATCCATTCACTAGTGATTTATTCCGAAGATCTCTAGCCGTAAGTGCTTAGAAACAGCCAGTGTAAAAAGCACAACATACAACAACAAAAACAACATAGGGTGGGGATGAGAAACGGCGGGCCAGACAGGCTCACAGCACTTTGGGACGCGCAATGAGAAGTTGAAATGCACATCCTGTAGCCTTAGGAGGGGCGTTGTCAGGGCGGATGCAGAGTTGGCCTGCCCTGATGGGGGTAGTGAGTGGTGAACCACGGGAGGTATAAATGCAGCGCGCCATTTTAGTTCAAGATAGCAGACTTTCCTATAAAATAATACTATATTTGCCAAGTTTTAAAACTTCTGCCGGACAAAAAGCCTTGGCCCATATATCAGCTCGGAAACTGTCTTGAGAGTATATTAGGGTAGCCGGGGCATTATTGCCGGCGTGAACTTTCACCTAAACCATCTGACATTATGGATGTGCAAGTTAACCAGCATCTAGGAAGATCGTAGCACAGGGACAGCGAAATTCTTGGCACCTACCCTCCTCACATTACCTTATTTTCACATTTCACTCAATATTTGTCCTGCAATACGAAGATAGATGAGCATCCATTGTCCATCTACAAATTTGATATCAATATTGCACATTACATTCATTCATGTACACATAAATATTCATTTTACGAAAGGGCTTTGCATATACATATTTAGATCAGGCAGAGTGTCATCCGTATCGTTTAACGCTATCAAAAAGTGGCAACATCGAGCTGCGTGGAAAAAGAGGGCGACCACTTAAGTCCCTAAGCTGTCAGAGAGGGATCCCACCCACAAGAGGCTCGTCAAAACCCAGAGGGGCCCCTCAGCAGCCAGCGCACTGGTCAGAAAAATCAGCTTGTGAGCGACCAGAGGGCCCCTGAATACACAAAGGGTCAAGAGGTCAATGCGACCCGTGAACGGATGCTGCCAACGGTGCGCAACGTCGCACGGAGCTTCTGAGACGATATGCTGAATGGCCTCACCTGGCTCTCATCCTGGCAGAAAGGGTGGGCACATAGGAGAATTAATCCCTGTACCTCTCGTTTCCCCGGTGCGCATTTTAACAAATGACAAACGGTCCATGAGGGTCCGCGTAGTTCCGACGTCATTCTATGTGCTGAAGGGGTTTTCACGTGGCAGGATGGACCTTACCAGCGGCTCGAGTGCACACGGTGGCCAGCTGAGGCTCACGTATTTGTAACAGGGGCCTCTGGGTGGCCAAATGGGTCCTAGTGAGTAGGCAGAGGATGGGCTGTTCTCATTCAGCACGGACATTTTTATTCACGCTGCATGCAGCAAAAACAGCCATGCGTGCACCTCCACAAAACCCCAGGTTTTGCGTCTTACGGCGTCAGGGAAAATGGACGCCCTACTCTCACCCCACCCAGATATCTCACAGGACCGCTAGCCATGACCTCAGTCGTGGCAAGGTCGTTCTGATGACTATTACAGTGGGGACCCTGGGCAGCCAGAAAGAAATGCCAGTGACTAGAAAATTGCTTGGGGGCCAAAATGGTCTCTGACCGGCAAGGGTGCAGAGAAATGCAATGCTAAAAATGCAAAAAAGGCAAGGAAATGCAAAGCTAGCAGACAGCCTTGGGTATTTGTTGTACTCCTGAGTGTCTAGAGCGCCTCTGGCCGATCACGGAGTCCACCGAGCAGCGGGAAGGGTTCTTGGATGATGGTTCTTGTCCCAGTGACCAAAAGGGCCCGTGCAGTTAAGAAGATCACAAATGTCCAGAGCGCTTTGAAGATGAATAAATCACTCCAGCGATGGAGCCCTCATTAGCCAGGCGAGTGCTTAGGTGACTAAAACGAACAAGTGCAATCAGCTCCAGTCAGGCCAGGTTACCCCAGTCCGCCATCATTAAAACAGGTATTTATGTTGCTAACCCAAAAATTTGTCGCGCAACAGCTGACACGAAGAGGGGAATTGGCTTGAAATTTGTTGACAGCTTCACATGAGCCTGCGAGCTCTTTCTAGACCACATGTTAACGTTCGGACTCATAGGGGGAGCCGATGCGACCCTCCTCCTCAAGAGTTCTAAGGATACAAGTCGAACAGGCTGCGCAGTCGCGTCCTTTTGCGGCCACTTGGACATTCATTGTATGTGTTTTGACAACGAAAACGTGTTTCGAGGATTTCTGGCTCCTGATAAGCGACGGTTTTCAGGAGCGCTGCACGACGATGCACGGCTGGCCCTGGCAACCGACGATTCTGCGAACCGCGCGCGCAGGCCAGGCACTGTTATATTAACGGAACCCAACATTTCAAACGTAGGCTTAACATAAATAAAACTGCGTGTTGTTGCATTGAAAATCAGGAAAGAATGCATGCTTTTAAATTTCACATATCTAAGTGGTATGGCTGTGTGAACATGCAAAGATGAACTCGTCTAATTTTCAGGAACATTTTACCATTGACTGGGTCCAGCGGGGTCAAGAAGCAGCATAAAACTCGTGACATCGCATGAGGTCCCGCTGAGAACAATGCATCCTTGTTTTGTTTACGTGACGCTCTACCTTCTTTAGCTTGGGAATGGCAGAGGTATCATCCCTCCTCTCAGTCCGCGTTATGAAAAAGGCGAATCACAGTAAAGTTAACACTTTTGGCTATCACCTTTTTTATCTATTTTACACATGCTGTCGTAAAAATCCCCGTTTCAGGTCATAGAAACAAATAAGCTGGTACATCAGAATGACACTTTTCATTACCAGCATGCATACGTTGGTACTGATTGAATCAGCAAGCCAAAATATATCTTTGCACAGTAAGCAGCAAACAAATATAAGTACACTTATGGTACTTGTCATGCATGATGCAGGAGTGTAAATTCGAATTATTTTAGGGGCCCTACTCTACCCAAATGTTGATTTGGGCCCCCTCAATGCTGGTCTTCCCCCTCCCCTAATTCTTTCAACCGGTAAGAGTACGAAATAGCATGAAAAGCAGCTATAACAGAAAGCTTATCTTTTCGGGATTTATGCCCCGGCCATGACCACAATGCAGCTAAAATAATAAATTATAGGACAAAACACCGAATAAATAGAATATACCTGCAATCGAAACAAAGCAGACCCAATAAGTCGACGAACACATTTAGGGGAGAGGAGGTTGTGAGGCCCACGGCTTGCAAGCCCCTTCCCCCCCCCCCCCCCGCTTACCATGCACGAAAACTGACACCCCTGACGTGATGCCACAACCAGACAAATTATATTTGTTCTACAAGTGTGGGCTGCATTTAAGTTTTGCTGTCCTCCCCCACAACCTGCAGTTAATACAACCAGTAATTATGTCCACGGTCCATCAGAAAAAAAATGCTTCACTCCCATGTTAGCAAACACAATAATCAAATATCTTGCATTTGCATCCAGGCAAATGACATGCTCACTGGTGCAAAGGTGAAAAAACTTGTGGAAATGATTGAGGGCTGCAGAATGACTCAACGCCACCTTTTCCTGCTGCAGCTGGGGTGCTATCATCTCAAGTACCCAAAACTGCTCTCAGAGCGAGCCAAATGTCAACTATTTTACTGAAGTCCTATGATAGTAGGACCAGAATCCCACAAAACCATCTCGTATTTGAAATAAACTCTTGGTGAAGGGGAGATGGCAATGAAACTTTAACCCCCCCCCCCCCCACCCGCCCCTCATTCTCGACGTTTTTTGCGCCTCCTAACGCCTCACCCCTCATTACCCCCTCGCTGCCTACATCACTGGCTGTGATATCAGCTTCCAGCAGGCAAGATTGATATTGGGAAAAGGTCGAACCGGGAATCATTGTCACTTCAATGTTGACAAAACATTAATAAGCCGATTGCATTTCAAGCAGAGGCATGGTTTCAAAGATAAGTGGGAGGGCTGTACAGCGAAAAACTATGCAATCTTCCCCAGGATATGCGTCTCGCCACATTTGGCACTCTTCGTTACAAACTTGGGGGGGCTGGAGGCCCCATTTGAACGGGAGCTAGATACAAACCCTGATCTGAAGGTCTATTTGACTGATAACCATCCTCAATCAGGAGCAAAGCAACAATAGCATAAGTTGGCATTTCAGAACTTTTCTCACTTCCCATCATCCCCTTCCCTGAGGAGTGTCATCAGCCCACTGTTCTCTTCAAAGGGGAGGAAGGTTCAGTGCTCGAGGCTGCTACGGTGAATCAACAGGCCTTTTGTGCCTTTAAAAGTTGGTCTGAACAATCACAGGTCAATTTCTACCCTGCTTGGATCATCTCGCCGACTTTCCCAGGACTCTCAAGCAATGAAATCAACAATGCCCAAAACTGAGCCCTGGATGAGTGTTCAGGAAACTGCAACGCAAACGCCGCTTGCAGAGCCCCAGTGCATTTAAAGTCCCCGCCAGCCTTACATATCTTGGTGGCATCGCAGCGATTTAAACATGCTCTTGCGGCCAAATGAATTGTCATATCTAAATATTTTTCAGTATTTTCTACTGTCTAGTTTGCAACACCGGCAGCTGTTGAAAACAGCGAACCGACCGACCGGCCGAACGACCGGAAATACGCTGATTTGTCGCTGACCTGTCACCAAAGCGAGTGACCGACTAAAAATCAAGTGACCAAAAAAAAAAATGAGGCCTAGGAAAGATACCATGGGGCCACAGGGTACGGTAAAGGGCATTTACGAAAATACTTATTGGTATTGTGGGGTGAAATGTTTTAACATTGAAACCCGTGTAAGGTTATGGGATGTGCGCTGTTATGTTTTGCCGCGGTCGTCACCAAAATTGTCGGTCAAAAGCATATTTGGCGCCAAGCGTCGCGCGAAAATAAACGTTCTTGTGGCCGACCTTACCCACCAAGTCGGTGAGTACCCACCCCTGCAAACGCCGAAGAAATAACCAAACGTCTCAGAGTCAAGCGTCAAGTGTCGTCTTTGCACGCTAAGCTAAGCTAAAAGGAGCAAAATTTAAGTGGAAGTTCAATCCAGCTGTGAGCGCCGTTTAATCAAGCTTATGTCATATGACAACAACAGCTCTCTCCCACACCTAACCCCGAAACTGTTGAAATCTGCAAAGCCTCAAAAGCGGCTGAATGGAGAAGACAACCATGGCTTGAAGCGATGAAGATTTTTTTTGGAATTGAAACAGCTCAACGTTGCGTGTCGAAAAAGCTCTCGTGCTTTGTTGAAAACCAATCGGTCATGATGTAAAACTTTTAATTGACGAACAACCTTTAAGCATCGAGAGCGAATGGACTTCATCGGGTGTGTTTATCACGTCATCTGTATGTTATCAAGTCATGTGCAGCTTACATATCTCGGTACAACTGTGAAGACTTATAGACTATCGTAATGCTACACGAAATTGCATTGTCATCAGTATATGCGGCAATACAAGACGGTAGCGGTCTCATTCGTAGCCAAAGTTGCGGGCCTTTCTGTGCAGTGCACCTGTAGTCTCCAACGCTCAGGGAACAACATCTGTGCTCGTTGGTATGAAATTCTACCGCTGAGTGACGCTGTATTTGCATTGGCCTGTACCCGGCGATACGTTCTTCAGAATGCATATTACGTAGTACACAGTTGATAAAGTACTACCTTGAAGCTGTCAGATGTCGACAATTTCCTCAGATCGTCGATGAATAGCGATATGAATAGTCAATGAATAGCGATCAGATATATGAATAGCACGAGCTGAATGCGTGCCGGTAGTTTATCTTCCTGCTTTCTGACCTTGAAAGATTTAAGCTGTAAATGCTCAAAATGTCACAGATTCAGCTGCCTGTACGGCTACGTTCGTTGATGTTTGCAAAAGTTACGTCAAGGATTCCAAGGTTCTCCGAATGTTTTCCAAAGGCATTTTTCCTTAAGCAGTAGGCTCGGGTATGCAGTAAGCAGTAACGGGCGGCTAAGCCGCAAGTTTACCATGACCTATACCGAGTATGAGATTAGGAAGCCTCTTAACGCGCGATCATCAGGCACCACGAGCAGTGCCTGAGCCTCAAGACCGTGCATGACTAGGTAGTGTCACTGCAGCACCATCACGATGCAATTAAGACGTTACTTTTAGCTATGTTTGATTCCAAATTACGCTGTCAACGTATTGCAAAGCTATACGAATGAGGATAGATGGGAGAGATTAAACGACACTTTGGCTATGTTAGTCATCCCCATGACTCAGGTCTGCCCCGTGCAAGGAGTCAACTCTCGGCGCGTGCGAGTGGTCGGGCGCGGTGGAGGCACACCGCAGGCGGGCGAAATGTCTGGCTGGTGTAAAACAGCATCGCAAGTTTTCAATGTTTGTATTAGGTCTACTCCGAGTTTTTCGTCAACATTTGGTGGCGTATATGCCATGGCGTCACAAATTTGGTAAGGGGATGGGGCACATGCCTCGGGGACACACAACGCCCAGGGTCACCCCGTCACTGGCCGGAGCCGCGGAAAGAGGGAGGGGACACATGCCTCGGGGACACACAACGCCCAGGGTCACCCCGTCACTGGCCGGGGCCGCGGAAAGGGGGGGGGGACACATGCCTCGGGGGCACACAACACCTAGGGTCATCCCGTCACTGGCTGGGACCGCGGAAAAGATGGCAAACCCAGCGCACTAGGTAAGCGCACTGCGCCAGATGATAACCCACTAAAACATCACGGACAACATGGCTACGTCATTTAATTTTACAATTCATTACAGACGACGCATGTTGACTCATCTTGCTAAGACCCTGACGGCTATCTTAAGCTGTATGGAAACATGGAAACAGGTGTTGCCCCTGATTCCTGAAAAGACACTCCACTGGCACAGGGGTAAGGGTCATTGTACGCCCCATTGGCACAGGTGCAAGGGTCATTGTACGCTCCATTGATACGGGCGTAAGGGTCATTGTACGCTTGTCAGGCTGACAAGATGCACACACACGTAACCACACACACTCGCACGCAAGTGAGGAGATGGCATTGACACTTCAGACCCGACGGCGGATGAAAATCCAACCGAGGGTCTCTGATCATGAACGGATATGACCACAGTCAGTGAAAACGAAATGATCATAAACGTCAGGCGGCAGCGAGGTCGTGAGAGCCGATCCTCTCAGTCATCTTTTTCCCACATTTTAATTAACTTATCTGGCAAATTGTCTCTCCGTCATGTAATTACGCCATCGCAGTGCGGCATCTCCAGGGGCACATGAAGAGAAAATCAGACAAAACTTTTGTCGTGAAAGATATCCCGCATTACTAAAGAGGCGCCACCGAGACAAAAGTCTCTGATATCGCTGTGGTCATTTGTGAGCTCGGACAGTCCTATTTGTACGTTATGCTTGTGTCAGGCAAACAGCAGAAGTGGTAACGTGTCTACACGTTTCAGCGCTCACCTGGGGCGCCGTGTTGGTAACGATCATTACGCTGGAGCTGTACGCCGCCGCCGGTTCATTCACGACGACACCACCCTAACCTCTGATGTCGGCTCCTCCAAAGCCCACACCGAAGCCGGTGCCTGGGACAAAACCGAGTCCAGGACCCGGGACGTGGCCGCCGAAGCCAGGGTGGAAGACGGTGCCGACGCCAGACCCAGGGTGGAAGACGGCGCCGACGCCAGACCCAGGGTGGAATGCGTTGTCTTTACCGGGCCTAGGTCGCCTTCTGTTGCCTTTGCAGCGGCGCCTGCGTCGCCTTCCATTGCGGCAGCGGCGCCTTGTCATCTTCTGTCGTCTTCTGTTGCCGCGGCCCGGGTTCAGGGGTCTTCCGTTGCCGAAGTTATTGTCGGCACCAAAGTCAGTGCCGCTGCCAGAGCTGGTGCCGAAGTCAGTGCCGCTGCCAGAGCTAGTGCCGAAGTCAGTGTCACCGCCGGAGCTGGTGCCGGAGTTAGTGCCGCCGCTGGAGCTGGTGCCCAGACCGGTGCCGGAGCCGGTGGGGAGCCTGGTGTAGAACGCGGACGGTCGGGGGGCGTCCTGGCCACCCTTGATGGGACGGGCGGTCGCGGCCGCGGCCAGAACCACCAGAACGATAGCCAAACGCATGCCAGTTCTGAAAACGGCGGCAGGACGAGGCGTCACAGGGAGCGGGACTGTGGTTGAAGCGATCAGACTTCGGAGCTCTTTGACAGGAATAAGAAACAAGACCAAATGGTGTTTATTTTTGTCGGTAGAAGGCAAACACATCCGAGGTAATGTATTTGTTGCACTGTTCCGATGGCTGCCTATTATGTAGGGGACAATTAATGCTCTGTAATCGATGGCAGATATCCATTGGAAACGGTTTTTATAATATTCTTCTAATCCTTACCATCTGCATAACAACTATACTCTAAGACGCAGCGCTGGGCGTAAATAACGACTGCGGTTGATGCGCACTTTAAACTCATCAGTTCGACAAAGGCGAAGCGCAAATTTCGCTGCCTGTCATAGACGTAATAGGTCCAAACGACCTTTGCATCAGGCTGCGCTACACCGCACCTAGTCCCGAAGGAGCTTTCATAGCACAGCTGCACATTGCACAAGGAAGTGGATTATGGCGGTATGTAACTAAAACGCAGCCAGAAGAGCTCGTCTACCTTCCCCTACAGGCCGAGCGTTCTCTGCCCAGCTCAGTCGCGGCCACTTACCTGCTTTCAGACTGGGTGTCCTCCTCAGATGGCACTGAAGCCATGGCAGCGTGCAGAGCGGCTTTATACACCGGTCCATGATGCCCCGGCTTACCAGGCGACCGTACAGTACCTGTTGGACCGGCGCGGTTGGAGCGCCCCGCCGCCAGCGGGTCCGGCTCAGCGCGGCGGCCAGCAGGCAGGCCGATGGAGATCTCACGATTTAGGGGCGTGTCGTGCTTTTGCTCGCTATGGTCAGTGTACATTCAATGACAAATTTATGTTCATTTAAAAAGGCTGGCAAGATGGTCTTTGGCGCGCAGATTCGCCTAGCAGAGACGCTCGTGGGGTAGGTCTGCGGCACAGCAAGCGACAAGCACATGCGATGGCCTCTCGAATTTGCCGCTTACTATTTATTTGCGACCAGAAGAGCTGCGGGTAAAATTACCTACCCGGCAGCTATTCCCCAGTTACGATGTCCCAACAGCCTGGCGTCCTGCAATCGTAATAACTTACGCAGCATACCAGTGCTTCTCGCTGGCTATCTTGGTACGAATGCCAAGTTCCCTTTTCCCTGCGTAGAGATGGTGCCACGTTATACAACCAGGAGCTCGGTGGATGGCAGACAGCACTGGAGCGTGCGATGCCAGCCAGTAAGGCGGCTTTGCGGGGGGGGGGGAGGAAGAGGAGCAGTTGCCTCCGCCTGCAGGTGTGGGGCAAGAAAATGTTTTTGCCGTTCAAAATTTTGAAAAGCCCCTTTTTCCTAGCCTCAGGATTTGTAGTCACACATACTTCGCCAAAATTCCGATCGAGAGGATCACAAAGATTGAGCTCTGGGTTTCTCAACCGGGCTTAGAAGACCGTTCTCCGCATTTAGAGATGCGTTTTCTGGATCCGGAGATCTATTTTGTGTTACGTAGGCCCCTATGCCAACTCGGAAGGGCTTCCCTATGAACTAGGAGTCCCCTGTTCTGGTTTAGGATGCATTCTCTATATGTCAGGAGACCCCTGTTCTAGATTAGAAGCCCCTATCGAGGCCCCCTCTCGTGTCAGCGGGCAGTTACCCCCGATCGGAATGTCCTGTTTTGAGATAATGAGGCCCCTTTGTTGATCGGAAGGGTGCTATGCGGAATTAGAAGGATTCTCTTTGCACCAGAAGATCCTTTTCTGGCACAAAAGGCCGTCTTGAGAGGGAGGCCCCATGCCTGATCTGGCATTCCCTGTATTAATCAGGAGGCTCCTGTTCATAATTTTTACTGCCGACATTTATTCGAATGGATATCGATACACATAGTGCAAAATGTATACGGGAAACGTGCTCTACCTCTTTGTAAGGCATTTCTTAGAGAGCCCTCTGTGCGGAGGCCCATTCTGCACAGGAGTCCATTTGGAAAGTCTGCCCGCCCGTCCCAACTGGGAATCCGCGGCGCCGCCCATGATCCTCAGGAGGTCTGCGGCGCGCCCTCCCGAGGCGTCCTTCACCGACACGGCAAAAGTCCTGGATCCGCCGCTAGGTGGCTCTGAGGTGTACAGTGTGCTGAGTGACGTTTAGCATCAGAACAGCACCACGCAAAGTGATTTAGCAAACGAAATCAGGATTTAGCGAGAGCAAATGCCAATAATTTTCATTAAGCTGTGCCACCCCTCCGGCCCGGCCTCCTGATGGTTATATCTAACGTCACAGCTTTCACGCCTAGGCGGCCTGACAGATGTGATGACAAAGATAAACAGATGTAACGTGGTGCTGAACGGCAAGGCAGGGACGCTGCGGAACTTGCATTTTAGCACAGGAGAAGGAATCTTTTCCCCTGGTCTAGCAGTTGAACGCGTTTTGATGCCAGCTCCAACGAAATTTACATCAGGTGCTGAACTGAGGATAGCGCAAGATTTGCAACGTTGATTTTGTTTTAACACCCTTCTCTGATGAATTGTACAAGTAAGTTCACTGTGGTACCGCAATTTCCAACCCTTGCCCCCCCCCCCCCACTAACGTGGGGGGGGGGCAAACCCCCTCACAGAATTGAAATGCTTCAGAAACCTGGCCGTTCTTCCAAGCATTGCATAAAGCCGCGCCCCTGGCTGCCTTCATGGCCATCAGATTACTTGAAGTGGTACGCATCTGTCACACTCGAACATATCAGTATGTACACACTCGCTCCACTGCTATCGCGATGCACGCCCTGAACACGCCTTGCGCGGGGCGTTTTACAGCGGTGTGAGATGTAAGATGGCACCAGATACATGACGGCACCCATGAGGCGTCCGGTAGCGCGAGCGCTGTTCACAACGCACGACTGTGACTTTCATGGGCGATCGCACCAAGCACCAAACGCAACAACGTGACTTTCATGTGGGAGTCCAGGATCGCCATACTAACAATTAAAGTGATGCGATAAAAGGCTTTTGATAAAATGATTTTCCTTGTTGCCCAACGCAAATGTTATGAACTGTCCAGCTTTAGTTGCCCAGCGAAATCTGCCGCGTTTGACTGCCCTCAGTTACGTAAGTTGTTCAGTGCATTAGCTAGGAACATTATTCACATAAATAAGATAGTGGCAACAAATCTATTCCTCGGAGAAAAACCAGGAGAATGGAGATACAGATGGGCTGATATTTCGACCGTGTTCCCTCCCATGCTCTAGCGCGTGCGTCATACCTTGGGGCCATCACAAACGCCTGGGGTTGCCCGACCAAAATCTGGCCGCTATTGGACGACGGTGGCCGAACAGAAGTCAAACACAGCGCGTTTGACGTCTGCTATTATTTCAATAAGGGCACGTCGCCGAAAGATCAACCCATCTTTATCTCCATTCTCCTGGTTTTTCTCCGAGGAATAAGGCCATTGCTACCGTCTTATCTATGCCCTTAGTCCCACTTCTCAAACGATCTTGGGCCTACTTGGGTCTGTCTACCTGGGCCTACCTCAGCGCGTTCAGTTCGGCCACCGTCGTCCAATAGTGGCCAGATTTTGGTCGAGCAACCCCAGACGTTTGTGATGGGTCAACGGTATGACGCACGTACTGGAGCATGAGAGGAAACACAAGCGGTGGGGCATGAGAGGAAGCACGAGCGTTGGGACATGAGAGGAAACACGAACGGTGGGGCATGAGAGGAAACACGAGCGGTGGGGCATGAGAGGAAACACGAGCGGTGGGGCATGAGAGGAAACACGAGCGGTGGGGCATGAGAGGAAACACGAGCGGTGGGGTATGAGAGGAAACACGAGCGGTGGGGCATGAGAGGAAACACGAGCGGTTAGTTCCCTGTCGCATGGTGAAAGATCCCTCACCCCACACCGCCAGGTATATTACGACGTTCCCGGCCTGCTCTGATGAAGTTTTCTTCCCTTGCGTGGTATCTCGCGGCCCGAGCGTCTGGTAGTGAGAAAGCAAGCAAAAATGGATAGCATTCGTCAATCTGATCAATGAATGTTTGTTTATGATCCGCATGACTGATGGCACAGGTAACGCAAACACCTTAAAATTGGCGCCATCTTGGAGTGACTCCACGGCACCTGGCGTGTGTAACAGCAGTTACATAGTGTAGTAACAGGCACTGAACAAAGTTTTGGCAAATACCAAGAGTTAAGGTCAGGTCAGGTCAAATTTAGTTGATTCAATGCCAAATGGCCTTTTGCTGGTATGGTTTCCATGGCACGTAGAATTTATGGCTTCGGAGATATGCAAGCTGTTCCGCCTTAATGGCACTAATGAGCCTAGCAAAGTTTTTGATGAAACACTTCCAAGTTGACCTCTGATGGTTCTCTGACGGATCTCACATGACGTCTAGCGGCGATCTAGTGTGCATTCGTTTAGCGTGGCGCGCTGACTGTTATTCAAACCGATCGATGAATTGTAGCAAAGGAAGTCTAAACAAAAAAGGGAACGGCGAATTATCCCATGCTCAGGGAAAATCCCGTGGAAACTGATTAATGTTGGCACCATAACTGAGTGACACGATGTAGCATGAAAGAAAGCTCCTCCCAAATATGCTAAGCCAATCACTTGTGGGTCAACGTAGCGTGGACCGGAAATCATCTGAGGAACCCGTCGGGAGGGAGGGGTGCTTTTAACACCCTGACAATCGTGGGCTGGACGGGGAGGGGGGGGGGGGGAGCGGGTAGTGGCAGCGATGCTACATAACTTGGCGAGTGAGAGGACCAGCGGCCCCCTCACCGCGTGCAGTCTGCAGGCATGCCTTACGTCGCGTCATCGTCTGGACCCTGCGTCAAGAGCTGGGCCTGGGCATCGGGAAATGCGGGTGATGCCGAAGCCAAGGCGGAGCAGCTGCCGATGGCGCCAGTTTACCGCTGTCACGAAATAAACGCCAAGCAGGGCGCCTTCTCATCTCTGTGACCTTCAAACAGACGTTATGATCATTTTGATCATGCCATCGGCGGTGTTTCAGAATCACGTATTGACAAAAAATATAAATGTGCTCAGATGACTTACTTATCTGTCTACTCGACAATCAGATCAAGTCCCAGCGCATGGAGCTATCTTGTTCAAACGTCAAGGCAATCTGGACAGCGTTCTGTTTGTCATTGGCCGTCGAGCCGCTCTATCAAAGTCCCATCGCTGATCGCCGCGGCTTATGGTGCAGCCCACCGTATCAGGACCAGATTATGACCGTGCGCAGACAGGTCAGTAAATCAAGGTACTGAACAAGAGGCCCGCCGCACCGGCATGACGAGCGCACTTTATGGGCAAGGGAGCGCGGCCACATGTCAACTGAAAACTTGACGATTTCATCTGAAACGCAGAAACTTAACATCAGCTTTTCCGTCCCTGGCCCCCTGTTCCTTTCGGCCCCAACAAGCAAATTATTAAATCATAACCACCGATAAGGGTCAAAAATGAAACGGCCTGTTATCCTCTTACGCGCGAAACACACTATTTGGCTGCTCCAGCAACTGAAAATGGTGCAGAGAGATCTTTGGCACCACCTTTAGACTTAAGTCCTCAAGCCACCCGAAACGCTTCCCAGATAGAATAGGCAAAAATAAAGCGTGCGATTTCTCCTGGCTACTGTACAACTCTCGCTGAGGCTGCTGTGATGTCACGCTCGCGTGTCGTCAGCTACTTCACGAACTAACTTAATGGTTTGACTTATCCCTCAACCAACTGATATTTGTGTTTCAACCGCAAACTTATTATTTCTCCATCTGCAACGCGCAGTTAGCCATGCTTTAAGTGGCACTTTACCAAAACAATTGCAGAATGGTGGAAATGTCCTGATTTTGCATGTTTGGCATCCCCTTGCTTTGCCTAGGTCTCAACCCGCTGTCGCCATACTTGCGCACGACAGTGGTGAGCACGGGCGCAGAATGTCAGTGTGTGAAGAGCGAACAGATGGCAGAAACATCCTAGCACTTGTAGCAGTATTTGGATTTGGATTTGGATTTGTGCATGTCGTGAGGCAACTCGACAGTATGGCAAGTATGGCTATTCTGAACCACGTGCCAGACAATACATGAAACGTTGGGTCAAGTGGGTAGTGCACACGAACGACACACAGCGTACACGCGGGCATACATGACGGTATGAGCCGAATGGTCAGTCAGCTGCTCGGTACATTGCGGTTGCATCATTTCCCTTGTATCATGTGGTTTCTGGCCACGATGATCATGTGCGAAGTCCATCGCACGGATAGTAGCCGGCGGATCATTGCATGCAGTTATGATCAAGTGACCATGCCCTCCGATACCCCCCCCCCCCCCCGGTCTGGCAGGACCTCCACCTGCCAGACCGGGAGGGCGTCGGAGGAGTCACGAGCCTCTGCCTCCCGGTCTGGCAGGACCTCCACCTGCCAGACCGGGAGGGCGTCGGAGGAGTCATGAGCCTCTGACAATGTCTGGCGGTGCGATGGTGAATGTCATGTTTGGTAACGAGGTCACGAGGTCACGAGCAAGTGAATCGGGCTCGGATGTCCTCAATTTTCTCTGCGAAGAGTGAGGACGAGGTACAAGTGCATATTCTTTGCTCAGAGCCGCTTAAGTTTTCGTAGAACATCACTGATGTAATCATATTTCCCTCATCCGGAAATAACCCAGGCTGCGAAGATTAAAAGCTTTTGAAATCAGCCTAGATGAATGCTGTTGACTGCTCCGTAAACGGCGATACAGAATCGGATCAGGGACACAAGTACCTCTACCACCATGACTAGGGCAGACTGTGGCAGAGGCTGCGCTTTTTGTGGTCACGCATTTCTGTACACCACTTCACAACGTTGTCAGTGTGCGCCGAGAATGTCACGCGCTGGTCAAATGCGACACTCAGGCTCCGCACAGTGGTAGAACTAGCGACAGCGGCTCCCATAAGTTGAATGTTGATGGTGGGAAGCCGCTGAATGCTTGAGACCCAAGAACTGTGGGCTGAGTTTCCTGACGGTGATTCTTATCCCGTTTTTGCAACAAAAAATCGGGAGACATGCACAATATCTTGTTCCATGGAGTTAACCAGAAATCCCATGTCGCCAGGCCTCCCAGACGTCTCCAGTTTTACCCCCAGTCTTCTCCATAGACTCGTAACCTCCCATGTTTCAGTCTCCCTCCCAGTCTTCTCCGTGGACTCGTCACCTCCCATCTTTCAGTCTCCCTCCCAGTCTTCTCCGTGGATTCGTCACCTCCCATCTTTCAGTCTCCCTCCCAGTCTTTTCCGTGGACTCGTCACCTCCCATCTTTCAGTCACGACACAGTTTGGATGACCCGTGCCGAATCCGTGCAAACTGTGTCGCTGGAGCTCGTCCTTCATGGTCACAGCATCACTCTCAGAGGAGCCGGTCTGGTTCGTCTCTGAGCCACACCTCTGTCTGATGGAGGGGCGCCGATCACAACGGTTATCATGTCATCATACTATGGCCGGAGCCAGCGCTGTCTGATGGAGAGGCGCCGATCACAACGGTCATCATGTCATCATGCTGCGGCCGGAGCCAGCTCTGTCTGATGGAGGGCTGCCCATCCCACTGTCATCATGTCATGCTGCGGCCGGAGCCAGCCCTGTCTGATGGAGGGGTGCCCATCACAACGGTCATCATGTCATCATGCTGCGGCCGGAGCCAGCTCTGTCTGATGGAGGGGCACCCATCACAATGGTTGTCATGTCATCATGTTGCGTCCGGGGCCAGCTCTGTCTGATGGAGGGGTGCCCATCACAATGGTCATCACGTCATCATGTTGCGTCCGGGGCCAGCTCTGTCTGGTGGAGGGGCGCCCATCACAATGGTCATCATGTCATCATGTTGCGTCCGGGGCCAGCTCTGTCTGATGGAGGGCGCCCATCACAACGGTCATCATGTCATCATGCTGCGGCCGGAGCCAGCGATGTCTGATGGAGAGGCCCCCATCACAACGGTTACCATGTCATCATGCTGCGGCTCAGCCCAGCCGAGCATTGGCTGCTCCCCCGGCGCCCCTCTGCACCATGTTAAGCTTCGGCAGCGTCATGCTCTAGTTTTCCTTGGTGCTCGCTATCGTGGACAATATTTTATGGCTCGCTGAAATCGCTGAAATGATGCCTTGCGGCTAAACCAAAGCTTGTCAGCCATGTGGAGCAGTTTGACGCCTGTTGTATTCTGGATTAGACTCGAAGCTGAGGTCAAAGATCCCGTTGGCATGATGCCGTCATAAATAGCAGTGGCACACTTCATTGATATCAGATATAGGCATTGTCGGACGCTTTGATGGAGGAATCAACAGACGTTTTCTCTTAGCTATTTGCAGTTGGATCTTAGCCGGGTTCAAGTTGGCTTAGTGCACGGGTGCAGTTCAGCACATACGTAAATCAGTTATGAGGAAGTGTTCCTAGCACCGATGTCCAAAGTTGGAAAGCTGGAGAAAAATAGATGCATCAATGTTCGAAGGAAAGGGGCATTGAACATCTAAACATTTGGCATGGGGGGGTGTGTGCAAATTTTTGGCAACAGCAGCAACGCTCAACAAAATATTATGCCGACAACACATGGGCCGGCCATAGTTTGTGTGGCAAATCCCTGGTGTGACAAATGCCATGGATATAGTTTCCATTCCAACGCCACCAACTGACAATGGACCTGAAATGGAACGCTGCAGATGCTCTTTAAAACGCGCTGAGATGCTTCGCAGTCGGAACCTTGTACCGAAACGTGATCACTTCAGGGAGCCGTCCCAGGCTGGGCGGTTGCGGCTGGTACCAGATCTAAAGACTTTTAGCAACCTCTATCTCGACCAAACGAATATGTATGACCACTTTGCGATTCTCTTGTTTGTACGATTCTCTTAAGGCTCGGCGTGCATAAAAATTGCCAACAGCACCGAAACACGGGAGCTTGATTCAACATTGTTGTGCAATGTACCGTTAGTAGCATCATGTGTATTGCGCGGTGGGTAATGTCAGTGTGGTCTTTCTCTATACGACCTTGACCGCGGTCCTGACGACGCGAAAATCCTGCCGCCAGATGGCAGTGTGTTTCCAAGTCAGACTTCGCGAGCAAAGTGCCCTCTGCCCACTTAAACCGTCTAATTCAAAGCACGGGCTCTTGTTTCTTTCGGACAATGATCCCGTGCTAGAGGGTCCGCTGACTGTGCCGACTTCCGCGAACGTCAGACCGTCCGAGCCGGTGGAGCCAGAGCTGTGTGGGCGTCCCGCGGGCCGCTGGCCACCGGGCTGCACGGGCGTGCCACCGGGAAGGTGGGTGAGGGTTGAGCGCGGCCGAGTGCAGAGACCTGTGGCTGGTTCGACCACTGTGTGGCGCAGATGGTCCGACGCCGGTCTTTATCGCCGAGAGTTTGACTTGTCGATACAGGAGGACGGCAAACCTTTCGGCTCGACACCATCCGACGCGCTCACTCGAGGGCCATCAGTGCTGCGAAGATAAGCTGCTGGTCGCAAGAGGCGGCGGCCGGCACTCGTCTCCGAGCGGCGTGCGTGCGGCGTCGCTGCCGTGCTCCTGCTCCGGGCTCCCGCTCCGAGCTGCCGACTCCCAGCTGCTCCCGGACTCGACACGCCTCGAGGCTCCAGTGGCGGCGTCGGACCTGCAGCGGCGGACCGGGCCGGTGGGACGTGTCGCCATGCTGACCACCATCAGCTGGGAGCCGGTGCGGCGGGCGTGCCGGCTCCGACATCCGATCGTGCGCGAGACGCTGGCGGAGCTGGTGGGCACCATGACGCTGGTGGTGAGTGAGGCTCGCGACCCGCACCCGCCGCGGACTCCGGCCGCGCTCTAATGGAGCCGCACTCGGGCGTGGTGCTCACTTAGGTAGACTGGGACCTGCTCATCAGGGAAAGATTCCAACTTGGCGATGAGAGGGACAGATTCTGATTTCGCACACATAGAAACTGGCCCTCATTTCGTGAACAAAGGGCCAGACCCTGGCCTGATGTGCATAGGGACAGGTACTGACCTAGCCCTCAAAGACGCAGACTTTGGCCATATGCTTAAAGCAACACGCCTTGACTTGGCGCTGGCAGGGGCGTAGTCTTACTTGAGCACCACTGGGAAAAGTTCTTATTTGTTATCTACACGGCGATCTACGACCGGAGCGGACGACGAGTCGTGACGGACGATGCCGCCGAGTACGCGAGGTGGGCCGACAAAATTACATTGACGGAGTCATACATCATAAATGTATGCTCAAAGCATAAACAACGATACGTCAATATAGTCAGAATTAGGCGATAGATACGCCTGTTTTCGTACCAATGCGCGTCATGAACAACTGCGAACCGGGGTGAGGGTTAACAGTGACATTGACGTACGGCATGATTTTGAGACTTATTTGAGTATGAATATGAAAAAAAACACGCGCCATATCGCATGGATATGTGACATCTAGCTGAGCTAATTGAAGCTGAAATGCTAGCGTTCCTACCTAGTGTTTGAGAACTGCGACCCAATGACATCGAAGTTAAATTGTCAAACAAATGAAGACCTCAATAATATATTTCCATCAGGAGCAGATCCCCAGGATTTCGTTCAGCGAGGGACCACTCTCCACTGCGGTGCCCCTGTACCGTTGTGCCCCGCCCCCTCCCCCTACCCCGCAAAAGTTCCCTAATTCTAGACGTTTTATTTCCAGATTCGCATTTTTAATCGGCGAACTAATTTCCTCTCCGCATCGTAGAGCACTACACCGAGTTTGTAAGCATGCATGCACATGGCGTGCGTACATTATTTCCAAAAGCTGACGTAGCCTAACATTCTGAGCTGTGTATGTCGGGGATGACATGGCAAAACGAGTTGGCGTTCTGACTGTCGGCAACAACAGTCGCATATCCCGATGATTCCGTCCGGATGCGAGATTACGTTACGTGCCTTTACCGTGTCGGTCATTGTTTCTTCTCTCAATATGAAGCTCGAGTAGCATGCTTTGTGAGCTAAGATATCACGTCCTGATAGAGTTGCGTGCTACTCATGATTATCGCTTTGCAGCGACGAGCTTCTGAACAGTCTCTTTAGTACGGCCGATAGTGCATGTCTACGTATGCATTGTATTCGCCTGTGAACATGCGTTGTGTACATAGCACACTATCCAATATTATCATCACTTGTAACACATGCAGCAGCCGCGAGTTGTACCGTTACAATGAGTTCGAAAAAACAACAAGAGAGAGAGAGAGAGAGAGAGAGAGAGAGAGAGAGAGAGAGAGAGAGAGAGGAGAGAGAGAGAGAGAGAGAGAGAGGAGAGAGAGAGAGAGAGAGAGAGGGGATATATATATATATATATATATATATATATATATATATATACATGTGTGTGTGTGTGTGTGTGTGTGTGTGTGTGTGTGTGTGTGTGTGTGTGTGTGTGTGTGTGTGTGTGTGTGTGTGTGTGTGTGTGTGTGTGTGTGTGTGTGTGTGTGCGTGTGTATCAACAGAGGGTTCTTGGTGATCTATAATCACGTTTGACCTTTTACTTTTGATTTAACCTTGATGTTGACCTCATGCATTAAGAACAACTGCAGATATAGTCTCTCCGCCATCGAAAATCCACATAAACGGCATCCCACGACCCTCTAGGTCGTCGAGAAAAGCTTTGAAACTGGACCAGCATTCAAGATGGCACTGGCCACCATCTTGAATTCTGTGAAACGCCCAGAGTTGCACGGGTAGCACCTAACATAATGTGGATCTCTTTGCTACATAGAACATACTTCCGTGAAAAAGTTTGGGGTAGTCGACATTGCAGGGCCTCATGAAGGAAGCGTAACGATGGCAACTCGACTAATATGGGTTTCACAGCTTCAGCAACCGAGGACTAGCAAGCATGCTGTGGCCTGGGTGCGCATCATTATCATCATTATCTTGCGCGCGGACGCAAAATCGCATGGGAATACGCGGCTGCTATATCCGATACAAACTGCCGGGACAAAAGCGCAATCTGGTATATCTCGAACTTTTCCATCCGCATTTGTTTGGTCACGCCAGTACCCAACCAATTCTGTCAGGGGCAAGCTCAGTCTTAGTGTGGTGGAGACACATCTTACCGCTTATGTCCTCGAGCGTATTTACCACGCACAATGTTTTGTGCTTCCCAGTAAGGTGATTTAAATGGCCTGTTATGTCAATTGGGTATACACGCGGCTCCATGCCTCCACGCTTCCATCCATTGGCCATTAAAATGAAAAATTATTATCAGTTCGATAAACAATTTTTAATTAGCAATCCGTGCGTATCGGTGGCACGTTCACTTGAATCACGCTTCCGCTCAGCTCTCACTGTCTGCATTGGTTTGATTACGGACATACTCAACTGGCATTGCTGCTGCCTAACACGTATATTTGCTAGGTAGGGATGGATCTCACTGCAGGTTTTGTCCAGTGTTAAGTATACCTTGATCTTTAAATTTATGTCAAAAGCCATCTGCGTTGCCAAATAGAACAATGTAGAAGTAAGAGCGAATGACCCCTCCCCATTGGCTGCGCTGACTTGGATTGATGTCCGGCACTTCGCAAAGGGATATACAGACACTGTGGCTAAAGGTGCAGTCAGAGTCACGATAAGAGCGGGCCACCGCGGTTAACAAAGAGCCCTTGCTGGTGATGAGGCAGCAGGGAATCAATCTCCACAATCTCTCCCCCCCCCCCGCCCCGCCAAAACAGAGGATGCGCCGGAAATAGCCCCCTCGATTTCGAGAGATCAACATTTTTCTTTTTATGTTGAAGTTTTTTGGCGAAAATAAAAACTAGAAGCTATCTCAAGATACAGTTCTGCATGTATTTAAAAGTAGATCGAATGAAATCAACCAGGAACGTTGACTGAGTGAAATGAAATAAAGTGACTGCACCCAACAAACCGCGGCCGCTATTCATTTTGTAATGGTACGTTCGGCCTCTTCCATAAAGGGTCGAATGAAGCCTGGTCGGATGCCCGCTTGTCAGGGGCGTTGTCGGGTTTCCCGGTTTTCAAATATATTGAGGGGCACGAGGATTGAACGCCAGCGTAGCTCGAAACAGAGTAAACAAACTTGTCATTGATTGTCCAGCCTTTGTTAGCTTGCGGATGTTCATCCTTTCTTCAGACGTCATTAGTGACAAATGACATTAAGTGGTTTTGAGTGAGTACGCTCGCCGTCTTGGAGAAAGAGCGCCCACGCTCGGCGTTGCACTCTCCACGGGCCGCGCGACATTGGCCCGGCAGCCATCACCCGGCGGAGGTCCATGGGCGGGCGAAACGACCACGCTCAGGAAAGTGCTGCTTTCGAGCGCTTTGTGAAATCAATGTATGCGCGTGAAGGGCATGCCGGGCTGCACTTTTCACTAGTAAAATTTTGAGATTGATACTGGAAACAGATCAACACGGACAGGCGTACAGCACCACGGATATGTGACGCAATGGTGTAATCGATGCTGCTTGCGTTGATGCACCTGCTAATTCCGTTCAGATAATCAAATTCGAAGCCGCACATGTGAAATCCCCTGATCAGGGGTTGAAGGGTTCTTGCGTCCCCGGCCGGGGTCCCCGGCGGTACGGGGACCGGAGTCCCCTGGCCGATCTGGAGGCCCCGGAGGGACACATCACGCACCGCGCCGGTCCCCTCTCTGCTGCGGCAGGCCGTCAGACCAGGGTAGGAAGAGCCCCCTGACCGGGGTAGGGCGTCTGGCGCCGAATCGACGCAGAACCCTCACTGACGCAAAAGGATCCACCGGCCCTGGAAGTACAATAATTGGCACCGAGACGCCTATCCGGTCTTATCGGCCCTTGCCGAAACGGTACGGAGGGCCCTTCGTTCAGCACTGTGGCGTCTGACTTATACGGGGCTTTCTGCCGTTTCATTGTAAGTTTAAAGCATTCATCTACAAAAAAACGCGGATTCCTTGCACCGTTAGTTCCCATATATCCATTCATTATTAATAGGAATCCACCAACACAAGATGGATTTTGACTTTCAGAGCCCTGTGCCTGTCCCTGGGCAGCAAATGTGCTCCTGGCCGACTTGACGCTCATTGTCGATTCAGGGTCCCCTGTTGGACACTACAGGGTCCCAGGTGGACTTCAGGGGGTTTTCGGGGACTTCGCATAGAGTGACTTCGTTATTTCAGTGGCCCGACCAGTACGAGAGGACTTTTGATTGACACTTTCAGGCCCGGCCTCGCCCCTGCGTGGAATCGGGCCCCAGGTTCAGTACTGGTGTTGCACTTTACTGGCATATAGGCACTCACTATCCTAGGGGCCTCCGGTCGATTCAAGAGGCCCTCTGACACATTTCATGGTCAGGCCTTCGGGCTGAGCTTCCTTCACATGACATCTGACCTTTCCTTCGGACCCTATAGTCGGACCCCTGATCGTTGGTCCTCCATCAGCCCAAAGAAACTTTGGAACCTAAGGGCCCCAAAGAGTTGCGTGCCCCTGCGCCCCCCCCCCCCCCTACATGCTCTCATGATGGTGGTGTCCTTGGAATTCAGCTTTCGAGGTCCGTTGTGGTGCCCTGCACTTGGGTATCCCTTGAATACAAAAGTAATAATGCCCCAAAATGAAGCGGTTTTGTGCATTCCTTCGTCGAAGGGGCCGACACAACATAAGGTTAGGCTGAAAGGTACGGAAATTCCACTGCCCCTGGGCTTTGGTGCCCCTTGGAAATGGATGTTTTGGGTTCCTTTAAAAGACCTGTCTAGATTCAGGGCCCCTTGAAAATAGAGGTTATCGTGGCCCCAAGTAAAGCCTGGGCGGGGCCAACGCTGAGCGCGCCAATCTAGAATTTCGTCAATGGGAAGGCACGAGCATTGCAGTGCCCTCTGGAGTTTGTGGTACCTTGAATATGAAAGTTTTCGGGCCCTGTGAGCTGCTTACAGGAATTAGGTGCCCGTTGAACAAAGAGCTTATGATGCTCCGAAAGGGAAGATCTTAGTGTCCTTTCGCTGAAGAGGCCGATCCAAGATTCATTCAGGGTGGAAAGCAAAGAAATTGCGGTGCCCTGGATTTTGGTCAGCTTTGTAACTCATGGCGTTGGTCCCTTTAAAAAGCCCGTTAGGATTTAATGCTCATTCTGAAAAGGTTATGGTGCCCCAAAAGAGGGTTTTGGTACCCCGTCGCCCATGGGGCCGATGCGAGACTTCGTCAGATTGGTAGGCGTAGCATTATTGTGCCTTGGAAAAAGAAGACTGTAGCGGCCCTTCATCGAAATAGCCGATGCAGGATTTTCTGATAGGAAGTATTTTGGCATTTCAGTGGCCCTAGACCTAGGTGCCTTTCTGAAATGAAGATTTCGGGCCCATTGCGGTGCCCTTGGAATTTGGGACCTCTCGAAAATAAAAATTGTGTGGTTCCGAATTGAAAGTTTTGGTGTCCCTTTAGCATGAGATTTTGGTGCCCCTCCAATGAAAATCAAACCAAATGCATGGCAGGATTACTTTGCATCCGTAAATTACGCGTAATACTTCGTGCGTCATCCATTTCCTTAGAAAGGTGAGTGACACATTTTCATACACACTCCACAACTTTTGTTGTACGGCGTGCCGTATGGGTCCGACCAGTCGTGCGGCGTGCCGTATGGGTCTGACCAGTCGTGCGGCGTGCTGTATGGGTCTGACCAGTCGTGCGGCGTGCCGTATGGGTCCGACCAGTCGTGCGGCGTGCCGTATGGGTCCGACCAGTCGTGCGGCGTGCCGTATGGGTCTGACCAGTCGTGCGGCGTGCCGTATGAGTCCGACCAGTCGTGCGGCGTGCTGTATGGGTCCGACCAGTCGTGCGGCGTGCTGTATGGGTCTGACCAGTCGTGCGGCGTGCTGTATGGGTCCGACCAGTCGTGCGGCGTGCCGTATGGGTCTGGCCAGTCGTGCGGCGTGCCGTATGAGTCCGACCGGTCGTGCGGCGTGCTGTATGGGTCCGACCAGTCGTGCGGCGTGCCGTATGGGTCTGACAAGTCGTGCGGCGTGCCGTATGGGTCTGACCAGTCGTGCGTCGTGCCGTATGGGTCCGACCAGTCCCGCGATCTGTGTGATCCGTGCACGCGACTTGCGAGCACCGTGCGATCGCCGGTCCGTGACATCATCAGCCTGCACCGCCCGGCATTTGCAGTTCATCGGCAACTCCGTCATCGCCAACAACGCAGTGAACGCGATGAACAATGAGGCGCTCGGCTACGGCGTGGCGCTCGCCATCTCCGTGTTTGCCACCGGCGGTGTCTCAGGCAAGTATCGGGCCAGCACGACTCCCCCCCCCCCCCCGCCCTGGTTCGTCTGATCTAACCCGCCGCTCCCCACTCCGCCCCTTCTCGTCCTGTCCCGTTCTGCCCCGCCCCGCCGCGCTTCACCCCGCCCTGCCCCGCCCTGCTCCGCCCCGTGGCAGTCATGTTTCGCGGTTGAGACGTCATTCGCACGTGGGCCAGTCACCGGGCATGTGTCAGTCATCCAGCGTATGTCGGTCATCCGTCATGAATCAGCCAACCGATGCGTGTTCGACGTCACACGCATGTCAGTCATCGCACGTGTGCGAGGCACCTGTTGGGTGTGGGATGTCATGTGCGCGTCAGTTATCACATGCGTTGCGGTCAGCACCCGTGTCGTTGAATCCTTGCGGTAACGAAGATTCGCCATGCCGCCGGGGGTCGGTGGGACCGCTGTCCATGCATGCGTCCTGTGACCACTGGTGGGGCCACATGGCGTCTGGATGAGAACTCGAGGCCTCTGACTAACCGCGTGCCTTCAGCGTTGTAATAACGCAGCCCCGTATCCGCATGCTAAAACCAGAGAGGCTTGGTGGTGTGGATGACCGCACAGTGCTGTACTGGTGATACTGCGGTTCGACTGGTCATCAACGACCGCGCGGAAGTCCGCGCCTCGCCCATCTCCCTCACTCCCCACCCGGGTGATGCCGATGATGCGGCGCTGCGTTCGGCCGGCCCCTCTGACGCGCGACGCCGGCGGCGGCGTGCCCTCGATGAGTGGTGGCCGTCGTCGCGCCGGCAGGGGGCCACGTGAACCCGGCGGTGACCGTGGCGCTCAGTCTGGCCGGGCGCTGCCAGCTGAACCGCGTGCTGCCGTTCGTCCTGGCGCAGTACATCGGCGGCTTCATCGGTGCCGCTCTCACGCACGGACTCTATTTCGGTGAGTTTTCGGCCGAGGGGTGGAGCCCGTGCGCGCGGCACCGGGGCGGCGTGAAGGATGTGGCAGCCATGTGGCCGTCACCAGTGTGACCACGTGTCTTTAACGAGGCGTTTATGGGTGAGAAGCCGGCCTTGTTGTGGCACTAGTGTGTGCGAATGACCAGTACGTTGCGGCAGTTGCATCGATTGGCGCACCAGCTTGCCTGGAGATCGACGTGATCTGAACGTTCAGAATTTTCCATTTAATTTTATTTCATATTATTCAGCACCATCCGGAAGCAGCAAAAAACTTCAGCTAGAAGTAAAAAGCAAAAAGAAAGCTCCCAGATGCGCTTTTCACCAGGCGAGCCTTGCACACACCTTGCACACTTTTTATGTTCATCCCATATGCATTCCGATGGGATGGATGCTGTGCTGTGCCGGCGTAGATCACAATTCCCGTCCGAACGAGACAGAGAACAGAGCCAAATCGTTCCGATTTGGGACGTTTGGTTCACTGCCGTGCTGACTGGTTAATATCCTTTGTGTTTTGAAACAGCTCCATCGTTCGTGGGCCGTTTGGCACGATCACAGCGCGGTGAACCTGAGCAGCCAACTCTCTTCCCCTCAGATTTGTTCAAGAAAGACCCCGGCAGATATAGTACACTGTACGGCATCTTCGCCACCTACCCCGAGCTGAACCGTGACTTCAAGCTGCAGAACATATCGCTGGGAGGCGCCTTTCTGGACCAGGTAATGGCGAGCTGTCGAGGCGAGCCGTGAAAACTGTCCAAGCGAGATGGCCCAAACCGCTGCGGCTTCGGCCGAGCTGCTCGCCGCAGCATGAGAGACGTGATAAGCTGAGGTCAGTGCCAAGAGCTTTTCGTTACGTTCACTCAGCCAGTGTGAGAATGGCGCGATGCGAGCCCCACAATGGCCATGCTGGCGCCAGCTCAACTGTCAGTAGCAACGGCGTAGGTCGCGAGCACACACCGGCTGTCGACTAGTACCCGTTCTATGTTCCAGGTGATGGGCACTGCCCTGCTCATGTATGGCATCATGGCCATCACGGATAAGCGCAACACGAACGTGCCCAAGGGTGTGGTACCGCTGGCCATCGGCGTGACCCTGTTTGGGGTCATCACGTGCTCGAGTTCGAACACCGGCGCGGCGCTGAATCCGGCACGTGACTTCGCCCCACGGGTCTACTCCTATATCATCGGCTACAAGGACGTGTTCAAGTACGTCAAAACTTGGACCGTGGCTGTGCTCCCGTCTGCACGTGCAAACGAGTGGAAAATTATCTTAGGCGGCCTAATTTAATGTTTGTGAAACATATGGGCAGTCGTGCTGAGCACACACCTCCGTCGAAGATTTCGCACAAGAAGCTCTAAACCAGGACCTCTGACTGGTACATTTTGCCAACCCCCCCCCCCCTTCAGCTGCTGGGCAAAACGTCACCCCTTGCGCGACATGTTTGACCTTCTGAGCAGCACTCTGCTTGTCCCTCCGTCTCGATGTTCCCAGCGGCTCCCAGCGGGTCCTGACACCGCCGTCCGGCTCACGCTCGTGATCCGCCCGCAGGTACTGTGACCACTTCTGGTGGGTCCCGATCGTGGCCTGCCACCTCGGTGCCGTCATCGGCGCGCTGGTCTACCTCCTGGCTATCGAGCTGCATCACCCGACCGGCCAGCACGAGGATGAGGACAAGGCCGTGCTCGACGTCGACGCCGACTCGGCGGCCGCTGCGCGGTCGCGGAGGGGCCACCGCGGCTCGGCCGGACCCGTACGCCAGGGGGCCGCGCGCCCGTACCGAGAGCCAGCGTACGAGCTGAGCGGACGGGAGAACCGAGCGTACGAGGTCGATGACGAGCCCCGCGCGTACTCCGGTCGACGCGGTGACAGTCGCTCCGGACGGGATCGGTTCGCCGACGATTATATGTGAGGCAAGCCGTCCACAGCATGGCTGTGTTCCGGCGTGTCCCCGGCGGGTGGGGAGGCACAGAACGGGCTCGCAGGGGAGGGTGTCGTACGTGTGGCGTATCCCCGGAGGGTGGGGAGGCACAGAACGGGCTCGCAGGGGAGGGTGTCGTGCGTGCGGCGTGTCCCCGGCGGGTGGGGAGGCACAGAACGGGCTCGCAGGGGAGGGCGTCGTACGTGCGGCGTATCCCCGGCGGGTGGGGAGGTACAGAACGGGCTCGCAGGGGAGGGTGTCGTACGTGCGGCGTATCCCCGGCGGGTGGGGAGGCACAGAACGGGCTCGCAGGGGGAGGGTGGACGTGCGGCGTGCCCGGCGAGTGGGGAGGCACAGAACGGGCTCGCAGGGGGGGGGGGGGGGCGTACGTGCGGCGTGTCCTCGGCGGATGGGGAGGCACAGAACGGGCTCGCAGGGGAGGGCGTCGTACGTGCGGCGTATCCCGGCGGGGGGGAGGTACAGAACGGGCTCGCAGGGGAGGGGTCGTACGTGCGGCGTATCCCCGGGGGTGGGGAGGCACAGAACGGGCTCGCAGGGGAGGGTGTCGTACGTGCGGCGTGTCCCCGGCGGGTGGGGAGGCACAGAACGGGCTCGCAGGGGAGGGCGTCGTACGTGATTTGCCGCGCACGTTGGCGGAAAGTTGTTGGCGCTTCATGGGCGCGAATTGGTGGAGGACGTGCGGTGCCGCGGCGTAGGCATGTAACGACTGAGAATTCAGCATAGGCATATTGGTCGCTAAACATTTCCATGTTAAAGGCTGACAGCGAGTGAATACCACCAGATATATAATCAAAGAACATGCAGTCAGGTGTATGTTGCCTTCAGCAGTCGTTGAACAATCCATCTGACCATCTGTGGCATGGAGCGTTCGCCATAGATCACAGCATATGGATCCCCTGATTTACGAGCGAATCGTGTTTTGTTTCCGAGAGCCTTATATTATGATTATAGGCGGTAATCGAACATGGGATGACTGCCCTACTAGTGATGTGGCCAGAGGTGTATCACCAAGTTAGTTGGGAACGTGAGTTGAGAAGAGGGAGGGAGAACTAGAGTGTGTGTGTGAGAGGGAGAGGGGGGAGTCCGAGCTATAAAACAATTCAGGACCGACGCGGTCGCGACATGGACGCCTTCTTTGAGTGGCTTGATAACAGCCCGTCTCCCGCTGAGAATCGCAGACTGACGACTCCATCGTCTGATTCACCTGGCGCCACCAGCTTGAGCTCCGTCACGATGCGCTCGGTCGCAGCTCGAGTCATCTGCCGACCACCAAGTGGCGCCATCTTCAAGGCTCTGGACTTCATGGGTCGGCTGGCGCATGCTGTTGGGAATGAAAAACGTTTGTGTGTTGTTGGTGATGCTAAATATGTCTGGTTGCTGTCGATCGAGCCTGTTGTCCAGCGGTCTTAGCAGGTAGTATTGATGATAATTGTAAGGCAAGTCATGGTGGTCACGTTGCGCATGATTTGGGATCGTTGGTACATCGTGTCATTCAAGGATTCTCGGACGGTACGTCATCGCTCCAGGTCAGGTCGCGTTCACGAAGCACAGGCACGGTTGTGACGAGGGTAACGCGCACCCTGCGAAAGTTGTCGCGTATGTATTTCAGTCCTTGCACAAGGCATGGTATGGCTGCTCTCCTGCTGGCAGCATATCCATCTTGTCTTATTCGCCATGCGCATTGCATGTAACGTACGCGACGGTATGGGTTCCAGCGCGGTGGGCAGACGACCTTCGACCGACGCGTGTCGACGAGGCAGGCCTCAGCCTTAGGACAGCGGGCATGCTTGCGAGTCACAGACAGCCGCTGACGGCCAGGCGCGGGATTAGACGGAGCACTCAGCCGGGCATGCCGCGATAAGTGATGAAAAAGAGACGGGAGCCAGTTCAGCACCGGCACCGACCGTGAATGTCGGGGTATCGCTTCAGAACCGGCGGCGCGTAGCTGGCGCCCGCGCTGCTATCAACCCTCCGTTAGCCCAGTAACATGCCTTGAGTGCTGGGAGACGAACGAGGCGATAACACAGGTGAAAGTTGTTAACTGTTATGATGCAGATGATATGAAAGCTAGGCTAGTGAGGCCTGACTCGTTTGACAAAGGATGCCAAGGGTTGTGACCAATCTTTTGAGGAGGAGGAATTGGTCAGTCTTGCTTGTGATGAGAATTGATTAGATAGAGGTACAGAGACGCATATCAATAGTTGCGCAGTAATGTACAAACAACACTGATTGAAGGTTAGCTGATATACGCGCGGTCAGTGCTGGATATTTAAATTGATGGTATTAATAAATTTGCAATGATATACGTTTTTCACAATTGCCAAGGTCTCACGAAAAATGCAGCAATTTTCGTTAATCTTGACTAACTTTAACAACACCACACACCTGTGCCGTTTTCGCTGGTTAGTCCTCCCTGGTTTAGGCCACAGTGTCCAGTGTCAGGGACTTGTCTCGAAGAAAGTAACGCGGGTTGCACTCTGATCGCTCACTAACACACACATGGGTCGGACGGCTTGAAAGCGTCCGCGAGCTTCAGATTCGTCCACGTGTAGGTCCACATCCACGCTGCAGATACATCCACGTGCAGATCCGCATCCACGCCGCAGATACATCCACGCACACTGTGCCGTCGGTTTCACATTTTGGACTGCTCTGCTTGTTGAGATATGATACGACTTCTTGGTGTTGATGATTGCAGTTAAAGGGCCGCCGACGTTGGAAATAATTTTGTGTCCATAAGATATCAATGCTTCAAACTGTCACAAAATTGAAGAATTCTTGTTTTGCACACGATATCAGGTCCTGATCTATTTATACCTATTCACACTTTCGTCACGGCGATCGGCCGCGTCCTTCCCTATTAATATTTGCCAGGGTCGCGCTGCTGACGCCGGACTGTCGAAATTCGAGCCCGGCTTGATCCGTTTTACTCACGTTTTTTTCCACGGAAATAAAGCCTTGTCCATTTTAATGGCACGGAGAAGGTAAAAACAATGGTGAGATTGCAATGCCGCAGCAAAAAACTGTCTGTTATAAAAGAACTGTTAGATCAGATAGTTTTGTCTGCACTTGTTTTCTTCGCCTGCTACGAACTTGCGCATTCGCACTTGTATGAAACGTTTCCAAGTCAGCGCTTCTTGTTACTCAAAACTTCGTGAGCCATCGGCCAGTGTATTCAGAGATATTACATTATAGAAACCATGCTGGCCGGCCCGACCTGACCGGACGGGGCTGGGCCAGGCCGTGTAAGTTGCTATTATATTCAAAACAATCCACTGCCGATCAAGTCTTACCCGCAACTCATTGCGACATTTGAGCTTAGGCAGCCCGACCCACTCAGCCACGCTTTTGACGAACTTCAATTTTTGCAGTCTCTGTTCATATTGCCCCAAAAGTTTTCCGCACTAACCCAAAAAACTGTGCCGTGCCAACCGAGGTTGTCAGTGAAAAGTGTTTCAGTTGTGTGGCGCTAATCCCTCCCCTTTGCCATTTGCAAACCCCTGTGTCCATCTGTCCCTGTGCAAATCCCTGATTTTATTTCCTTTTCTTGTAAGAGGAGAACCGCACAATATTTAAGAGGTGAAAAACCGAATCACATCGGTCGAAGCAGGCTAATAATGTCTATTTGGCATTTTGACCCTCGCCCTGATCCTCCGTTTTTCATAACGCGGACTGATAAGGAGGGTTAATGCGACTCCCATTGCTGTTTACAAAGAAGTTAAGATAGAGCTCTGCCAAAAAGACAGGTAGATTGGCCTCAACGGGACCTTGCGATTGGAACTCGTTAGTATGCTGTCAGGCCAATAACTGACACCATCATGCACGGTCAAATGTCGAGCTTCCCATCGAGTTTCACTTTTTTCATGTTTTATCCGCCGCGCGTGTTCCGCCATATCGCCGTCTCCGCCCGCTGCCCGTTCAGACCGTAATTGCCGAGCAGTGTTTCTCGTAGATCATCGTTGCTCCGAAACCACAAAGGCTGGGAAAATGTTTTGGTGTCAGAGCATGTTCAATGGATGCCCATAGGGAACTGAACATTTGTACGCGATTGCACGACATGTTGTAAAGGTATTCTCAAAACACCTCAGGGCGTTGCATCAATCACCCCCTGTCTAAACGGACCTGTCTAAACGGATGGGCTCAATCACGTTCAAAGCCTCAATCAAATGCGTCGAACGAATTGTATTCATCTGATGGCATTTGTTAACGAAAATCACAATGTTGCGCCATCAGGAGCAGCCAAAGGTTTCAGCGTAACTTGCCATCACTCTCAGACTTTCAGTGCAACCCTGCACACGCTCGTAATCTGTGCTACCATATGTATGCGACCAGTGTATGTGACCAACAATGCGCGAATTAACGCAGGCAACCCATCCAGGCAAGACCCGCGGTGGCCGGGGAACGGTGACCCTTGAAGGGCCGGCCAGGGCGTACCGCACGGCCGGAGCGGCACGGCCAGCATTACCTAACACCGCTACAAATGCAATCAGTCCGCCCTGCTTTCCGGCCACTCATCCTTTCATCCTTGATTCCTTGTCACGTCTCCTCATCACGGGGGCAAGCCGCTGTCGTCAGCCGTGAGCCGGCCTCCCGGCCGCCCCGTGGGAGCCCCGCCCGGGCGACCGCACAAACCCAAAGAAGGGTCCCTGTGCCCGGTTCATGCTTGATAGCAGAGGCCCTCCATGATGGGCGCAGTTGCGCTTTACCACTCGTTTCTCCCCTTCATCTCATTGCGTCGGAATGATCATTACGGATCGGAGGCGCTCGACTGCGAACAAAACAAAACCGTTGCATTTATTTCAGGTTTTTGTTTGCAAGTTTTTTTTATTCCCAGTTCTCGAAGGAAGAGGCCCGAGTCACTTCTTCGCTTGTCATGCCCGGGTTCGTCCGGTTTCCTGATTTCGCCTGTCATCTCAGTGGTTCGTCCGGTCCTGATCGCTGTCATCGTCAGGTCGTCCGAGTCCAGATTCGCTGTCCATGTCAGGTCGTCCCGCCGTCCTGATTTCACGTACCCAAAGGTCGTGACGTTCCTAGTTTTTTCGGCATCTGTGAGCTCTTTTGTTGATGTGTAGTTTCATGTTATGCTCAATGTACTCATGGAAGTTGCTCCAATGTTTTTACCATTTTCTATGGTCTTGGTGTGGATTAATTCAATTGTATGCTATATTGGCTGTTTTGACGAGGGCAATCGTTTGTTGATGTTTACGTTCCTTACGTTTCTACGTTAATGCTCTTCGTTTTAAGTTACATTTGCCGGGGACCATAAATATTTCATAGCATACTTCATCGGCCGGCTGATATATTTTCTAACCAGCACATCTCATACCTTGAAGGCGGCTATTTGCAGCGTGAGCACTAAGTCAGGTCGGCCGCACCTCGAGCGCTCGATCAAGTATAAGCGTAGCGAACAACACAACGCACATTCTCTGCTTGCTCCTTTCCACTGTGTGCACTATGTGTGGTGCGTTTCCAGTTGATACTCATCTCTTATTCCAAAACTGCTCAGTGTTGACCTCTCTTAAACGCGAGTCTTCCTGTTGGCATGCGCAATGACATTGGAATCGTATCATCGGCATGTCACGAATCAGACTTCCTGCGATCTCTCTCACAATGCCTACGAAATATGCCTATCAGCATACCATTATTCAAATTACCGGGTTTTTTATCGATCTAAATCTGAATATGAATAGGAACAGGCAGCTGCCTTGGAAGACGAATCATCCGGCGCTCCATGCTAGGTGCCCTGTAATGTGCTGAACGACTGTCTAGCGGCGGATAGGACGTTGGACTCGAGGAAGGAAACCCGTCGGCGAAACCGAATCCACATGATGCTATTCTCTTTCAGACTCCAGCTTCTTCTCTTCGTTCCGGAGTCGAACACTCAGAGCGAAGCAAACATAATACCTGTCTCGCAAGGGGCCCCAACTGGCCAACATTGGGCCGCGCTGGTTGACAGCGGGCCCCAAACGGTCCAGAGATCACATTAGATCCTTGGAACGCCGCGGGTAAAACACAGGGAGCCTCTCCTGCTCAAAAGGATTTTTTGAAAGGACCGATTGTCTCACCAGGCCAAGAGGTTTTGTTCAACTTTATCTACCTAAGAAGGAGATCCTTTTAAGGAAATGGGCGAAATCCGAGGGGAAAATAGATATGGGTCCGAATGAGACGCCCTCAGCTCTGATTAGGAGGTTCTAGATCGGCTTGCCCTCCCCCCCCCCCCCCCCCTCTTCTCAGAGATGGTCAGTAGCACCGCTCCTGACTACACGCCACTGCGTTTCCTTTTGTGATGTAAGCTGGATTCCTGCATTCCCCATAAGCTGGATTTCTGATTAAGCGATCCTGCATCCCAGTACACAGTGCATGCCGATCTGGACATGGTCTGTCCCGCGTTTTTACGCTCTCCTTAGCTGCATCACCCCATGGTTATCCGTATTCATTTGCAGCTTGTCGCATGTTGGACCATCGGCTCCGTCCTCACCAACAGTCACATCACAGGTCTTTCCACCCTCCCCAACAGTCAAATCACAGGTCTGCCCACCCTCACCAACAGTAAAATCACACAGGTCGGCACACCCTCACCAACGGCCATGTCACAGGTCTCCCCACCCTCACCAGCGGTCATATCACACGTCTTCCCACCCTCACCAACAGTCATGTCACAGGTCTGCCCACCCTCACCAACGGTCATATCACAGGTCTGCCGCGGAGCTTCAGAGGCTTCCCGGCCGACGAAGCTTTCTGCGCAGCACCGCATCCGGCAGAGGTCCGGCAGAATGGCCGCGTTTAAGACCGTGTATGGCGCAGTAGGGGGCGGGTCTCACCGGCGGGCTGGCAGGCTGGTCGAGCCCTCGTCCCAGGTTGGACTTACTCGAGGGCGAGGCCGAGCACGTGTTCACTATCTGTCACGGACCCGGCCGCAGCGGTCAAGCACGTGCACAGCTCACTGACTATGCAATTAGGTACGGGCCTTCTGTTCAAGGCCTTCGTTTCTCCTGGCTTCGCGTTCTCTGCTTCACGGTCCCCGTATTCGTCCCAGATATACTACCCGCCTTTTCAGATTGGTACGGGAGAGATGAGCCCTCAGAGACGCAGCCAAATAGAGGGAAAGGGCGTAACTGCCCTTCTCTGATGCCATGGATCATACATGCACTCTTCGGACAGGCAAGACAGACGCGATCCGTCGGCAGCTTGCGAAGCGTCTATTCGCTATACGAAGTACTTAGCAGTGGTCGCGATCGCAGCCCACTCGACCATCCACTGCATCTCCGGAGTTTTGCTCGCGCGTCCGACCGCGTCATTACCCTTCGTCGTGCGCTGTAAATCGGCATCCCGCGCGAAACTGCCCACACCGGGCGACCTTCACCCCGCCCCTCCCCCCTGACCTTGACACCGCTCCTCTCTCCAGCACCCAGCCGCCTGCCGCACCACAGCGGACCGCAGTGGGAGGGGGGGGGGGCGGCGGGGGCGACCCGGACCTTCCGCCCGCCGCGGGCGGCAGATTACACCAGCGGAGGCCTGGCAGCGGCGGGGGGACGCGACGGCAGACACTGGGGGGGGGTGAGCGCCCTGATGTGTGCAGGTGCAGCTGGAAGGTCACGGTCGTGTGGTGGCCAGTAGGTGTTGTGCATTTAAGGGAGCCATCCAACGACTCGCGGGCAAGGCTGGTGAGAAGGCGAATAAGAAAAGGTGGATAGGCGAATACCAAAGACAAACACTAGAGAGCAACAGAAATGCAGGACAGGTCAGATTGGTTTAACCGGCCCGCTCAGGGCTTACTGCAAGTAATTTCACTCATTTCACTCCATGCCCGTACTCCGTTTATTTTAAAACTGAAAATTGTGTTATTTCGACAACAATTGTTGTCGTTCCAATTGTTTTCTCTTCCCTTTCACTCCCTATCCTTAGCTTCTGTTTTCCAATATCTCCGTTGGTTTGCTTCATTTCACGTTAACGTCTTATCACTGCACGAGTGGAGAAAATAATCTGTATTATTTAAGACGAACGCCTCATCATCGCATCAAAGTTCCAACTGATATGTTCCGTCCGTCCGTGCGCTCTCGCACACGGCGGCTCCTCCGACTGCCGCGCCCTCGCCAGCGCTAGGCTGGAGGCCACGGTCGCGGCGGCCCGCGTCTCACTCCCACTTCCGGG
>NW_023596420.1:12960457-13029518 GCF_011947565.3 Pollicipes pollicipes
GGCCGGCACATTGCCGTCACCCTATTGTTAGCTTAGCATCTTTCAGCTTACAGGTTTTCCGGAAAGTAACAGAAAAGTGCGCAATATCATCTTTTCAAAACTATTCCTGTATGCCCCGTCTTTGTCAAAATATCCCTCGCTACCGATATACATTTGGCAATGGAAGCATGTGGACATCCTTGCTCGATCAATCGTGACCATTACGCAGCCACAAACTTCACGTTTCATTGCGGCATAGCCAGCACTGGAAAAACTGAATGCAAACTTATCCGGCTCGCCGGCTGAACACGGCGCTAAACTCGGCAAATTTCGGTGGTTTGATTGACAAGAGGCTGCAGAAAAAGCAAAATCTTACTGTTTCTCCACCGGACTTAAAAAATTACCTGGACTATGGGTTTGGCATCGTCGCACCGTGATGGCAACTTGAAAAGCATGGCGCTGTTATGGCGATGTGGATCCAGTGGGTCATGGGGTCAGGTGGTTCTGAGGCCTGACCTGCCTTGGATTCAATGGTGAACGACCTCGGTGTTGCGAACTTGAACCCATGCGTCCCGTGGCGATTTCTCGGTGAGTGCATTTCTCGCATCGATTTCACGGTGCCACGAGGATCCGACAAACATTGTTTGTGCGGTGGCTGTGATGAGCGATCCTCCACACATGACCGGGCCGGGTGGCATGTTTGTTTCACCAACTGAGAAGCATGTTTGCAGTCAAGCCTGCGATGAGATCGTTATTTAAAAACACAAAAAAAAAACAAACTCAGCGCGTAAAGGGCCAGATGGCGTTCCTAACTGCTTTTGATGAAAAAAGGCATGTTTTCATTTGACAGCTCCCGAGCGCTGCTTCAAATGCAATATTACACGGTGTCGAATGCTGTTGCTCATTTTGTCTGTCACAATATCTTACCGATGAAAACTGTTTGCCAAGTTGACCAATGCCGTAACGTTGAAAAGTAACTTTCAAGCCACAGCGCATTTTCATTTCGTGGCTAATCTGCTTATGGTAGCCGCCGCAAGAAAGATTACGCCAAAACCTTTAAACCTGGTTGATATTATGCAGATATCAATATATATATATATATATATATATATATATATATATATATGGTTGGGAAACTTGACATATGTAGGCACAAAAACAAGTGTAGGCACAAAAAGGCCCTTGGAACCCTAGAGATTTTGCACATGATATTCCAGTTTCCCTGAATGATGGTTCTGAAAGAAAAGCTTGCGCACAGTTGCGTTTATGCCACATTTATTTGTTCCTCCGCGTCGTATTGCGGGCGCGGCGCTGACAGTCAGCTGAGTGTTCGCGCCGCCGCGACCGAGCTGTTGTGTACGGGTGCGGTGGGTGTACATCCTCTGTGCATGCATGAAGAAACGACCGCTAAAACGGTGGTGGATGCATTACCGAGCTTAGCATGCTCTATGTAGTCCTCCGCTTGTCGCTTAGAGTTTCTGCGTTGTCCTCTTTTTGCTCTGCGTGCATTGAAGCGTAGCTTACAACCTCCCGAAAGCTTGGGGCACTGCCTTGGCCGAATAGATCACTTACTGGTTTTAACACCCAAAACCTGGGTGCCGTTGGCCTCATTTCAGAGCATGCAGCTGACTGGTTTGTGTTTCGCGGCTCCAGCTCAGTTGAGTTTTATGTAATCTGCATGACGAAGCTGACCACGCTATCAGACGCAGCACATAAAACAACTTAACGACTTAAGAAACCATGAATTTAATGTAAGAAAGACATTCAGTTCCTTGTTTTTCGGTATTATGTGAAGAAAACTCTTGTGTTGAGTTAACGACCTTCAATATCCTGGGAGGCACTGGTTAAACGACGTTGGAATACTAAATGACCGCAAATGCTATATTAAACGCACTCAGTATTTCGGGCTGTGCTCATTCTCAAGCTCAGCACCCTTTGCTCATCTTCAAGCGAACTGACCGAGAGATATGGATGTGAAATCGCATCGGCAGCAGTGCCGATGCGATTGCCAATGCCCCCTGCGTGATAGCTCACGTGTGCGCACGGGCAACACATCGTTAACTATGAAACCACCATGCTGTTTCTTGGGGATGACCACAACGCAAAATATTGGGCATTGTCGATACAATCACTTTTAGCATTACGACGTGTTTTAACCAGTAACTCCTGTTATATTGAAGATGATTAACTCAACATAAAAAATAATCCGAAAAACATGATACTGTTCCGTTCAGCCGTTCTACAACATTATTGACACTTTTGAGGACATTCACGCTCACTACAAGGCACGGCGAGCCGAAGTGTAATCCTAAATGCCCCCTCCCACGGATGTAAAAGACGGACGCATAATTACACAAAAGACTCGTCTGCCGCGCTCTCGGATTTTCCCAAGAATTCGGAACGGCGAGATGGTCGGAATTCCCGCCCAGCCGCGGGCTTGACGGAAAACCCGCACTTTCGGGACGTGACGCGACAGAAAAACATCAGGCCCCGACTGGAATCTGGGCTGTGCGACCGGGGGTGTTCCAGCTCGCTGAAATCCTCGGCTAAGACCAGACCACACCTTCGCCTGGCCGTTGTGCGCTGTTCATAAAAAGGCGATGTATTCCTCAAATGATGCACTTCCGGCCAGAGACTAGTCCGGCGGGAACCTAGCTGACGCCGACCGAAGCCAGCAAGTTTGCACAGACAGGTGGATTGCCGTGGTGATGCCCCCCCCCCCCCCCCCCTCCCCCCGCTGGAATGCTGCGTCGCCGGCCGGCCGCCGAGAAGGGAGGGGGATCGCTGCCGACGGCGGTTCTGCGCTCCGCCGGGTCTACCGGCGATCAAACGGTCACTGCCAAGGTCGGCAATTAGCGTTTTTTGTTGTGGCACTAGCACGAGCCTACGACAGGCTGAATAGCCGGCGCCGAGAGGCCCCACTTTACTGCATTCTGGGTAGGCGACGCCGTGTCGTCATCATGGGGCTAAATTATATGACACCAACGCTACGGCGACGTGAAAAAAGCTGTTCTTTGAGGCTGGTTTAAACACAAATTTCCATAAACTGGACTTGTTCGACCTAGCACATTCAATGAAGCATTTCCAGGTGAAGAACGGCGTTGGTTTGCGCCAGAGATACAAAATGATTTCTGGAATGTGCGTCCCAACTACCCCCGTCAAAGGGATGGGGTAATCCATTCACTAGTGATTTATTCCGAAGATCTCTAGCCGTAAGTGCTTAGAAACAGCCAGTGTAAAAAAGCACAACATACAACAACAAAAACAACATAGGGTGGGGATGAGAAACGGCGGGCCAGACAGGCTCACAGCACTTTGGGACGCGCAATGAGAAGTTGAAATGCACATCCTGTAGCCTTAGGAGGGGCGTTGTCAGGGCGGATGCAGAGTTGGCCTGCCCTGATGGGGGTAGTGAGTGGTGAACCACGGGAGGTATAAATGCAGCGCGCCATTTTAGTTCAAGATAGCAGACTTTCCTATAAAATAATACTATATTTGCCAAGTTTTAAAACTTCTGCCGGACAAAAAGCCTTGGCCCATATATCAGCTCGGAAACTGTCTTGAGAGTATATTAGGGTAGCCGGGGTATTATTACCGGCGTGAACTTTCACCTAAACCATCTGACATTATGGATGTGCAAGTTAACCAGCATCTAGGAAGATCGTAGCACAGGGACAGCGAAATTCTTGGCACCTACCCTCCTCACATTACCTTATTTTCACATTTCACTCAATATTTGTCCTGCAATACGAAGATAGATGAGCATCCATTGTCCATCTACAAATTTGATATCAATATTGCACATTACATTCATTCATGTACACATAAATATTCATTTTACGAAAGGGCTTTGCATATACATATTTAGATCAGGCAGAGTGTCATCCGTATCGTTTAACGCTATCAAAAAGTGGCAACATCGAGCTGCGTGGAAAAAGAGGGCGACCACTTAAGTCCCTAAGCTGTCAGAGAGGGATCCCACCCACAAGAGGCTCGTCAAAACCCAGAGGGGCCCCTCAGCAGCCAGCGCACTGGTCAGAAAAATCAGCTTGTGAGCGACCAGAGGGCCCCTGAATACACAAAGGGTCAAGAGGTCAATGCGACCCGTGAACGGATGCTGCCAACGGTGCGCAACGTCGCACGGAGCTTCTGAGACGATATGCTGAATGGCCTCACCTGGCTCTCATCCTGGCAGAAAGGGTGGGCACATAGGAGAATTAATCCCTGTACCTCTCGTTTCCCCGGTGCGCATTTTAACAAATGACAAACGGTCCATGAGGGTCCGCGTAGTTCCGACGTCATTCTATGTGCTGAAGGGGTTTTCACGTGGCAGGATGGACCTTACCAGCGGCTCGAGTGCACACGGTGGCCAGCTGAGGCTCACGTATTTGTAACAGGGGCCTCTGGGTGGCCAAATGGGTCCTAGTGAGTAGGCAGAGGATGGGCTGTTCTCATTCAGCACGGACATTTTTATTCACGCTGCATGCAGCAAAAACAGCCATGCGTGCACCTCCACAAAACCCCAGGTTTTGCGTCTTACGGCGTCAGGGAAAATGGACGCCCTACTCTCACCCCACCCAGATATCTCACAGGACCGCTAGCCATGACCTCAGTCGTGGCAAGGTCGTTCTGATGACTATTACAGTGGGGACCCTGGGCAGCCAGAAAGAAATGCCAGTGACTAGAAAATTGCTTGGGGGCCAAAATGGTCTCTGACCGGCAAGGGTGCAGAGAAATGCAATGCTAAAAATGCAAAAAAGGCAAGGAAATGCAAAGCTAGCAGACAGCCTTGGGTATTTGTTGTACTCCTGAGTGTCTAGAGCGCCTCTGGCCGATCACGGAGTCCACCGAGCAGCGGGAAGGGTTCTTGGATGATGGTTCTTGTCCCAGTGACCAAAAGGGCCCGTGCAGTTAAGAAGATCACAAATGTCCAGAGCGCTTTGAAGATGAATAAATCACTCCAGCGATGGAGCCCTCATTAGCCAGGCGAGTGCTTAGGTGACTAAAACGAACAAGTGCAATCAGCTCCAGTCAGGCCAGGTTACCCCAGTCCGCCATCATTAAAACAGGTATTTATGTTGCTAACCCAAAAATTTGTCGCGCAACAGCTGACACGAAGAGGGGAATTGGCTTGAAATTTGTTGACAGCTTCACATGAGCCTGCGAGCTCTTTCTAGACCACATGTTAACGTTCGGACTCATAGGGGGAGCCGATGCGACCCTCCTCCTCAAGAGTTCTAAGGATACAAGTCGAACAGGCTGCGCAGTCGCGTCCTTTTGCGGCCACTTGGACATTCATTGTATGTGTTTTGACAACGAAAACGTGTTTCGAGGATTTCTGGCTCCTGATAAGCGACGGTTTTCAGGAGCGCTGCACGACGATGCACGGCTGGCCCTGGCAACCGACGATTCTGCGAACCGCGCGCGCAGGCCAGGCACTGTTATATTAACGGAACCCAACATTTCAAACGTAAGCTTAACATAAATAAAACTGCGTGTTGTTGCATTGAAAATCAGGAAAGAATGCATGCTTTTAAATTTCACATATCTAAGTGGTATGGCTGTGTGAACATGCAAAGATGAACTCGTCTAATTTTCAGGAACATTTTACCATTGACTGGGTCCAGCGGGGTCAAGAAGCAGCATAAAACTCGTGACATCGCATGAGGTCCCGCTGAGAACAATGCATCCTTGTTTTGTTTACGTGACGCTCTACCTTCTTTAGCTTGGGAATGGCAGAGGTATCATCCCTCCTCTCAGTCCGCGTTATGAAAAAGGCGAATCACAGTAAAGTTAACACTTTTGGCTATCACCTTTTTTATCTATTTTACACATGCTGTCGTAAAAATCCCCGTTTCAGGTCATAGAAACAAATAAGCTGGTACATCAGAATGACACTTTTCATTACCAGCATGCATACGTTGGTACTGATTGAATCAGCAAGCCAAAATATATCTTTGCACAGTAAGCAGCAAACAAATATAAGTACACTTATGGTACTTGTCATGCATGATGCAGGAGTGTAAATTCGAATTATTTTAGGGGCCCTACTCTACCCAAATGTTGATTTGGGCCCCCTCAATGCTGGTCTTCCCCCTCCCCTAATTCTTTCAACCGGTAAGAGTACGAAATAGCATGAAAAGCAGCTATAACAGAAAGCTTATCTTTTCGGGATTTATGCCCCGGCCATGACCACAATGCAGCTAAAATAATAAATTATAGGACAAAACACCGAATAAATAGAATATACCTGCAATCGAAACAAAGCAGACCCAATAAGTCGACGAACACATTTAGGGGAGAGGAGGTTGTGAGGCCCACGGCTTGCAAGCCCCTTCCCCCCCCCCCCCCCCCCGCTTACCATGCACGAAAACTGACACCCCTGACGTGATGCCACAACCAGACAAATTATATTTGTTCTACAAGTGTGGGCTGCATTTAAGTTTTGCTGTCCTCCCCCACAACCTGCAGTTAATACAACCAGTAATTATGTCCACGGTCCATCAGAAAAAAAAATGCTTCACTCCCATGTTAGCAAACACAATAATCAAAAATCTTGCATTTGCATCCAGGCAAATGACATGCTCACTGGTGCAAAGGTGAAAAAACTTGTGGAAATGATTGAGGGCTGCAGAATGACTCAACGCCACCTTTTCCTGCTGCAGCTGGGGTGCTATCATCTCAAGTACCCAAAACTGCTCTCAGAGCGAGCCAAATGTCAACTATTTTACTGAAGTCCTATGATAGTAGGACCAGAATCCCACAAAACCATCTCGTATTTGAAATAAACTCTTGGTGAAGGGGAGATGGCAATGAAACTTTAACCCCCCCCCCCACCCGCCCCTCATTGTCGACGTTTTTTGCGCCTCCTAACGCCTCACCCCTCATTACCCCCTCGCTGCCTACATCACTGGCTGTGATATCAGCTTCCAGCAGGCAAGATTGATATTGGGAAAAGGTCGAACCGGGAATCATTGTCACTTCAATGTTGACAAAACATTAATAAGCCGATTGCATTTCAAGCAGAGGCATGGTTTCAAAGATAAGTGGGAGGGCTGTACAGCGAAAAACTATGCAATCTTCCCCAGGATATGCGTCTCGCCACATTTGGCACTCTTCGTTACAAACTTGGGGGGGCTGGAGGCCCCATTTGAACGGGAGCTAGATACAAACCCTGATCTGAAGGTCTATTTGACTGATAACCATCCTCAATCAGGAGCAAAGCAACAATAGCATAAATTGGCATTTCAGAACTTTTCTCACTTCCCATCATCCCCTTCCCTGAGGAGTGTCATCAGCCCACTGTTCTCTTCAAAGGGGAGGAAGGTTCAGTGCTCGAGGCTGCTACGGTGAATCAACAGGCCTTTTGTGCCTTTAAAAGTTGGTCTGAACAATCACAGGTCAATTTCTACCCTGCTTGGATCATCTCGCCGACTTTCCCAGGACTCTCAAGCAATGAAATCAACAATGCCCAAAACTGAGCCCTGGATGAGTGTTCAGGAAACTGCAACGCAAACGCCGCTTGCAGAGCCCCAGTGCATTTAAAGTCCCCGCCAGCCTTACATATCTTGGTGGCATCGCAGCGATTTAAACATGCTCTTGCGGCCAAATGAATTGTCATATCTAAATATTTTTCAGTATTTTCTACTGTCTAGTTTGCAACACCGGCAGCTGTTGAAAACAGCGAACCGACCGACCGGCCGAACGACCGGAAATACGCTGATTTGTCGCTGACCTGTCACCAAAGCGAGTGACCGACTAAAAATCAAGTGACCAAAAAAAAAAATGAGGCCTAGGAAAGATACCATGGGGCCACAGGGTACGGTAAAGGGCATTTACGAAAATACTTATTGGTATTGTGGGGTGAAATGTTTTAACATTGAAACCCGTGTAAGGTTATGGGATGTGCGCTGTTATGTTTTGCCGCGGTCGTCACCAAAATTGTCGGTCAAAAGCATATTTGGCGCCAAGCGTCGCGCGAAAATAAACGTTCTTGTGGCCGACCTTACCCACCAAGTCGGTGAGTACCCACCCCTGCAAACGCCGAAGAAATAACCAAACGTCTCAGAGTCAAGCGTCAAGTGTCGTCTTTGCACGCTAAGCTAAGCTAAAAGGAGCAAAATTTAAGTGGAAGTTCAATCCAGCTGTGAGCGCCGTTTAATCAAGCTTATGTCATATGACAACAACAGCTCTCTCCCACACCTAACCCCGAAACTGTTGAAATCTGCAAAGCCTCAAAAGCGGCTGAATGGAGAAGACAACCATGGCTTGAAGCGATGAAGATTTTTTTTGGAATTGAAACAGCTCAACGTTGCGTGTCGAAAAAGCTCTCGTGCTTTGTTGAAAACCAATCGGTCATGATGTAAAACTTTTAATTGACGAACAACCTTTAAGCATCGAGAGCGAATGGACTTCATCGGGTGTGTTTATCACGTCATCTGTATGTTATCAAGTCATGTGCAGCTTACATATCTCGGTACAACTGTGAAGACTTATAGACTATCGTAATGCTACACGAAATTGCATTGTCATCAGTATATGCGGCAATACAAGACGGTAGCGGTCTCATTCGTAGCCAAAGTTGCGGGCCTTTCTGTGCAGTGCACCTGTAGTCTCCAACGCTCAGGGAACAACATCTGTGCTCGTTGGTATGAAATTCTACCGCTGAGTGACGCTGTATTTGCATTGGCCTGTACCCGGCGATACGTTCTTCAGAATGCATATTACGTAGTACACAGTTGATAAAGTACTACCTTGAAGCTGTCAGATGTCGACAATTTCCTCAGATCGTCGATGAATAGCGATATGAATAGTCAATGAATAGCGATCAGATATATGAATAGCACGAGCTGAATGCGTGCCGGTAGTTTATCTTCCTGCTTTCTGACCTTGAAAGATTTAAGCTGTAAATGCTCAAAATGTCACAGATTCAGCTGCCTGTACGGCTACGTTCGTTGATGTTTGCAAAAGTTACGTCAAGGATTCCAAGGTTCTCCGAATGTTTTCCAAAGGCATTTTTCCTTAAGCAGTAGGCTCGGGTATGCAGTAAGCAGTAACGGGCGGCTAAGCCGCAAGTTTACCATGACCTATACCGAGTATGAGATTAGGAAGCCTCTTAACGCGCGATCATCAGGCACCACGAGCAGTGCCTGAGCCTCAAGACCGTGCATGACTAGGTAGTGTCACTGCAGCACCATCACGATGCAATTAAGACGTTACTTTTAGCTATGTTTGATTCCAAATTACGCTGTCAACGTATTGCAAAGCTATACGAATGAGGATAGATGGGAGAGATTAAACGACACTTTGGCTATGTTAGTCATCCCCATGACTCAGGTCTGCCCCGTGCAAGGAGTCAACTCTCGGCGCGTGCGAGTGGTCGGGCGCGGTGGAGGCACACCGCAGGCGGGCGAAATGTCTGGTGGTGTAAAACAGCATCGCAAGTTTTCAATGTTTGTATTAGGTCTACTCCGAGTTTTTCGTCAACATTTGGTGGCGTATATGCCATGGCGTCACAAATTTGGTAAGGGGATGGGGCACATGCCTCGGGGACACACAACGCCCAGGGTCACCCCGTCACTGGCCGGAGCCGCGGAAAGAGGGAGGGGACACATGCCTCGGGGACACACAACGCCCAGGGTCACCCCGTCACTGGCCGGGGCCGCGGAAAGGGGGGGGACACATGCCTCGGGGGCACACAACACCTAGGGTCATCCCGTCACTGGCTGGGACCGCGGAAAAGATGGCAAACCCAGCGCACTAGGTAAGCGCACTGCGCCAGATGATAACCCACTAAAACATCACGGACAACATGGCTACGTCATTTAATTTTACAATTCATTACAGACGACGCATGTTGACTCATCTTGCTAAGACCCTGACGGCTATCTTAAGCTGTATGGAAACATGGAAACAGGTGTTGCCCCTGATTCCTGAAAAGACACTCCACTGGCACAGGGGTAAGGGTCATTGCACGCCCCATTGGCACAGGTGCAAGGGTCATTGTACGCTCCATTGATACGGGCGTAAGGGTCATTGTACGCTTGTCAGGCTGACAAGATGCACACACACGTAACCACACACACTCGCACGCAAGTGAGGAGATGGCATTGACACTTCAGACCCGACGGCGGATGAAAATCCAACCGAGGGTCTCTGATCATGAACGGATATGACCACAGTCAGTGAAAACGAAATGATCATAAACGTCAGGCGGCAGCGAGGTCGTGAGAGCCGATCCTCTCAGTCATCTTTTTCCCACATTTTAATTAACTTATCTGGCAAATTGTCTCTCCGTCATGTAATTACGCCATCGCAGTGCGGCATCTCCAGGGGCACATGAAGAGAAAATCAGACAAAACTTTTGTCGTGAAAGATATCCCGCATTACTAAAGAGGCGCCACCGAGACAAAAGTCTCTGATATCGCTGTGGTCATTTGTGAGCTCGGACAGTCCTATTTGTACGTTATGCTTGTGTCAGGCAAACAGCAGAAGTGGTAACGTGTCTACACGTTTCAGCGCTCACCTGGGGCGCCGTGTTGGTAACGATCATTACGCTGGAGCTGTACGCCGCCGCCGGTTCATTCACGACGACACCACCCTAACCTCTGATGTCGGCTCCTCCAAAGCCCACACCGAAGCCGGTGCCTGGGACAAAACCGAGTCCAGGACCCGGGACGTGGCCGCCGAAGCCAGGGTGGAAGACGGTGCCGACGCCAGACCCAGGGTGGAAGACGGCGCCGACGCCAGACCCAGGGTGGAATGCGTTGTCTTTACCGGGCCTAGGTCGCCTTCTGTTGCCTTTGCAGCGGCGCCTGCGTCGCCTTCCATTGCGGCAGCGGCGCCTTGTCATCTTCTGTCGTCTTCTGTTGCCGCGGCCCGGGTTCAGGGGTCTTCCGTTGCCGAAGTTATTGTCGGCACCAAAGTCAGTGCCGCTGCCAGAGCTGGTGCCGAAGTCAGTGCCGCTGCCAGAGCTAGTGCCGAAGTCAGTGTCACCGCCGGAGCTGGTGCCGGAGTTAGTGCCGCCGCTGGAGCTGGTGCCCAGACCGGTGCCGGAGCCGGTGGGGAGCCTGGTGTAGAACGCGGACGGTCGGGGGGCGTCCTGGCCACCCTTGATGGGACGGGCGGTCGCGGCCGCGGCCAGAACCACCAGAACGATAGCCAAACGCATGCCAGTTCTGAAAACGGCGGCAGGACGAGGCGTCACAGGGAGCGGGACCGTGGTTGAAGCGATCAGACTTCGGAGCTCTTTGACAGGAATAAGAAACAAGACCAAATGGTGTTTATTTTTGTCGGTAGAAGGCAAACACATCCGAGGTAATGTATTTGTTGCACTGTTCCGATGGCTGCCTATTATGTAGGGGACAATTAATGCTCTGTAATCGATGGCAGATATCCATTGGAAACGGTTTTTATAATATTCTTCTAATCCTTACCATCTGCATAACAACTATACTCTAAGACGCAGCGCTGGGCGTAAATAACGACTGCGGTTGATGCGCACTTTAAACTCATCAGTTCGACAAAGGCGAAGCGCAAATTTCGCTGCCTGTCATAGACGTAATAGGTCCAAACGACCTTTGCATCAGGCTGCGCTACACCGCACCTAGTCCCGAAGGAGCGTTCATAGCACAGCTGCACATTGCACAAGGAGGTGGATTATGGCGGTATGTAACTAAAACGCAGCCAGAAGAGCTCGTCTACCTTCCCCTACAGGCCGAGCGTTCTCTGCCCAGCTCAGTCGCGGCCACTTACCTGCTTTCAGACTGGGTGTCCTCCTCAGATGGCACTGAAGCCATGGCAGCGTGCAGAGCGGCTTTATACACCGGTCCATGATGCCCCGGCTTACCAGGCGACCGTACAGTACCTGTTGGACCGGCGCGGCTGGAGCGCCCCGCCGCCAGCGGGTCCGGCTCAGCGCGGCGGCCAGCAGGCAGGCCGATGGAGATCTCACGATTTAGGGGCGTGTCGTGCTTTTGCTCGCTATGGTCAGTGTACATTCAATGACAAATTTATGTTCATTTAAAAAGGCTGGCAAGATGGTCTTTGGCGCGCAGATTCGCCTAGCAGAGACGCTCGTGGGGTAGGTCTGCGGCACAGCAAGCGACAAGCACATGCGATGGCCTCTCGAATTTGCCGCTTACTATTTATTTGCGACCAGAAGAGCTGCGGGTAAAATTACCTACCCGGCAGCTATTCCCCAGTTACGATGTCCCAACAGCCTGGCGTCCTGCAATCGTTACGCAGCATACCAGTGCTTCTCGCCGGCTATCTTGGTACGAATGCCAAGTTCCCTTTTCCCTGCGTAGAGATGGTGCCACGTTATACAACCAGGAGCTCGGTGGATGGCAGACAGCACTGGAGCGTGCGATGCCAGCCAGTAAGGCGGCTTTGCGGGGGGGGGGGGGGAGGAAGAGGAGCAGTTGCCTCCGCCTGCAGGTGTGGGGCAAGAAAATGTTTTTGCCGTTCAAAATTTTGAAAAGCCCCTTTTTCCTAGCCTCAGGATTTGTAGTCACACATACTTCGCCAAAATTCCGATCGAGAGGATCACAAAGATTGAGCTCTGGGTTTCTCAACCGGGCTTAGAAGACCGTTCTCCGCATTTAGAGATGCGTTTTCTGGATCCGGAGATCTATTTTGTGTTACGTAGGCCCCTATGCCAACTCGGAAGGGCTTCCCTATGAACTAGGAGTCTCCTGTTCTGGTTTAGGATGCATTCTCTATATGTCAGGAGACCCCTGTTCTAGATTAGAAGCCCCTATCGAGGCCCCCTCTCGTGTCAGCGGGCAGTTACCCCCGATCGGAATGTCCTGTTTTGAGATAATGAGGCCCCTTTGTTGATCGGAAGGGTGCTATGCGGAATTAGAAGGATTCTCTTTGCACCAGAAGATCCTTTTCTGGCACAAAAGGCCGTCTTGAGAGGGAGGCCCCATGCCTGATCTGGCATTCCCTGTATTAATCAGGAGGCTCCTGTTCATAATTTTTACTGCCGACATTTATTCGAATGGATATCGATACACATAGTGCAAAATGTATACGGGAAACGTGCTCTACCTCTTTGTAAGGCATTTCTTAGAGAGCCCTCTGTGCGGAGGCCCATTCTGCACAGGAGTCCATTTGGAAAGTCTGCCCGCCCGTCCCAACTGGGAATCCGCGGCGCCGCCCATGATCCTCAGGAGGTCTGCGGCGCGCCCTCCCGAGGCGTCCTTCACCGACACGGCAAAAGTCCTGGATCCGCCGCTAGGTGGCTCTGAGGTGTACAGTGTGCTGAGTGACGTTTAGCATCAGAACAGCACCACGCAAAGTGATTTAGCAAACGAAATCAGGATTTAGCGAGAGCAAATGCCAATAATTTTCATTAAGCTGTGCCACCCCTCCGGCCCGGCCTCCTGATGGTTATATCTAACGTCACAGCTTTCACGCCTAGGCGGCCTGACAGATGTGATGACAAAGATAAACAGATGTAACGTGGTGCTGAACGGCAAGGCAGGGACGCTGCGGAACTTGCATTTTAGCACAGGAGAAGGAATCTTTTCCCCTGGTCTAGCAGTTGAACGCGTTTTGATGCCAGCTCCAACGAAATTTACATCAGGTGCTGAACTGAGGATAGCGCAAGATTTGCAACGTTGATTTTGTTTTAACACCCTTCTCTGATGAATTGTACAAGTAAGTTCACTGTGGTACCGCAATTTCCAACCCTTGCCCCCCCCCCCACTAACGTGGGGGGGGGGGCAAACCCCCCACAGAATTGAAATGCTTCAGAAACCTGGCCGTTCTTCCAAGCATTGCATAAAGCCGCGCCCCTGGCTGCCTTCATGGCCATCAGATTACTTGAAGTGGTACGTATCTGTCACACTCGAACATATCAGTATGTACACACTCGCTCCACTGCTATCGCGATGCACGCACTGAACACGCCTTGCGCGGGGCGTTTTACAGCGGTGTGAGATGTAAGATGGCACCAGATACATGACGGCACCCATGAGGCGTCCGGTAGCGCGAGCGCTGTTCACAACGCACGACTGTGACTTTCATGGGCGATCGCACCAAGCACCAAACGCAACAACGTGACTTTCATGTGGGAGTCCAGGATCGCCATACTAACAATTAAAGTGATGCGGTAAAAGGCTTTTGATAAAATGATTTTCCTTGTTGCCCAACGCAAATGTTATGAACTGTCCAGCTTTAGTTGCCCAGCGAAATCTGCCGCGTTTGACTGCCCTCAGTTACGTAAGTTGTTCAGTGCATTAGCTAGGAACATTATTCACATAAATAAGATAGTGGCAACAAATCTATTCCTCGGAGAAAAACCAGGAGAATGGAGGTACAGATGGGCTGATATTTCGACCGTGTTCCCTCCCATGCTCTAGCGCGTGCGTCATACCTTGGGGCCATCACAAACGCCTGGGGTTGCCCGACCAAAATCTGGCCGCTATTGGACGACGGTGGCCGAACAGAAGTCAAACACAGCGCGTTTGACGTCTGCTATTATTTCAATAAGGGCACGTCGCCGAAAGATCAACCCATCTTTATCTCCATTCTCCTGGTTTTTCTCCGAGGAATAAGGCCATTGCTACCGTCTTATCTATGCCCTTAGTCCCACTTCTCAAACGATCTTGGGCCTACTTGGGTCTGTCTACCTGGGCCTACCTCAGCGCGTTCAGTTCGGCCACCGTCGTCCAATAGTGGCCAGATTTTGGTCGAGCAACCCCAGACGTTTGTGATGGGTCAACGGTATGACGCACGTACTGGAGCATGAGAGGAAACACAAGCGGTGGGGCATGAGAGGAAGCACGAGCGTTGGGACATGAGAGGAAACACGAACGGTGGGGCATGAGAGGAAACACGAGCGGTGGGGCATGAGAGGAAACACGAGCGGTGGGGCATGAGAGGAAACACGAGCGGTGGGGCATGAGAGGAAACACGAGCGGTGGGGTATGAGAGGAAACACGAGCGGTGGGGCATGAGAGGAAACACGAGCGGTTAGTTCCCTGTCGCATGGTGAAAGATCCCTCACCCCACACCGCCAGGTATATTACGACGTTCCCGGCCTGCTCTGATGAAGTTTTCTTCCCTTGCGTGGTATCTCGCGGCCCGAGCGTCTGGTAGTGAGAAAGCAAGCAAAAATGGATAGCATTCGTCAATCTGATCAATGAATGTTTGTTTATGATCCGCATGACTGATGGCACAGGTAACGCAAACACCTTAAAATTGGCGCCATCTTGGAGTGACTCCACGGCACCTGGCGTGTGTAACAGCAGTTACATAGTGTAGTAACAGGCACTGAACAAAGTTTTGGCAAATACCAAGAGTTAAGGTCAGGTCAGGTCAAATTTAGTTGATTCAATGCCAAATGGCCTTTTGCTGGTATGGTTTCCATGGCACGTAGAATTTATGGCTTCGGAGATATGCAAGCTGTTCCGCCTTAATGGCACTAATGAGCCTAGCAAAGTCTTTGATTAAACACTTCCAAGTTGACCCCTGATGGTTCTCTGACGGATCTCACATGACGTCTAGCGGCGATCTAGTGTGCATTCGTTTAGCGTGGCGCGCTGACTGTTATTCAAACCGATCGATGAATTGTAGCAAAGGAAGTCTAAACAAAAAAGGGAACGGCGAATTATCCCATGCTCAGGGAAAATCCCGTGGAAACTGATTAATGTTGGCACCATAACTGAGTGACACGATGTAGCATGAAAGAAAGCTCCTCCCAAATATGCTAAGCCAATCACTTGTGGGTCAACGTAGCGTGGACCGGAAATCATCTGAGGAACCCGTCGGGAGGGAGGGGTGCTTTTAACACCCTGACAATCGTGGGCTGGACGGGGAGGGGGGGGGGGGGGAGCGGGTAGTGGCAGCGATGCTACATAACTTGGCGAGTGAGAGGACCAGCGGCCCCTCACCGCGTGCAGTCTGCAGGCATGCCTTACGTCGCGTCATCGTCTGGACCCTGCGTCAAGAGCTGGGCCTGGGCATCGGGAAATGCGGGTGATGCCGAAGCCAAGGCGGAGCAGCTGCCGATGGCGCCAGTTTACCGCTGTCACGAAATAAACGCCAAGCAGGGCGCCTTCTCATCTCTGTGACCTTCAAACAGACGTTATGATCATTTTGATCATGCCATCGGCGGTGTTTCAGAATCACGTATCGACAAAAAATATAAATGTGCTCAGATGACTTACTTATCTGTCTACTCGACAATCAGATCAAGTCCCAGCGCATGGAGCTATCTTGTTCAAACGTCAAGGCAATCTGGACAGCGTTCTGTTTGTCATTGGCCGTCGAGCCGCTCTATCAAAGTCCCATCGCTGATCGCCGCGGCTTATGGTGCAGCCCACCGTATCAGGACCAGATTATGACCGTGCGCAGACAGGTCAGTAAATCAAGGTACTGAACAAGAGGCCCGCCGCACCGGCATGACGAGCGCACTTTATGGGCAAGGGAGCGCGGCCACATGTCAACTGAAAACTTGACGATTTCATCTGAAACGCAGAAACTTAACATCAGCTTTTCCGTCCCTGGCCCCTGTTCCTTTCGGCCCCAACAAGCAAATTATTAAATCATAACCACCGATAAGGGTCAAAAATGAAACGGTCTGTTATCCTCTTACGCGCGAAACACACTATTTGGCTGCTCCAGCAACTGAAAATGGTGCAGAGAGATCTTTGGCACCACCTTTAGACTTAAGTCCTCAAGCCACCCGAAACGCTTCCCAGATAGAATAGGCAAAAATAAAGCGTGCGATTTCTCCTGGCTACTGTACAACTCTCGCTGAGGCTGCTGTGATGTCACGCTCGCGTGTCGTCAGCTACTTCACGAACTAACTTAATGGTTTGACTTATCCCTCAACCAACTGATATTTGTGTTTCAACCGCAAACTTATTATTTCTCCATCTGCAACGCGCAGTTAGCCATGCTTTAAGTGGCACTTTACCAAAACAATTGCAGAATGGTGGAAATGTCCTGATTTTGCATGTTTGGCATCCCCTTGCTTTGCCTAGGTCTCAACCCGCTGTCGCCATACTTGCGCACGACAGTGGTGAGCACGGGCGCAGAATGTCAGTGTGTGAAGAGCGAACAGATGGCAGAAACATCCTAGCACTTGTAGCAGTATTTGGATTTGGATTTGGATTTGTGCATGTCGTGAGGCAACTCGACAGTATGGCAAGTATGGCTATTCTGAACCACGTGCCAGACAATACATGAAACGTTGGGTCAAGTGGGTAGTGCACACGAACGACACACAGCGTACACGCGGGCATACATGACGGTATGAGCCGAATGGTCAGTCAGCTGCTCGGTACATTGCGGTTGCATCATTTCCCTTGTATCATGTGGTTTCTGGCCACGATGATCATGTGCGAAGTCCATCGCACGGATAGTAGCCGGCGGATCATTGCATGCAGTTATGATCAAGTGACCATGCCCTCCGATACCCCCCCCCCCCCCCCGGTCTGGCAGAACCTCCACCTGCCAGACCGGGAGGGCGTCGGAGGAGTCACGAGCCTCTGCCTCCCGGTCTGGCAGGACCTCCACCTGCCAGACCGGGTGGGCGTCGGAGGAGTCACGAGCCTCTGACAATGTCTGGCGGTGCGATGGTGAATGTCATGTTTGGTAACGAGGTCACGAGGTCACGAGCAAGTGAATCGGGCTCGGATGTCCTCAATTTTCTCTGCGAAGAGTGAGGACGAGGTACAAGTGCATATTCTTTGCTCAGAGCCGCTTAAGTTTTCGTAGAACATCACTGATGTAATCATATTTCCCTCATCCGGAAATAACCCAGGCTGCGAAGATTAAAAGCTTTTGAAATCAGCCTAGATGAATGCTTGTTGACTGCTCCGTAAACGGCGATACAGAATCGGATCAGGGACACAAGTACCTCTACCACCATGACTAGGGCAGACTGTGGCAGAGGCTGCGCTTTTTGTGGTCACGCATTTCTGTACACCACTTCACAACGTTGTCAGTGTGCGCCGAGAATGTCACGCGCTGGTCAAATGCGACACTCAGGCTCCGCACAGTGGTAGAACTAGCGACAGCGGCTCCCATAAGTTGAATGTTGATGGTGGGAAGCCGCTGAATGCTTGAGACCCAAGAACTGTGGGCTGAGTTTCCTGACGGTGATTCTTATCCCGTTTTTGCAACAAAAAATCGGGAGACATGCACAATATCTTGTTCCATGGAGTTAACCAGAAATCCCATGTCGCCAGGCCTCCCAGACGTCTCCAGTTTTACCCCCAGTCTTCTCCATAGACTCGTAACCTCCCATGTTTCAGTCTCCCTCCCAGTCTTCTCCGTAGACTCGTCACCTCCCATCTTTCAGTCTCCCTCCCAGTCTTCTCCGTGGATTCGTCACCTCCCATCTTTCAGTCTCCCTCCCAGTCTTTTCCGTGGACTCGTCACCTCCCATCTTTCAGTCACGACACAGTTTGGATGACCCGTGCCGAATCCGTGCAAACTGTGTCGCTGGAGCTCGTTCTTCATGGTCACAGCATCACTCTCAGAGGAGCCGGTCTGGTTCGTCTCTGAGCCACACCTCTGTCTGATGGAGGGGCGCCGATCACAACGGTTATCATGTCATCATACTATGGCCGGAGCCAGCTCTGTCTGATGGAGGGGTGCCCATCACAACGGTCATCATGTCATCATGCTGCGGCCGGAGCCAGCCCTGTCTGATGGAGGGGTGCCCATCACAACGGTCATCATGTCATCATGCTGCGGCCGGAGCCAGCTCTGTCTGATGGAGGGGCACCCATCACGATGGTTATCATGTCATCATGTTGCGTCCGGGGCCAGCTCTGTCTGATGGAGGGGTGCCCATCACAATGGTCATCACGTCATCATGTTGCGTCCGGGGCCAGCTCTGTCTGGTGGAGGGGCGCCCATCACAATGGTCATCATGTCATCATGTTGCGTCCGGGGCCAGCTCTGTCTGATGGAGGGCGCCCATCACAACGGTCATCATGTCATCATGCTGCGGCCGGAGCCAGCGATGTCTGATGGAGAGGCCCCCATCACAACGGTTACCATGTCATCATGCTGCGGCTCAGCCCAGCCGAGCATTGGCTGCTCCCCCGGCGCCCCTCTGCACCATGTTTAGCTTCGGCAGCGTCATGCTCTAGTTTTCCTTGGTGCTCGCTATCGTGGACAATATTTTATGGCTCGCTGAAATCGCTGAAATGATGCCTTGCGGCTAAACCAAAGCTTGTCAGCCATGTGGAGCAGTTTGACGCCTGTTGTATTCTGGATTAGACTCGAAGCTGAGGTCAAAGATCCCGTTGGCATGATGCCGTCATAAATAGCAGTGGCACACTTCATTGATATCAGATATAGGCATTGTCGGACGCTTTGATGGAGGAATCAACAGACGTTTTCTCTTAGCTATTTGCAGTTGGATCTTAGCCGGGTTCAAGTTGGCTTAGTGCACGGGTGCAGTTCAGCACATACGTAAATCAGTTATGAGGAAGTGTTCCTAGCACCGATGTCCAAAGTTGGAAAGCTGGAGAAAAATAGATGCATCAATGTTCGAAGGAAAGGGGCATTGAACATCTAAACATTTGGCATGGGGGGGTGTGTGCAAATTTTTGGCAACAGCAGCAACGCTCAACAAAATATTATGCCGACAACACATGGGCCGGCCATAGTTTGTGTGGCAAATCCCTGGTGTGACAAATGCCATGGATATAGTTTCCATTCCAACGCCACCAACTGACAATGGACCTGAAATGGAACGCTGCAGATGCTCTTTAAAACGCGCTGAGATGCTTCGCAGTCGGAACCTTGTACCGAAACGTGATCACTTCAGGGAGCCGTCCCAGGCTGGGCGGTTGCGGCTGGTACCAGATCTAAAGACTTTTAGCAACCTCTATCTCGACCAAACGAATATGTATGACCACTTTGCGATTCTCTTGTTTGTACGATTCTCTTAAGGCTCGGCGTGCATAAAAATTGCCAACAGCACCGAAACACGGGAGCTTGATTCAACATTGTTGTGCAATGTACCGTTAGTAGCATCATGTGTATTGCGCGGTGGGTAATGTCAGTGTGGTCTTTCTCTATACGACCTTGACCGCGGTCCTGACGACGCGAAAATCCTGCCGCCAGATGGCAGTGTGTTTCCAAGTCAGACTTCGCGAGCAAAGTGCCCTCTGCCCACTTAAACCGTCTAATTCAAAGCACGGGCTCTTGTTTCTTTCGGACAATGATCCCGTGCTAGAGGGTCCGCTGACTGTGCCGACTTCCGCGAACGTCAGACCGTCCGAGCCGGTGGAGCCAGAGCTGTGTGGGCGTCCCGCGGGCCGCTGGCCACCGGGCTGCACGGGCGTGCCACCGGGAAGGTGGGTGAGGGTTGAGCGCGGCCGAGTGCAGAGACCTGTGGCTGGTTCGACCACTGTGTGGCGCAGATGGTCCGACGCCGGTCTTTATCGCCGAGAGTTTGACTTGTCGATACAGGAGGACGGCAAACCTTTCGGCTCGACACCATCCGACGCGCTCACTCGAGGGCCATCAGTGCTGCGAAGATAAGCTGCTGGTCGCAAGAGGCGGCGGCCGGCACTCGTCTCCGAGCGGCGTGCGTGCGGCGTCGCTGCCGTGCTCCTGCTCCGGGCTCTCGCTCCGAGCTGCCGACTCCCAGCTGCTCCCGGACTCGACACGCCTCGAGGCTCCAGTGGCGGCGTCGGACCTGCAGCGGCGGACCGGGCCGGTGGGACGTGTCGCCATGCTGACCACCATCAGCTGGGAGCCGGTGCGGCGGGCGTGCCGGCTCCGACATCCGATCGTGCGCGAGACGCTGGCGGAGCTGGTGGGCACCATGACGCTGGTGGTGAGTGAGGCTCGCGACCCGCACCCGCCGCGGACTCCGGCCGCGCTCTAATGGAGCCGCACTCGGGCGTGGTGCTCACTTAGGTAGACTGGGACCTGCTCATCAGGGAAAGATTCCAACTTGGCGATGAGAGGGACAGAGTCTGATTTCGCACACATAAAAACTGGCCCTCATTTCGTGAACAAAGGGCCAGACCCTGGCCTGATGTGCATAGGGACAGGTACTGACCTAGCCCTCAAAGACGCAGACTTTGGCCATATGCTTAAAGCAACACGCCTTGACTTGGCGCTGGCAGGGGCGTAGTCTTACTTGAGCACCACTGGGAAAAGTTCTTATTTGTTATCTACACGGCGATCTACGACCGGAGCGGACGACGAGTCGTGACCGACGATGCCGCCGAGTACGCGAGGTGGGCCGACAAAATTACATTGACGGAGTCATACATCATAAATGTATGCTCAAAGCATAAACAACGATACGTCAATATAGTCAGAATTAGGCGATAGATACGCCTGTTTTCGTACCAATGCGCGTCATGAACAACTGCGAACCGGGGTGAGGGTTAACAGTGACATTGACGTAGGCATGATTTTGAGACTTATTTGAGTATGAATATGAAAAAAACACGCGCCATATCGCATGGATATGTGACATCTAGCTGAGCTAATTGAAGCTGAAATGCTAGCGTTCCTACCTAGTGTTTGAGAACTGCGACCCAATGACATCGAAGTTAAATTGTCAAACAAATGAAGACCTCAATAATATATTTCCATCAGGAGCAGATCCCCAGGATTTCGTTCAGCGAGGGACCACTCTCCACTGCGGTGCCCCTGTACCGTTGTGCCCCGCCCCCTCCCCCTACCCCGCAAAAGTTCCCTAATTCTAGACGTTTTATTTCCAGATTCGCATTTTTAATCGGCGAACTAATTTCCTCTCCGCATCGTAGAGCACTACACCGAGTTTGTAAGCATGCATGCACATGGCGTGCGTACATTATTTCCAAAAGCTGACGTAGCCTAACATTCTGAGCTGTGTATGTCGGGGATGACATGGCAAAACGAGTTGGCGTTCTGACTGTCGGCAACAACAGTCGCATATCCCGATGATTCCGTCCGGATGCGAGATTACGTTACGTGCCTTTACCGTGTCGGTCATTGTTTCTTCTCTCAATATGAAGCTCGAGTAGCATGCTTTGTGAGCTAAGATATCACGTCCTGATAGAGTTGCGTGCTACTCATGATTATCGCTTTGCAGCGACGAGCTTCTGAACAGTCTCTTTAGTACGGCCGATAGTGCATGTCTACGTATGCATTGTATTCGCCTGTGAACATGCGTTGTGTACATAGCACACTATCCAATATTATCATCACTTGTAACACATGCAGCAGCCGCGAGTTGTACCGTTACAATGAGTTCGAAAAACAACAAGAGAGAGAGAGAGAGAGAGAGAGAGCGAGAGAGAGAGAGAGAGAGGAGAGAGAGTGAGAGAGAGAGATGAGAGAGAGGAGAGATGAGAGAGAGAGAGAGAGAGAGAGATATATATATATATATATATATATATATATATATATATATATATATATATATATATATACATGTGTGTGTGTGTGTGTGTGTGTGTGTGTGTGTGTGTGTGTGTGTGTGTGTGTGTGTGTGTGTGTGTGTGTGTGTGTGTGGTGTGTGTGTGTGTGTGTGTGTGTGTGTGTGTGTGTGTGTGTGTGTGTGTGTGTGTGTGTGTGTGTGTGTGTGTGTGTGTGTGTGTGTGTGTGTGTGTGTATCAACAGAGGGTTCTTGGTGATCTATAATCACGTTTGACCTTTTACTTTTGATTTAACCTTGATGTTGACCTCATGCATTAAGAACAACTGCAGATATAGTCTCTCCGCCATCGAAAATCCACATAAACGGCATCCCACGACCCTCTAGGTCGTCGAGAAAAGCTTTGAAACTGGACCAGCATTCAAGATGGCACTGGCCACCATCTTGAATTCTGTGAAACGCCCAGAGTTGCACGGGTAGCACCTAACATAATGTGGATCTCTTTGCTAAATAGAACATACTTCCGTGAAAAAGTTTGGGGTAGTCGACATTGCAGGGCCTCATGAAGGAAGCGTAACGATGGCAACTCGACTAATATGGGTTTCACAGCTTCAGCAACCGAGGACTAGCAAGCATGCTGTGGCCTGGGTGCGCATCATTATCATCATTATCTTGCGCGCGGACGCAAAATCGCATGGGAATACGCGGCTGCTATATCCGATACAAACTGCCGGGACAAAAGCGCAATCTGGTATATCTCGAACTTTTCCATCCGCATTTGTTTGGTCACGCCAGTACCCAACCAATTCTGTCAGGGGCAAGCTCAGTCTTAGTGTGGTGGAGACACATCTTACCGCTTATGTCCTCGAGCGTATTTACCACGCACAATGTTTTGTGCTTCCCAGTAAGGTGATTTAAATGGCCTGTTATGTCAATTGGGTATACACGCGGCTCCATGCCTCCACGCTTCCATCCATTGGCCATTAAAATGAAAAATTATTATCAGTTCGATAAACAATTTTTAATTAGCAATCCGTGCGTATCGGTGGCACGTTCACTTGAATCACGCTTCCGCTCAGCTCTCACTGTCTGCATTGGTTTGATTACGGACATACTCAACTGGCATTGCTGCTGCCTAACACGTATATTTGCTAGGTAGGGATGGATCTCACTGCAGGTTTTGTCCAGTGTTAAGTATACCATGATCTTTAAATTTATGTCAAAAGCCATCTGCGTTGCCAAATAGAACAATGTAGAAGTAAGAGCGAATGACCCCTCCCCATTGGCTGCGCTGACTTGGATTGATGTCCGGCACTTCGCAAAAGGATATACAGACACTGTGGCTAAAGGTGCAGTCAGAGTTACGATAAGAGCGGGCCACCGCGGTTAACAAAGAGCCCTTGCTGGTGATGAGGCAGCAGGGAATCAATCCCCACAATCTCTCCCCCCCCCCCCCCCCCCCCCGCCCCGCCAAAACAGAGGATGCGCCGGAAATAGCCCCCTCGATTTCGAGAGATCAACATTTTTCTTTTTATGTTGAAGTTTTTTGGCGAAAATAAAAACTAGAAGCTATCTCAAGATACAGTTCTGCATGTATTTAAAAGTAGATCGAATGAAATCAACCAGGAACGTTGACTGAGTGAAATGAAATAAAGTGACTGCACCCAACAAACCGCGGCCGCTATTCATTTTGTAATGGTACGTTCGGCCTCTTCCATAAAGGGTCGAATGAAGCCTGGTCGGATGCCCGCTTGTCAGGGGCGTTGTCGGGTTTCCCGGTTTTCAAATATATTGAGGGGCACGAGGATTGAACGCCAGCGTAGCTCGAAACAGAGTAAACAAACTTGTCATTGATTGTCCAGCCTTTGTTAGCTTGCGGATGTTCATCCTTTCTTCAGACGTCATTAGTGACAAATGGCATTAAGTGGTTTTGAGTGAGTACGCTCGCCGTCTTGGAGAAAGAGCGCCCACGCTCGGCGTTGCAATCTCCACGGGCCGCGCGACATTGGCCCGGCAGCCATCACCCGGCGGAGGTCCATGGGCGGGCGAAACGACCACGCTCAGGAAAGTGCTGCTTTCGAGCGCTTTATGAAATCAATGTATGCGCGTGAAGGGCATGCCGGGCTGCACTTTTCACTAGTAAAATTTTGAGATTGATACTGGAAACAGATCAACACGGACAGGCGTACAGCACCACGGATATGTGACGCAATGGTGTAATCGATGCTGCTTGCGTTGATGCACCTGCTAATTCCGTTCAGATAATCAAATTCGAAGCCGCACATGTGAAATCCCCTGATCAGGGGTTGAAGGGTTCTTGCGTCCCCGGCCGGGGTCCCCGGCGGTACGGGGACCGGAGTCCCCTGGCCGATCTGGAGGCCCCGGAGGGACACATCACGCACCGCGCCGGTCCCCTCTCTGCTGCGGCAGGCCGTCAGACCAGGGTAGGAAGAGCCCCCTGACCGGGGGTAGGGCGTCTGGCGCCGAATCGACGCAGAACCCTCACTGACGCAAAAGGATCCACCGGCCCTGGAAGTACAATAATTGGCACCGAGACGCCTATCCGGTCTTATCGGCCCTTGCCGAAACGGTACGGAGGGCCCTTCGTTCAGCACTGTGGCGTCTGACTTATACGGGGCTTTCTGCCGTTTCATTGTAAGTTTAAAGCATTCATCTACAAAAAAACGCGGATTCCTTGCACCGTTAGTTCCCATATATCCATTCATTATTAATAGGAATCCACCAACACAAGATGGATTTTGACTTTCAGAGCCCTGTGCCTGTCCCTGGGCAGCAAATGTGCTCCTGGCCGACTTGACGCTCATTGTCGATTCAGGGTCCCCTGTTGGACACTACAGGGTCCCAGGTGGACTTCAGGGGGTTTTCGGGGACTTCGCATAGAGTGACTTCGTTATTTCAGTGGCCCGACCAGTACGAGAGGACTTTTGATTGACACTTTCAGGCCCGGCCTCGCCCCTGCGTGGAATCGGGCCCCAGGTTCAGTACTGGTGTTGCACTTTACTGGCATATAGGCACTCACTATCCTAGGGGCCTCCGGTCGATTCAAGAGGCCCTCTGACTGACATTTCATGGTCAGGCCTTCGGGCTGAGCTTCCTTCACATGACATCTGACCTTTCCTTCGGACCCTATAGTCGGACCCCTGATCGTTGGTCCTCCATCAGCCCAAAGAAACTTTGGAACCTAAGGGACCCAAAGAGTTGCGTGCCCCTGCGCCCCCCCCCCCCCCCTACATGCTCTCATGATGGTGGTGTCCTTGGAATTCAGCTTTCGAGGTCCGTTGTGGTGCCCTGCACTTGGGTATCCCTTGAATACAAAAGTAATAATGCCCCAAAATGAAGCGGTTTTGTGCATTCCTTCGTCGAAGGGGCCGACACAACATAAGGTTAGGCTGAAAGGTACGGAAATTCCACTGCCCCTGGGCTTTGGTGCCCCTTGGAAATGGATGTTTTGGGTTCCTTTAAAAGACCTGTCTAGATTCAGGGCCCCTTGAAAATAGAGGTTATCGTGGCCCCAAGTAAAGCCTGGGCGGGGCCAACGCTGAGCGCGCCAATCTAGAATTTCGTCAATGGGAAGGCACGAACATTGCAGTGCCCTCTGGAGTTTGTGGTACCTTGAATATGAAAGTTTTCGGGCCCTGTGAGCTGCTTACAGGAATTAGGTGCCCGTTGAACAAAGAGCTTATGATGCTCCGAAAGGGAAGATCTTAGTGTCCTTTCGCTGAAGAGGCCGATCCAAGATTCATTCAGGGTGGAAAGCAAAGAAATTGCGGTGCCCTGGATTTTGGTCAGCTTTGTAACTCATGGCGTTGGTCCCTTTAAAAAGCCCGTTAGGATTTAATGCTCATTCTGAAAAGGTTATGGTGCCCCAAAAGAGGGTTTTGGTACCCCGTCGCCCATGGGGCCGATGCGAGACTTCGTCAGATTGGTAGGCGTAGCATTATTGTGCCCTGGAAAAAAGAAGACTGTAGCGGCCCTTCATCGAAATAGCCGATGCAGGATTTTCTGATAGGAAGTATTTTGGCATTTCAGTGGCCCTAGACCTAGGTGCCTTTCTGAAATGAAGATTTCGGGCCCATTGCGGTGCCCTTGGAATTTGGGACCTCTCGAAAATAAAAATTGTGTGGTTCCGAATTGAAAGTTTTGGTGTCCCTTTAGCATGAGATTTTGGTGCCCCTCCAATGAAAATCAAACCAAATGCATGGCAGGATTACTTTGCATCCGTAAATTACGCGTAATACTTCGTGCGTCATCCATTTCCTTAGAAAGGTGAGTGACACATTTTCATACACACTCCACAACTTTTGTTGTACGGCGTGCCGTATGGGTCCGACCAGTCGTGCGGCGTGCCGTATGGGTCTGACCAGTCGTGCGGCGTGCTGTATGGGTCTGACCAGTCGTGCGGCGTGCCGTATGGGTCCGACCAGTCGTGCGGCGTGCCGTATGGGTCCGACCAGTCGTGCGGCGTGCCGTATGGGTCTGACCAGTCGTGCGGCGTGCCGTATGAGTCCGACCAGTCGTGCGGCGTGCTGTATGGGTCCGACCAGTCGTGCGGCGTGCTGTATGGGTCTGACCAGTCGTGCGGCGTGCTGTATGGGTCCGACCAGTCGTGCGGCGTGCCGTATGGGTCTGGCCAGTCGTGCGGCGTGCCGTATGAGTCCGACCGGTCGTGCGGCGTGCTGTATGGGTCCGACCAGTCGTGCGGCGTGCCGTATGGGTCTGACAAGTCGTGCGGCGTGCCGTATGGGTCTGACCAGTCGTGCGTCGTGCCGTATGGGTCCGACCAGTCCCGCGATCTGTGTGATCCGTGCACGCGACTTGCGAGCACCGTGCGATCGCCGGTCCGTGACATCATCAGCCTGCACCGCCCGGCATTTGCAGTTCATCGGCAACTCCGTCATCGCCAACAACGCAGTGAACGCGATGAACAATGAGGCGCTCGGCTACGGCGTGGCGCTCGCCATCTCCGTGTTTGCCACCGGCGGTGTCTCAGGCAAGTATCGGGCCGGCACGACTCCCCCCCCCCCCCCGCCCTGGTTCGTCTGATCTAACCCGCCGCTCCCCACTCCGCCCCTTCTCGTCCTGTCCCGTTCTGCCCCGCCCCGCCGCGCTTCACCCCGCCCTGCCCCGCCCTGCTCCGCCCCGTGGCAGTCATGTTTCGCGGTTGAGACGTCATTCGCACGTGGGCCAGTCACCGGGCATGTGTCAGTCATCCAGCGTATGTCGGTCATCCGTCATGAATCAGCCAACCGATGCGTGTTCGACGTCACACGCATGTCAGTCATCGCACGTGTGCGAGGCACCTGTTGGGTGTGGGATGTCATGTGCGCGTCAGTTATCACATGCGTTGCGGTCAGCACCCGTGTCGTTGAATCCTTGCGGTAACGAAGATTCGCCATGCCGCCGGGGGTCGGTGGGACCGCTGTCCATGCATGCGTCCTGTGACCACTGGTGGGGCCACATGGCGTCTGGATGAGAACTCGAGGCCTCTGACTAACCGCGTGCCTTCAGCGTTGTAATAACGCAGCCCCGTATCCGCATGCTAAAACCAGAGAGGCTTGGTGGTGTGGATGACCGCACAGTGCTGTACTGGTGATACTGCGGTTCGACTGGTCATCAACGACCGCGCGGGAAGTCCGCGCCTCGCCCATCTCCCTCACTCCCCACCCGGGTGATGCCGATGATGCGGCGCTGCGTTCGGCCGGCCCCTCTGACGCGCGACGCCGGCGGCGGCGTGCCCTCGATGAGTGGTGGCCGTCGTCGCGCCGGCAGGGGGCCACGTGAACCCGGCGGTGACCGTGGCGCTCAGTCTGGCCGGGCGCTGCCAGCTGAACCGCGTGCTGCCGTTCGTCCTGGCGCAGTACATCGGCGGCTTCATCGGTGCCGCTCTCACGCACGGACTCTATTTCGGTGAGTTTTCGGCCGAGGGGTGGAGCCCGTGCGCGCGGCACCGGGGCGGCGTGAAGGATGTGGCAGCCATGTGGCCGTCACCAGTGTGACCACGTGTCTTTAACGAGGCGTTTATGGGTGAGAAGCCGGCCTTGTTGTGGCACTAGTGTGTGCGAATGACCAGTACGTTGCGGCAGTTGTATCGATTGGCGCACCAGCTTGCCTGGAGATCGACGTGATCTGAACGTTCAGAATTTTCCATTTAATTTTATTTCATATTATTCAGCACCATCCGGAAGCAGCAAAAAACTTCAGCTAGAAGTAAAAAGCAAAAAGAAAGCTCCCAGATGCGCTTTTCACCAGGCGAGCCTTGCACACACCTTGCACACTTTTTATGTTCATCCCATGTGCATTCCGATGGGATGGATGCTGTGCTATGCCGGCGTAGATCACAATTCCCGTCCGAACGAGACAGAGAACAGAGCCAAATCGTTCCGATTTGGGACGTTTGGTTCACTGCCGTGCTGACTGGTTAATATCCTTTGTGTTTTGAAACAGCTCCATCGTTCGTGGGCCGTTTGGCACGATCACAGCGCGGTGAACCTGAGCAGCCAACTCTCTTCCCCTCAGATTTGTTCAAGAAAGACCCCGGCAGATATAGTACACTGTACGGCATCTTCGCCACCTACCCCGAGCTGAACCGTGACTTCAAGCTGCAGAACATATCGCTGGGAGGCGCCTTTCTGGACCAGGTAATGGCGAGCTGTCGAGGCGAGCCGTGAAAACTGTCCAAGCGAGATGGCCCAAACCGCTGCGGCTTCGGCCGAGCTGCTCGCCGCAGCATGAGAGACGTGATAAGCTGAGGTCAGTGCCAAGAGCTTTTCGTTACGTTCACTCAGCCAGTGTGAGAATGGCGCGATGCGAGCCCCACAATGGCCATGCTGGCGCCAGCTCAACTGTCAGTAGCAACGGCGTAGGTCGCAAGCACACACCGGCTGTCGACTAGTACCCGTTCTATGTTCCAGGTGATGGGCACTGCCCTGCTCATGTATGGCATCATGGCCATCACGGATAAGCGCAACACGAACGTGCCCAAGGGTGTGGTAACCGCTGGCCATCGGCGTGACCCTGTTTGGGGTCATCACGTGCTCGAGTTCGAACACCGGCGCGGCGCTGAATCCGGCACGTGACTTCGCCCCACGGGTCTACTCCTATATCATCGGCTACAAGGACGTGTTCAAGTACGTCAAAACTTGGACCGTGGCTGTGCTCCCGTCTGCACGTGCAAACGAGTGGAAAATTATCTTAGGCGGCCTAATTTAATGTTTGTGAAACATATGGGCAGTCGTGCTGAGCACACACCTCCGTCGAAGATTTCGCACAAGAAGCTCTAAACCAGGACCTCTGACTGGTACATTTTGCCAACCCCCCCCCCCCCCCTTCAGCTGCTGGGCAAAACGTCACCCCTTGCGCGACATGTTTGACCTTCTGAGCAGCACTCTGCTTGTTCCTCCGTCTCGATGTTCCCAGCGGCTCCCAGCGGGTCCTGACACCGCCGTCCGGCTCACGCTCGTGATCCGCCCGCAGGTACTGTGACCACTTCTGGTGGGTCCCGATCGTGGCCTGCCACCTCGGTGCCGTCATCGGCGCGCTGGTCTACCTCCTGGCTATCGAGCTGCATCACCCGACCGGCCAGCACGAGGATGAGGACAAGGCCGTGCTCGACGTCGACGCCGACTCGGCGGCCGCTGCGCGGTCGCGGAGGGGCCACCGCGGCTCGGCCGGACCCGTACGCCAGGGGGCCGCGCGCCCGTACCGAGAGCCAGCGTACGAGCTGAGCGGACGGGAGAACCGAGCGTACGAGGTCGATGACGAGCCCCGCGCGTACTCCGGTCGACGCGGTGACAGTCGCTCCGGACGGGATCGGTTCGCCGACGATTATATGTGAGGCAAGCCGTCCACAGCATGGCTGTGTTCCGGCGTGTCCCCGGCGGGTGGGGAGGCACAGAACGGGCTCGCAGGGGAGGGCGTCGTACGTGCGGCGTATCCCCGGCGGGTGGGGAGGTACAGAACGGGCTCGCAGGGGAGGGTGTCGTACGTGCGGCGTATCCCCGGCGGGTGGGGAGGCACAGAACGGGCTCGCAGGGGAGGGTGTCGTACGTGCGGCGTGTCCCCGGCGAGTGGGGAGGCACAGAACGGGCTCGCAGGGGAGGGTGTCGTACGTGATTTGCCGCGCACGTTGGCGGAAAGTTGTTGGCGCTTCATGGGCGCGAATTGGTGGAGGACGTGCGGTGCCGCGGCGTAGGCATGTAACGACTGAGAATTCAGCATAGGCATATTGGTCGCTAAACATTTCCATGTTAAAGGCTGACAGCGAGTGAATACCACCAGATATATAATCAAAGAACATGCAGTCAGGTGTATGTTGCCTTCAGCAGTCGTTGAACAATCCATCTGACCATCTGTGGCATGGAGCGTTCGCCATAGATCACAGCATATGGATCCCCTGATTTACGAGCGAATCGTGTTTTGTTTCCGAGAGCCTTATATTATGATTATAGGCGGTAATCGAACATGGGATGACTGCCCTACTAGTGATGTGGCCAGAGGTGTATCACCAAGTTAGTTGGGAACGTGAGTTGAGAAGAGGGAGGGAGAACTAGAGTGTGTGTGTGAGAGGGAGAGGGGGGAGTCCGAGCTATAAAACAATTCAGGACCGACGCGGTCGCGACATGGACGCCTTCTTTGAGTGGCTTGATAACAGCCCGTCTCCCGCTGAGAATCGCAGACTGACGACTCCATCGTCTGATTCACCTGGCGCCACCAGCTTGAGCTCCGTCACGATGCGCTCGGTCGCAGCTCGAGTCATCTGCCGACCACCAAGTGGCGCCATCTTCAAGGCTCTGGACTTCATGGGTCGGCTGGCGCATGCTGTTGGGAATGAAAAACGTTTGTGTGTTGTTGGTGATGCTAAATATGTCTGGTTGCTGTCGATCGAGCCTGTTGTCCAGCGGTCTTAGCAGGTAGCATTGATGATAATTGTAAGGCAAGTCATGGTGGTCACGTTGCGCATGATTTGGGATCGTTGGTACATCGTGTCATTCAAGGATTCTCGGACGGTACGTCATCGCTCCAGGTCAGGTCGCGTTCACGAAGCACAGGCACGGTTGTGACAAGGGTAACGCGCACCCTGCGAAAGTTGTCGCGTATGTATTTCAGTCCTTGCACAAGGCATGGTATGGCTGCTCTCCTGCTGGCAGCATATCCATCTTGTCTTATTCGCCATGCGCATTGCATGCAACGTACGCGACGGTATGGGTTCCAGCGCGGTGGGCAGACGACCTTCGACCGACGCGTGTCGACGAGGCAGGCCTCAGCCTTAGGACAGCGGGCATGCTTGCGAGTTACAGACAGCCGCTGACGGCCAGGCGCGGGATTAGACGGAGCACTCAGCCGGGCATGCCGCGATAAGTGATGAAAAAAGAGACGGGAGCCAGTTCAGCACCGGCACCGACCGTGAATGTCGGGGTATCGCTTCAGAACCGGCGGCGCGTAGCTGGCGCCCGCGCTGCTATCAACCCTCCGTTAGCCCAGTAACATGCCTTGAGTGCTGGGAGACGAACGAGGCGATAACACAGGTGAAAGTTGTTAACTGTTATGATGCAGATGATATGAAAGCTAGGCTAGTGAGGCCTGACTCGTTTGACAAAGGATGCCAAGGGTGTGACCAATCTTTTGAGGAGGAGGAATTGGTCAGTCTTGCTTGTGATGAGAATTGATTAGATAGAGGTCCAGAGACGCATATCAATAGTTGCGCAGTAATGTACAAACAACACTGATTGAAGGTTAGCTGATATACGCGCGGTCAGTGCTGGATATTTAAATTGATGGTATTAATAAATTTGCAATGATATACGTTTTTCACAATTGCCAAGGTCTCACGAAAAATGCAGCAATTTTCGTTAATCTTGACTAACTTTAACAACACCACACACCAGTGCCGTTTTCGCTGGTTAGTCCTCCCTGGTTTAGGCCACAGTGTCCAGTGTCAGGGACTTGTCTCGAAGAAAGTAACGCGGGTTGCACTCTGATCGCTCACTAACACACACATGGGTCGGACGGCTTGAAAGCGTCCGTGAGCTTCAGATTCGTCCACGTGTAGGTCCACATCCACGCTGCAGATACATCCACGTGCAGATCCGCATCCACGCCGCAGATACATCCACGCACACTGTGCCGTCGGTTTCACATTTTGGACTGCTCTGCTTGTTGAGATATGATACGACTTCTTGGTGTTGATGACTGCAGTTAAAGGGCCGCCGACGTTGGAAATAATTTTGTGTCCATAAGATATCAATGCTTCAAACTGTCACAAAATTGAAGAATTCTTGTTTTGCACACGATATCAGGTCCTGATCTATTTATACCTATTCACACTTTCGTCACGGCGATCGGCCGCGTCCTTCCCTATTAATATTTGCCAGGGTCGCGCTGCTGACGCCGGACTGTCGAAATTCGAGCCCGGCTTGATCCGTTTTACTCACGTTTTTTTCCACGGAAAATAAAGCCTTGTCCATTTTAATGGCACGGAGAAGGTAAAAACAATGGTGAGATTGCAATGCCGCAGCAAAAACTGTCTGTTATAAAAGAACTGTTAGATCAGATAGTTTTGTCTGCACTTGTTTTCTTCGCCTGCTACGAACTTGCGCATTCGCACTTGTATGAAAACGTTTCCAAGTCAGCGCTTCTTGTTACTCAAAACTTCGTGAGCCAGCGGCCAGTGTATTCAGAGATATTACATTATAGAAACCATGCTGGCCGGCCCGACCTGACCGGACGGGGCTGGGCCAGGCCGTGTAAGTTGCTATTATATTCAAAACAAATCCACTGCCGATCAAGTCTTACCCGCAACTCATTGCGACATTTGAGCTTAGGCAGCCCGACCCACTCAGCCACGCTTTTGACGAACTTCAATTTTTGCAGTCTCTGTTCATATTGCCCCAAAAGTTTTCCGCACTAACCCAAAAAAACTGTGCCGTGCCAACCGAGGTTGTCAGTGAAAAGTGTTTCAGTTGTGTGGCGCTAATCCCTCCCCTTTGCCATTTGCAAACCCCTGTGTCCATCTGTCCCTGTGCAAATCCCTGATTTTATTTCCTTTTCTTGTGAGAGGAGAACCGCACAATATTTAAGAGGTGAAAAACCGAATCACATCGGTCGAAGCAGGCTAATAATGTCTATTTGGCATTTTGACCCTCGCCCTGATCCTCCGTTTTTCATAACGCGGACTGATAAGGAGGGTTAATGCGACTCCCATTGCTGTTTACAAAGAAGTTAAGATAGAGCTCTGCCAAAAAGACAGGTAGATTGGCCTCAACGGGACCTTGCGATTGGTACTCGTTAGTATGCTGTCAGGCCAATAACTGACACCATCATGCACGGTCAAATGTCGAGCTTCCCATCGAGTTTCACTTTTTCATGTTTTATCCGCCGCGCGTGTTCCGCCATATCGCCGTCTCCGCCCGCTGCCCGTTCAGACCGTAAATTGCCGAGCAGTGTTTCTCGTAGATCATCGTTGCTCCGAAACCACAAAGGCTGGGAAAATGTTTTTGGTGTCAGAGCATGTTCAATGGATGCCCCATAGGGAACTGAACATTTGTACGCGATTGCACGACATGTTGTAAAGGTATTCTCAAAACACCTCAGGGCGTTGCATCAATCACCCCCTGTCTAAACGGACCTGTCTAAACGGATGGGCTCAATCACGTTCAAAGCCTCAATCAAATGCGTCGAACGAATTGTATTCATCTGATGGCATTTGTTAACGAAAATCACAAGTTTGCGCCATCAGGAGCAGCCAAAGGTTTCAGCGTAACTTGCATCACTCTCAGACTTTCAGTGCAACCCTGCACACGCTCGTAATCTGTGCTACCATATGTATGCGACCAGTGTATGTGACCAACAATGCGCGAATTAACGCAGGCAACCCATCCAGGCAAGACCCGCGGTGGCCGGGGAACGGTGACCCTTGAAGGGCCGGCCAGGGCGTACCGCACGGCCGGAGCGGCACGGCCAGCATTACCTAACACCGCTACAAATGCAATCAGTCCGCCCTGCTTTCCGGCCACTCATCCTTTCATCCTTGATTCCTGTCACGTCTCCTCATCACGGGGGCAAGCCGCTGTCGTCAGCCGTGAGCCGGCCTCCCGGCCGCCCCGTGGGAGCCCCGCCCGGGCGACCGCACAAACCCAAAGAAGGGTCCCTGTGCCGGTTCATGCTTGATAGCAGAGGCCTCCATGATGGGCGCAGTTGCGCTTTACCACTCGTTTCTCCCCTTCATCTCATTGCGTCGGAATGATCATTACGGATCGGAGGCGCTCGACTGCGAATAAAACAAAACCGTTGCATATTTCAGGTTGCATTTCAGTTCTCGAAGGAAGAGCCCGAGCACTTCTTCGCTTGTCATGCCAGGGTCGTCCGGTCCTGATTCGCCTGTCATGTCAGGTCGTCCGGTCCTGATTCGCCTGTCATGTCAGGTCGTCCGGTCCTGATTCGCCTGTCATGTCAGGTCGTCCGGTCCTGATTCACGTACCAAAGGTCGTGACGTCCTAGTTTTTTCGGCATTGTGAGCTCTTTTGTTGATGTGTTAGTTTCATGTTATGCTCCATGTTACTCATGGAGTTGCTCAATGTTTTTACCATTTTCTATGGTCTTTGGTGGGATTAATCACATTGTATGCTCTATTGGCTGTTTTAAGAGGGCACTCGTTTTGTTGATGTTTACGTTCCTTACGTTTCTACGTTAATGCTCTTCGTTTTAAGTTACATTTGCCGGGGACCATAAATATTTCATAGCATACTTCATCGGCCGGCTGATATATTTTCTAACCAGCACACTCTCATACCTTGAAGGCCGGCTATTTGCAGCGTGAGCACTAAGTCAGGTCGGCCGCACCTCGAGCGCTCGATCAAGTATAAGCGTAGCGAACAACACAACGCACATTCTCTGCTTGCTCCTTTCCACTGTGTGCACTATGTGTGGTGCGTTTCCAGTTGATACTCATCTCTTATTCCAAAACTGCTCAGTGTTGACCTCTCTTAAACGCGAGTCTTCCTGTTGGCATGCGCAATGACATTGGAATCGTATCATCGGCATGTCACGAATCAGACTTCCTGCGATCTCTCTCACAATGCCTACGAAATATGCCTATCAGCATACCATTATTCAAATTACCGGGTTTTTTATCGATCTAAATCTGAATATGAATAGGAACAGGCAGCTGCCTTGGAAGACGAATCATCCGGCGCTCCATGCTAGGTGCCCTGTAATGTGCTGAACGACTGTCTAGCGGCGGATAGGACGTTGGACTCGAGGAAGGAAACCCGTCGGCGAAACCGAATCCACATGATGCTATTCTCTTTCAGACTCCAGCTTCTTCTCTTCGTTCCGGAGTCGAACACTCAGAGCGAAGCAAACATAATGCCTGTCTCGCAAGGGGCCCCAACTGGCCAACATTGGGCCGCGCTGGTTGACAGCGGGCCCCAAACGGTCCAGAGATCACATTAGATCCTTGGAACGCCGCGGGTAAAACACAGGGAGCCTCTCCTGCTCAAAAGGATTTTTTGAAAGGACCGATTGTCTCACCAGGCCAAGAGGTTTTGTTCAACTTTATCTACCTAAGAAGGAGATCCTTTTAAGGAAATGGGCGAAATCCGAGGGGAAAATAGATATGGGTCCGAATTAGACGCCCTCAGCTCTGATTAGGAGGTTCTAGATCGGCTTGCCCTCCCCCCCCCCCCCCCACCCCTCCTCTCAGAGATGGTCAGTAGCACCGCTCCTGACTACACGCCACTGCGTTTCCTTTTGTGATGTAAGCTGGATTCCTGCATTCCCCATAAGCTGGATTTCTGATTAAGCGATCCTGCATCCCAGTACACAGTGCATGCCGATCTGGACATGGTCTGTCCCGCGTTTTTACGCTCTCCTTAGCTGCACCACCCCATGGTTATCCGTATTCATTTGCAGCTTGTCGCATGTTGGACCATCGGCTCCGTCCTCACCAACAGTCACATCACAGGTCTTTCCACCCTCCCCAACAGTCAAATCACAGGTCTGCCCACCCTCACCAACAGTAAAATCACAGGTCGGCACACCCTCACCAACGGCCATGTCACAGGTCTCCCCACCCTCACCAGCGGTCATATCACACGTCTTCCCACCCTCACCAACAGTCATGTCACAGGTCTGCCCACCCTCACCAACGGTCATATCACAGGTCTGCCGCGGAGCTTCAGAGGCTTCCCGGCCGACGAAGCTTTCTGCGCAGCACCGCATCCGGCAGAGGTCCGGCAGAATGGCCGCGTTTAAGACCGTGTATGGCGCAGTAGGGGGCGGGTCTCACCGGCGGGCTGGCAGGCTGGTCGAGCCCTCGTCCCAGGTTGGACTTACCTCGAGGGCGAGGCCGAGCACGTGTTCACTATCTGTCACGGACCCGGCCGCAGCGGTCAAGCACGTGCACAGCTCACTGACTATGCAATTAGGTACGGGCCTTCTGTTCAAGGCCTTCGTTTCTCCTGGCTTCGCGTTCTCTGCTTCACGGTCCCCGTATTCGTCCCAGATATACTACCCGCCTTTTCAGATTGGTACGGGAGAGATGAGCCCTCAGAGACGCAGCCAAATAGAGGGAAAGGGCGTAACTGCCCTTCTCTGATGCCATGGATCATACATGCACTCTTCGGACAGGCAAGACAGACGCGATCCGTCGGCAGCTTGCGAAGCGTCTATTCGCTATACGAAGTACTTAGCAGTGGTCGCGATCGCAGCCCACTCGACCATCCACTGCATCTCCGGAGTTTTGCTCGCGCGTCCGACCGCGTCATTACCCTTCGTCGTGCGCTGTAAATCGGCATCCCGCGCGAAACTGCCCACGCCGGGCGACCTTCACCCCGCCCCTCCCCCCTGACCTTGACACCGCTCCTCTCTCCAGCACCCAGCCGCCTGCCGCACCACAGCGGACCGCAGTGGGGAGGGGGGGGGGGGGGCGGCGGGGGCGACCCGGACCTTCCGCCCGCCGCGGGCGGCAGATTACACCAGCGGAGGCCTGGCAGCGGCGGGGGGACGCGACGGCAGACACTGGGGGAGGTGGAGCGCCCTGATGTGTGCAGGTGCAGCTGGAAGGTCACGGTCGTGTGGTGGCCAGTAGGTGTTGTGCATTTAAGGGAGCCATCCAACGACTCGCGGGCAAGGCTAGTGAGAAGGCGAATAAGAAAAGGTGGATAGGCGAATACCAAAGACAAACACTAGAGAGCAACAGAAATGCAGGACAGGTCAGATTGGTTTAACCGGCCCGCTCAGGGCTTACTGCAAGTAATTTCACTCATTTCACTCCATGCCCGTACTCCGTTTATTTTAAAACTGAAAATTGTGTTATTTCGACAACAATTTGTTGTCGTTCCAATTGTTTTCTCTTCCCTTTCACTCCCTATCCTTAGCTTCTGTTTTCCAATATCTCCGTTGGTTTGCTTCATTTCACGTTAACGTCTTATCACTGCACGAGTGGAGAAAATAATCTGTATTATTTAAGACGAACGCCTCATCATCGCATCAAAGTTCCAACTGATATGTTCCGTCCGTCCGTGCGCTCTCGCACACGGCGGCTCCTCCGACTGCCGCGCCCTCGCCAGCGCTAGGCTGGAGGCCACGGTCGCGGCGGCCCGCGTCTCACTCCCACTTCCGGGCAGCCGCCACCGGCGCGCTCCTCTCGCCCGTCCCTCCGTCAGCGCCGGCCGCCATCAGCCGGCCTAGTTGTTGAGCCAGAAGGCGCCGACGAAGAGCTCGGGGTGCTCCTGGCGCAGCTGCTCGTACTCGGGGATCTGGTCGGGCCCCACGGGCAGGTGGTCAGCCTCAGGCTGGAAGCCGCCTTCGTCGGCGCGATAGTCAACGCGGTACGTCCGCTGGTCGGGTCCGACGTACTCGAAGCTGCCCTCCTTGCTGATGCTGCCCGTCTCCGGCTCCGAGCCAGGGTAGCTGCGGCCCACCTCCTCCACCTGCGGGGCGCAGCTGTCAGCTGGGGCGACAGCTGGGGCTGCGTGGCACGCCACCGACACCGGGGGAGGCGCTCACACGGAGCGGCAGGCAGCTCACTCGCGCAGTCAGATATCGTCAAGCTCGGCATAAGTCACACAGTCAATGCCATGTCACGCAGTCAGACAGTCACAAAGTCAATGCCAGGCTCTGTTCTAAGCAGCTGCAGCACCAGCGTTCAGCACGCATTGCTCGGCTCCCCATCCCTCATGGACTTATGACCACGTGTTTGCTCACTGAAGCACATTTTTAGTATCCTTTTCTATAGGTGCTTTCGATCAAAATGATATCTGCGCTTAATGAAAACGCAGACAGCGTACGTTAGTTTGTATTCTTATTGTCGGCAGTGATAAACCGAAATATGATTCCTTTAAGTGGGGTAAAAACAGCAAAAGTAATACTTAGTCAACGGGCATTTCCTCGTCAAGACGTGATGACATCACAATTATCAGTACTGCATCCTTCATACCAGCCCTCTCGTTGTCTGCACACATACCTTCTGTCCGTTGTCCTGCTCGTAACCATACTCGTAGTTGCCCTTGCCGTCTTGTTCGAAGTACTGGTTAACAATGCGAATCTCCGGCTGCTTCTGCTCGATGACATTGCCGTACTCATCGAACTGAGCCTGAGGCGCGGCGGCGGCCAGGGCGGCCAGGGCGGCGAACACAACCTGAGCGACAAAAGTGAAGCTGTGTAAGTACCTGCTGTCCTGTCCTATCCTGTCCTCCTCACATCCGTGTGTGTAAATGTCCTTGTCGCCATCGTTGAATGCAGATTTAGAACAAGTACCTGAGGCTGTGTCTGTCCGAAAACATTGCCGTGTTCGTCGTTGAGGGCCTGAGGCTCGGCGACGGCCAGGGCGGCCAGGGCGGCAAACACAGCCTGAAGCCGAAAGGGCAAGGCTTAAAACCGTCTGAACAGAGCCTGCAGCGTGCTGGTGGCGGGAAGCAACCAAGGCAGCCAGGGCAGCCAGGGTAGCCAGGGCAGCCAGGGTAACCAGGGCGGCCAGGGCAGCCAGGGCAGCCAGGGTAACCAGGGTAGCAAGGGTAACAAAGGCAGCAAACACCGCCTGACGGCCCACGAGATGGCGTGCTGTCGAGCTCGGGTTTAGAGCAATCACCCGCCAGTCGGCGAGACAGGAACGAGGTTATCTGGCATGCATAGCCTCGAGGACCAACGTCAATGACGAGTGAAAGTAGGGAACATTTTGTCGTCAGGGCGTAGGTAACGTTGGTATGGCAGTCAAATGACGCCTTCAAAGTGTTGTTACTGGTGGGGGATGGTGGCAAATGACGCCTTAGAGGCGTTGTTACCGTTGGGGGATGGTGGCAAATGACGCCTTAGAAGCGTTGTTACCGTTGGGGGATAGTGGCAAATGACGCCTTAGAAGTGTTGTTACCGTTGGGGGATAGTGGCAAAGCTCACCGGCATGCATGCCTTCCATCAGCGCTGGGCTCGGATGAAAGTTAAGATCATGAGAATTCGGAACAAATGTGTGTTGCTCACAAGCGCGTCTGTTTAAAGGCTCATAACTTATGCGTAGTTACTTCAAGTCTGCGGCAATAAGCTCGCCAGCCGTCAGAATGCTTGCAATTGTTCATCAGTTCAAATGTTGTACACAAAAATACACACAAAATTGAAATAGAACAGAATTACAAGCATGGCATCTTGTGGAAAGGGTGAAAATGAAAGCGTCCATTGTGTATGAGATGCAAGCCTAAAACCGGACCAGTTAACGGAATCGGGTGCTCACGGGAATAATAATACAATCAGAAAAAGTATATCATAGCACCAAAGGTACTTCGGTAACTTTGAATATTACTACTTAAACCGCAAAACGCGCATATTTGAACGCTCATGCACTCACGACAACCCCGCCGCATTAAGCAGCCCAGACCACGCCAGCCACGCCAGCGTACTCACGAGATGCATGTTTCGGGTAGAGCTGCGGCGAGACCTGCGACCTGCGGACCGCTCCAGTGTCAACTGACGCAGCACCATCCTCCGGCTGAGTCTTAAATACGGAACCGGTTCCGGCTGCGACCCTCTGCTAGCGGCGTCACGCCACTGCACGGGCCTGAGTCAGTAGCTCTTATCTCGCGGCCAGACCGGTCGGGGTTCCAGGACGACTCTCAGGACCGCTCAGGTGCGGTGTTCCCGGTACGGCACCGGCGCGCTTCGGACGGGTGCGATGGCAGTTTGCCGAACGCCGGCTGACTTGCTGCGGCGCGGCCAAACGTCCGCGTTCAGTCCTGCGTCAGCGAACTGGCCGCGGGTGGAAGAGATTTGCCACCGCACCCTACGCGGCGGCCCTCTGCGGGATCGTCTCCCCTTTTATATGTCCGCGCTCCTAAGCAAAGGCGATTCGCGCCATCAGTTATCAACAGGCGCCCTAATGTTGATGGGATACTAATGAGCGGTCCTCACTTCACCGTCAAGCTCTCATACGAAATGATCGGCAGCGTGGCTAGTGGAAAAAAGCTAAGCGAAAACTAAAACAAATGACATCTCCTGTATTACCCTGTCGTCATGTTTTGAAATCCCTCGTCGTCCTGTCGTCAAGTCATGAATTGGAAGACGATTGGACGACGAGGGATTTCCATTTTGTCTTAATCGCCCCATATTTGTGCACCGATTTATGGTTGGTCTCATGCCACTGATATCAATTTGACTATGTTTTACCAATCGTTTGCTGGTGCGCCACGCTGCGCCGTCCGTCTAGCTAGTCGATCTGGCAATAGACAGCACATTTTTTAGGCAACCATGTATATGATTTTGGTATCTGCTTGCTTGCAACGTTCGCACAGATTGGGAACATTTTCCGTCTTTTATGCGCGTTAGATTTGCAAGATGATGTCGCTTAATTAGCATCTCCTACGGTGTAGAACGTCGGTTATCTTCGAGATGAATCTTAATATGCATTTGATGCTGGTGTAGGGAATGTTTTGTGACTCCATCTTTTCGCATTATGAGTTTCGAGGTATTATGCTGACTGTTATCAACTTTGAATATATCGCTAGATACTGATTTGAACATCAGCCAAACGTTCGCGGACATTGTGAACACAGCTCACTTTCTCCGTGCCTTTGTATTTTAGTTTTAGGCGGATCTCATGCCACGGATTCAAATTTGATCATGCAATCTCCAACCGTTTACTGGTGCTTGGTCAACGTTGTAACGGTCTGGTCAGGATTGACAATGTAACTAACGCTTACTTAGCAACTTTTCTAAACCGAAACCCTTTGCCATATTAAAGATCGATAACGGTCGTTATAAGAACTCTGAACTTGTATCGTCAAAATGCACTTCTCGGGCACGCGAGGTGGCCGCTATCACGCAGAACTGATCCCCATCGTCATCCGTCAAGGTCCGTGCCCACGCCATTCAAACTGCGAGGTTCTGGACGCGAATAACCAATGCATCCGACGCACCCTAAAGCCACCATTATGTACACGATGACGATGATATGTATATATATATATATATATATATATATATATATATATATATATATATATATAACAGCAAGGTGGAGATACTCTGGTCGCTAGTGAGGCTTCACCCGGAACGCTTGTTTTAGTCGGCTGATTTTGATTGATTGAATGAGTCGATTCTTTTGGTTCTTTCAGTACTTTTCTGTCACTATTCTTAACGGTGCGTTGCTAACGTAATGCCCATGGAAGATATTGAAAATTGAATAAGTCCGGAAACAGGTACCGGATCTTAGTCAAATTTGGATCGTGTATGGAGGTGACTATGACGTTTAACCAACCGGATTTCATTTCATTACCTACCGCATTTCGCAGAATATTATATAATTACCGTGAAAAAGTTGCGCAAAGAATTCAGAATGTCGCACTTATCATTGAACCGGCTGGTCCACAACATGCGAGTTCCAGCTTGGGATGGGCCAATGAATAGTTTTTTTTACTTCGAGTTTTCCTCATGGTTCTGCAATGTTGCAATTGCAGCACTCTTCTGTACATCGTATGTAAATTTAGTCTAGATATTTTGATACGATAGATTTGGAATTAAAGTCAACGGTAAGCAGAGCTCGCTATGTGCGCCCTGACCCCTGAGCCCTGACTCCTGAGCCCTGGCCCCTGAGCCCTGACCCCTGAGCCCTGACCCCTGATCCCACTGTCCGATCGTGAAATTCCGGCTCAGTGGGAGAATCCGCGGCCGATATCACCGGCCACAGGCCATTTCAGCCAAGGGTAAAAGCCGGTGACGGAGCGCCTTAAACCCACCTGCCCACCGCAGGAAGGCTAAAAGGCAAGCGTTGCAGGCAGGTTACGAAGCTCTGAATAAACTCTCTCTTCTTCTTTCTCTTCTCTTCTCTCTCTCTCTTCTCTCCTCTCTCCTCTCTCTCTCTCTCTCGCTCTCTCTCTCTCTCTCTCCTCGTGTCTCTTCTTTCTTATCTCTCTCTCCTCTTCTCTTCTTCTTCCTCTCTCTCTTCTCTCTCGTCTCTCTCTCTCTCTTCTCTCTCTCTTCTCCTTCTCTCTCCTCTCTCTCTCTTCTCTCTCTCTCTCTTCGCGCTCTTCTCTCTTATCTCTCCTCTCTCTCGCTTCTCTCTCTCTCTTCTCTCTCTCTCGCTCTCTTCTCGCTCTCTCTTCCTTCTCTCTCTTCTCTCTTCTCTCTCATTCTCCTCTCTCTCTTCTCTATCTCTCTCTTTCTCTCTCTCTCTCTCGCTCTCTCTCTCTTCTCTCTCTCTTCTCTCTCTCTCTCTCTTCTCTCTCTCGCTCCTCCTTTCTCTCTCTCTCTTCTCTCTCTTTTCTCTCTCTTCTTCTCTCTCTCTCCTTTCTCGCTCTCTTTCTCTTCTCTCTCTTAGTCTCTCCTTCCTCTCGCTCTCCCTCTCTCCTCTCTCTCTCTCCTCTCTCTCTCTCTCTTCGCTATCTCTCTCTCCTCTCTCCTCTTTCTCTCTCTCTGTCGCTCTCATCTCTCTCTCATCTCTCTCTCTCTATCGCTCTCTCTCTCTACTCTTCTCTCTCTACTCTCCTCTCTCTCTCTCTCCTCTCTCTATCTCTCTTCTCTCTCTCCTCTCGTTCTCTTCTCTATCTCTCTATTCTCTCTCTATCTGCCTCTCTGGACAATCCTTGGCAAGCAAGAGGACGCGACAACAATGTTTGGCATAACCACTGGTCAATACTCATTATGTATTAGTTATCAACGTTTCGAGCATGCGTATCATCATCAGGACGAGTACTATAGCAGAAGTTCAATCAATTCACAATGCAATGCTAGAACATTCAACCAATGTCGCTAGACATGACAACGGTCACAGTTAACACAATTTAACACGACATCTTCGCGCATAAGCAGAACAGTTTAAAAAAATACAGAAATCACGCGACGAAATATCCTTTTGACTCGGTACGAAAAGGGCTGCCTTATTACTTGCAAAGAATGTATAGACCCCAATGACGGCATTATGGTGAATATGAAGTAATTCAAAAATCCTAAGATCGAGAGCATTACTGCAACGTCCTAACACGGGATAGTTTTCAATGTTAAAGTGAATAGCACACGAAAATGACTGGTCTTGTAATGGGCAAAGGGCCTCGGTTAGACAGAATGCTACCTGCACGGTCAGACCTTTCCAAATGTTGCTGCACTCTGCAGTGCAAATTACGAAGGATTGAGCCCACCTAAGATGTTCCACACGGAGCGCAGCAGTGTTCATGAAGGACTGCGGAGACAGAACATTTGGGAAGCTTGTCTTTTAGCTAAAAGAAAGGTCCAACAGTTCACTGATATGATTCTAGGGGACAGAACAGGCTGAAAACCTAGTAACAGGCTGGCAATCTCATTTTTTACTTGTATCGACTGTTTTCCAAAAAAGGCAGCGTTAAATACTAATTCAGCCTTAGGCCTTCGTGAGCGGTGGGGCTTTTGTTGTTGTTTTTTTAGTTAATAATTGGAACTTCAATGGAAAGCGCTGTAAATACCCGTTTTTATACCACATAGGGAATGTAATGTAAATGTAATGTGATGTGAATGTAATGTGAATGTGAAAATAAAAAAACTCGGGAATAAATGAGAAAAGGCTCAGTCAAAGACCAGTGAACGTGGGCAATTTATAGACAGAGGTTGCAAATTTGCCTTGTAGCTTTCGAACTCGCACATTCAGGAAAGGCAAACAGCCAATTTCATTCTTCCGCTCCTTCGTTGACTGCATGCTAGAATGTTGGACGTTAAAAGAAGTGAGAAATTGCTCAGTATGCAAACTCTGTCGAAACAACAGACAGGCGACGTCAATCTATCGCCGATAGAGTGCTGTTCGAATGTTAGGGGAGGGGGGGGGGGGGCAGGTGCATAGTCACTGGTTATCGTGAAAGCACGTAAAGATATTGGCAAAAGTGGGTCCAATTGGAGGTCCCAGCCCCACGCCTTCTGTTTGTTCATGCAGTTTGCCTTTGAAGATAAGGAAGGAGTTCGTGACAGCGAGTTTCAGTATAGAGCGGAAACAAGCCGCAGTAAAGCCCATGAACGTAGCCCGAACAGCTCGGAAGCCCGGACAGCTCGGAAGCCCGGACAGCTCGGAAGCCCAGACAGCTCGCAAGCACAGACAGCTCGAAAGCCCGGACAGCTTGCAAGCCCGGACAGCTCGGAAGCACAGACAGCTCGGAAGCACAGACAGCTCGCAAGCCCGGACAGCTCGAAAGCCCAGACAGCTCGGAAGAACAGACAGCTCGGAAGCCCAGACAGCTCGCAAGCCCGGACACCTCGCAAGCCCGGACAGCTCGCAAGCACAGACAGCTCGGAAGCCCAGACAGCTCGCAAGCCCGGACAGCTCGAAAGCCCGGACACAAACTTTTCACGCAAATGGCTAGAGATCCCTTCTGCGGAATATTTTTAAAAAGGTTCCAAGCATCAAAGCTGGCCGTAACCATACATTCCGAAAGCTCATGTAGAAATTTCTTGCGCAAATTGAGTAGAACTCGTCAGTATATATATATATATATATATATATATATATATATATATATATGTATGCTATATTTCGATATATTTTGCCGCACGTATGATATCAGACAAAACTGCCGCCATCAAATATCAGCTAAATCAAATCAAACCGTGCTATCAGAATCAAATGCCTGGTTTTTATAAGACAGACGAGCGTATCTTGAAGAAAATAATACTTGACAACGTCAAGCCTCAAGCCAACGTCAAGCCAGGACGACAAGATAACACCCACCATCTGCTACAAAAACATGAAGGTCAACCAACTTATAAGAAATGACCTCATGGACAAATCTGACCCCTTGAAACGAACCAACGTAGTATACCAACGTACCAAATAAACAGTTCTGTTGTGACATAGGAGATTGCAGACTCCTAAGTAGTCAAATTACGTTGATGTCACTACCATCACACTTTCAGGGCGGTTGACGGCGCAGCTGGCTGACGCTGCTCCAAAAGGGCACATAAGAAAAGAACACGGTCGGAACCCCACCTCAGACTACGACCTCACCAGGAACACAGGCATCAAAACATCATCATCAAACAGAAAGAGGCCTTATCTTCTGGAGGTTGTCGCGATACAAAGATCGCCACTGGAAATAAGCAAGCAGACCAACCCCCCAGTCACCCTTCATCTTAATTAGGGACGACCGTTACCACCAGTGCGGATAGTAAGTCCTTCTATGCAGCACGTGTTTTGCCGCTTGAGTTCTTATGCTCCCAAAAATTTCGACCATCTAACTTAGACTCTGTACAGTTTGACGACTGAACTTAACTTGGTTGTACCTAACTAACAAAAAACTAACGTTTTTGTTTGCATGAACGAATGTGAATCATCAACGGTTCAAGAATGCTTGCATGGACGAATCATGTCCGGAACCAAGGTCAGTATTTCGATATGCGGTAACGCTAGTCAGCTAGCACTGAACGTCGCTCTCTAAACACTGTCGGCACCGTCACTGCTCTCTAGAACCTGTGTCGTTAATGCCTGTGAGCCCAGCCGGCCAGGACATCCAACATGGGCAGGGGGAATTGGGTCCACGTGCGGGGACGGCCGGGCGGACAACCCAACACACTCTCAGTGGGAAGCAGGGGGTAAGTTATGTACATATATACATACACACACATAAATGTATGTATATATATATATATATATATATATATATATATATATATATATATATACATATATATATATGTGTGTGTGTGTGTGTGTGTGTGTGTGTGTGTGTGTGGTGTGTGTGTGTGTGTGTGTGTGTGTGTGTGTGTGTGTGTGTGTGTGTGTGTGTGTGTGTGTGTGTATAAAACATGGTGCATTGTCTGGTGCATGGCGGGAGAGCCCAATGGTCATCTACGCGTTGCTCAGGGTCGTAGCCTGTAAAGTCAGGTCACTCCAGTTGCGACTCTTACCCACGGAAGACGACACCCTCAGCGTTGGTGAATCATGGTGAGTCTCCCTCGCATTGGTGGCTCCTTATTCCGTTGCCGTCCGTGATAATAGTGCGTGCTTCTTGCGATTTGGCGATGAGCAATTGGTTTCATACCATCACGAAGTCAACTATGCGTAAGTCAGACTTCCCGCAAAATGGTCGCAGCAGAACTACAGCCAATCAAAATTCGAAAACGGCAGCATTGAAAATATTGCAAGACAGTTAAAAATCAGCACATACTGCTAGATCATGAGTTCCGTGTTCTCCTTGCGAGTTATCGACAGTTCCTATATTTGACTGCACGTTTATGATTCGCCAGCGCCGGTCCGTGCGAAGCGCGATACCATGTGGAACGCCAGCAGCTGCCCTCGCTCCGGACAGTTATGATTCGCCAGCGCCGGTCCGTGCGAAGCGCGTTACCATGCGGGGCCCCAGCAGCTGTCCTCGCTCCGGGACCGTTTATGATTCGCCAGCGCCGGTTCCGTGCGAAGCGCGTCGCCATGCAGGCACGCCATGCAGTGCCCCTCGCTCCGGGACCGTTATGATCGCCAGCGCCGGTCACGGCGAAGCGCGTCGCCATTCGGAGCGCGAGCAGCTGCACCTCTCAGCGTGGACCGTTATGATCGCCAGCGCTGTCGTTGCGAGCGCGTAGCCATGCGAACGCCAGCAGTGCTCTCTCAGCGGGACCGTTTATGATCGCCTAGCGCCAGCCCGTGAGAGCGCGTTCGCCGTGCGGAGCCGCGAGCAGCGTCTCGCTACGGCAGCACGTGGGCCGCTTGGCTAAGCGCTGCGCTGCTCTCCGAGGGAACGGGCAACAGATCGGTCAAAGAGCGTGGCCTGAGCCGCATCCGGACATGCGCCCTGCTATCCTGGCATGCATCAGGGCGTAAGAGAGACATGCGGTTTGGCGCAGAGTTCGTAGTGCTGCGGTGGGCAAGCGCGAACGAAGCACACGCCTCTCCTCAGCTGACTGGGCACGAGCTCAAAGGCTTCTCTTGTGTGCGCGGGACCAAGGGCCGCGGGCGATGTCTCTCGCCGGGGCTTGGTCCCATCTGTCGGGAGCCACCCCCAGCGTAAGGGACCTGCGTTACGCCGCTGCGCCACCACTCAACCTTGACGTTCTGAGATGCGCTATTTCGATCATGCGTAGCTCGGCCGCCCGCGGCTCGGATGGTTTCTGCATCCGGGTACTAAGGGAATGCTCCCTAGGATCTGGGAGGTAACCATGCACATGGACGATTCTTGTCCAACTCAGTGCGATGTGCCCGGTCATCGCAGACACACAAGCATCCGCCAAATCTTTAAAAAAAAAAACAGGGACACGCGCTCATTCAAGCCTCCGCGCCATCCAACCTGTCAAACCCAACATGGTGGATCACATCATCAAGCGACAGCTTTTCCAATGTCGGTCCTGTAGCCATCACCTCTTGCTCACACCGCACGGCTTCTGCCATCGTTACTCGACGGACCCCGTGCTGCAGACGTTCGCCGATGGCAACTTTACGGTATTTGTATTTGCACTTTAGCACTCATATCCACAACACAGCGTGTTGTTTGTGTCGGCCGTTATGGGTATTAACAATTAAGGCAAACGCGGTAACACAGAAAGAAAGGAGGAAGGACTAGGAAGCTACGTTACTGACGTAAGACAAGAAGCGGGCTGTGACAAAAGGACTAATGATGAAACAACGTGGGGTGCGTTCTGCCAGTTACGGCACCGCGCTTAACAAGGCAATTCCAACGTGAAGTGATGGCACGCAAACTAAATAAAACAACAATGAAGGTTTAATACGACAGCTGGTTTCATTTTATTCAACTTTTGTTCTCCGAGCAATTTTGTATTCTCCTTCCTGCGGATTTTCACGATGATCGCATCAACATGCAAAATGGCAAGATACTGCCGCCCATGGCGGGAATAACTGCCTTTTACATCTGATTAAGCAATTAATATGACCTCGATATAATTGGTGACTACATTCTGATGTCGTGTATTGCTGCGGAACTGGCACGACCTGGGTTAGGCCTGGCCTGACACAGAACTGGCATGGCCTGGGTTAGGCCTGGCCTGACACAGAACTGGCATGGCCTGGGTTAGGCCTGGCCTGATACAGAACTGGCACGGCCTGGGTTAGGCCTGGCCTGACACAGAACTGGCACGGCCTGGGTTAGGCCTGGCCTGACACAGAACTGGCACAGCCTGGGTTAGGCCTGGCCTGACACAGAACTGGCACGGCCTGGGTTAGGCCTGGCCTGACACAGAACTGGCACAGCCTGGGTTAGGCCTGGCCTGACACAGAACTGGCACGGCCTGGGTTAGGCCTGGCCTGACACAGAACTGGCACAGCCTGGGTTAGGCCCGGCCTGACACGGACTGCTTACTCCTTGGTAAGGACTTGGAGCTATCCTCTGCTAGAACGAGCGTGGCGCAGTACGCGCATTCGTCAAAAGGGAGAGAATGTGAATATGAAAATGTGGAGAAATGGAGGTGAAGTGTGAATGGGAAATTATAAAAAATGTTAAAAATTTGAATATGGCCGTCCTTAGCACGAGAGAATAGCAAATGTGATGTTCTTATGAGAGTGGAGAAATTTATGCGCGCTTGCGATAAATCGCTCTACACGAATGCACTGCTTAATTTTTCACTTTTCACAGCCCCTTCTTGTCGCACGCACTTTGAGTCTTGGTGACAAATTTTTCGGCAAATCAGATGCCGATTTTCGCAATTTTTCTCTTGAAATTCTCATGTGGGTGCTGTTAAGCACAGCTGCGTCGGCGCGCCTGTCAGCCTGTTATTCCCGCGCCATCTCGTGTCCCAGGGCAACAACACTCTCCACAGTCGTCCCTGACTCGCAAATGTGAGTCAAGTGGTAACGGGCCACCAGACGCTTCCGACCAAAATTCAGCAATTTTGCCCTTCAGAGCCCCAGCGGTCGCTGACCGTAGAAAATGCAATCACATCTTTGGGCTGCGGGACAAATCGGTCTGGATGCCAGTCCAACAGTTCGTCGAACTTTGTGCCCTGTATCCAGCCCACGAGGTTCTCGCAGCGCTAACCCGGAATCTGTTATGGCCGTCCTAAGCACGAATAACGAAACGCACAGCCAGCGCAGCATGAAACATGACAGCATGCTTGTACACCATCGGACACTCATGTCTTGTCTAATGCCCAGCCGGGGAGCGAAGCTTCTGTTCGATGGCGTCTACCTGGACGGCATCCTGACATCGCAGCTGACGTTACTGGGGCAGGAACACGCTCCTCGAAGTGATATATTGAAAGCTTAAGTCCCTCACGAGAGGATTTTAGATGCACGCATGCATGCACAATTCTTTCAATGGAATTTGTTTCTCCGAGGACGGGCCTAATCGCATGGAGTACTGAGGATGATTCAAGAGACATGTCAGCTGCCAATGCTAAGTCCACAACACGGGGTTAATACAGTTGTTTCCGGTGTGCTTCATGTCCCAGTCGATGCTCAGCTCCTTTGACGTGAAACGAAACTAATAAGCGTCGCAGTCCTGTGCCAGAGCTCCGTGGATGCAAAACTGACCCATACGCTAGCATGGCCACGGCCCGTAGAGTGCAAAACGAACTTGATGTAGAAGAGAAAAAATTCCAAAAGGCGGAGATGACCAGTTGTCGACCTGCTGCAGGCACGACTCGAGTCTCATACAGGACGATGAAAATTCGGGTCTCCAAACAGAAGCGGATTTTTAGTGAGTGAGATAAATGAAGTGGTGAATTGCTATGGTTTCAGGAAAGAATCCCAAATGACGTCATAAGCCTTGCCAAGGGAGCAGGAGTATACGCAGAATTTCGAAGTGAAGAGGCGGCATAACTTAAACTTGCACTAAAAAAAAACAGTTCAACGCGCGCCAAAGGCGCGCAGAATTTCTTACATGTGTCAAGCAATGCGTTATGTTCTTGATTTCTTCAGTTATGGTGTTCACAGCTAAAGGGAGTGTTCCACATTTGTATGGGGTTTAGAACTGAATCTATATTTACTATATATTGAGAACTGAAGTTAATATTAAAAAGCCTTTGATGCAGCTCACGGCCACACCCTTCTTAAAACCTAACACCATCTGGTTGGTGGGCTTAAAGGCCGCAAAGATTTTAGAAAGGAATTTGAAAGAGTATTTGAAGTCTACCTTGGTATTCATGACATCATAAGAATGCCATCAAAATCGTGCCATCTAATAAGTCTTGCGGTGATAAAGGCAAATAAAAAGTGTAACGGCTGAGTCATTCATATCTTGTGTCTGCGAGCTTTATTTCCCGATACAACGGCCGTCAATTGGCTCTCAATGAATGTTGTGCAGGATACGATGCGGTAATCAAACAATGACGTGTATTGGAGCGCATTTACTGAACAGAGCCCAGAGCAATCTTGTCTTCTTACAAGTATGGCAACAGCTATAGGTGAGCCTGTTTCATGATATCCCATGCTCACTTCAAGATCTCGGAATGTGAAACACTCGAAGATCAAGGTTCAAGGTTTTAAAAAGTATCGTGTCAGTAGTGACTGACAGTGGATCCCAGCACCTCATTTGGACCAAATTTTTTATTTTACTGTGACTGGCGTTTTCAAGGAAAGCTAACAAAGGAGCCAAAAATGCAAGTGGTGACCAATGGGTATTATTCAAATTTCACTGGGGTACAACATAGTCGAGTTTCGAGGTTCAGCCTTCTTAGTTCAATCATCATTAGCTTGAAATCCAACCGTTGTTTTATACTGTAGCGCCGTTGGCCATTTCTCGGAGGGCCACTGACATCCCCAATACCCATCAGCAGTAAACTCAAGATTGTCTGTCCATTCTACTAGAGATTTAGTTTTTGTTTAGACAGCGAGCCACAGTGTTTACAGACAACCAGTCTTCAAGGGAATAAACGAGGAGAGATTGCCAACCATTGCTATGATACAGTGCACATCTGACTAAGAATTACAATACGAGAAAAATACGTGTACATTAGAGCGTGTCATCAGTAACAAAACCAAGTGAGACAAAGAAACTCGTTGGCGCTGCAGCCCAAAAGTACACGGCATAGCAAAGATTCTTCCCAAAAACTTCAATTCGTGGGGCGCGGGTCGATCAAAATATCGCCGTAAACCAACGCCCGGCGTTGCAGTCACCTAACGCTGGGCGGCGTCTATCGCCGCAGGTAGCACCAAGTCGTGGGTGGCATGCGACACAAAATACCTTTGCGTAAAGGAACGATGCTGCTGAGCGCTCCTTAAGCCGTCGTGCGAGAATGTCCCGGCCTAAGGCGTAATATGCGGACCAGACATTGTCCGATTGATTGCCTTTTAGCGGAAACTTTATGTGCTGTCGAGTATGAACTCGTACGAATATGCTGGTTAGCATTGCTTTAGACTTTCACTTCTCTAAGACAACTCACGTGATGCAAACGAAACTGTGTATAGGATACAACTCAGAATATATTGTCTGGTGTACAACTTAATACATAGGGCAATTTCTGCAGCCTGTACCACGGACGTAGAGGGGGGGGGGGGGGCGGGGGCAGGGTGACCCCATGCACATCTTGCTCTTTGCCGAGCCTTTGTAGTCGATGCACCGGCCCAAACAGCAACTACTCACGGACTGGAAGCCCAAAACACGTGTTGACAGAGATTGTACGGTAGCAGAAATATCTTCGCAGTTGGGCTCCACATATTGCCGAAGTTCCAACTCCAGCCCCAGACGTCCTCAGCAGTGCGGCGCTGTGTCGTACTCCTAGTGCGAACCAGATAGGGCAAGATGTCCAGCGGTGTCTGCACTTTGTTCCGCAGCTCGCAATCGCTGAGGTTTCGCGATGGAGGCTGTGTGACGGATCCGTGCCAGGGAGTCAGTTGGGTGTATCTCATGGCCTCGAAGTTTTCCCCTGAGATGGCGAGGACCCTGGGCTGAAGAAGGTCCTCGGTTTGCTGCTCACGAGCGGCGCGACGATCGGAACCGCCTTTTCGCGGGCCATGCTGTTCTCATCCCACACCATATCCAGCAGCAACTGCTCCGGACGGACCCAGTACACGTTACGCTGGAAGACTGATTACACAGTGGCCTATGCGTGCTGCGTCAGGTCGCGGAGCAGCGCGATGCTCCGGAACAAGTTGCGTAAGCCAAAGTCGCAGCCGCTGCTTTGCCGGATGGCAGACCATATGGATACAGAGTGGCCGACCACGCACTGGACGAGGTTCTTAAGAGCTCTGCTGGAAGTCTTGGTAGAGATGTGAACTAGGATCAGACCAACGGCTAGCATCGACCATCTGAAAACAAAAGTGAATATATTAGAACAATGCGCTACGAATTGAGCATTGGATCATACAAATATTGTTGCGTCTCTTCAGTGTATGTAACTATGCCGATATCCAGAGTCCTCAAATGTGACGGAATACATATCAACAAATATGCTAGTAAGCATGAACGAACCAGCAAATGATGCGACATACTACGGCACAAGGTACGATAATAAGTAAATGCTCAACATTGAGCACATGAAATATCAAATGATACTTGATGGACTTTAACACTCATTGTTATAAATTCGAAGATAATGTGTTTTCATAGTTACCTGACTTGTTTCGATGGTCCGATTCGCCGCTGGGCTGCCACGTTTCGGACAGGGCCGTTTGGAATGCCGTAGGCCAGAAGGTAGAGCAGCTGCTGGCTGGTGCTCAGCGGCTGAATCAGGTCGACCGGCAGGTTTGGCACGTGCCCCGACTAGGGATTGAATGCCACAACGTCTATCTCCCAAACCTCTCCGGCACAAGTCTTGCAGATGGGTCCAGAACAAAATTTCGATCCCGTGGTCGTGGCGTCCAAGCTCAGCAGCAGATGGAGGAGGTGCAGCTCGTTGCCACGCAGCTGGCAGATGAACCAGTGTTCGGGTGACTCGATGGCCAGCTCAAACAGCCGGAACACATCGACTATCGTTTCGGTGTTGACGGCCGTGCCAACGCGGCTGAGCACATTGATGTGACCGTCGCACTGCGGGCTCACAGCGTGTAGCTCGTTGAACAAGTGCAGGGCGCGGCCGAACTTGGGCGTAAAACGAGTCACGTAGCGGCTGCCTGGCTCAGTGATGACAACCACGTGTTTTTCGATGGCATTCGTCCGCCTCAGCGTGGCTCATGCAGCTCCTGCTTTCGCGGCCGTCGGAGTGGAGGACGGTCAAACCTGACTCGTGGATTGCTCCACCACTTTGACGAGCCGTCTCTTTTCTCCTTCTGTCTCTTGCGCAGCAGGTCTTCTTAGGATCTACGATATTTCATTTCAGATAGCCAGTCCGTCTCTGCTTTCTTTTTGAAAGGCGATGATAGCAGCAGCGATCCGTTTCGAGCCATCGTAGCTGTCAACCGCCAGAGCGGTGCTAGATCGTTAACGTTATAATCTATGGTGGCAGTGGTCTCAACCGGAACGAACAATCGGCGTCGTCGCCATCCTCCACCATGTACGGAACAGTGAATGAATACATGAACCCCTGCTCTCAGCTGACTGGTCAGCGCTGAGACCACTTGGTCCCGGAGCAGGCTCGGGGTCAGCACTAGCAGCCAGCGCTGGCTCAGCAGGCGGCGCGGGCTCAGCAGTCGGCGGGGAAGGCGACTCAGGCTCAGCAGCAGACACCGTTTCACTGGCGGACGAGCCACGACGCCCCTGGAGTTGTTTGGCCACCCTCCGCATCTCGCCAGCCTCCCTAGTCACAATCGTATCCCGGTCGTATGACCCCAAGGTAAGCTTCTGGTGCCTGCACTGGCCCATCATGGCAACCTCTTCCTGATACACTGTGCAGGCAATTGGGCATGGAAAACCGCACTGAGGCTTGCACTGGCATTTCGCGACATCAAGAAGCTTGTTGAATTTCGCAGTGGCGGAGTTGCTGTGTCACCGTCTTTCTTTCTTTGATTTCTTGCTGATAGCTCTGTTTGCATGATATCAATCCCTCTCAATCAATTTTGCCATGTATTTTAAATCATGAACAGGGGTCGTTTCGTCGATCCACAGTAACCTGATTTCTACTGTCGCGGTCTTAAGATGGTATTAGTGAGATTCCTTTTCGATGCGCTCAGTCACCTGATGTACCTCAAGGTTTTCCCGTAGTCGGCAGCTGGTGATGGGACAGTAGGGCCGGGTGGCCTGTCATAAAATGTTTTGCGCGCGACCGTGTAGCCTTCGGCATGCTCATGCAAGTAATTGTTCGAAAGAAATGTTTCAGTACAGGCAAAATTATGCTAAAAAGCCCATATCTCCCATGCAAAAAGCACCAACATCACAATGATGCGTTAGCAATAACGAACTTGAGCCTAACTCGGTCTGTTGGGGCATTTTCATAGCTGCACAGATTTGGGTTTAACTAAAAGTTAATGTTCTTTACTAAAAATTTGCTTAAAAGCTATTTGGCAATGTTTTGCTGATGCTCTTCGTGATGCTATTTCACACTTAATCTGCCAAGTACCAGAAGTGTGGAAAGTGGCAGCTTTGAGGCTCGGTGGAGGATGATTCCAGTGCGTAAAGTAGGTGGCGCTGGTATCGAATGCGGTTTTCTTGGCCTATCAAAGAAAAACTGCTCTCGCCTCACGAATATCAACATCGGTGCGGTGCGACAGACCTGAAAGCTTATCATCAACCCGCGTGCCAAGGAAAAACTTTGTCACAGCTGATTACAAGAGATTCACCCCCTCGATGACACATCCTAGTGTACATGCAAACTGCTTGGCTTGCAAAACACACATGGCTGCCAGTGGACAGGCATTACGCATCATGCTTCCTTCAAACATGCAAGCGATTTCAAGTAAACAGGCATCACGCATCGATTATGCATGCAAACGATTTCAATTAAAGAGGTATCGCGCATCACGAGTCAGGCATCATCCATACATGTAAGCGATTTAAGCTAGCACGCATCACACATCAAGACACTTCTCACATTCGCATAATCGACCACGATGAGCCCTGTACATTAAGATCTGGTCGCCAGGAATAGATTCACTTATTTTCCTGTCTGGATGCTCCTGTGCACTGTAGATGACGTTAAGCTCTAAAAGAGGGTATAGTGTCTACACCTCCCCGGATTTCAGCCTGGGCGTGTTTTGCCAAAAATTGGTCACCGAAAGGGGTATTCCCTGGTTTGTTTTTAGCCCCTCGCTGGTGTTTATTGCATCTGAAAACAAAAAGGGCGTATGGACTCCCGTATATGGACTATTTCCTCTATAATTTTTTCTTTCACACAGTTTGCACTTAATTTCGTGTACCACGTTTTCGCGTGCTTGAAAACCCCAGACCCAGACCCAGACCTAGACCCAGACACCTTGAAACCCAGACTTCCATAAATGGCATATATTGCCCCCCGCTTTAAGTCCAGCTAGACCAGGGATGGTCGACGCAGCTTCAGCTCCTAGAAACATTTAAAAAATGACTGGATGACGCGTGCCAGCTACTTGTCCCTTGTGGAAACTCAGCTTGTTTCGAGATGATGTATTATTTAATTTTAGCAAGTGCTGGAGGTGGCTTTTGCCCATTCCTTAAGCTAGTTTGCCTACGCAGCTGAACAGATTCATGGATTTATAGCTCGTTGTCTTTGAGGGAGTTTGTCCCTTTTGGGTATCGCAACGATTATCCAGAAAGCAGATATTTCATTCTTTATTCAGATCATGTTGATGACGCGTTTTACCACTTTCCATTGCGTGCGGGAGCTTGGTTGGCTTAATATGTCATTCAAGTTGAACCATGACCAGGGCTCTTAACTTTTTTAGCTTTCTCACCGCAGTTTACGACCAACGTCTGGAAAGCAGACCGCAGAAGCTTTGTTGACGCCACTGTCACTGAACGGCATTGACAGTTTGATTGGATTCTCCTCTGATTGGGTAGTCTGTGGTTACATTTTTGGGTAAGCCTCGAGATTTCAGCGTACGTTCCACAGAAGTGATTTGCTTTTTCCTTGCCGGTGGTGGCAATACGCCTCTGTGGCTTGCATGTTCCATGTTTTTTTTCTGTTTGGGCCCCGGTGAGTTTGACTCGAGACCGGTTTTGAAAGAATCAACCTTGGCCTCGTTTCCATTGCGCTCGGAAATCCGGATTCTGTGCAAAACGGTCATGCAAACAGCACTTGTAATCCGTATAAGGAACTACGTAATCAAAATCTGGTCCGGTCTCGGCAACCGGGCCAATGCCCACTTCCAGGTCGCTTGCTGGTCAGCCCGAGGAGTCGAGCGTGGTTCAGTTGACCACGTGCTAGTAGAGGGAACATTCGACACCATGAAGCCGGCTTCACCCATTATGTACCCCGATCACCCACATCTGACTGATCATCAAAACGCACGAAATTTCCAAATGCTTGGTCTGCGTCTGAGTGCGCAAAGCCCGCCGAGCACAGCGGTGTGCATTTGTATCGACATGAATGCCCGCCGCCTTCCCCGGCACATGAAGTTCATGGTGGAGGTGCCAGAGGCGTGCGGTTTGTGGCTTTACAAGGACAAGTGGGGCTTGCAGGCCGAGTCTTAACTTAAGCTGCTGAGCTTAACTTCAGCTAAGCCTGGATATTGCAGGCGCGCGGAACGAGCTCACCGATTCATTTTCTTTCATAGGTTTTAAATATGTGGAGCTGCGTAGCCGGTGTTGAGAAATGCCTTCAGAGCGGGAGGGATTGTCAGCCTTTCAGTACTAGACCGCACTGGACAAGCGTGTGGTGTGACTACACGGGGATATGTTCCAATGACGTTATTTTTTCTGGCACGTTTTAAATGCTTCTTTTTAAAGACTACATTGGAGAGTCTTTACATCAGATGGATTCCTCATATCAGCGGTTACTCTTAGCAGTGAGTATTGCGGAGTCATGAACCCCCAATCCTACCCCCACCGCCCGGTCGTAAAATGCCGGCTAAACGACGATAACGACTTGCGATAAACACTCAAAGGCAGTGTTTCTTATTTGTATGGGGTTTTGAACTGAAATAACCATCTTGAAGATCATACTGTGCAGTTCACAAATCTGTCATTCTTCGACCCAAACCCCTTAGTTTCTGAGATAGACGTCCGCGAAGATAAGCACACTTCTTCGGGGAGCCTATTTCAAGGTCACCCAGGCATACGTGACGTCATAATCACGTCATTCAAATCATACCGTTCCATAACGCATGCGGCAATCAAGGCTAATAAGAATATGATCGTCGAGTCGTTCGTGAGCACGATGTTCTGATATTATGACTGTCAATTGACTCTTAATTAATGTTGTGCACAGTAAAATGACTTACGCAAACAATGACGTATTACGGAGCATATTTGCTAAACGGAGATACTGTGTTGTCTAGTGCAGTCTATTCCATTTAAAAGTATACCAAGCGTTATAACTAATATCCCCAAATCTGTCAAAATTCCGTGTCCTTTAAAGTGCCGCTATGCTTGCACGGTCCATCGTGTCGCGTCACGTCACTTGACCCTTAGCGCGGCCGCTGCCACCGGCCGCAGGGCATCACAGTCAGGGGCAAGGACGAGCGCCTGAATTAACTTAAATCCACTCCGCCATAAGCAGACGGATCGGAAGGTACGTACTCCAGCCGGCTAAGTATGGGACGGGGAGGCACTTAACAACATTCCTTCGGATTTGTTGCCGCCTTATGCGAGAACACGCACCTGAGCCACTGTCCTGCTCGTTCCATCCCAAACAGGGCGCCTCCCGGAGAAGAATATGATTGTGCTGACCCCGTTCGCGCATTGACGTACCGGCCGTGCGGTTAAAACAAGACCATGGATAGGTCCCACTCCGCTGAAGCCCGCGCCCTGACAAGGACTTGAGCGCTGACCCATCTCGCACTCAGTTCGGCAATTTCAAACATCACAGCATGTATATGAGGTTAGTCAGTGTTCGCATGCGCAGCTTTGACCAGCGGTCGGCCCGTGCCGAGGACACCGAAGATTCGTCCACCTACAACGTCTCGAACGCGGAAAAGAACACAGCAGCCTTAAGCGGTAGTATGAGGCCGAATTTCCAAATTTTTGCCACGAGTTAAATAGCTATCGATCGTATAGCACAATATTGTTGGCCCTCGCTACCCCAGGGGAGCGTGAACAGCTGTCCTGTCCGACCAGAAAATTCGAAATCGGACAGAAGCGGAACTGCATGATAAGAACAACTGGATACAAACTGTGGGTGCAAACTGTTCCGGAGGGCACATATTTCGAAAGAGGCTGTCGACACCAGTGATGAAAGCTTTAGAACACTCAGAGATACAAAAACACCCCACATTTCTTCGTCTGAAATGTTCGGATCGCGGAACCCCGTACACATGCAAAGCACGATCCAATGAGGTTATTCCAAGAGTGAAAGGATCCTGCCTCCCCAGCCACACCTTCAAACCCACAGACCGCCATCCACCCTCAAGACCTCATGATACATACACACCTGCTGAGGACCGCTCCCGGCTGCGATGGCTGCGGTCAGAGCCAAAAACTGCAGCGGCGTTTCCCGGATTACACTCGGCCGCTCACCGCGGGTGGACCGCTCTACGATCACGGCTTCCAGCAAAGACGCAGAGTTCGCCAGAGGGCGAGCATCTCGAGATCCGCCAGGGAATTTCCGGCCGCCGGCCGGTACCACTCCCACACGCCCGCGCGCGCGTGCTACCCCCCCCCCCCCCTCCCCCTGCCCGTGCCGGCCGAAGCTCCGGGTGTGACGGAAGCTTCGCGCCGCGCGCTTTGCCGCCGCCGTCGGGTGCAGTTGTAGTGAGCATGATCACGCCTGTCGAGGACGGCCCATTGACATCGTGCTTGAACATCGAGACGGAAACGGCTGCGCCGTGCTAGGTTCGGTGCGGTTGTGCGTGCTAGGCTAGCTTCAGCACGTCAGCTGCTAGGTTCGGTGCGGTTGTGCGTGCTAGGCTAGCTTCAGCACGTCAGCTGCTAGGTTCGGTGCGGTTGTGTAGGCTAGGCTAGCTTCAGCACGTCAGCTGCTAGGTTCGGTGCAGTTTTGCGTGCTAGGATAGGTTCAGCACGTCAGCTGCAGCTAGATGTACATCACTCGAGTTAAACATATGCCACGCGTTACAGAACACGGAAGCACACCTTTTGCGGCATGCGACAAGCAGGGTGATGACAGACCTGTCATTATCCTGTGTCTGATAACATAACATAAAACAATGCTACCTGTCGGCTTTGGCTACCCTCAGCAGATCGGTCTGATCAAGGCGTTGGACTTTCTCTCTTCCTGAGCTTGGCAGGCAGATGCGCACTGATGTTAGGCATTCCCGTGCGCATTTGCAATAGATGTTTGATTGGTTGGTTGACTTGGAGCCTGGCAACATTTGATAGATTTCATCAACGAATGCCATGCATTTGGGAAAGTCGGCATTTTTGGTGACTGTGACTGAAATCATTTTCGCTGGATGTTAGTCACAACAAATTGAGCAACACGTCCACGCAGCTTCAAGCCCAATATCTTTTCACTTCGGCGTACTCTGTTCACAAACACATTTGGAAACACAGTGGTCGCTGTCCTGTGCACTTCTGGCGCACTCATTGGTCGGGGGCGTTGACGCATTTTGGTCGGAGGGCGTTGACCCATTGGTCGGAGGGCGTTGACCCATTGATCAGGGGCGTTGACCCATTGATCAGGGGCGTTGACCCATTGATCAGGGGCGTTGACCCATTGGTCGGAGGGCGTTGACCCATTGGTCGGAGGCCGTTGACCCATTGGTCGGAGGGCGTTGATCCATTAGTCGGAGGGCGCTGACCTATTGGTCGGAGGGCGTTAACCCATTGGTCGGAGGGCGTTGACCCATTGGTCGGAGGGCGTTGATCCATTGGTCGGAGGGCGTTGATCAATTGGTCGGAGGGCGCTGACCTATTGGTCGGAGGCCGTTGACTCATTGCTCGGAGGGTGACGGGATCACTGTTGTAATTTATAGACAGCGTCCGCATTGACCCGCGCCGTGCAGCTGACTTCACGTCTTTATCTGGCCTGATTACTGTGATCTGATCTCGGTCTTGCTAACACCCCACAGCAGGCGGACCCATGGTTTGCGTGAGGGACGCATGACGCTGGCACACGTATGCGCCTTCGTGGGTTGACGGGTGGACGGTTCAGGCTCAGCCAGCGCGATGTCCGTCCCTTGCTACGTCATAATATGTCGGTCTCGCGTCGGGATGCCAATCCGAGACCGGGACACGAACCCGAGACCCCCCGCATGGGACTCCGACACGGCCCTACCACCTTCATCAAAGACGCTGTCACGGTGGCTTTAGTCTCGCGTGTTGGTGCCGGTGACGCTCACTGTACACGCGACTGCGCCGTACACTCCAGTTCTGGTGGCGGAGGAACCTAGCCGCACGGCAGTCTACCACCCCCGTGTTGACGGAGCTGTGCTCGAACAGTACCCCGGGGCGCACCGCGTACACTTGTACACCCCGTACGACTCCGGACCAGACGGGAGCACGCAACCTTCGTGCAGTCCCCAGACGGTGTGTCGACGTTGGCAGCGGTCTTCTTGGCGCGCGCGCTCTCACGGCCGCGGTTCATGATGATGATGATGATTTTGAAGTCTGAAGTTTATGGGTAGGAGACCCGTTGTGAACATCCGCCACAGCATTTGGCAGTATCAGCTACGGCCCCGGCGGGTTGTCTGTTTTACTCTTTCCGACGCGTTCGAGGTTGTGACATCGGTACAGCGGCCAGACACATGCGCCGCCTTGATTAACAAGTGACGGCGACATCCGTCAATCGCCGCTACCGCAACACCACCGTCCTGTTATATCGGTTATATTGATAAACTGCCAGCTGTATAGTTCCATAATGCCGTGTCCAACTGTTAGCCGGACAGCACTGCGAGCAACGGAAGCATTACAGACCGGCCAAAGACGAGGAAAATCACCACGAGGCTCAACTCGAGAGGAATCACCACAAAGGCAGACGACCGTCGTGACTATGTACAGTTTATACAAACGGCGCTTAAACTTGTGCAAACACTACACTACAGCCTACTGCTCCGCCGCTCGGCAATAAATACGCTAGTAAAATCGCCTAATCTGCTGTAGGATGAACAGACAACGCAAACAACGGCGTAAACATGGTATTTTGCGTCTCCGAAGGAGCAAACAAACATCCAACGAGCGATGCAGTTCCCTCTCTAAACACGGGAAAGTATGGCCAGCAGGGGCCTCGCCGCCCGCTTGATCGAGACTTGCGATGCCGACGGCCAGCCCGTCCTAATGTTGGCCTATGATAAACCCTCCCCACCGACGCAACGACTCCAGGCCCGATCCCACGGAGTATTACTATAGGGAAGCAGAGGCGCAGCCGGCACCAATGGAGAACTGCTCGTATTGCGTGTCCGACCAATCACAGACGTCTGACCAACGGCGACGATTCCGGTGCGTGCTAGAGGCTAGTGACCAGCTACCTAACGCTTACAAACGGGGACAAAACGCCCCATGCCCCGACACACGACACGAACAACGCAACAACACACGATGTAGAAGCAACGGGTTGCACCAGTCGCAACGGAATTCACTACGATTTGTAACAAACGAGTCGTTATCTGCGTGTTTTGATAACCGTTCCATCGCGGCCCGCGCGCGCGCCGCCGGCCGCGGCGGCGGCGGCGGCGCCGGCCCCTCCGATTCGATGTAGGCGAGCACTCCGCTCCGCTGACCGCGCCGCTGGCGGCGGCGCCGGCGATCACCACGCGCGCCGCCGCCGCCAGTGGTGCGGCCGGAATGTAACGTCACCGGCGCCGGACGGCCAGAGCTGGCCGTGCCGGCTGCTAGCGAGCTGGGGTTCCAGGCAGGACGGGGCGAGAGGGAAGGCGACGGCAGGGGCGGGCAAGGAAGGGGGTGTCGGAGGAGAGCAGAGAGGATGGCAAGCATCGACGCCGCGCCGCCGCGAGGTGTCACTGGTAGGCGGGAGGCAACAGCCCCTATCCCCCCTAGCCGGCACAGATAGACCGAGGGAGACACCATTCGTGCCGGCTGACCAGGGACGGGCTGCTGGACGGCACCGACCGCCGACCGCAGACTAGCCCCCCGGCCGTCCCGATGACCGGTAGCGGACAGGTCTCCGGCCCACAGGCGGCGTCGCCCACAGGCGCGTCCCCGGCCAGCCGATCGCGACCGGCCGGCGCCGCCGCGGCGTCGACGGGCGGGGCTGACGGCGGGTGCGGATTGCCGGGCGCAGCCTACGGGTGCCGCCCGGCCGCCTACGCGTTCTTCAGCAGGCTGTTGGCCCGGTCGTTGGCCAGCTTCAGGCGGGCCTCGTTCGACTGGCTCTGGAACACGGTTCGGGGCGTGGTCAGTGGGAGCCAGGCGTCACCGATCGGGCGGGCCTCGGCGCGCGTCAGAGCGCCCGTCCGCGGCCGCCGCGACCGACGCGGAGACGCCGCGTCACCGGCCGGCAGGCCGGCCGATCACCGTCACAATCGCCAGGCCGATCGCTGGTGAAGCCGGCGACCCGCGACCCCTCAAGCCCGCAACGGGTCACAGAAGCGTGACGCTTCCACACGCCAGTCGAGGACGGCTCTACATCCGCAGCGAATCCATTCATATTTACACCAAACAAAGCAGCGAGCCAGGCCGGCTCCACAGTCAACACTTGGCCGTCGCAACCTCCGTCCCCCCTCCCCCCTCCCCCCCCCCCCCCCCCCCCGATCCCGGTCCGGCCAACGTCGCCGACGCGACGCTGCGGGGCCACCACGCACGTGAACGACGCGTGGGACGGTCGCTGGCGGCGGCGTCAGCTGGCGGGCCGCCGCTACTGCGCGCCAAGCGCACACAAGCACATGCGCAACAGTCCAGTGCAGCAGGCAGCGGACGTGGCGGTCATGCAGTGGGAGGAGCGGGCGGGAGCAGGCACGGAGCGCCGGCGGCGCCGAGACGTGCCTCAGCGAGCTGCGGCGCCCTGGACCTGAACGTCAGGGATGTCCCCGACCGACGGCAGGTGGCGGCTACCCCATCGAATGCTCAGTCAGACGGGCTGTATAATTTACGCGCCACGAATTAGGATAGACCGCGGCATGCAACTTCATAGTGCGCGTCATGTTCATTTCTTGTCTCAATTTCACTATCATTTACCGATGAATTCTTGGGAAAAAATACCAATGGACGGTAGATCGCTTATTTTGGTAGCAGACGTACTTCGTGTTCACTGTTCAAAACGCACCTCCCCGTAAGGCGGTGCGGCTTTCTCTAACGTCGGCAAACGTCTGCTGACAATCATAGGGCTGCATGCAGCCTCTGTTGTGCGTGTGTACGTAAGTGGCCTGTACGATGCCTGATTATGCGAGATAAAAACTGCGGGAAGCGCCGGTGTGCAACCAGCGCCCGCTGTTTTGAAAAGACTGGCGCGTGCTGACGTGGTTTTTCGGGTGCACAGCAGAGCTGGGACAATAGAGCCCTCCAATGGTCAGGGGGACCCATGGGTACCCGTATGGAATGGGTGGCAGGCTGGATTCGAGAGAAATTCTGGGAAGATCACGAGCGTGGGTATGGGCATGAGCATCAGTTGCGTGGCAAATGCTCCACGCAGTACCAAAAATATGGCAAGCGGTCCTCTTCCTCTGCCGCTAAGCCCAAGCCTTCGAATGCGGCGGACGGATGGGTAACGGGTGGGTGGGACAGGTATAGACTGGGCAGAGGACGGGTACGATCAAGACGCCGTGGCCAATGTGTGAGCTGGATAGACTGAAGGCTCTCCCACACAAGCACGCTGCACTGTATACGCGGGTAAACTCGATTGCAATGACCTCTTTCTCATTAAAACCTAATCTTAACAAACCGCATTGACGGCGCCCGGCTCGGAAAGCCAGAAACGAAGAGAATGCTGTGTGCTTCTGGAGCCCATCCTCCAAACAGCGCGTTCTACGGCAGACCATACTGTGATCACCGATATTCTAATCGGGCAAGACACCGGGGGACCTCTTTCGCATCGAGTGAAGCGACACAGCGGGCGTCCCACACCTTCTTACTTTCCAGGCACGAGCCCCAGGGTTGGCACATAGTGCCGCCGGATCACGAGATCCCGCCTCCGCTGTCTCTCGACTATGGTGACGGCGAAAAATTCCAGTTGTGCGCACCGCACACCTGTCTGTCAGGGGTTCTAAAGACGCTGCCTGCATGCCAATCCACGACAAAACTCAACTGCGGACGGCTCGTCTACGCTTACGTCATCGCGTTCTATCTGCACTGGACTCGGAGTCCGTGTAGCCAACGTCTGCCGACTACATTTGACCGTACGCAACAGGCTTGCCGACAGACTAATCTAAGTCTTGTTCGGACTCGTGTAACCGCCTGCGGCTACAATGCAGCCGTACGCGGGCTCCTCGGGCGGCTAGCCATCCTTCAACCGCAAGGCATGGTGTTCCGTGTCACAGGGACTACAAGCTCAGAACAGACAACATCAAGAGCAGCGAGTAGCCTGCCCACGGCGGGCGAGCGCGCCAGACTACGGACGGACGAGAGCGCCACGGAGACCAAACCAAAGCCGAGGAAGATGGGCGGGAGAACTCAACACGGACAAAAGCATTACGAACATCAAACCGAACGGAAGAAAGATAGCAGAGGAAAATCAAGACGGACGAAAAAGCGCTAGGGAGACAAGAAAGCAAGTTCGAGAAATATCAAAAGGATCCGATCGACGGGCAAGTCACAAAAAGCACTGAGACCCGGGAACACAGAAAGTTGTCAACTAACGAAAACGGAAAGTTGATGCCACCTCAGAACAAAAACCCGAAACAAGGTTTACAAAAAAGACAGGTCTGAGGGCTCGTTTTAAGGTCAGAACAAAGATATGTGCGAGAACAACTCATTCGTCACTTAATGAAAGGATACGTGGAGCAACAAGGGGCTCCATTGAAAATATGTATAGGTACTATGGGACGATATATGGATATTAATAACAACATTATTACGACAAAACACAGGTACTATGGGACGATATATGAATATCAATAACAACATTATTACCACACAAAAAAAACAAGTACTATGGGACGATGTATGGATATTAATAACAACATTATTACAAAAAAAAACAAGTGGAATGATTACATGACCAAGACACGAAAACAGGAAAGAAAAGAAGAGTAACAGAAATTGAGGTTGAGAAGAAGAAACAGGGAGCTAGAGAGGAGGGAAGAAAGAGCAAGTACGAGAAACATACATTTACTTTGCGTTTAGGCGGATTTCAAAAGCTTTCCAGCTCTGTTGGATGCCGCGGCGACGTGCGACGCGTTAGAGTTGGCCTACAAACAGACGGGAGCAGTGTTGGCGGTGCGGCGCGGCAGGACTGCGCCTAGCAGCCGGGGCGCGGGGAAGGCGGGGAGGCAGGCACGCGGCGGGCCCGGGCCCGGTGCACGTGAGGGCGGGCCGGCCGTCTGCACAGGCGGCGGTGACGCGCAGGGAGGGGCGTGCCGCGACACACACGTCTACACACCGAGGGGCGCACACAGAGGGCCGGAGGATGGTCACGCAGGGCGGGCGGTGCCGGTGAGCGGAGGGCACACTACGGAGCTGGGCCAGCCGGCGCCGCCGCCGACGGCGGCGGCGGCGGCGGTGGGTGGCGGCCGGCTCAACACACGACACACGCAGAGCCGGAGAGGGCGGTGCGGCGGGCGGGGCGGCGGCGGTGCCGAAGGGTCACACGCCATGCCGGGTTCCCGGTCCTCTGTACAGCGGCGGCGGCGGCGCTCGGCGGCCGCCGCCCTCTCTAGACTGCAAGCCGCGCCCATGCAGCAGCGAGTCCCTCTAGCGGCGGCGCCGTGCCGGGCCCAAACGGCGCGATGGCACGGGCCACGTGACGGGACCAGGTCCGACGGGCGCAGGCGCCGGACGCCTCGCATAACCCCAGAACCACACCCAGACACGAGACACCAGCGCTGACCCCGGCGAACCACACCCAGACACCAGCGCCGACCCCGGCGAACCACACCCAGACACGAGACACCAGCGCCGACTCCGGCGAACCACACCCAGACACGAGACACCAGCGCCGACTCCGGCGAACCACACCCAGACACCAGCGCCGACTCCCGGCGAACCACGCCCAGACACGAGACACCCCCGCACCGACTCCGGCGAACCACACCCAGACACGAGACACCAGCGCCGACTCCGGCGAACCACGCCCAGACACTAGCGGCCGACCCCGGCAAACCACACCCAGACACGAGACAACCAGCGCCGACTCCAGCGAACCACACCCAGACACCAGCGCCGACCCCGGCAAACCACACCCAGACACGAGACACCAGCGCCGACCCCGACACGCCGCGGCCTGTACTCGGCATGCGCCGTCAGAGACAAGCCACCCACAAGAAACCACAAAGCTACCGACTTACAGACGCCACAAGCATCGAAGTAAATCATATAGTTGCAGGACACCTCCTCCTGACCATGTCCTTTCACCCAGCGACGCACAGACAACAACAAACACCTAGCATTACGGTGGATGTTGGCGGTGGAGGCCTAGCCTGCCCACCTCCCCATGCCACACCAGCCAACTGACTACCTGCAGAGTACACTCTCGATCCGACTATAGGCATCACAACGTCACGACATGAAACCCGGGCACGTCGGCACAGTAATGTTTCTACTCTACTGCTTTCCGTCTGTACCAGACAGAGGTCCGGCACCAGACCAAACGCAGGCCCAGTACAAAGCCGTGGTCAAAACCAGACCAGATCTCGCCCAGTGCTGATAGCTCCAGTTCCAGCGCCCCAGACAATCCCAGCCGTCTCAGCATCTGGTCAGATACAGAACCCAGAGCTAGACCAGACACAGACCTGGCACCGACATCATGAACACAGCCCGACCCGCGACCATTCGCAGCACACCAGACACGGCCCCCAGTCCCCCAGCCAGGGGATAGATAGCCCCGCATCGGACCAGACATGAACACACAAAGCCGACCCGCGCCAGTCGCAGCACCAGACCACGGCCCAGTCCCAGCCAGGGGAAAGCTCAGCATTGGACCAGACATGAAACATACCAAAGCACGACGCAAGCCGACTACAATTCAGACAACAGACAAACCCAGCAGCAGCACACCAGCTTTTGCACCAAGGCACCAGCATCAGACTGACCAGCCTTGCAGTCGTAACACTTATCCTATTGTCAGTGTCAGACATAGTCACACAGCATGCAGCACAGTGCCCGTACCACACATCGCCCCAGCACCATACACTCGCCACAGACGGACACAATGACGGACACAATCCCAGAAACAGCGCCGGACACAAGCCCAGAAACAGCACTAGCCACGGTCCTAGCCTAAACATTAGTGCCCCAACTCCCAGCACCACCATCGGACACTTCCCCGCACCAGCACCATACACTATCCCGCACCAAACAACCCTCAGCACCAGCACCAGCACCAGCACCAGCATCAAACACGGGCCCTGTAGTGACCCGTGCAGTCCGCGGCCCCGAGCCACCGTTAGGGCACAGCGACACCTTGGCGGTTATTCCCACTTTGGCTTGTCTTGGCTCACCTTGGCGCTTATCCGCTCCACCTGCCGGTTCTGGTTGTCCAGCTCTGAGCCCATATCCATGGCCATGTTGCGCAGGTTGCCGACCATCGTGTTCACCTGTTCCATGTTGCCTTCCATCTCGTCCTCACGCGCGTCGTTGGTTATTCTGCGGGCGGAGAAGGACCGGAGTTGGGGCAACCGGCGGCGGCCGGCACAACCCGCTTCAGCCGCAGCCTGGCATGTCAGAGCGTGGCGGGCACCGCCCGCTTCAGCCGCACCTCGCAGGTCAGAGCGCGGCGGGCACCACCCGCTTCAGCCGCAGCCTCGCAGGTCAGAGCGCGGCGGGCACCACCCGCTTCAGCCGCAGCCTCGCAAGTCAGATCGCGGCGGGCACCACCCGCTTCAGCCGCAGCCTCGCGGTCAGATCGCGGCGGGCGCCGCTAACATTCAGCTGACCTTTTCCTGGGCTGTTCGTTTGGCGTTTTGGGCGCTGCTACTGCGGGGTCGTGGAGCATCCGTGGCTAAACTTTTGCTGCAGGGGTTAGACATGGTAGCTATGGTGACAAACTTGCCAGAAGGGCAACGTCCACCGCGGACAGGCATTTCAGCAGAGTACAGCGGAAAAGCTGCCACTCGAAAACAAGAAAAGTGGTTGATGACCAGGGTTGGGGTTGGTTACTGTGGGGGTTTACCCGGTTGCAGCCATCTCTATGACCCGACTGTTGTCAACTAATTAACGCCACTTCATCACGGCGGGTTCCTCCATGGCTAACCTGTGAAAGCCAACTTTCCGCCAACGTTTCTGATTTGTTCGATGACCCGCAAGTCGTGGTCCAGTCAACCGGAGTGCAGGCGGAGTGGCGTTCACGCCTCAGTGTCTCAGGTGTTCGCCACCCAACTCA
>NW_023596420.1:13030336-13201970 GCF_011947565.3 Pollicipes pollicipes
CTCTCTCTCTCTCTCTCTCTCTGGAACATCCTTGGCAAGCAAGAGGACGCGAAAATGCTTTGGCATAAACACTGGTCACTATCATTTATGTAGTTCTCAACGTTTCGATGCATGCGTATCATCATCAGGACGAGTACTATAGCAGAAGTTCAATCAATTCACAATGCAATGCTAGAACATTCAACCAATGTCGCTAGACATGACAACGGTCACAGTTAACACAATTTAACACGACATCTTCGCGCATAAGCAGAACAGTTTAAAAAAATACAGAAATCACGCGACGAAATATCCTTTTGACTCGGTACGAAAAGGGCTGCCTTATTACTTGCAAAGAATGTATAGACCCCAATGACGGCATTATGGTGAATATGAAGTAATTCAAAAATCCTAAGATCGAGAGCATTACTGCAACGTCCTAACACGGGATAGTTTTCAATGTTAAAGTGAATAGCACACGAAAATGACTGGTCTTGTAATGGGCAAAGGGCCTCGGTTAGACAGAATGCTACCTGCACGGTCAGACCTTTCCAAATGTTGCTGCACTCTGCAGTGCAAATACGAAGGATGAGCCACCTAAGATGTTCGACACGGAGCGCAGCAGTGTTCATGAAGGACTGCGGAGACAGAACATTTGGGAAGCTTGTCTTTAGCTAAAAGAAAGGTCCAACAGTTCACTGATATGATGATTCTAGGGGACAGAACAGGCTGAAAACCTAGTAACAGGCTGGCAATCTCATTTTTACTTGTATCGACTGTTTTCCAAAAAAGGCAGCGTTAAATACTAATTCAGCCTTAGGCCTTCGTGAGCGGTGGGGCTTTGTTGTTGTTTTTTTAGTTAATAATTGGAACTTCAATGGAAAGCGCTGTAAATACCCGTTTTTATACCACATAGGGAATGTAATGTAAATGTAATGTGATGTGAATGTAATGTGAATGTGAAAAATAAAAAACTCGGGAATAAATGAGAAAGGCTCAGTCAAAGACCACTTGAACGTTGGGCAATTTATCGACAGAAGGTTTGCAAATTGCCTTTGTAGCTTTCGAACTCGCACATTCAGGAAAGGCAAACAGCCAATTTCATTTCTTCGCTCCTTCGTGACTGCATGCTAGAATGTTGGACGTTAAAAGAAGTGAGAAATTGCTCAGTATGCAAACTCTGTCGAAACAACAGATAGGCGACGTCAATCTATCGCCGATAGAGTGGTGTTCGAATGTTAGGGGAGGGGGGGGGGGGGGCAGGGTGCATAGTCACTGGTTATCGTGAAAGCCCGTAAAGATATTGGCAAAAGTGGGTCAATTGGAGATTGTGTTGCTCCCAGCCCCACGCCTTCTGTTTGTTCATGCAGTTTGCCTTTGAAGATAAGGAAGGGAGTTCGTGACAGCGAGTTTCAGTATAGAGCGAAAACAGCCGCAGTAAAGCCCTATGAACGTAGCCCGAACGCTCGGAAGCCCGGACAGCTCGGAAGCCCGGACAGCTCGGAAGCCCAGAAGCTCCAAGCACAGACAGCTCGAAGGCCGGACAGCTTGCAAGCCCGGACAGCTCGGAAGCACGACAGCTCGGAAGCACAGACAGCTCGCAAGCCCAGGACAGCTCGAAAAGCCCAGACAGCTCGGAGAACAGACAGCTACGGAAGCCCCGACAGCTCGCAAGCCCGGACACCTCGCAAGCCCGGACAGCTCAGCAAGCACAGACAGCTCGGAAGCCCAGGACAGCTCGCAAGCCCGGACAGCTCGAAAGCCCGGACACAAACTTTTCACGCAAATGGCTAGAGATCCCTTCTGCGGAATATTTTTAAAAAGGTTCCAAGCATCAAAGCTGGCCGTAACCATACATTCCGAAAGCTCATGTAGAAATTTCTTGCGCAAATTGAGTAGAACTCGTCAGTATATATATATATATATATATATATATATATATATGTATGCTATATTTCGATAATTTTGCCGCACGTATGATATCAGACAAAACTGCCGCCATCAAATATCAGCTAAATCAAATCAAACCGTGCTATCAGAATCAAATGCCTGGTTTTATAAGACAGACGAGCGTATCTTGAAGAAAATAATACTTGACAACGTCAAGCCTCAAGCCAACGTCAAGCCAGGACGACAAGATAACACCCACCATCTGCTACAAAAACATGAAGGTCAACCAACTTATAAGAAATGACCTCATGGACAAATCTGACCCCTTGAAACGAACCAACGTAGTATACCAACGTACCAAATAAACAGTTCTGTTGTGACATAGGAGATTGCAGACTCCTAAGTAGTCAAATTACGTTGATGTCACTACCATCACACTTTCAGGGCGGTTGACGGCGCAGCTGGCTGACGCTGCTCCAAAAGGGCACATAAGAAAAGAACACGGTCGGAACCCCACCTCAGACTACGACCTCACCAGGAACACAGGCATCAAAACATCATCATCAAACAGAAAGAGGCCTTATCTTCTGGAGGTTGTCGCGATACAAAGATCGCCACTGGAAATAAGCAAGCAGACCAACCCCCCAGTCACCCTTCATCTTAATTAGGGACGACCGTTACCACCAGTGCGGATAGTAAGTCCTTCTATGCAGCACGTGTTTTGCCGCTTGAGTTCTTATGCTCCCAAAAATTTCGACCATCTAACTTAGACTCTGTACAGTTTGACGACTGAACTTAACTTGGTTGTACCAACTAACAAAAAACTAACGTTTTTGTTTGCATGAACGAATGTGAATCATCAACGGTTCAAGAATGCTTGCATGGACGAATCATGTCCGGAACCAAGGTCAGATTTCGATATGCGGGTAACGCTAGTCAGCTAGCACTGAAACGTCCGCTCTCTAAACACTGTCGGCACCGTCACTGCTCTCTAGAACCTGTGTCGTTAATGCCTGTGAGCCCAGCCGGCCAGGACATCCAACATGGGCAGGGGGAATTGGGGTCCCACGTGCGGGGACGGCCGGGCGGGACAACCCAACACACTCTCAGTGGGAAGCAGGGGGTAAGTTATGTACATATATACATACACACACATAAATGTATGTATATATATATATATATATATATATATATACTATATATATATATATACATATACATATATGTGTGTGTGTGTGTGTGTGTGTGGTGTGTGTGTGTGTGTGTGGGTGTGTGTGTGTGTGTGTGTGTGTGTGTGTGTGTTGTGTGTGTGGTGTGTGTGTGTGTGTGTGTATAAAACATGGTGCATTGTCTGGTGCATGGCGGGAGAGCCCAATGGTCATCTACGCGTTGCTCAGGGTCGTAGCCTGTAAAGTCAGGTCACTCCAGTTGCGACTCTTACCCACGGAAGACGACACCCTCAGCGTTGGTGAATCATGGTGAGTCTCCCTCGCATTGGTGGCTCCTTATTCCGTTGCCGTCCGTGATAATAGTGCGTGCTTCTTGCGATTGGCGATGAGCAATTGGTTTCATACCATCACGAAGTCAACTATGCGTAAGTCAGACTTCCCGCAAAATGGTCGCAGCAGAACTACAGCCAATCAAAATTCGAAAACGGCAGCATTGAAAATATTGCAAGACAGTTAAAAATCAGCACATACTGCTAGATCATGAGTTCCGTGTTCTCCTTGCGAGTTATCGACAGTTCCTATATTTGACTGCACGTTTATGATTCGCCAGCGCCGGTCCGTGCGAAGCGCGATACCATGTGGAACGCCAGCAGCTGCCCTCGCTCCGGGACCGTTTATGATTCGCCAGCGCCGGTCCGTGCGAAGCGCGTTACCATGCGGGGCCCAGCAGCTGTCCTCGCTCCGGGACCGTTTATGATTCGCCAGCGCCGGTCCGTGCGAAGCGCGATACCATGTGGAACGCCAGCAGCTGCCCTCGCTCCGGGACCGTTTATGATTCGCCAGCGCCGGTCCGTGCGAAGCGCGTTACCATGCGGGGCCCAGCAGCTGTCCTCGCTCCGGGACCGTTTATGATTCGCCAGCGCCGGTCCGTGCGAAGCGCGTCGCCATGCGGAACGCCAGCAGCTGCCCTCGCTCCGGGACCGTTTATGATTCGCCAGCGCCGGTCCGTGCGAAGCGCGTCGCCATGCGGAGCGCGAGCAGCTGCCCTCTCAGCGGGACCGTTTATGATTCGCCAGCGCCGGTCCGTGCGAAGCGCGTCGCCATGCGGAACGCCAGCAGCTGCCCTCTCAGCGGGACCGTTTATGATTCGCCAGCGCCAGCCCGTGCGAAGCGCGTCGCCGTGCGGAGCGCGAGCAGCTGTCCTCGCTCCGGCAGCCACGCTGGGCCGCTTGGCGAAGCGCTGCGCTGCTCTCCGAGGGAACGGGCAACAGATCGGTCAAAGAGCGTGGCCTGAGCCGCATCCGGACATGCGCCCTGCTATCCTGGCATGCATCAGGGCGTAAGAAAGACATGCGGTTTGGCGCAGAGTTCGTAGTGCTGCGGTGGGCAAGCGCGAAACGAAGCGCACGTCTCTCCTCAGCTGACTGGGCACGAGCTCAAAGGCTTCTCTTGTGTGCGCGGGACCAAGGGCCGCGGGCGATGTCTCTCGCCGGGGCTTGGTCCCATCTGTCGAGAGCCACCCCCAGCGTAAGGGACCTGTGTTACGCCGCTGCGCCACCACTCAACCTTGACGTTCTGAGATGCGCTATTTCGATCATGCGTAGCTCGGCCGCCCGCGGCTTCGGATGGTTTCTGCATCCGGGGTACTAAGGGAATGCTCCCTAGGATCTGGGAGGGTAACCATGCACATGGACGATTTCTTGTCCAACTCAGTGCGATGTGCCCGGTCATCGCAGACACACAAGCATCCGCCCAAATCTTTAAAAAAAAAAAAACAGGGACACGCGCTCATTCAAGCCTTCCGCGCCATCCAACCTGTCAAAACCCCAACATGGTGGATCACATCATCAAGCGACAGCTTTTCCAATGTCGGTCCTGTAGCCATCACCTCTTGCTCACACCGCACGGCTTCTGCCATCGTTACTCGACGGACCCCGTGCTGCAGACGTTCGCCGATGGCAACTTTACGGTATTTGTATTTGCACTTTAGCACTCATATCCACAACACAGCGTGTTGTTTGTGTCGGCCGTTATGGGTATTAACAATTAAGGCAAACGCGGGTTAACACAGAAAGAAAGGAGGAAGGACTAGGAAGCTACGTTACTGACGTAAGACAAGAAGCGGGCTGTGACAAAGGACTAATGATGAAACAACATGGGGTGCGTTCTGCCAGTTACGGCACCGCGCTTAACAAGGCAATTCCAACGTGAGTGATGGCACGCAAACTAAATAAAACAACAATGAAGGTTTTAATACGACAGCTGGTTTCATTTTATTCAACTTTTGTTCTCCGAGCAATTTTGTATTCTCCTTCCTGCGGATTTTCACGATGATCGCATCAACATGCAAAATGGCAAGATACTGCCGCCCATGGCGGGAATAACTGCCTTTTACATCTGATTAAGTAATTAATATGACCTCGATATAATTGGTGGACTACATTCTGATGTCGTGTATTGCTGCGGAACTGGCACGACCTGGGTTAGGCCTGGCCTGACACAGAACTGGCATGGCCTGGGTTAGGCCTGGCCTGACACAGAACTGGCATGGCCTGGGTTAGGCCTGGCCTGATACAGAACTGGCACGGCCTGGGTTAGGCCTGGCCTGACACAGAACTGGCACGGCCTGGGTTAGGCCTGGCCTGACACAGAACTGGCACAGCCTGGGTTAGGCCTGGCCTGACACAGAAACTGGCACGGCCTGGGTTAGGCCTGGCCTGACACAGAACTGGCACAGCCTGGGTTAGGCCTGGCCTGACACAGAACTGGCACGGCCTGGGTTAGGCCTGGCCTGACACAGAACTGGCACAGCCTGGGTTAGGCCTGGCCTGACACAGAACTGGCACGGCCTGGGTTAGGCCTGGCCTGACACAGAACTGGCACAGCCTGGGTTAGGCCCGGCCTGACACGGACTGCTTACTCCTTGGTAAGGACTTGGAGCTATCCTCTGCTAGAACGAGCGTGGCGCAGTACGCGCATTCGTCAAAAGGGAGAGAATGTGAATATGAAAATGTGGAGAAATGGAGGTGAAGTGTGAATGGGAAATTATAAAAAATGTTAAAAATTTGAATATGGCCGTCCTTAGCACGAGAGAATAGCAATGTGATGTTCTTATGAGAGTGGAGAAATTTATGCGCGCTTGCGATAAATCGCTCTACACGAATGCACTGCTTAATTTTTCACTTTTCACAGCCCCTTCTTGTCGCACGCACTTTGAGTCTTGGTGACAAATTTTTCGGCAAATCAGATGCCGATTTTCGCAATTTTTCTCTTGAAATTCTCATGTGGGTGCTGTTAAGCACAGCTGCGTCGGCGCGCCTGTCAGCCTGTTATTCCCGCGCCATCTCGTGTCCCAGGGCAACAACACTCTCCACAGTCGTCCCTGACTCGCAAATGTGAGTCAAGTGGTAACGGGCCACCAGACGCTTCCGACCAAAATTCAGCAATTTTGCCCTTCAGAGCCCCAGCGGTCGCTGACCGTAGAAAATGCAATCACATCTTTGGGCTGCGGGACAAATCGGTCTGGATGCCAGTCCAACAGTTCGTCGAACTTTGTGCCCTGTATCCAGCCCACGAGGTTCTCGCAGCGCTAACCCGGAATCTGTTATGGCCGTCCTAAGCACGAATAACGAAACGCACAGCCAGCGCAGCATGAAACATGACAGCATGCTTGTACACCATCGGACACTCATGTCTTGTCTAATGCCCAGCCGGGGAGCGAAGCTTCTGTTCGATGGCGTCTACCTGGACGGCATCCTGACATCGCAGCTGACGTTACTGGGGCAGGAACACGCTCCTCGAAGTGATATATTGAAAGCTTAAGTCCCTCACGAGAGGATTTTAGATGCACGCATGCATGCACAATTCTTTCAATGGAATTTGTTTCTCCGAGGACGGGCCTAATCGCATGGAGTACTGAGGATGATTCAAGAGACATGTCAGCTGCCAATGCTAAGTCCACAACACGGGGTTAATACAGTTGTTTCCGGTGTGCTTCATGTCCCAGTCGATGCTCAGCTCCTTTGACGTGAAACGAAACTAATAAGCGTCGCAGTCCTGTGCCAGAGCTCCGTGGATGCCAAAACTGACCCATACGCTAGCATGGCCACGGCCCGTAGAGTGCAAAACGAACTTGATGTAGAAGAGAAAAAATTCCAAAAGGCGGAGATGACCAGTTGTCGACCTGCTGCAGGCACGACTCGAGTCTCATACAGGACGATGAAAATTCGGGTCTCCAAACAGAAGCGGATTTTTAGTGAGTGAGATAAATGAAGTGGTGAATTGCTATGGTTTCAGGAAAGAATCCCAAATGACGTCATAAGCCTTGCCAAGGGAGCAGGAGTATACGCAGAATTTCGAAGTGAAGAGGCGGCATAACTTAAACTTGCACTAAAAAAAACAGTTCAACGCGCGCCAAAGGCGCGCAGAATTTCTTACATGTGTCAAGCAATGCGTTATGTTCTTGATTTCTTCAGTTATGGTGTTCACAGCTAAAGGGAGTGTTCCACATTTGTATGGGGTTTAGAACTGAATCTATATTTACTATATATTGAGAACTGAAGTTAATATTAAAAAGCCTTTGATGCAGCTCACGGCCACACCCTTCTTAAAACCTAACACCATCTGGTTGGTGGGCTTAAAGGCCGCAAAGATTTTAGAAAGGAATTTGAAAGAGTATTTGAAGTCTACCTTGGTATTCATGACATCATAAGAATGCCATCAAAATCGTGCCATCTAATAAGTCTTGCGGTGATAAAGGCAAATAAAAAGTGTAACGGCTGAGTCATTCATATCTTGTGTCTGCGAGCTTTATTTCCCGATACAACGGCCGTCAATTGGCTCTCAATGAATGTTGTGCAAGATACGATGCGGTAATCAAACAATGACGTGTATTGGAGCGCATTTACTGAACAGAGCCCAGAGCAATCTTGTCTTCTTACAAGTATGGCAACAGCTATAGGTGAGCCTGTTTCATGATATCCCATGCTCACTTCAAGATCTCAGAATGTGAAACACTCGAAGATCAAGGTTCAAGGTTTTAAAAAGTATCGTGTCAGTAGTGACTGACAGTGGATCCCAGCACCTCATTTGGACCAAATTTTTTATTTTACTGTGACTGGCGTTTTCAAGGAAAGCTAACAAAGGAGCCAAAAATGCAAGTGGTGACCAATGGGTATTATTCAAATTTCACTGGGGTACAACATAGTCGAGTTTCGAGGTTCAGCCTTCTTAGTTCAATCATCATTAGCTTGAAATCCAACCGTTGTTTTATACTGTAGCGCCGTTGGCCATTTCTCGGAGGGCCACTGACATCCCCAATACCCATCAGCAGTAAACTCAAGATTGTCTGTCCATTCTACTAGAGATTTAGTTTTTGTTTAGACAGCGAGCCACAGTGTTTACAGACAACCAGTCTTCAAGGGAATAAACGAGGAGAGATTGCCAACCATTGCTATGATACAGTGCACATCTGACTAAGAATTACAATACGAGAAAAATACGTGTACATTAGAGCGTGTCATCAGTAACAAAACCAAGTGAGACAAAGAAACTCGTTGGCGCTGCAGCCCAAAAGTACACGGCATAGCAAAGATTCTTCCCAAAAACTTCAATTCGTGGGGCGCGGGTCGATCAAAATATCGCCGTAAACCAACGCCCGGCGTTGCAGTCACCTAATGCTGGGCGGCGTCTATCGCCGCAGGTAGCACCAAGTCGTGGGTGGCATGCGACACAAAATACCTTTGCGTAAAGGAACGATGCTGCTGAGCGCTCCTTAAGCCGTCGTGCGAGAATGTCCCGGCCTAAGGCGTAATATGCGGACCAGACATTGTCCGATTGATTGCCTTTTAGCGGAAACTTTATGTGCTGTCGAGTATGAACTCGTACGAATATGCTGGTTAGCATTGCTTAGACTTTCACTTCTCTAAGACAACTCACGTGATGCAAACGAAACTGTGTATAGGATACAACTCAGAATATATTGTCTGGTGTACAACTTAATACATAGGGCAATTTCTGCAGCCTGTACCACGGACGTAGAGGGGGGGGGGGGCGGGGGCAGGGTGACCCCATGCACATCTTGCTCTTTGCCGAGCCTTTGTAGTCGATGCACCGGCCCAAACAGCAACTACTCACGGACTGGAAGCCCAAAACACGTGTTGACAGAGATTGTACGGTAGCAGAAATATCTTCGCAGTTGGGCTCCACATATTGCCGAAGTTCCAACTCCAGCCCCAGACGTCCTCAGCAGTGCGGCGCTGTGTCGTACTCCTAGTGCGAACCAGATAGGGCAAGATGTCCAGCGGTTGTCTGCACTTTGTTCCGCAGCTCGCAATCGCTGAGGTTTCGCGATGGAGGCTGTGTGACGGATCCGTGCCAGGGAGTCAGTTGGGTGTATCTCATGGCCTCGAAGTTTTCCCCTGAGATGGCGAGGACCCTGGGCTGAAGAAGGTCCTCGGTTTGCTGCTCACGAGCGGCGCGACGATCGGAACCGCCTTTTCGCGGGCCATGCTGTTCTCATCCCACACCATATCCAGCAGCAACTGCTCCGGACGGACCCAGTACACGTTACGCTGGAAGACTGATTACACAGTGGCCTATGCGTGCTGCGTCAGGTCGCGGAGCAGCGCGATGCTCCGGAACAAGTTGCGTAAGCCAAAGTCGCAGCCGCTGCTTTGCCGGATGGCAGACCATATGGATACAGAGTGGCCGACCACGCACTGGACGAGGTTCTTAAGAGCTCTGCTGGAAGTCTTGGTAGAGATGTGAACTAGGATCAGACCAACGGCTAGCATCGACCATCTGAAAACAAAAGTGAATATATTAGAACAATGCGCTACGAATTGAGCATTGGATCATACAAATATTGTTGCGTCTCTTCAGTGTATGTAACTATGCCGATATCCAGAGTCCTCAAATGTGACGGAATACATATCAACAAATATGCTAGTAAGCATGAACGAACCAGCAAATGATGCGACATACTACGGCACAAGGTACGATAATAAGTAAATGCTCAACATTGAGCACATGAAATATCAAATGATACTTGATGGACTTTAACACTCATTGTTATAAATTCGAAGATAATGTGTTTTCATAGTTACCTGACTTGTTTCGATGGTCCGATTCGCCGCTGGGCTGCCACGTTTCGGACAGGGCCGTTTGGAATGCCGTAGGCCAGAAGGTAGAGCAGCTGCTGGCTGGTGCTCAGCGGCTGAATCAGGTCGACCGGCAGGTTTGGCACGTGCCCCGACTAGGGATTGAATGCCACAACGTCTATCTCCCAAACCTCTCCGGCACAAGTCTTGCAGATGGGTCCAGAACAAAATTTCGATCCCGTGGTCGTGGCGTCCAAGCTCAGCAGCAGATGGAGGAGGTGCAGCTCGTTGCCACGCAGCTGGCAGATGAACCAGTGTTCGGGTGACTCGATGGCCAGCTCAAACAGCCGGAACACATCGACTATCGTTTCGGTGTTGACGGCCGTGCCAACGCGGCTGAGCACATTGATGTGACCGTCGCACTGCGGGCTCACAGCGTGTAGCTCGTTGAACAAGTGCAGGGCGCGGCCGAACTTGGGCGTAAAACGAGTCACGTAGCGGCTGCCTGGCTCAGTGATGACAACCACGTGTTTTTCGATGGCATTCGTCCGCCTCAGCGTGGCTCGTGCAGCTCCTGCTTTCGCAGCCGTCGGAGTGGAGGACGGTCAAACCTGACTCGTGGATTGCTCCACCACTTTGACGAGCCGTCTCTTTTCTCCTTCTGTCTCTTGCGCAGCAGGTCTTCTTAGGATCTACGATATTTCATTTCAGATAGCCAGTCCGTCTCTGCTTTCTTTTTGAAAGGCGATGATAGCAGCAGCGATCCGTTTCGAGCCATCGTAGCTGTCAACCGCCAGAGCGGTGCTAGATCGTTAACGTTATAATCTATGGTGGCAGTGGTCTCAACCGGAACGAACAATCGGCGTCGTCGCCATCCTCCACCATGTACGGAACAGTGAATGAATACATGAACCCCTGCTCTCAGCTGACTGGTCAGCGCTGAGACCACTTGGTCCCGGAGCAGGCTCGGGGTCAGCACTAGCAGCCAGCGCTGGCTCAGCAGGCGGCGCGGGCTCAGCAGTCGGCGGGGAAGGCGACTCAGGCTCAGCAGCAGACACCGTTTCACTGGCGGACGAGCCACGACGCCCCTGGAGTTGTTTGGCCACCCTCCGCATCTCGCCAGCCTCCCTAGTCACAATCGTATCCCGGTCGTATGACCCCAAGGTAAGCTTCTGGTGCCTGCACTGGCCCATCATGGCAACCTCTTCCTGATACACTGTGCAGGCAATTGGGCATGGAAAACTGCACTGAGGCTTGCACTGGCATTTCGCGACATCAAGAAGCTTGTTGAATTTCGCAGTGGCGGAGTTGCTGTGTCACTGTCTTTCTTCCTTTGATTTCTTGCTGATAGCTCTGTTTGCATGATATCAATCCCTCTCAATCAATTTTGCCATGTATTTTAAATCATGAACAGGGGTCGTTTCGTCGATCCACAGTAACCTGATTCCTACTGTCGCGGTCTTAAGATGGTATTAGTGAGATTCCTTTTCGATGCGCTCAGTCACCTGATGTACCTCAAGGTTTTCCCGTAGTCGGCAGCTGGTGATGGGACAGTAGGGCCGGGTGGCCTGTCATAAAATGTTTTGCGCGCGACCGTGTAGCCTTCGGCATGCTCATGCAAGTAATTGTTCGAAAGAAATGTTTCAGTACAGGCAAAATTATGCTAAAAAGCCCATATCTCCCATGCAAAAAGCACCAACATCACAATGATGCGTTAGCAATAACGAACTTGAGCCTAACTCGGTCTGTTGGGGCATTTTCATAGCTGCACAGATTTGGGTTTAACTAAAAGTTAATGTTCTTTACTAAAAATTTGCTTAAAAGCTATTTGGCAATGTTTTGCTGATGCTCTTCGTGATGCTATTTCACACTTAATCTGCCAAGTACCAGAAGTGTGGAAAGTGGCAGCTTTGAGGCTCGGTGGAGGATGATTCCAGTGCGTAAAGTAGGTGGCGCTGGTATCGAATGCGGTTTTCTTGGCCTATCAAAGAAAAACTGCTCTCGCCTCACGAATATCAACATCGGTGCGGTGCGACAGACCTGAAAGCTTATCATCAACCCGCGTGCCAAGGAAAAACTTTGTCACAGCTGATTACAAGAGATTCACCCCCTCGATGACACATCCTAGTGTACATGCAAACTGCTTGGCTTGCAAAACACACATGGCTGCCAGTGGACAGGCATTACGCATCATGCTTCCTTCAAACATGCAAGCGATTTCAAGTAAACAGGCATCACGCATCGATTATGCATGCAAACGATTTCAATTAAAGAGGTATCGCGCATCACGAGTCAGGCATCATCCATACATGTAAGCGATTTAAGCTAGCACGCATCACACATCAAGACACTTCTCACATTCGCATAATCGACCACGATGAGCCCTGTACATTAAGATCTGGTCGCCAGGAATAGATTCACTTATTTTCCTGTCTGGATGCTCCTGTGCACTGTAGATGACGTTAAGCTCTAAAAGAGGGTATAGTGTCTACACCTCCCCGGATTTCAGCCTGGGCGTGTTTTGCCAAAAATTGGTCACCGAAAGGGGTATTCCCTGGTTTGTTTTTCAGCCCCTCGCTGGTGTTTATTGCATCTGAAAACAAAAAGGGCGTATGGACTCCCGTATATGGACTATTTCCTCTATAATTTTTTCTTTCGCACAGTTTGCACTTAATTTCGTGTACCACGTTTTCGCGTGCTTGAAAACCCCAGACCCAGACCCAGACCTAGACCCAGACACCTTGAAACCCAGACTTCCATAAATGGCATATATTGCCCCCCGCTTTAAGTCCAGCTAGATCAGGGATGGTCGACGCAGCTTCAGCTCCTAGAAACATTTAAAAAATGACTGGATGACGCGTGCCAGCTACTTGTCCCTTGTGGAAACTCAGCTTGTTTCGAGATGATGTATTATTTAATTTTAGCAAGTGCTGGAGGTGGCTTTTGCCCATTCCTTAAGCTAGTTTGCCTACGCAGCTGAACAGATTCATGGTTTATAGCTCGTTGTCTTTGAGGGAGTTTGTCCCTTTTGGGTATCGCAACGATTATCCAGAAAGCAGATATTTCATTCTTTATTCAGATCATGTTGATGACGCGTTTTACCACTTTCCATTGCGTGCGGGAGCTTGGTTGGCTTAATATGTCATTCGAGTTGAACCATGACCAGGGCTCTTAACTTTTTTAGCTTCCTCACCGCAGTTTACGACCAACGTCTGGAAAGCAGACCGCAGAAGCTTTGTTGACGCCACTGTCACTGAACGGCATTGACAGTTTGATTGGATTCTCCTCTGATTGGGTAGTCTGTGGTTACATTTTTGGGTAAGCCTCGAGATTTCAGCGTACGTTCCACAGAAGTGATTTGCTTTTTCCTTGCCGGTGGTGGCAATACGCCTCTGTGGCTTGCATGTTCCATGTTTTTTTTTCTGTTTGGGCCCCGGTGAGTTTGACTCGAGACCGGTTTTGAAAGAATCAACCTTGACCTCGTTTCCATTGCGCTCGGAAATCCGGATTCTGTGCAAAACGGTCATGCAAACAGCACTTGTAATCCGTATAAGGAACTACGTAATCAAAATCTGGTCCGGTCTCGGCAACCGGGCCAATGCCCACTTCCAGGTCGCTTGCTGGTCAGCCCGAGGAGTCGAGCGTGGTTCAGTTGACCACGTGCTAGTAGAGGGAACATTCGACACCATGAAGCCGGCTTCACCCATTATGTACCCCGATCACCCACATCTGACTGATCATCAAAACGCACGAAATTTCCAAATGCTTGGTCTGCGTCTGAGTGCGCAAAGCCCGCCGAGCACAGCGGTGTGCATTTGTATCGACATGAATGCCCGCCGCCTTCCCCGGCACATGAAGTTCATGGTGGAGGTGCCAGAGGCGTGCGGTTTGTGGCTTTACAAGGACAAGTGGGGCTTGCAGGCCGAGTCTTAACTTAAGCTGCTGAGCTTAACTTCAGCTAAGCCTGGATATTGCAGGCGCGCGGAACGAGCTCACCGATTCATTTTCTTTCATAGGTTTTAAATATGTGGAGCTGCGTAGCCGGTGTTGAGAAATGCCTTCAGAGCGGGAGGGATTGTCAGCCTTTCAGTACTAGACCGCACTGGACAAGCGTGTGGTGTGACTACACGGGGATATGTTCCAATGACGTTATTTTTTCTGGCACGTTTTAAATGCTTCTTTTTAAAGACTACATTGGAGAGTCTTTACATCAGATGGATTCCTCATATCAGCGGTTACTCTTAGCAGTGAGTATTGCGGAGTCATGAACCCCCAATCCTACCCCCACCGCCCGGTCGTAAAATGCCGGCTAAACGACGATAACGACTTGCGATAAACACTCAAAGGCAGTGTTTCTTATTTGTATGGGGTTTTGAACTGAAATAACCATCTTGAAGATCATACTGTGCAGTTCACAAATCTGTCATTCTTCGACCCAAACCCCTTAGTTTCTGAGATAGACGTCCGCGAAGATAAGCACACTTCTTCGGGGAGCCTATTTCAAGGTCACCCAGGCATACGTGACGTCATAATCACGTCATTCAAATCATACCGTTCCATAACGCATACGGCAATCAAGGCTAATAAGAATATGATCGTCGAGTCGTTCGTGAGCACGATGTTCTGATATTATGACTGTCAATTGACTCTTAATTAATGTTGTGCACAGTAAAATGACTTACGCAAACAATGACGTATTACGGAGCATATTTGCTAAACGGAGATACTGTGTTGTCTAGTGCAGTCTATTCCATTTAAAAGTATACCAAGCGTTATAACTAATATCCCCAAATCTGTCAAAATTCCGTGTCCTTTAAAGTGCCGCTATGCTTGCACGGTCCATCGTGTCGCGTCACGTCACTTGACCCTTAGCGCGGCCGCTGCCACCGGCCGCAGGGCATCACAGTCAGGGGCAAGGACGAGCGCCTGAATTAACTTAAATCCACTCCGCCATAAGCAGACGGATCGGAAGGTACGTACTCCAGCCGGCTAAGTATGGGACGGGGAGGCACTTAACAACATTCCTTCGGATTTGTTGCCGCCTTATGCGAGAACACGCACCTGAGCCACTGTCCTGCTCGTTCCATCCCAAACAGGGCGCCTCCCGGAGAAGAATATGATTGTGCTGACCCCGTTCGCGCATTGACGTACCGGCCGTGCGGTTAAAACAAGACCATGGATAGGTCCCACTCCGCTGAAGCCCGCGCCCTGACAAGGACTTGAGCGCTGACCCATCTCGCACTCAGTTCGGCAATTTCAAACATCACAGCATGTATATGAGGTTAGTCAGTGTTCGCATGCGCAGCTTTGACCAGCGGTCGGCCCGTGCCGAGGACACCGAAGATTCGTCCACCTACAACGTCTCGAACGCGGAAAAGAACACAGCAGCCTTAAGCGGTAGTATGAGGCCGAATTTCCAAATTTTTGCCACGAGTTAAATAGCTATCGATCGTATAGCACAATATTGTTGGCCCTCGCTACCCCAGGGGAGCGTGAACAGCTGTCCTGTCCGACCAGAAAATTCGAAATCGGACAGAAGCGGAACTGCATGATAAGAACAACTGGATACAAACTGTGGGTGCAAACTGTTCCGGAGGGCACATATTTCGAAAGAGGCTGTCGACACCAGTGATGAAAGCTTTAGAACACTCAGAGATACAAAAACACCCCACATTTCTTCGTCTGAAATGTTCGGATCGCGGAACCCCGTACACATGCAAAGCACGATCCAATGAGGTTATTCCAAGAGTGAAAGGATCCTGCCTCCCCAGCCACACCTTCAAACCCACAGACCGCCATCCACCCTCAAGACCTCATGATACATACACACCTGCTGAGGACCGCTCCCGGCTGCGATGGCTGCGGTCAGAGCCAAAAACTGCAGCGGCGTTTCCCGGATTACACTCGGCCGCTCACCGCGGATGGACCGCTCTACGATCACGGCTTCCAGCAAAGACGCAGAGTTCGCCAGAGGGCGAGCATCTCGAGATCCGCCAGGGAATTTCCGGCCGCCGGCCGGTACCACTCCCACACGCCCGCGCGCGCGTGCTACCCCCCCCCCCCCTCCCCCTGCCCGTGCCGGCCGAAGCTCCGGGTGTGACGGAAGCTTCGCGCCGCGCGCTTTGCCGCCGCCGTCGGGTGCAGTTGTAGTGAGCATGATCACGCCTGTCGAGGACGGCCCATTGACATCGTGCTTGAACATCGAGACGGAAACGGCTGCGCCGTGCTAGGTTCGGTGCGGTTGTGCGTGCTAGGCTAGCTTCAGCACGTCAGCTGCTAGGTTCGGTGCGGTTGTGCGTGCTAGGCTAGCTTCAGCACGTCAGCTGCTAGGTTCGGTGCGGTTGTGTAGGCTAGGCTAGCTTCAGCACGTCAGCTGCTAGGTTCGGTGCGGTTTTGCGTGCTAGGATAGGTTCAGCACGTCAGCTGCAGCTAGATGTACATCACTCGAGTTAAACATATGCCACGCGTTACAGAACACGGAAGCACACCTTTTGCGGCATGCGACAAGCAGGGTGATAACAGACCTGTCATTATCCTGTGTCTGATAACATAACATAAAACAATGCTACCTGTCGGCTTTGGCTACCCTCAGCAGATCGGTCTGATCAAGGCGTTGGACTTTCTCTCTTCCTGAGCTTGGCAGGCAGATGCGCACTGATGTTAGGCATTCCCGTGCGCATTTGCAATAGATGTTTGATTGGTTGGTTGACTTGGAGCCTGGCAACATTTGATAGATTTCATCAACGAATGCCATGCATTTGGGAAAGTCGGCATTTTTGGTGACTGTGACTGAAATCATTTTCGCTGGATGTTAGTCACAACAAATTGAGCAACACGTCCACGCAGCTTCAAGCCCAATATCTTTTCACTTCGGCGTACTCTGTTCACAAACACATTTGGAAACACAGTGGTCGCTGTCCTGTGCACTTCTGGCGCACTCATTGGTCGGGGGCGTTGACGCATTTTGGTCGGAGGGCGTTGACCCATTGGTCGGAGGGCGTTGACCCATTGATCAGGGGCGTTGACCCATTGATCAGGGGCGTTGACCCATTGATCAGGGGCGTTGACCCATTGGTCGGAGGGCGTTGACCCATTGGTCGGAGGGCCGTTGACCCATTGGTCGGAGGGCGTTGATCCATTAGTCGGAGGGCGCTGACCTATTGGTCGGTGTCGGAGGGCGTTGACCCATTGGTTGGAGGGCGTTGATCCATTGGTCGGAGGGCGTTGATCAATTGGTCGGAGGGCGCTGACCTATTGGTCGGAGGCCGTTGACTCATTACTAGGAGGGTGACGGGATCACTGTTGTAATTTATAGACAGCGTCCGCATTGACCCGCGCCGTGCAGCTGACTTCACGTCTTTATCTGGCCTGATTACTGTGATCTGATCTCGGTCTTGCTAACACCCCACAGCAGGCGGACCCATGGTTTGCGTGAGGGACGCATGACGCTGGCACACGTATACGCCTTCGTGGGTTGACGGGTGGACGGTTCAGGCTCAGCCAGCGCGATGTCCGTCCCTTGCTACGTCATAATATGTCGGTCTCGCGTCGGGATGCCAATCCGAGACCGGGACACGAACCCGAGACCCCCCGCATGGGACTCCGACACGGCCCTACCACCTTCATCAAAGACGCTGTCACGGTGGCTTTAGTCTCGCGTGTTGGTGCCGGTGACGCTCACTGTACACGCGACTGCGCCGTACACTCCAGTTCTGGTGGCGGAGGAACCTAGCCGCACGGCAGTCTACCACCCCCGTGTTGACGGAGCTGTGCTCGAACAGTACCCCGGGGTGCACCGCGTACACTTGTACACCCCGTACGACTCCGGACCAGACGGGAGCACGCAACCTTCGTGCAGTCCCCAGACGGTGTGTCGACGTTCGCAGCGGTCTTCTTGGCGCGCGCGCTCTCACGGCCGCGGTTCATGATGATGATGATGATTTTGAAGTCTGAAGTTTATGGGTAGGAGACCCGTTGTGAACATCCGTCACAGCATTTGGCAGTATCAGCTACGGCCCCGGCGGGTTGTCTGTTTTACTCTTTCCGACGCGTTCGAGGTTGTGACATCGGTACAGCGGCCAGACACATGCGCCGCCTTGATTAACAAGTGACGGCGACATCCGTCAATCGCCGCTACCGCAACACCACCGTCCTGTTATATCGGTTATATTGATAAACTGCCAGCTGTATAGTTCCATAATGCCGTGTCCAACTGTTAGCCGGACAGCACTGCGAGCAACGGAAGCATTACAGACCGGCCAAAGACGAGGAAAATCACCACGAGGCTCAACTCGAGAGGAATCACCACAAAGGCAGACGACCGTCGTGACTATGTACAGTTTATACAAACGGCGCTTAAACTTGTGCAAACACTACACTACAGCCTACTGCTCCGCCGCTCGGCAATAAATACGCTAGTAAAATCGCCTAATCTGCTGTAGGATGAACAGACAACGCAAACAACGGCGTAAACATGGTATTTTGCGTCTCCGAAGGAGCAAACAAACATCCAACGAGCGATGCAGTTCCCTCTCTAAACACGGGAAAGTATGGCCAGCAGGGGCCTCGCCGCCCGCTTGATCGAGACTTGCGATGCCGACGGCCAGCCCGTCCTAATGTTGGCCTATGATAAACCCTCCCCACCGACGCAACGACTCCAGGCCCGATCCCACGGAGTATTACTATAGGGAAGCAGAGGCGCAGCCGGCACCAATGGAGAACTGCTCGTATTGCGTGTCCGACCAATCACAGACGTCTGACCAACGGCGACGATTCCGGTGCGTGCTAGAGGCTAGTGACCAGCTACCTAACGCTTACAAACGGGGACAAAACGCCCCATGCCCCGACACACGACACGAACAACGCAACAACACACGATGTAGAAGCAACGGGTTGCACCAGTCGCAACGGAATTCACTACGATTTGTAACAAACGAGTCGTTATCTGCGTGTTTTGATAACCGTTCCATCGCGGCCCGCGCGCGCGCCGCCGGCCGCGGCGGCGGCGGCGGCGCCGGCCCCTCCGATTCGATGTAGGCGAGCACTCCGCTCCGCTGACCGCGCCGCTGGCGGCGGCGACGGCGATCACCACGCGCGCCGCCGCCGCCAGTGGTGCGGCCGGAATGTAACGTCACCGGCGCCGGACGGCCAGAGCTGGCCGTGCCGGCTGCTAGCGAGCTGGGGTTCCAGGCAGGACGGGGCGAGAGGGAAGGCGACGGCAGGGGCGGGCAAGGAAGGGGGGTGTCGGAGGAGAGCAGAGAGGATGGCAAGCATCGACGCCGCGCCGCCGCGAGGTGTCACTGGTAGGCGGGAGGCAACAGCCCCTATCCCCCCTAGCCGGCACAGATAGACCGAGGGAGACACCATTCGTGCCGGCTGACCAGGGACGGGCTGCTGGACGGCACCGACCGCCGACCGCAGACTAGCCCCCCGGCCGTCCCGATGACCGGTAGCGGACAGGTCTCCGGCCCACAGGCGGCGTCGCCCACAGGCGCGTCCCCGGCCAGCCGATCGCGACCGGCCGGCGCCGCCGCGGCGTCGACGGGCGGGGCTGACGGCGGGTGCGGATTGCCGGGCGCAGCCTACGGGTGCCGCCCGGCCGCCTACGCGTTCTTCAGCAGGCTGTTGGCCCGGTCGTTGGCCAGCTTCAGGCGGGCCTCGTTCGACTGGCTCTGGAACACGGTTCGGGGCGTGGTCAGTGGGAGCCAGGCGTCACCGATCGGGCGGGCCTCGGCGCGCGTCAGAGCGCCCGTCCGCGGCCGCCGCGACCGACGCGGAGACGCCGCGTCACCGGCCGGCAGGCCGGCCGATCACCGTCACAATCGCCAGGCCGATCGCTGGTGAAGCCGGCGACCCGCGACCCCTCAAACCCGCAACGGGTCACAGAAGCGTGACGCTTCCACACGCCAGTCGAGGACGGCTCTACATCCGCAGCGAATCCATTCATATTTACACCAAACAAAGCAGCGAGCCAGGCCGGCTCCACAGTCAACACTTGGCCGTCGCAACCTCCGTCCCCCCCCCCTCCCCCTCCCCCCCCCCCCCCCCCCGATCCCGGTCCGGCCAACGTCGCCGACGCGACGCTGCAGGGGCCACCACGCACGTGAACGACGCGTGGGACGGTCGCTGGCGGCGGCGTCAGCTGGCGGGCCGCCGCTACTGCGCGCCAAGCGCACACAAGCACATGCGCAACAGTCCAGTGCAGCAGGCAGCGGACGTGGCGGTCATGCAGTGGGAGGAGCGGGCGGGAGCAGGCACGGAGCGCCGGCGGCGCCGAGACGTGCCTCAGCGAGCTGCGGCGCCCTGGACCTGAACGTCAGGGATGTCCCCGACCGACGGCAGGTGGCGGCTACCCCATCGAATGCTCAGTCAGACGGGCTGTATAATTTACGCGCCACGAATTAGGATAGACCGCGGCATGCAACTTCATAGTGCGCGTCATGTTCATTTCTTGTCTCAATTTCACTATCATTTACCGATGAATTCTTGGGAAAAAATACCAATGGACGGTAGATCGCTTATTTTGGTAGCAGACGTACTTCGTGTTCACTGTTCAAAACGCACCTCCCCGTAAGGCGGTGCGGCTTTCTCTAACGTCGGCAAACGTCTGCTGACAATCATAGGGCTGCATGCAGCCTCTGTTGTGCGTGTGTACGTAAGTGGCCTGTACGATGCCTGATTATGCGAGATAAAAACTGCGGGAAGCGCCGGTGTGCAACCAGCGCCCGCTGTTTTGAAAAGACTGGCGCGTGCTGACGTGGTTTTTCGGGTGCACAGCAGAGCTGGGACAATAGAGCCCTCCAATGGTCAGGGGGACCCATGGGTACCCGTATGGAATGGGTGGCAGGCTGGATTCGAGAGAAATTCTGGGAAGATCACGAGCGTGGGTATGGGCATGAGCATCAGTTGCGTGGCAAATGCTCCACGCATTACCAAAAATATGGCAAGCGGTCCTCTTCCTCTGCCGCTAAGCCCAAGCCTTCGAATGCGGCGGACGGATGGGTAACGGGTGGGTGGGACAGGTATAGACTGGGCAGAGGACGGGTACGATCAAGACGCCGTGGCCAATGTGTGAGCTGGATAGACTGAAGGCTCTCCCACACAAGCACGCTGCACTGTATACGCGGGTAAACTCGATTGCAATGACCTCTTTCTCATTAAAACCTAATCTTAACAAACCGCATTGACGGCGCCCGGCTCGGAAAGCCAGAAACGAAGAGAATGCTGTGTGCTTCTGGAGCCCATCCTCCAAACAGCGCGTTCTACGGCAGACCACACTGTGATCACCGATATTCTAATCGGGCAAGACACCGGGGGACCTCTTTCGCATCGAGTGAAGCGACACAGCGGGCGTCCCACACCTTCTTACTTTCCAGGCACGAGCCCCAGGGTTGGCACATAGTGCCGCCGGATCACGAGATCCCGCCTCCGCCGTCTCTCGACTATGGTGACGGCGAAAAATTCCAGTTGTGCGCACCGCACACCTGTCTGTCAGGGGTTCTAAAGACGCTGCCTGCATGCCAATCCACGACAAAACTCAACTGCGGACGGCTCGTCTACGCTTACGTCATCGCGTTCTATCTGCACTGGACTCGGAGTCCGTGTAGCCAACGTCTGCCGACTACATTCGACCGTACGCAACAGGCTTGCCGACAGACTAATCTAAGTCTTGTTCGGACTCGTGTAACCGCCTGCGGCTACAATGCAGCCGTACGCGGGCTCCTCGGGCGGCTAGCCATCCTTCAACCGCAAGGCATGGTGTTCCGTGTCACAGGGACTACAAGCTCAGAACAGACAACATCAAGAGCAGCGAGTAGCCTGCCCACGGCGGGCGAGCGCGCCAGACTACGGACGGACGAGAGCGCCACGGAGACCAAACCAAAGCCGAGGAAGATGGGCGGGAGAACTCAACACGGACAAAAGCATTACGAACATCAAACCGAACGGAAGAAAGATAGCAGAGGAAAATCAAGACGGACGAAAAAGCGCTAGGGAGACAAGAAAGCAAGTTCGAGAAATATCAAAAGGATCCGATCGACGGGCAAGTCACAAAAAGCACTGAGACCCGGGAACACAGAAAGTTGTCAACTAACGAAAACGGAAAGTTGATGCCACCTCAGAACAAAAACCCGAAACAAGGTTTACAAAAAAGACAGGTCTGAGGGCTCGTTTTAAGGTCAGAACAAAGATATGTGCGAGAACAACTCATTCGTCACTTAATGAAAGGATACGTGGAGCAACAAGGGGCTCCATTGAAAATATGTATAGGTACTATGGGACGATATATGGATATTAATAACAACATTATTACGACAAAACACAGGTACTATGGGACGATATATGAATATCAATAACAACATTATTACCACACAAAAAAAACAAGTACTATGGGACGATATATGGATATTAATAACAACATTATTACAAAAAAACAAGTGGAATGATTACATGACCACGACACGAAAACAGGAAAGAAAAGAAGAGTAACAGAAATTGAGGTTGAGAAGAAGAAACAGGGAGCTAGAGAGGAGGGAAGAAAGAGCAAGTACGAGAAACATACATTTACTTTGCGTTTAGGCGGATTTCAAAAGCTTTCCAGCTCTGTTGGATGCCGCGGCGACGTGCGACGCGTTAGAGTTGGCCTACAAACAGACGGGAGCAGTGTTGGCGGTGCGGCGCGGCAGACTGCGCCTAGCAGCCGGGGCGCGGGGAAGGCGGGGAGGCAGGCACGCGGCGGGCCCGGGCCCGGTGCACGTGAGGGCGGGCCGGCCGTCTGCACAGGCGGCGGTGACGCGCAGGGAGGGGCGTGCCGCGACACACACGTCTACACACCGAGGGGCGCACACAGAGGGCCGGAGGATGGTCACGCAGGGCGGCGGTGCCGGTGAGCGGAGGGCACACTACGGAGCTGGGCCAGCCGGCGCCGCCGCCGACGGCGGCGGCGGCGGCGGTGGGTGGCGGCCGGCTCAACACACGACACACGCAGAGCCGGAGAGGGCGGTGCGGCGGGCGGGGCGGCGGGCGGTGCCGAAGGGTCACACGCCATGCCGGGTTCCCGGTCCTCTGTACAGCGGCGGCGGCGGCGCGCGGCGGCCGCCGCCCTCTCTAGACTGCAAGCCGCGCCCATGCAGCAGCGAGTCCCTCTAGCGGCGGCGCCGTGCCGGGCCCAAACGGCGCGATGGCACGGGCCACGTGACGGGACCAGGTCCGACGGGCGCAGGCGCCGGACGCCTCGCATAACCCCAGAACCACACCCAGACACGAGACACCAGCGCTGACCCCGGCGAACCACACCCAGACACCAGCGCCGACCCCGGCGAACCACACCCAGACACGAGACACCAGCGCCGACTCCGGCGAACCACACCCAGACACGAGACACCAGCGCCGACTCCGGCGAACCACACCCAGACACCAGCGCCGACTCCGGCGAACCACGCCCAGACACGAGACACCCGCACCGACTCCGGCGAACCACACCCAGACACGAGACACCAGCGCCGACTCCGGCGAACCACGCCCAGACACTAGCGCCGACCCCGGCAAACCACACCCAGACACGAGACACCAGCGCCGACTCCAGCGAACCACACCCAGACACCAGCGCCGACCCCGGCAAACCACACCCAGACACGAGACACCAGCGCCGACCCCGACACGCCGCGGCCTGTACTCGGCATGCGCCGTCAGAGACAAGCCACCCACAAGAAACCACAAAGCTACCGACTTACAGACGCCACAAGCATCGAAGTAAATCATATAGTTGCAGGCACCTCCTCCTGACCATGTCCTTTCACCCAGCGACGCACAGACAACAACAAACACCTAGCATTACGGTGGATGTTGGCGGTGGAGGCCTAGCCTGCCCACCTCCCCATGCCACACCAGCCAACTGACTACCTGCAGTACACTCTCGATCCGACTATAGGCATCACACGTCACGACATGAACCCGGGCACGTCGGCACAGTAATGTTTCTACTGCTTTCCGTCTGTACCAGACAGAGGTCCGGCACCAGACCAAACGCAGGCCCAGTACAAAGCCGTGGTCAAAACCAGACCAGATCTCGCCCCAGTGCTGATAGCTCCAGTTCCAGCGCCCCAGACAATCCCAGCCAGTCTCAGCATCTGGTCAGATACAGACCCAGAGCTAGACCAGACACAGACCTGGCACCGCACCATGAACACAGCCCGACCCGCGCCATTCGCAGCACCAGACACGGCCCCAGTCCCAGCCAGGGGATAGATAGCCCAGCATCGGACCAGACATGAAACACACAAAGCCGACCCGCGCCAGTCGCAGCACCAGACACGGCCCCAGTCCCAGCCAGGGGAAAGCTCAGCATTGGACCAGACATGAAACATACCAAAGCACGACGCAAGCCGACTACAATTCAGACAACAGACAAACCCAGCAGCAGCACACCAGCTTTTGCACCAAGGCACCAGCATCAGACTGACCAGCCTTGCAGTCGTAACACTTATCCTATTGTCAGTGTCAGACATAGTCACACAGCATGCAGCACAGTGCCCGTACCACACATCGCCCCAGCACCATACACTCGCCACAGACGGACACAATGACGGACACAATCCCAGAAACAGCGCCGGACACAAGCCCAGAAACAGCACTAGCCACGGTCCTAGCCTAAACATTAGTGCCCCAACTCCCAGCACCACCATCGGACACTTCCCCGCACCAGCACCATACACTATCCCGCCACCAAACAACCCTCAGCACCAGCACCAGCACCAGCACCAGCATCAAACACGGGCCCTGTAGTGACCCGTGCAGTCCGCGGCCCCGAGCCACCGTTAGGGCACAGCGACACCTTGGCGGTTATTCCCACTTTGGCTTGTCTTGGCTCACCTTGGCGCTTATCCGCTCCACCTGCCGGTTCTGGTTGTCCAGCTCTGAGCCCATATCCATGGCCATGTTGCGCAGGTTGCCGACCATCGTGTTCACCTGTTCCATGTTGCCTTCCATCTCGTCCTCACGCGCGTCGTTGGTTATTCTGCGGGCGGAGAAGGACCGGAGTTGGGGCAACCGGCGGCGGCCGGCACAACCCGCTTCAGCCGCAGCCTGGCATGTCAGAGCGTGGCGGGCACCGCCCGCTTCAGCCGCAGCCACGCAGGTCAGAGCGCGGCGGGCACCACCCGCTTCAGCCGCAGCCTCGCAGGTCAGAGCGCGGCGGGCACCACCCGCTTCAGCCGCAGCCTCGCAAGTCAGATCGCGGCGGGCACCACCCGCTTCAGCCGCAGCCTCGCAGGTCAGATCGCGGCGGGCGCCGCTAACATTCAGCTGACCTTTTCCTGGGCTGTTCGTTTGGCGTTTTGGGCGCTGCTACTGCGGGGTCGTGGAGCATCCGTGGCTAAACTTTTGCTGCAGGGGTTAGACATGGTAGCTATGGTGACAAACTTGCCAGAAGGGCAACGTCCACCGCGGACAGGCATTTCAGCAGAGTACAGCGGAAAAGCTGCCACTCGAAAACAAGAAAAGTGGTTGATGACCAGGGTTGGGGTTGGTTACTGTGGGGGTTTACCCGGTTGCAGCCATCTCTATGACCCGACTGTTGTCAACTAATTAACGCCACTTCATCACGGCGGGTTCCTCCATGGCTAACCTGTGAAAGCCAACTTTCCGCCAACGTTTCTGATTTGTTCGATGACCCGCAAGTCGTGGTCCAGTCAACCGGAGTGCAGGCGGAGTGGCGTTCACGCCTCAGTGTCTCAGGTGTTCGCCACCCAACTCACGGCAGGAAAAAAACCATGGCGCACCACCAGCAGCGCGTCACAACGTGAGCAACCGAACCTTCGTCTCGACTCTCGCACGGCCCGGTCACACGGATCACGCGCGCCCCTCCCCCTCCGCTCCCCCTTCGCCGGAGACGGTGCCGACCTGCCGATGTAGCCGCCGCCGGGGCCAATGCCGTTCCGGTCGTCCATCACCCGCTGCGGCTGGCTGTTCACCACCTTGCCGTCGTCGTTGCCCTTCCAGGTGCCGTCGTCCTCCTTGAACTGGCCGCCCTGCGGACGGCGCGAGAAGCTTGGTTGTCAAGACGGTCAACAGATGGCGGTGGCAAGGCGATGCCCGGCCCCCTAGTTTTTAGCGCGACACCGACTGCAACCAAATATCCTGCAGTCGGACCGTCAACGTGATTTAAATTTGGTGTCAAATAAATACCGTTCAGTCGAAAAAGTTTGTGCTGCGTTGTTGATAAAGGTCGAGGTGAGCATGGTAATAGGCATGGCCCACACACATTGTGCTCTTTAAAGAAAATGAGGTTGCTAAGTCCTCCTCCGCCCCACGTACAAGCCGTAGTTAAACGCATTGGTCTTCCTGCATTTCGTGTGCGTCCTTCGCCAGACGATGGGGCGTGCCATACCTGGGCCCGTTAAACGCAACGTTCAGCCTGCACGCGGTTCATTTTTCCGCACGCTCACGGTCCTTCCGAGCTCGTTTGGCTCTGGTCCAAATGGCCCTACTGAGCGGGCCGCCGCGCAAGAGCAGACCACTTTGTGGTTGAGGCTCTGATTTTGGGTACCACTCTGACGAAGTCTGACGAAGCGGAGGGTACGGCGGTCCGATGGAAGTAGCCGTACGTTATGTCGCGTCCCTCCCCGGGACCAGGCGATGCCGGAGGTAAGCCGACTACACTCGAATCCGTAGCCACATCACCAATGCGGAAAGCTAGGACGTATCTCCCGCGGATCCACACTGGTGGCATGCGAGTAGCGGTCCAGGTCGGACAAAACTCGCCCCAGTCAATAATGCATTTCGAGACGTCAATGCACGCCCGCCGTTCAAAATCCAATCAGGCAGCCGCGGTAACGAAATAAGCGTCCCACTGACGCAACAGCTACCAAGCCTAAACGAGAGTAGACAGCCTACAAACCAGATTCCGTGACGAGAGAGGATCCTTCAAGCTCTCCCCCGCATAGGGACTGGAGCAGGCAGGCGGCGCTTTTGGTACTGCGTTGTTGTGCAGCTTGCTGTTCACAGAACTGCACGACTCCTCGGTGAGTGCTTTTAGACGTGCGGTGCATGGCTTCCCAGATCCTTGAGCGGCAGCGTTGCGGTGTCACCACGCTTATGCCCTTTGACCTAGTCGCACGTGTGTGTTCACCCTTGCAACTTTCACCCATCACTCGGAAAGCCTTTTCCACACGTAGAGTTTCTACCGTTTAAACGCATAAACATGTAATCTCCGCCTGTCCCCATTCCGACGGCACGGCATTACCTTCTTCCAGGGCAGCACGCATAGACCGCAGCACTTTTCCATGCCGGTCAGGTTCTTCTCGGCCTCGCGCATGTCGGCGTTGATCTGGTCCATGCCCTCCTCGATCCGGTCCAGCTGCTCTGTAACACGCGGCCAGCGCCCGCTCAAACGACACCCAAACGCGACCTGGGCGAGGCTGGGGCGCGGCTTGGACGCGTTCCAGCCATGGCTCGGGCGCGGCTGCGACAGGGCGACACAGGCCGGGCGCGCTGTGGTTGGGTCGGTCGGCAGTCCCGTTGGCTTAATGCAGGTCAGAACGGGAAAGCGTTTGAAGACACCGATCCACACAATCAGTTCCTCCAAGAGATGCGACTACAGAAGACGATGATGAATTTAGGGTGTTCGTATCGATTGCAGCCTTCTTTTCATCGCTGCGAATGACTCCCAGCGCGGCCGTCAGCATACTCTGAACGCCACGCTGGCACCGCGGTAACATAACACCAGATGGGGAAACACGAGCATACGGCGCTCGTAGTCTCCAAAGCATACAAAAATGAGTTATGAGCCCATCCAGGCGGAAGATGAAAGTACGTTTACTTGAAAAACCACCCAATGAAAGCGGGCTAGCGAATTGACTCTTGGCCACGTTCGTCAACGGGGGAAGTTAAGGGCGCGGCGTCCGCCAATGGCCACACAGCGTTCGCCAATGGCCACGCAGTGTCCGCCAATGGCCACGCAGCGTCCGCCAATGGCCACGCAGCGTCCGCCAATGGCCACGCAGCTTCCGTGAATGCAACTGGCAAACAATACAGCAAGATTGTGAGCAAAGAGAACTTAGCAGAAATGACAGACGCTAACGCACGTCATTGAGCCTAAATTGCAGCCATGTGAAAATGGAAACAGTGTGATTAAAGGAGTGGGGCATGCTTACCGCCTTGGTTGTTCAAATTTACCAGGGTCTTTGCGCCGACGTCTTGGCTCTATAAATAAACGAAACGGAAATCAACCAAAAAGAATAACACATGTAACATGCAACCAATTCAACGCAAAACATCGACCCGAATGCACAAAACATACGAAATCAACACGAGCGTGCATATCGCCAGATGAAAATAATAAATACGGAAGCTCCGATAATCTCGCCAATCACAAAGCCTGAGCCATGCCCTGCAAACACAAGCGAGTCGTGACGAGCACGTCGCAGACGATGTGACAGCAGACGTGTGGTGTGTGATTTCGCGCCGTGGCCTGACGCAGCCGACACCAGCACACCAACAGCTGCCCGTTGGCGGGGCCGGTAACCTCGGCGTCCATTGGCACAGTACACCGGACGGCCAGGTCGGGGAAACGTGACAAGCTGCACACAGCAGATCTACGAGCACGGTCTGCCGACGGGCACGCAGACAATGTGAGCGACCGAACCTGTTGTGCGATGGTGGGGAAATGGCCGTTCCATTTCACGGGCGCGGCTCACCTACCCGCAGCGCGTCTACAGCGCATGCCAAGATCCCGTCATCTATTACTAAAGAGATTGCACGTTTGCAAACCGCGTTAGGGATGGTGTCAGTCAGGAACGCCGCCAAGGGCAGAGGGTTATTTCCCCCTCCCCCCCCCCTCTCCCCCTCCCGTCCCGCCCTCGGGGCCAAGAAGCTTACAACACATACTGCGCGATTTTGCAGTCATGTGGCCAAAATTCACAGGATCTGTGAAAGATACATTCCCCACCGGCAAACTCTGGCGTATGGCTGGCGTCGGCGGCAAAAATACGTCGGAGCTCCAGACGTGAGTCAAATTATTTACATGCTGACACTGCAACTCGAGGCTGAATGAGAGAAACACTTGGACGCTGTGACACTGGGGGCCTAGATGTCGAATCGCTCCTTTTGAATCGGATCGTTGCGCTGTACGTTGGTTGTTTCAAATATGCAAGTATTGAGCCCAATGCCATAAGAAGGAACCCGATGATAATCCACAGATCCCGTCACCAAAACAACCCTCACACCGCCCGTCCACACACGTCCAATCATGACAGCACACAGCTTACAAAATCCGTCTGAAAAGGAGGAGCCGCATAACACCCACAGCGCCCCACACGCTGGACTTACCGCCTTGCTCATCCAACAGACAGACAACCTTAATGCCGGCATCACTCGCCTACGGGACAGAAGCCGCACGTTTCAGGCGCAGACACGTATACGTCACAACCAGCCAGCGCGAGGATTCGTCGGAGATGATGATGATGATTGGGGTTTTAGGGCGCGTCGACTTCTAGGGTCATTTTGCGCCGGAGAGGAGGTACAGGCGTTTGCGAGCTACGCGAAGACAAGGAGGGGATCGGCCGCTGGGTGCCAACTGCTCGAATCCGTTTTCAACTCAGTTCACAACTCGCCGCCGCTCCGGCTGTTGGATCTGCTTCCTACACTGGGCGAGGGTAGAGGAAGCTGCCGTCGCTGGGAGGCCTCCCTAACCCTCTCCACTCGGTTCGCCTCCGCTCTCTAGACCTCGGCTCGGGTGCCCCTTCGGCTGTCGGATCTGCTTCCTACACTGGGCGAAGGCAGAGGAAGCTGCCGTCGCTGGGAGGCCTCCCTAACCCCCTCCTCTCGGCTCGCCTCCGCTCTCTAGACCTCGGCTCGGCCGCCCCTCGGCACTGCCCGGTTCAAGTGGCACCAGCTGCAAGAGCCGCCCACTCGACGGTCGGTCCCACTGTTGGCGCGTGGCGCACCCCGGTCGAAGACGTCCACTCCCAGCCGGATTTCACACGCGGATGCGCAAAACGGCCCACAAAACAGCCCACGCCACCACGTCCGAGCAAGATTTAAACGAGCGAAGCAGGCCATAACATTTGCGAGAGCGCTGCCGGCCATCCTGTCGGTCTTTAGAGCGCGAGGCGGCCGGCGCGCGCTCTCAGAGCACACCGACTCGTTCGCCGTTAGCACGTACGGGCCTCGGACTTCAGGCAGCCATTTGAGACTGCCGCAGAGAGGTCAGAGTTCAGAGTTCAGCGGCGCCCGCCTCCGGAGCGAGCCGGCGCCGGCACGGCATCTGTGGTGCGGGGCAGACGAGGCTCGGGCCGCGGCGCCGGGACGCCGACCGGGTCTCGGTCCCCCCCCCCCCCCCCCGGCAGAGTGCAGTTGATCGTCCCAAATGGCGCGCCATTGGTTCTGCAAGTGGGCCAACGACAGGCTCCAAAACGGCCGCCGGACGCTAGACGTCTGGATGAACGAATGAAATAAGGAGCAGACACCCGGCAAAATTCAACGGAACTCTTATGACAGGTTGACTAAGAGAAACGCTTCTGAACTCCTGACTCACGTGACAGTAGGGCGGCTGTTATCACGGCCCGCCGCACCATCTGTTGAGTTATGAATTGGAGATTAAAAACGTTTCAGACCGCGACGCACATGGATAAACCGGATGGCAGATGACGTGCAAATCCGACAATACCACGGGCGACATGAAGCTCAGCAACAGCTCTACAGTCCACACCAGTGACGTTCGCACAAGTCCGGGTGTCGCCTGTGGACACTTTCAGCTGTCTGCTCCTCCAAGTCTGTCTCCCAGCGCCTACGTGTTCCATCCCAGAGAAGCTGCCCGGACCACACGACCTCCGACCGGCCGGCGGGGTCGATCTCCAAAGTCGGGCCACAGGAGCCGGCCGGCGGCTGCAGCAGACTAACAACAACTACCGGCGTGCCTACTCGGCGCTCTCAGTCAGACTCGAGTTCGAGGCGAAGCGCTTCGCGAGCAGGCCTCGGGGACCGGGCCTGCATGACCCGCCTGCGTGTCTCTATCGCCAATGGCCACGCCACTCGCCGCGCACGTGTCCGGGCACTGTGCGGAGGCGCCGCGCCACCGCCCGCTGACACGGAGCGCTGTCTCCCGCTTCATGAACCCGGCCCGCCCCCACACCGGGACATATTGAGCCGTGACGTCACACTCCGCCGTCATGACAACGTCGACCGGCCTCCCGATTTACGGCGGGGCCAGGCCGGGCGACGAGTCCCTCGGACGGAGCCGTCCCGCCCGCTCGGTTACGCGGACGAAGTCGTCCCGCCCGCTCGGTCTTCCAGACGGAGTCGTCCCGCCCGCTCGGTCCTTCGGACGGAGTCGCCCCGCCCGCCCGGTCCTTCGGACGAAGTCGTCCCGCCCGCTCGCCGGTCGTCGCCCTGCGCCCGCTTCTGCGCCGCGGACCGCCGCTGCGCCAGCCCCCGGCGACCGCGCCGGCCGCGGCGAAGCATCGCCGCGAGATCCGACGGCGTCTCCGAGGGCGTCGACGGCTGCCCGAGCCGGGCCGCGGCCACCACCCCGGCCCGGCGCGCCAGTCACCACGGCAGCCGTCGCGTAACAGGTACAGCGTGGAGCGGCGCCACGGCCGGCCGGTCACGAACTCGTCTCACGCCAGGGCCGACGCCAGCGTTGCGGGCTCTGAACAATGCAGCGACCGGTCGGCCGTCGTCGGCGGGTGCCGGCCGGCGCCGCGGCCGGCCCCGTTAACGATGCAGGGGAAGGGTGGGTCGCCGTCACGGCCACGCGACAGGCCTCCACACTGCTGCTATGGCCGCGGGGCACCGCGGACAGCCATTGCCGTCCCTGCCACCGCCACAGCATCATGGCGCAGTCATCATTTGTCATCTCACCCCACTGTGAGCTACTTGGAATTCAGCGTGGGAAGACTCCAGTTGGCGCGACAGTGCATTGCACTGATATGGAGACACCGAGGTGGAGGAAGCGCTGCCTTTCCTCGCCAGGGCCGCTGCGGCCGTGGCCGGTGCGGGCGCGGCGCGGCGCCATCCGCCGGCCACGAGGGGGCAGCCGGACCGACGTGGTCTCCCTCACGGCGACCAGAACAGGACTCGAAGGCGGCGACTTCCATCATTCCTCTTCTCCCGCCGGTGCGGATGGAGCCCTGTCGCCCGCCGCCCAGCTCCTGACGGCACGGGTGCCGCTCCGGAGCCGGCCGTCCCTCTGGAGGACCACGGCACTGGGAGGGACACACGCACCCCGGCGGACTGCGGGCAGGCCCCTGCGGTCCGCGGGCCGACGGACCGGGCACGGGCGCCTGGCCCGGCGCAGCGACCTCATCGCCCGCCGACGGGGTCGGAGCACCCGACTGCGCAGCAGAGACCGGCAGGGAATCGACCGTGGCGGTGGCGGCGGCGGCGGCGGCGGCGCGGCGCCTCGCAGACGGACACGGGCGCCGGGCCGCCCCCGTCGCGCGGCCTCCGCCGGCGGCGGCGGTTTTTGTCCGATCGATTGGCTAGTAATGAGACGCCAGGCTGCCCCGACACGGCCCAGTCCGCTGGGTTGCACCACTGTAACGGCCCGTGTTGTCACGGCGGCGCGTCAAACGAGCTCCCTCGAGCCGGACCAATCTCACGACGGCCGGTCAGGGGAGGTCCCCTGGGCACGACCACTGCCACGGTGGCGGATCAGGAGAGGTCCCCTCGTCAGGACCACCGTCACGGTGGCGGGTCAGGAGAGGTCCCCTGGGCAGGACCACGGTGGCGGATCAGGAGAGGTCCCCTCGTCAGGACCACCGTCACGGTGGCCGGTCAGGAGAGGTCCCCTGGGCAGGACCACCACGGTGGCGGATCAGGAGAGGTCCCCTCGTCAGGACCACCACGGCGGCGGGTCAGGGGAGGTCCCCTGGGCGGGACTGCGGCGACATGTCGCCTTCCCAGAAACGCGAACACGGCAACAGGACAGTAAACACCGCCCCGGGGCTGTGTGGCGGCCGGCGGCGGCGGCGGCGGCGGTACCCCGGGGATGGGTCCGTCCAGTTGTCCGGGGAAAACAGGTCTGCTCGTCCCTCGGTCGACCGCCAGATCGATGGGAGCGCCACATGCCCGCTCCACATTCGCTACATGGGCTGGGAACGCGCCGCACTGCCGCGTAGCACAGCAATGCAGAGCAGGGGCCTCTCAAAAGCGTGGAAGTGTGTGAAGAGCGCGAAGGTCGAACCGTCTTCGGATACAGCCTTTCATCCACAGCCCAAAGGCTTGGCGCCGAACTTTGGACGAGCAGGAGCTGGACCATGTTCCACCCGGTCCTCCGGCGCCTGGGTTTCTCGGAGTTCCAAGCGAGCTTATGTTCGCCTGCGCGGCTTCGGTAGCAGCGTTCTCAGCCCGGAGAGCCTGTGGCGTAGACATCGTACCCCAGCCAGATGGCACGAGTTATAGGATTCTATTTGAGTATGTCAGCTAACTCTCTGTATTCGAAGAGCCCCGTCCGATGCAACACCCCAGTCAATGCCGACCTTGGAGTGGAGTGGAGAGGAGTGGAGTGGAGTGGAGTGGAGTGGAGTGGAGTGGAGTGGAGTGGAGTGGAGTGGAGTGGAGTGGTGTGGTGTGGTGTAGGGTGGATTGGAGTGGGGTGGGGTGGAGTGGAGTGGAGTGGAGTGGAGTGGAGTGAAGTGGAGTGGAGTGGAGTGGAGTGGAGTGGAGTGGAGTGGAGTGGAGTGGAGTGGAGTGGAGTGGAGTGGAGTGGGGTGGAGTAGAGTGAAGTGGGGAGGGAAAGCGGGCCGCGATGAAGCGTCCCGAGGCTCGAAAGGTATAACCACCCGCGACAAGACTCGAGCCGGTGAAGACTGTCAACGAGCACTTGCCCCTCCGAACACCGTCAATTGGATCGTCGACCATCATCCGTGTGCCCATCCTTCTTCAACGAGCTCAGTCGTTTTTACAACTGTGCATCTATACAATGTGACACACACACACAGGAGGACAAAAGTTTGTTTGGCGTGCGTTTCTTTCGTCAGCCAAGCGAATGCGCATGGTCCATACCGATATGGCAGACGCTGTCAGGCGGCATTGCGTGATTATTAGCCACACGCGTCGATAACGGCTGGCTTCCATACGATGGACTGTCGCAGCATTACAACCTTGCAGCGGGACAAAACTGAAAGACAGTTACATATCTAAGGTATTCCGTATCGGATATTGCCTTCACCACTGGCGTACGATGTCTTCGATGACTAATTTGACAGCTAAGCGAACGCGCACAGCCGGCACCGACGCGTCCGCCGCCTTCGTGCAGCACTGCGTCCCTTCGATCAAGACGTATCGCGGCGCCGGAATCGCCGCGGCGCCGGCGGCTGGTCACGTGCAGGTGGACGCGTGACCCAGGACGCCACCGCGCCGCGGCCCGCGCTGGCCACCGCCCGTCATTTGCAGCGGAACTGCCCGGCCCACACGGCGGGCCGACACGGACCTCCCAGGAGTTCGCAGGTCTCCGGTGCGGCCAGCCGGGCGCCACCGGGTCGTTTACGGTCACAAATGCGGCCTAATATGACGGCCGGCGCCAAGGCGATGGGGCGGGTGATGGCGATCGTTTGGGCTTTGGGGCGCGCCGACCGCCCCGTCATATGGCACCCGGGGCGGCGGCTCGCCAGGGGAGGGCGGGCTGTGACTGGACGTGACGGCGACGGCGTGGCTTCAGACGCAGACGCGCAGACAGACACGGGCTGTGTTCCAACCCACGCCAGCCGTCGGACCGCATCGGCGGGCGGCGAGGCCACGGCTGCGGAGGGGAGGAGAGGGCAGGGGAGGGGGGCGCAGGGCACGACAGAGGCGACGCCGAGCCAGCCACAACACGGATGACACGACAGCGGCCGCAGCGCCGCTCGCCGCGCTGCCGAGACCTGAGGACCAGAGCACGTCACAGACAGCGGGTGCGCTGTGTGCGGCGCCGGCCGCCACACGGAGCGACTACAGCCGACAGGGCACACTGCGACAGGGCAGGCGGCGGACATGCGGGGTGCGGTGGTGCGGGCGGGCCGGCGTGCCGCGGGCCGCGAGCCGCGCGAGCCGACACCCACCTCCCTGGTCGTCCAGCGCCACCAGTGTCCTGATGCCCGCCTCCTTGCTCTAGTGCAGCGTTCGGGGTGAGGCGCAACGTTAGAGCGGTGTCGGGCGCGGCGTGGTTATACACATATGCATATGCATACACACAAGCACGCACGCACACACGCACGCACGCACGCACACACGCACGCACGCACGCACACACGCACGCACGCACGCACGCACACACGTACACACGCGCGCGCGCACGCACGCACGCACGCACACACACACGGGGCGCACGTGTCACTGGGGGAGGTCCAACAACGAGACGGTGGTGGCGTACGCCGTCCCGGATCTGCCGCGCTGCCGCGGCTGCCGACAATGCTCGCCTCAGCGCCCATTGCCACAGTGTCCCTCCCGTCGGCAGTCACTGCCTACATGTCAGTCAGTAGCAGTGCTGCCAGTGTCGGCCTCCCACAGTCTTCGTCTCGCCCACCCCTCCACGCATCTCTCACCATCGCTCTTGTCTATGCCCGGCCGCATTGCCGCCGCAATGCATGGCTGTCTCGACCATTTCCTCACTACCCTTTTCGTTATCATTGCCTATCGTCAATCCCCAATGTCTGCCGATTCCGTTTATCTCTCGACCGCTCCCGTTCTCCTTCCCGCACGCCAGTCAGCCCCCCCCCCCCCCCCCCCCCCCAACCACATCTGTCCCACCACACGGGCGCTGTGTCACCCAGACCAGACGCACCCGCCACGAGCACGGAGGAAGGCCAGGCCGCTGACCGGTCGACTGGCCGAGGCCGAGTGTTGGGTCAGGACGGCACCCCGGCCCGTGAACCGTGACCTGACCCCGTCCCCGAGGCCAGCGCCGGCGCGTGACCGGGCCTCATGGCGGCGGCGCGGGCGCGACGGCCCGGCCCCGAATCGAGGTCGATAGCGGCCGGGAAGAGGAGTCGACTGTAATTCGGGTCTGGCGGGTGGCGGGCCGGCCGGCGGGAGGAGGAGCGGCGCAGCGAGACCGGGGGCCGATCGATGGTGGGACGGCTGGCTGTGCAGAGCCAACTGGCGGCCGGCCGAGCCAGCGACCGACCGGGGCAAGCGGGCGGCACTGGGGACGGCGGAACGGGCCAGGACCGGGGCTGACCAGGGTGGACGGAACGGGCCAGGACCGGGGAGGACCAGGGTGGACCAGGGTGGACCAGGGTGGACCACGGTGGACCAGGGCGGACCGGGGCGGACCAGGGCAGGCCGCCGAACCGGGGCAAGCGGGCGGCACTGGGGACGGTGGACCATGACCTGATCGGGACCACGCCAGGATTACATCAGACCAGGATCAGACCGGGATCGGGCCGGGTCTGACCGGGACCGGAACAGGATCACGCCAGACCGTATCCCACCAGGATCAATGCCAGGACCACATGAGGAATGGACCGGGACTGGACACACGGCGACAAGACCCCCTTGATTCGACGAGGACCAGACCAGGACCAGACACACGGCGAGAGGACCTACCGAACCCGACAGGGACCAGACCAGGACCGGGCACACGGCGGGAGGACCTACCGAACCCGACGAGGACCAGACCAGGACCGGGCACACGGCGGGAGGACCTACCGAACCCGACGAGGACCAGACCAGGACCGGGCACACGGCGAGAGGACCTCCCGGATGCAGACACAACCACATCGCGCACACTGGTATCATTTGCATCTGAATAGGTATCGTGCCTCCTCTAACCCTTAACTTGGCCATTACTTAGTTCTTTAAGAAAATGAGAACGGAAGCCAATAATGAAAGATCTCACACATTCGTAAGTAGCAAAGCAAATCATTGTAGATCAATAACATTAGCAGCCACACAAAGCTGTTGCGCAAAAAAAAACTCCTGACGATAAAAAGGCACGGATAAAAAAACAGGCAGAAATACGGTGAGTAGTCATGTGATACCAAGGCGCACACGCATTGCGTATAGTGCCGAAGGACATCGAATGCCGCATAATGAATGTGTCCGCATAGCAGCTGCACCACTTCTATTCCAAAAGCCGCTATAGACAATTAAAAAATATGTCAGCGATTGGAAAATGAAGTCAAGCGCCAGCAATTCTGCGCACAACAGATGGGGAGCGGAGGCACGCGTCGTTGGTAGCTTCGGATGCTGAATTGGGCTCCGACGCGGAGAGTCGGTCAAAAGGAAACTACTCAGTGAGAACGTTCTAGGGTGGAAAAACACCGCAGTAGAATGTGAGAAGTCTCGTCCGCAGCCTGTCCTCTCTGTTACGCTCCGCGCCCCCTCCCCCGCCCCTCCTTCAGCCTGCTTCCGAAAGCAGACCATGGGATGTTCGCTACACCCCAGAGCCAAGCGGCGGCGAGCCCAGTCCGCCTCCCACTGTTCCCGCCGCCCAAAGCCGACCTTTCCTCCTTCCCTTCCCCAGCCGACCTTCCCAGCTCCCCTCCCCAGCCAACCTTTCCAGCTTCCCTCCCCAGCCGATCTTTCCAGCTTCCCTCCCCAGCCGATCTTTCCTCCTGCCCTCCCCAGTCGATCTTTCCTCCTGCCCTCCCCAGCCGACCTTTCCAGCTCCCCTCCCCAGCCGACCTTTCCAGCTCCCTTCCCCAGCCGCTGGCCAGGCCGCGTCAGACGTCGGGTCGTCAGCACCCGCCCCCGTCACCCCCGCCGATCGAAGCCCGCTGACCGGTCAGAGCGGCCCCGCCGGAAGCGTTATCGTCGGGGAGGACAGCGCGGCCTGGGCAGCGCCGCGGCCGCCGGCAACCGGTCCTCCGCGCCATCGTCGGGGAGGACAGCGCGGCCTGGGCAGCGCCGCGGCCGCCGGCAACCGGTCCTCCGCGTCATCGTCGGGGAGGACAGCGCGGCCTGGGCGGCGCCGCGGCCGCCGGCGGGCGGTCCTCGGAGCTCCGGGTCAGCCGGCGCTCGCCGACGGCGGCGGCGCTGCCGGGCACTGCACCGCACACACACACCGTTCACGCAAAATCACACGCAACATCACATGCAACATCATACGGTTCATTGCACGCACACGGTCCGGGTCACACCCGACGTCGCGCTCGCCTCCCGCCGGCCGCGCGGCCGCTGGCGGGCGGGGCGGCGGTACAGCCCAGCCAGCTTACCTCCTCGCAGAGTGAGAGCATGCGCCGCGTGCTCTCCAGCGACTGGAACGGGGGCGGCACGCGTTACACGGTGGTCAGCGGCGCGTCACAACGGCGACGGCAACGAGAGGCGTCGCCGGGTCAGGCGACAGGCGCGGCGGTCAGCGAGCAACAGTACGCAGCTCTGCAACAAGTGCAGCCATGATAAGAGGTACATGCTGACGCCTTACGCGAACGTTGTTGGTGGCCAGCGCTTACGTGCAATCTTAGTTAGATCGTCGAGGTAATAATTTACGTTGGTTCTGCAAGCAAATCACTCACCCGCTAGAATGTCATCGACGACGAATAGCAACAACACCCGACTGAGTTCAACTAAATGACCTAACAAAGGACGCCAGCAGGACACAGAGGCGGGTGAAAGGCCAGCCGCAGTTTTCCCCAGCACCGATCCTGGTTCCCACTACTCGGGGCCCTCTACAGCCTGCAGCAGTTCACGGCTGGCGACGGTCTCCGGGACCTACGAGCCCCGCTGGCCTTCGCACCGTCTGACCTGTTCAGCCCCGGTAGCATGACTAACCGGTCGCCCCTGGGTACTACTTCCCACCACCCTGCACTCGCCATCCAGCGCTCGCGCTTCCCGTAAGGCCATTCGGCCCACGCCGGCGTTTAAACCCCATCAGCGCTCCATCACGTCCGCAAGCCCCGTAAGCTTCTCCACGTGCCACCGGCCTATAGCTGGCATGGCAGGGGATATCACCGCCAGCCGCGCTCCCGCGCCACGCACATCCCGGATCACCAAAGGTCAGCGGTGTCCTCTGCAACGGTCCGATTTCCAGGTCCCATCCCCGAGGAGCCGGTGGGTGTGACCTAACGCCTCCTCCTTGACGCCTGCTCCCTGACGCCTGTTCCCTGACGCCTGCTCCCTGACGCCTTCTGCAGCGTCACCCGTCGTGTGGACGGTCGCTGGCACCATCTGGAGCTGTGTCCGCTGTGTCCGCGGCCGCCGTCCGCCGCGTGGCCGTGCCCCGGCGGCGGGCTCGCCGGTCGCGGGCGGGGGCGGCAGCCAACGCTCGATGTCGGACTCCTCGCCGGCGGCACGGTCGATGGCGCGGACCGGCCGGCCGCGCCCGCCGGCCGCTGCTGCCCCGCCGCCCGCCGCCCGCTGTCCTGCGGCCCAGCTCGGCGCATCACGCTGGAACAATGCCACGGCGGCCGCACAACAGGCGGCGGCCGGACTTGTTGCGGCAGTGAGCCGCGTGCACGCCCGACCGAGCGCGGCGTGACGGGAACGTACGGTCACCGGTGGCGTCTGAGGAGGGGCAGACACTACCGGTGGCTGACCCTGACCTCATCCCGTGTGACAACTGCAAGCCGCCCCGTGCAGCTGGCGGGGAAAACACGGAGCTCTCCCCATACGACCGGTTATCTTAAGGAGCTTTGCGTCACATAACTGGAAGGGTTCGTGTCCGCGAGGGCGAGGGAACCTACAGAGTTATGCGAGTGAGACCGGTTATCTCGTTGCTATGTCCTCGGCGCGTCGTCTAGGTTGGTTACGCGAATGCAGACGGGTCAGTCACGTGACCATTTCCTGGGTGTTCCACACACCGTCGCCGGCGCCTTCGCCTCGCCTTCCCAGCTGAGGTGTTGGGAGCAGGCGTGCTCTCGGCAAAGTTGGGTCGATTGGCGTGACTAATCGCCCCCTCCCCCTCCCCCCCCCTCCCCCCCCCCCCCGGCGGACCGACTTACGCAGGACAGGTTTGACCTTGGCTTTGGTGCAGCGTTATTATGTTCATAACACATTGCGTCATTTGTGTTGCTGCCGCTGTTGGCAGAAGTAAGAGCCCGCATAGCACGGCATCGCGTGGCTGCCGCCTCGCCATCGACCGCTCAGGAAATCAAACCGAACAGAAGCCGTGCACGAATTCAGAAGGAGACCTCTGCATTGAAGCGGTATGGGGCCCGAGTAGCGTCAGAAGCGGAGGCAAGGGATCAGGGTGGCATCCGAGCACAGCAGTCGTACTTACGCCGCACCCTTTCCCATTCCTCACCAGGCACGCTTCCTTAACAAGCCAGCATGGCATGACTGAAGAGCAAGAGCCGAGTCTGCTCACTGCGTCCGCATCGCAGCCGCGCTGCAAGGCCAGCTTCTAACCCCGACCCCGTCGCACCTCCTGCCCTGCACCCCACGGTCGCCTGCGGCGTCTGCCAGCTGTCCCCGCGTCGCGCTGCGCTCAGGGCGCCCTCCCGGCAGCTAGCAAAGCCACGCGGCGGGGCGCCGCCCCGGGTCCCGCCTGCAGCCCCGCCGGCGGGCCCGCCCGAGGATCGATGCCGTGATCAGACCGGTGGCCATGTTCGGTATATTCCCGACAGGGCGCAGGCGGCCGGCGCTCGCGCCCCTGCCCACACGTCCAGCTGGAAAACATGGAAGCCCACCCTCACATCACATTACCGTCAGCACGCAACAGATAGCAATGGTCCGATGCGAGTCCGCGGAAACTGGCCATTTGGCGGAGCGCTCGAGCACGGACGTGGCCGCAGCGTATTTGGCATCACTACCAACGGCTCCAGTTGATGTGCTGGCGCCGCCCCCTTCTACAGAAATGAAGATTGTGTCACCCGATGGAAATAGTATAATACTGTTTTGTGCTAGAGGCTTCTGACTGGAAGAGACGAAAGTGTATGTACTTGATTGTTCCCTAACGTCAGCATGCTATGTAATAAACAACCACGAGGAACACACAAATATTCAAGGTTTTGTTGGCAATCAAAATCACCTATTCGGTTCTTGAGGCTTTGGAAGCGTGCAATTTATGGCCACTGAAACTGTCTGCTGTAACTTTCTGGTTTGCACTAGTTTTAACCATTACAAAAAGGACATAAACTGGCAAAGCCTAGAAAGACAAAACGGACGCCTTTTTGCAAACATCTGTCGTCATACTAATCATTTCATTTTCAATCGCCCGATCAATAGCACAGCGATATCACAAAGCGTGGCCAGAAATGCATGGCGTGGATGCAGCGGAGGGTACCTGAGGCTGCGCCTGATGACCTCTGCTTGTTCCGCTCGATGAATCACCGGAGTGCTAGAATCAGTTGAAATCTGGCCACCACCACTAAGAGGCATGGGAGCATTCTGCTGCAGTTCAAAAATATATGTAGTAGCATCCATACAGATAACAGGCATTATTTTATCTAATTCAATTTCTATTTCGATGCGAGCTGACGGAAGTTGCGCACACCGCGGAAATACAGACAAGAAAAAGTTGATAATGCAACTAGATGTCGCCTTTGTGATATTCATTCCAAATCGTCAGAAAATGCACATAAGATACCAGCAACATATCACACGTTGCTTACATGTTCAGAGTCTTATCCTTTGCATGGCTGACCAACGAAGTACCTCATGACATGCACCTGTCATTGAGTACAATCACCGGGTGCACCGGTTACCGGCAGCAGCCATCCGCTCAAAACCGGTTGTAACCGGCTGCACAGATCCAGTCATGATCGCCTGCCAGGAGCTGTTCCACTCGACTGCGCCCACGCTGTTAGAAAGGTTTGTCGGTGTGAACCGGAGTCAGGCATTAACTCGATAAGTAAAAGGCGAAGGTTAGAGTATAAGATAAGAGCTTGAATACACAGGAAAGCGGAAAGAAACCTAGCAGCCATGAGATTTGCACCTGATCAAACAGATGAGGGTGCCCGCAAAACACCGCGGAATGGGCTTCGGCCAGACAATGTCAGGCGACTCAAAGCCGCGAGCTGATCCCCAACCAACCGCAACAGGAAACCCAGAAGCCCCGAGCCCAGACTTGTCCAGACAATGGAGGATAGCTCCGGACCGGAAGCAGTGACAGAAAGTGAACGTTTACAAAAGCCCGGCCGGCATGTGGCTCGGGCTAAGCGCGGTGGGGCGACCAGCCAGAGCAGACTGTCCGCAGACAGTTGGCCTGTGCTGGGCAAGCACACGGCCCTAGAACGACGCGCGGCGCCCAGCCGGCGACACCGGCCGATACCGAACGCGTTCCCCGTTCAAGACCGCGGCCAGACATAGCCAGCGTGAGCGAACTCTCCGCCGACCCCGGCTGTCGTCTCGGCCGGCGCGAGCGAACCGCTGACCGAGACCCAACCCCGTCCGTCTCGCAACTCCCGCTTCGGCCAGCACGAGCAAGCCCCCAACCGAGACCGACTCCCGCTTCGGCCAGCGCCAATGAGCCTCAAGCCGAGACCGACTTCCGCTTCGTCCAGCGCCAGTGAGCCTCAAACCGAGACCGACTCCCGCTTCGGCCAGCGCCAGTGAGCCTCAAACCGAGACCGACTTCCGCCTAGGCCAGCGCCAGTGAGCCTCAAACCGAGACCGACTTCCGCCTAGGCCAACACGAGTGAGGCGGCGGAAGCGGCGCGCCCGCTGGCTCATCAGCGCTGGGGACGGCCGCTTCGATTATCGGCGCCCCACGCTCAGCGCCGGCCGGCCGGGAACCCCCGGCGTAGCGGATAAGTCGCTCCCGCCGCGGCGACGGCGGCGCCACCACCGCGCTGACCTGCCTCGGGGGGGGGGGGGGAGGCGGCGCCGGCCGCCCTGACGCGGTACACCGCGTCAGCGAGCGGACGGGTGGCGTGTGGAGAGAGCGGAGCTGAGAATGCAGAGGGACGACGGAAAAGAAGTGGGCAGCAGCGCCAGAGGGAGCGAGAAAACCCGTGGGAAAGGGCAGTCAAGGAGGCGAGAGATCAATGCACGCGCCAGGCGCCATCGGTCCACGCCTTTGCCGCCTCCACGCCCCGAAAAGAGCACCATTAACGGACCTACGCCACGCTGCAGGCTTCTGCAATGATGCCGGTCCAGCCTACCCACCGACGGCTAATCCCGTGGACGGAACCGGGGCCCCCGTGAGCGGACGGGGCGGGGCATGCGTCGGCGGGTGGTGCCCTGCTGACGCGGACCGGACGCCGGCGGGCCGGGACCTCCACAGCCCCGGCGGGCGCCGCTGCCGGGGGCCCGCGGTGGGCAGGCGGCTCCTCCGATGTCAGCGTCGGCGGCCCCGGCACAGGAGCAGAACTAGCCCGGCCGCCCGGACCACCGGCCGCGTCTCAGTAGGCGGCGTGCGGTCACTGCAGCGGTCGCCGAGCTGAACGATGAGTTAATCGCGCTTGAAGTGGATGGCTCAATCCAGCCGCCGGGTCATAAACGGCGATCGAGTGTGACGTCATAGGGAGCGTGATTAGATTGGCAGAGGACGGACAGGCGGCAGTTCTGGAAGCGACGCCCATCAAAGCCCCATTAAGTACTTGATTACAGGTAGTTAAACATGTATGACAAAAAATACCCCCACTCAATGACCGGAAGCATGAATCCTCCAAAAAAGGTGCGTACTTCCTGGTGTGTGCCGATCGACAGCATGGCTTCTTTGTGATGGAGTGAGCATCAATAATGCATGGGAGACGGCCGCCAACCAAATCGGTAGTATGGACCAAACGGCAAATGGTCGATTTATAAATAAACGCAGACCGCGCTATTGACTGCCGCAGCATACGCCCGACTCGGCGGCTATTGTGTGCCGTTGTGAGGTACGGAGCGGGGAGATTTTTGCCCTGCCTGGTTTTGCCACGTTCTACACTGCTCCACACAACATGCTCTGTGAAGCTAACGACCAATGTGCGGGCCTTTCATTGCGCCGTGCTCAACGTACACAGGCGCGTTGATTTGGTACCACAGGCGTCCGTAATACATTCAACGGAAGGAATTTGATCTGATCTCACTTGAGCACTATAATGAGTGGTCGACTTTATGGTTTTCCAATCTGTCGCCAGGATTAGCAATCTCGTGTTCCATGTTAATTGTCATAATGCTCGCGGTGTTTATGGTTCGTTGAATGTCATTTATCACAAAATAATCATAATCTAGCATCACACAATTACTTACAGAAGCAGGGAAACCAGCGGCACGCACTAAGTTGCTATACATACGAGCCGGAATGCTCCTTCTCTTCTTGGATGCTTATAGTATCCCTAAACCCAGAAAACTCCGCCCAGCGACGATGATGGCGATGATTCGAGATTGCCCCGTTGCAGTGTAAAGGTCCCACACGCGAAACCTGCACCCACAGTCTGTGCTTCCCCACAAATTACACTACCTGCAGCATCCAAGCGACGTCTAGCCCTTCGACGCAGGCAGCCAGCCTCGCAGTCTTTCCAGGCGTAGACGACAGCTTCGGGTCGGTGGGCTGGCTCCCAGACCCGAGCCATCTGTCATTACCTCACAAGTTACCCCACCTGTTCAAACACCCAAACTACCCCATATTTTACCAGCCCGCCTACGCCCGGAGTGGCCACTGAAAACACACTGCGGCGCCCGGCCCGACAGAAATACGCTGCAATCTCTCGCTTCCCCCACACACGGCCACTTCACTGTCGGCTCTGCCGTCTTGCAGCTCTGCACACTGCCCCCCAACACGGGGTGTGGGGGACAGCGACAGCCTCCGAGACCGGAGCGTGCCCTCCGTCCGATCCGTGCCGGCTGCGGCAGCTCCCGCGGGGCGCGCCCTCCGTCCGATCCGTGCCGGCTGCGGCAGCTCCCGCGGGGCGCGCCCTCCGTCCGATCCGTACCGGCTGCGGCAGCTCCCGCGGGGCGCGCCCTCCGTCCGATCCGAGCCGGCTGCGGCAGCTCCCGCGGGGCGCGTCCGCCGTCTGCTCACCTCATCCGTGGCCTGGTTGGTCCGGATCTGGAGCGTCTCAAGCTCGGAGCGCGGCGGTTCGGCCTCCGCAGCCATGACGGCGGTTGGGGTGGGGTGCGGGTGGCGCGACGGCGGCAGCGGTCTTCACCAGGCGACGCGACTCGGCCCGCAGCTGCCAGCAGAGGGTCAAGGTCAGAGGGTCAGACACTGCCGCGGGGCTGCCGGCAGAGGGTCACGGTCAGAGGGTCAGACACTGCCCCGGGGCTGCCGGCAGAGGGTCACGGTCAGAGGGTCAGACACTGCCCCGGGGCTGCCGGCAGAGGGTCAAGGTCAGAGGGTCAGACACTGCCCCGGGGCTGCCGGCAGCTCACGGTTCGAAGATCAGAGGGTCAGACACTGTCCCGGGACTGCCGGCAGGGGGCCAGAGTCAGATGGTCGGAAGTCCCCGGCCGGGGAGGGGGGGGGGGGGGGGGCGTAATCAGAGAAGAATAGCGCGAGTGTCACAGGCACAGGGTACAGGCAGAAAAGCACAGGCAGGGAGTCACCGTCACGACATCCCTGGACAGAGGGCACATCAGACTCGGACACCGCCAGGAGCCGCCGACGGTGGACACGGCCAGGGGGTAGAGTGGGGAGCAATTAGGGGGCCAAGAGGACGCCGTCACAAGAACGACTCACGTTCTAATTAAATAACAAAAAGAAGCACAAGCTACCATCAAGAGGTAATAATTGTAAACAACACTGCAGTTTCTTCGCCGTGAATGCAATTTTACATCAGAGTACGCTCACGCAGCCTGCACCACATAACAGCACACGATCGCAAGTCAAAACACGCCTCTGCGGCAGTTTCAGTACACCAGACTTGTTAGACAACCTATCGCGGCTGTCAGAGGGAGATACTGGTACAACAAAACATCACAAACATCGTGCGCGGATGGAAGTAATTCGACGCTCCCACGTCGTGTCATATATGTATGTATGTAGCCGTCCAAAAGCAAAATCCCATACGCACATTTTTTGCCATTTTGAGTATCTGATGGCACTTAATTTGTTTCTCAAGCTGAATTCATTTATTTCAATCATTAGTTGAAATTTTCACAAACTTTTACCTCCTTCTTTAGCTAAAAGGTTGTAAAATTTTTAACTAATCGTTCAATTAACTGCATTCATTTAGGGAAGATCAATCAAAAGACACAAAAAACGCAAATTGGCCAAAAGAAACATATCCGGTTTTGCCTTTGGACGACAGATACATATACATATATACATATATGTGTATATATATATATATATATATATATATATATATATATATATATACATATGCATAACTTTGTCCATAACAGGGGGTCTGACCTTCTCAAACCCTCTTTAAACCATATTTCAATAATGCATCATACATTCTCTTATTTATCACATCATAATCAGTTGTCGTCCTCTTACAGAGACTTCTTAGGGCGAGACTGCGCAGCAGGATTGCATACTGGCGTCAGGCCTGAGCGCTAAGAACCTCATCACGCGTCTCTCAGCTGCTGGCCTAATAGTTCCGCTTGTGTTTACTGACAGTACGCATGCGCTACCAAATCCAGCCGAAGAGAGAGAAGTGGAAACAAAGGCTTTTCTTACCGGCCAGGGTCCTACCTCACCCCTCAGTTCAGATGAGCCAATCATTGCTAAACAATGCTCAAACAGGTCCGCAACTGAGTGCCCAGTCTGCGCAGGTCAATATTGGCGCGGGCAAACCGTTTCACCTCGGCTGCGGAACTCATCGGCACCGCCCGTGACGCGGGGCTCGCGTGATGCGAAGCTCGAGTCCGCGATTAATTCTAGCATCGTCGCGGTCTCGCTGGCAGAATGCCGATACAGTATTAAGCAGCCCTTATGACGATTCGGACAGCTGGCATGCCCATCGATCTGCCCAGCATGAGCACTAATAACGACGCGATCAATTTCGCACTTGACCGAATCCACTAATCAGGCTCGGCACGAGCGTTGGCGACCTCCGCAGGCGGGGAGACGGCTGTCAAGTGCGTCACGCGACGACCACCTGGCTCCGTGTGCTGAGTGTTCTCTTCCGCGCCTGACTCACCGCCTGTTTCGTCTTCCCCATCGTCGCACCTTGCGCCCGGAAGTGTCCAGCCCCTTCAACACACGCGCCACGGGCCGATGGCTGCCGCCCAAAACAACAGCGGCCTTCACCCGACCGCGAATGCCCGTCGTGCATACATGTGGCGCGCATCAACGGCGACGGCTCACGTGCGGCTGAAGCGCCGCATCGCCCTGCCGCCTGCGCCGTCCTTCACGGACCGCCCGGGCGCCGGTCTCGGACGGCGCCGCCGACCCCCAGCGCCGGCGCCGGCCTTGCACGCACGGCCCGAGCGCCGGTATCGGACGGCGCCGCCGACCCCCGGCGCCGGCGCCGGCCCCGCACGGACCGCCCGAGCGCCGGTCTCGGACGGCACTGCCGACCCCCAGCGCCGGCGCCGGCCCTGCACGGCTGGGGGATGGCGTCAGCCGAGGATCGGACGGCACTGCCGACCCCCAGCGCCGGCGCCGGCCCCGCACGGACCACCCGAGCGCCGGTCTCGGACGGCGCCGCCGACTCCCAGCGTCGGCGCCGGCCCTGCACGTTCGGGGGATGACGTCAGCCGCGGCTCGGACGGACCGCGTCCGGACGGTGATGACTATCCAAGGCCTCGCGGCACTCGGCTGTGCCGGTGAGCGCGGTACTGCTACCTCTTCTTTCCTTCCCAGACGTTCGCGCCTCAGCACGGATCACTTCTGTAGTCACCGGCTTGCGGATTTCACGCGGGCCAAGACGGACGCCCACTGTCAATAAACATGCTCTTGTTTTACTCCGGGCACTAAACCGTCCCAAAGTGCTGAACTTGCAGTATGACCTATCAAACAGCTTCAAAATGCGTTTGATCATGCTTCGTGTTTACCTGAGAGCAGCCATCTGTGGCTTGCTCATATGGCCAACCGCACCGCCGTGATGCATTTCCGACAAGTACCCCAGTGCGCGCAATAAAGCAATCAGTCGTGTCAAGAAAGGCTACCTTGTCCCACTTGTCCAGCACATGTTATTATCAGGCAACTGCACAAAGTTGTATTTGTTTACACCACAAGCCACTCTGAGGCAAGGCCAATATTTGCCTTGAGCAAGCATTCCCCCCGAAAATAGCACTCCTTGTTACAAGAATAGCACCTCTTGCTGTGCTGCGAGAATGCGAGGACCACCGCCACCCCAAACACCGATATCACATCACCCAGGGTCGAAGCCGAAACCACATGCAATGCGACTAAACCGCGCAAGGCGGGACAAGTTCGACAGTCAGCCCAAACCACGTTGCGCTCGCTTGGAAGTTCAAACCCCGTGGTTCACTGGCCTCCGCGTACCAATTCCCGAGCGGCCTCCGCCAGCCAGCCGACACCGGAGCCCAGCCAACTCAGAGGCCAATGGACAGCGGGAGCCAGGCCGCCTGTTCCGGTGGCCCGGGTCTGACGGCAACCCAAGCAGCCCACTCCAGATCTCCGCCGGGGAGGTGCCCCACACAGCCCACACCCACAGTCCGACAGTCGGGACGCGTCGTGCGCCGCGACCCGCCGGACCGGCCTGACCTGACCTGACCTGGGCTAGCGCCGGCAGCGGGGCGGCGGGGCGGCGGGTGCGGGCGGCCGGCGGGGGCGGCGGCAGCGCTGGGGCCGTGGCGCGCACGGCGACTGGCAGCACCGTCAGGTGCGTGCCTCCGACGCCGACGCCGGCTAGCTCCGCCGCCGCCGCTGCCGCCGCTGCCCAATCAATACGGTCGACACCGACGGCGGCGGCGGCCGGCCCAGAACAAAGGCGCACACCCGCCTGGAGGCCGGCCAGCGCCACCGGCCGCCCGGGCGGCGGCCAATCAACGGAAAACGGGCGCCGATGGCGCGGCGATACGGGGCGCACGCGGAAAACACGCTACCGGTCAGGGGCTGGCGGCCGCCGGCGGCGGGTTCTACGGGCCAGAGGCAGGCCGCGAGGCGCGCTGCTACAGGCGTCGACCTGTTGTGGACGCCGGGGTCGGCCGCGGCGTCGCCGCTGGTCGGTTGACCTTTCCAGCCGGGCCGCGGCGGCGACCGACGAGCCGTGTCACCATCGGAATGCTGCCGAGCGGGGCCGTGCTCCGTTCCGGTCCCGGCGGCGGTCAGCTGCCCCGCCGCGCCGCGGCTGGGCGCCTGTTGGCCGCTGGGCTCCCGCCGGCGTGAGGCGGTAGGCCGACGAGTCGTCCGCGGACTCTGACTCGCCAGCTGCCGTGCCTCCCGCGGGAGTGTTCCGTCAAGAGCGGGGGGCCATGCCAGCCTTTGGGGAGCGTGACTCGCTAGCGGTACAGCAACAGCGAGCCGCGGACTAAGCAAACTTTGCCGCCCCTCTCCAACACGGGGACGGGTGCTGAAAACACAGTGTCCAAAGGACGCCTGGAAGAACAGGCCGCTAGGTCTGGACACGGTCACTGCAGCGGTCCTACAGGAGGCCATCTCGATGTCCTTGACAGACAACCACGCCAGCTGCTACGTCTTGGATGGCTGCTGCTGACTGTTCATGGGCTTCTGGACCTCCCAGCACACAAGAGGCGGGCATTTCCCCGAAACCATTCCAGACGGATGCTTCAGCGTTGCCTCGCATTAGCCAGAACAGACAGGCAATCTTACCATAAAGTGCACAGCACACGGTCAGCGCTGCAAGCTCCCACAATAAGGCTGTTGGCGACGCGGTGAATGGTCGCCGGAGGTGGTAGGACTGGTCCAACCAAGAGCGTCACCGGGGTCTGTCTGCCAGAGTCCCCTTCCCCTCTCCCCCAGAGCGACCAACTGCCGTTCTGGGTGAGAGGGCAAGCCTGTGCTTTCGATACAAGAGAACAAAGCGATCGTTGGATGCTGGATCAGCAAAACAATTAAATTGCAGCTGACATCGGGGAAGGAGGCACGCACGAACTTCCTCCCCTCCTCCCACCCCCGTCCGTGGCGACGTCCCCGGAGCCAATCGCCAGCTGACCTGAGATAGGGCCGGCCTGGGTCAGCGGATGCCGACGGTTGGGCGGGCTGGGACTGGCGCCCGAGCTCGTCCGTCTCCCGGCTCAGGTCGGTCCGACGGCCGGCCTGAGCGCGGCCGGCGTCGGACGCGGGCCGCCGGCGGACCCGACGCCGCGGGCCGATCTACTGAGTCCCACCTACGGCGCAGTAGCGCCCAGTCTCGAGCCAGACACGCTGCGAATCCTACCAGACTCACCGCCGCTGCGGATGCTGGTTTGGGCGTCCTATATCACTGCATTGGTTCGGAATGTTTTGTGCCCGTGCAAAGCCAACTACAATGTCAACGCGCATTCATTACGTGAATAAATCATGAGCACTGAAAAGTCATTCTGCTGATGGTCCGGTGTATGCGTCCCATTTAAAAGTAAGAGTCCTTACCTGTCTTGTCTCCCATATTGAAAAATTACCTTCCATGTAGCATCCACCTATGAATTATGATTGTGTGACTCTTGGCGACTGTTATTTGTTGTTGCTGTTGTCCGAGCTCCAAAGCCGGAAATTCCAACATTATGTTTTCCAATACAGTGAGGTTCTGCATCCATTCAATAGAAGTCAAACGTGATTGCAATCATGCTAGTCCTTGAATGCTTAGAGAGCAACTCACGAATGCAAAGTTACCAAACGCAAGTATAACATGCACTATGTATAAGGTGCGCTGACTGCCTATTTTCCACGGGCACAAAACATTTGCCTCGAGCAAAAGGAAAGATGGTGTTGCCTGATATCCATGCTTTATACGAAATCTGTCATGCAAAGGCAAAAAGGCCTGAGCACGATCAGGCTAAATTGCTTGGAGGCGTTTTTCGGCGAATAGAACGTGCATACATGCTTTGAGAAAACTGAGCATGTTACAAATGTAATTTTTTGTGGTTTTTGCATTAAATCACAAGATAAAAGTACATAACAAGTAATCCAACCTGCATGAAATGATGTAAATAACTCCATTTAGGAAAACATGATCTTAGGCCGCTTTGCCTTCAGACAGCATAAATAATGATGCCCAGCTCTGACCTCATACTTCATGAGCATGATAATACATTAAAAAACTCCCCCAGTGCCCTCCAAACAGGGACCCACGGCCTGAAATACATCCATATGATCACTCATAGAAGCAAGGCTTTTAGACACGTATGCCTGCGACGCCATCAGTGGCTGACACTCTGCAGAGTTCGGGAAAAGTTTGGATATTACCCGCGCAATGCACACTACCTGCACCCGGGTTTCGCGTACCTCCATTGACGCCCTGAATGCAATGATATTTCTTGTCATTCTCCCGAGCACAAATGAGGTCGCAGGGTGACCTAAGGTCAAATTCTGGCAGAATAGGACCCATTTAGGACAGGACATCCACAGGAAAAATGGGTGCTGAAAAATGCAGGCAAAATCCAAGACCTTGGCATCGGCAGTTGTGCTACAGAATGGTGCAGCCTGGGAGGTCCCAGCATCAAGCTGTCCGATTTGTAGTGTTGGTGGAAGTAAGCTTTGACTAAAAGGAGTGTTACAGATGGGTCTAGGTAAGAATTTTGTCTGATCATGCCTGCAGTGATGACAATTGCTCTAAATAAAGTTTGCAGTAAGAAAAGTTTCACTGTGACCACAACCACACCAAGATTTGCCAGCCAGGGTCTCCCCATCTCTGATAGGTTGACACACCATGGGGATGATATCCTAAGAATGAGGCCTCCACATGCATGTCAGAGCAAAATTAACTAGCAAATAGAGCCTTAGGGCCTCATGTTCAGAGCACAAGGACTGGTCTGCTACCATATTAATACAGCCTCTTTCCAGTCATGAGTCACAAGTCAAATTTTTCCAGTCAGTCAAGCAACACCACTGGGTTCAACATCCACCAGACTAGCCTGGGACATGATGAGTGATTTACTTCCAGCAACTGGTGGTGTGGGGACACTGTTCAAACAGGCTCTGAATATGCTGCACATGGCCCCACAAACCATAGCCATTTGTGCTGCACACAGTGTGAAGACTGACCTTGAGAACTCTGACCCAGGTTAAACAGAACATCCAGGATCAGCTATGTTCTAGAGCCACAGTTGTTGGATGGCAGATCAAAGTGCATCTCCATCAAGAGGACTTCCCAACTCAACACTCTGCCCAGCCCAAGACATTATGCCAAGAGAAGGGACCTCATCCCTGGCCAAAAGATATTTTCCAGAAGCATGCTAGACCTGAACCTGGTTGAGGATATGTGAAGTGTTATTCAGCAGGTCCTGGACAAGGAAACACTACAAACAATCTAAGGTCCAATGATGTTTTAAAATGCATAGGATCAACATCAAGGTCTCTGTGAAGAGCAACTTTACTGTCAGCATATGGATCTATGTCTATCCATCCACAAAGGGTTAATGACAACTCAACCAATAAAGGAAGGAGACCTTTTTGCTTGTTTGGAAGACAAAGCAGACAAATGGAGGCATCAATACTAGATTATGTGTCAGTTCTATTACTGACATGACAAAATAATTCAACAGGATAGTTCAATCTGCACTTAACTCTGAATCACACCAGGTGTGGACACCTGCTCTGAATCCTACCAGCACCAGGTGTTGTGAGCTACAGGTGATGGGTTGGCCCAAAAATATTATCATTGTGCTTTCCTAAAATAGGCAGATAGCTTTGATTACAAACAAAAGTTTTCATTTAACAAGAAAAATATTTGAAAAATCATCACTTTTGTTGATCTTGTAGCTCGGCAGATGCCAGGCCATTCCAAATGATGACAAAAGATGTTAGATGATGCTGGAAGTTTCCGAGCTTTCAATATTTGGTCATGAACTGGACTCTGTAATCTTCAGGTGAGTTCCATTTGTGGATATAACATGCTTCTTGGATTGGTTAACATCCAGACTCAGCAAAAATACACCACACAAAACATGCCAAAAGTAATGAAAAAACTAGACCAAACATTTAACTGGTTGTATGCAGCAAATTTAAGTACCCCCAACTAAATGCATGACCACTGAAAATATTGACAAGAATAAAGACAAGGTTCCAATGAATCATATTATGATAGTCATAACTTGAGATAAAAAGGTTTTCAGGATGGAAATACTTATTTGCATGTAAAAATTACTCCTACATTAAGCACAATTTAGTTTGAGCTGAGTTTGGCCTGTAAATATGTCAGGTTCTGCCTGTTCATGCTACTTGAGCATCTAATGCACTGGATGAACTTTTCATGACTGGGCTAACAACCAGGTATGTCTTGCAGATGCCATGGTTGATACAAGTGCTTGCGACATTTCCATGCATCTGGGCATCTAGATACATTGTTCACATCATGCAGCCCAAACTAAAATAAAATACACATCACAGAAAACAATGCTTGATGTAACAGCAGCATCCCAGGAACATTTTCACTGCAATAATGTGCAACACCAATCTAAACACTCAAAGTTTGGTGCATGGTTTCTGATGTTATGCGAACATCTGTTACAGTGGACAGATTTAAGTAGTGACATCTAGGCAGGCACCTTGACTTACAACCCATTTGATTCTCAGCCTCATATGAAATCCCCCAAAATACCTCCCATTTGTTGCTGCAAATGAGCCTGATTAAGTTCTGAATAGCTCACATGAATACCTTGAATTATTGTGATTATTTTTTACGAGGCAAGCCGCATACGCAAAATAACTAAACGGCTGGGGGGGGGGGGGCCGAGACACGAATGACAACATCCCTGAACTCCGACCAGATCACACGTAATTGACCAATACTTACACTCCGCCTATGGAGCCCTCGACAGGTTGCTGGCCACCAAACCACCCGCGCCGTCCCCCGCACAATTCAATGTAACACGGAAAATCCAAACGCCAAACAATGAGACCAACCAATGAACCAGACTGCAATGAGCAGGGCCGGAGCGGGTTTTACATACCCGACCAGACCCGAAGTAGGCGGTGTCACGGCCAAGGCTGGTCACGTCACCTCACAAGGAACAAGGAACCCAAGGAAGTATAATATCTTTGGTAATAATGTCCGTTATTTGTTGCCGTTCTCAGATCTTTAATGGCGTCATATAAAGTCTCTAAGACAAAGAAACTAAATATTCATCACCCTGAGTAGCATGCACTGGGTGGGGCAAAAATAAAATCACAAAGACCTTCAGATCAGTTATTTTTTACTACAAAAATATCGCTCGTAGTTTCAAAAGCAATGAGTGCGTTCTTCCAGAACATGTCAAGATGACGTAATGTAAATTCAAACAAAAAACAACCAAAACCCAAATTTTAAATAAATCCAAAACATTGCATTTCGTCGACATTTTCATTTCTTTCCTGAAAACGACAGCTTCACGCGCACTTGATTCACTTCGTCGTGAATGGTGTGTGGGAAAAACGCATTCTGGGGACAACTTTATCGCTATTTCGAACGCGGCAGTTAGTACGAGTCTGTGACATACTGGCGTAAATAGTACATTCTCGCTATGCAATGTTTCTCTTCGCCGAGTTATTGACCCGGTCCTCGTGTTCGTGGTTGTCAGGTGGGAAGTTTATATCGCGTGCTTCTTATTTGCTGTTTTTTGCGTTGGATATTCGTGTGTGGTGTAGGTTGACATCTGTACCTTATGTTACAAAAGAGCATTGGGCATGAATCGTCTTCTGTAAGGTAGCAATTATCGGTAATTATGAAACAGGACGGGTACATCTACTCTTACCTACAAACTTAATATTTGCAGTAGCAAGTATCTGAGTGCTCCAGAGACACAAAACTCTTAACATGCCAGTGTCATTGCCACAACATAGTTGAAATGTAATTATTCCAAAGATACAGCATTTCAAAGATGTGTGGAAAAAAACAATTTAACCCAACCTCACCTGTCCACCAAATCTAACCTCACCTAATCTGGTTGTCTGTGCAAACACCCAGATCCTGCCCACAGCCCCAATATGTTAGCTGTGCATCCCCATCATATGACTTACATGGGCATTGTATCCAGTTGCAAAGATTTGCATTCACCCTTGTTAGAACAGAGGTCCAAATAGTGAGGCCATGTTGTGGCTGCATCTAAATCTTCATTGGGCTGTTACTTAAGATGATCCTGAGCATATTTGGTGTTCCTGCCAATAACCTATGGTAAAGCCCATGATTACTTGAGTTTCAGTTCACTTTCATTCACTCAGCAAACCAGAAAAATGTGATGGTAACAGAATGAAACCAGCAATGTTAGATGTTAGATGAATGCATGGTTAGATGTTAGGTTAGATGAAGCATGAAACTTTTCAGCTTATTTAAGGAATGAACCTAGCAGATGTTTGAAAACATTTTGTTTCAGACTTAGTTGTTAGTGTGCATGGTTTACAGTAACTTTTAGGATTGAAAAGCTGATTTTAAGAATTTTGATATGTATTTTGTGGGCTTGAGGATTCAGGAGACCTAAATCTGCTAGAAGCCATTTTGGATCATGAAGCATCAGCTCTAGTACACTTTTGTGGCAGCCTAAAATTTCTCTCATTGCAGCAAACTTGACATGGCTGGGCTGATGGGAGGAGCAGCTGGGACAGGCATCGCAGCCTCCCCGCAAGAGGAAGCAGAACAAATCACCAAGGTAGGATGTGGAGACGACTCACGGTTTCTCTGTCCTGACCTTGTGCTGGCTGGCTGTTCCTCTTTCTTAATGGGGGCTGTCTTTTCCTGGTTTGCTCATTTGCACAGCATTATGCAGATACAACCACCCTGCTGTTTATACATCTGATGCACTACAGCAACTTGAAATAGGATGCAGTCACTGTTGTAACCAACAGTTGACATAATTTTCCCAAACCATACACAGTGAGGAGGTTCTACACTTGTGTTGTCTCCAGACACAATTCACTAAATAAAAATTTCACCATAACAGCATGCAGGGCTTCAGTCGCCAACGTGATCACCTAGCTTAACTAAGCACACCTGGTTCTCTCTAATGTCTGATCTTTCAGGAAGGGCCAAAATAAGTGAAGATGCATCTTTATTTTCATTTGAACTTTTCCCGAAAGCAGAGCCGGTCCACGCGAAGGCATGCCCCAAGGGGTGATGCAAGACCACCTGAGGCTTTTGATTTTTCTAGGTTCAACGGTTATACTTGACATCTTAGCGTTTGTGGTGCTTGACCAGCGCATCGGCAGCTGCGGCCATTTCACAAATCTTCATGGACGATGACGATGGCATAATTATACCGTAGAATGTTTGCTAGCATGTCTTAGTACTCTCCCAGATTCGGCCTGGCGTGACCTTCAAAAGGGCTTACCATCACCATTAACGTATCTCAGCCTGCTGTATAAATGACCATGACTAACGGCTTTGCGGGCGAATTGGAAGTAATTTGTTTGCGAGCTATTTTGGTGACTGCGAAACGCTCACGTCCACATTTTCGCGGTGCAAACCGTGGGGGCGAGTCCATGGACCAGAATTTGAAGCGTTAAGTTGCGGGTCAGTCGAACAAGATTCCAAAACTCAGCGAAATGAAATGTCACTGTGATCTGAGCGGCCAGAAAGGTGGCACCGTCTTCAAAAGTCATAGGGGGTCGCACTAATGTCACTGGCTTAAGCCATCTGATGCTTATTTTCGGACGTCCGGTCTGTTATTTTGTATGGGCTTATGTTTCCGCCGTGTGCTCGCGGTGCTAAGAAGACAACTGATGTATTTCCGTTTTTCAGATACGGGATTTCTTCATGCATTTTAACAAGATCTCAGAGATGTGTTTCACAGACTGCGTTTGGGACTTCACAACGAGGGACGTGCGAGGAAAAGAGGTGGGCGCCGATCAAAGCTAGCTTCAGGGCCGGACTGCACACCCACGTAATACAGACGCGAATTGCACTATGGGTGGATTCGCTGAAAACCGAGTTGCTAGTAAGACCGTTTCATGTGGTCAGATTTGTGTATTACTAATGTTAATATTATCCATTTTCATAGAGCTAAGTTTCGAAGGAGCGAAACGTTTCGAGAAAAAAAATGAACGGGCCTTTTGAATGCTCGAGCGTCTCAGTTTTGTTGCATTTTTCAGAAAGTTTCTGACATTTCTAAGCAGATACTAGTCAACGTTCGCGTCTCTTCGGGAACAGGTAAAACGAAGATGTCAGTTGCTAACATCAAGTATTTGGACATTCTTGAGTAATATGTAAACAGTTCACGGACCCATTACGGACTGAATGGCATCCAGTTCAGTTTTCGAGGGGGCGCCGAGTGGTCATGCAGTCGACGCGCCCATAGGCACTTACTGCAATCATCAAATACCAAAATGTCCATATGAACATCAGGTTTTGTGGCATCGAGTGGCGACTGGGTTCCTTTCATCTACTGACGGCCGATACTGATGGCATCTGCCTGCACTGCTCGGCGCGAGTGCCTATAGTGCACGAACGGCGGAAGTCGCTGCCGTATGGCCGTCCACGCGCCTGAGCGATGCTGTGCCTGCGTTTGATGATGACCGGCGACATGACCGTTGACCTGACCCATGCTGTTCGTTATTCAGGAGACATGCGCGATCTCGTGCCTCGAGAAGTTCCTGAAGGCCAGCAACAGGATATCGCAGCGATTCCAGGAGCATCAGATGATAGCCAACGAGAGCGCGATGGCCGCGATGAAGGCTAGTCGGTGATAGAGTCGGCGGCGGGTGGCTGGGACGATGCTGCGTTCGTCTTGTGGCGCAGCGGGCGTGGTTGACGTCACTAGTGCAGCCCTCCTGCTGAGATAGTGTTCAAGTGTACCAACTCCAATACATTGATGTGGTGATGATGTGTATTACTGCGCAGTGAACGGGATACAAACGGCTTGTCACTTCTTGGCCTGGCTGGCGTTTTTCTTTCTCTTCGCTGAAGGTTCGGGTTTGTCCCCCGTCTGCCGCTTTCCGTCACCTGCAAGTCAAATATGGTAAGGTCTTGGGCAATGTCTTTGGTAATAACCTGATCCTTATCTGCCATGTTGCTCTTCGGACCGAATCCAAAGTCTAAATGCCGCTCATAGCTGATTCAAGGCAACAAAGCTAAGATGCATAGATCTATCCATACAGAAGATCCATCATGTCCCAAGCTAGGAAGCTGAAATCTATATATTGAGGAAGAAGGTATGGTTTCAAAATTCTTGCCAGCTACGATTCACTAACATCAGCGATGCACTGAGCAACAGCGCACCAGTCTCCAGGTCACGGTTCCGTAATGCGAGTGAGCAACAGAAGATGCACCCCCTTTAAGGACAGCAACGTGAATGAACGATGGAGTACAAGGAAAGCATTTCTCATTATACGCTCCGTCTACGATCACAAGCACACGATCAGTCTTAACTAGGTAACTTGTAACTTGGATGAACAGTGCAAGACTAGCCAGCTTGGAAGGGGAGCCGTCAAAACGTCTAAGACTGCAGCGTACAGTGGTCATATTGTCCAAGACCGCAAATCCAGCGTTCATAATGTGCAGCAAAAATGTAAAACCAACGCTTTGGGGAATTTGAATCACCCATTAAGATAAAGGGTCTCTTTAAAATAAAGGTTATGTTGCCGCGAAATGAAAGTTATGGCAGCCCAAACTGACCATTTTGGTGCCCCCTAGCCAAAGGAGCCAATCCAGGATCTTGTCAGGGTGGGAGGCACGATAATGCTGTATCCCTGAAATTAAGTGCCCTTGGAGAATGAAGGTTTGGGGTCAGTTATGGTGTTCCCGGATTTTGGCGCCTATCGAAAATATATTTGTGGTCATTTAAGGTGCCCTTGAAATTTCGGGGCTTTCCAAAATAAAGGTTATGTGGATCCGAAATCAGGATTTCGCTGCCCCTTCACCGTGATATTTTGTTGTCCCCTTACCCTGAGGGACGGGGGCATAGCCGCAATTATCTATCTTCCGCAATTATCGCAGAAATAGGGATTATCTTTTCACGAAACATCACTGGCGATATCTAAGGCAGCAATAGCTTGATGTGTAAGACAGCAAGAGAACGGTACTTGTTTACTAACAACCACATATTTCTGAGCATAACACGATATAAATTCACGCATTTGCACTCTTACTCTGGGTTACATACATCTCCCGTTACATGACTCCGTTCACAACTCGACAAGATACTACGGGCACTAAAATACGTGAGAAAAAACACACACGCACAGCATGCTGTTATCTAAACCGATACATCCACCAGAGAAACCTGCCTCCACCTGAAATGGCGGGAAAAAATCAATAAAATGGCAGAACCCGCCGCCACCCTGCTGCCTAGTACGCACATATACGCTGAATATGGATCATAACATTTCCATGAACTTCTCAAAGGTCAGAACAGGTCACTGACCTGAAATGACCCAGGCCAACATTTTGTTTGTAGGAACATACTGCCTAGCGTAATTTCTGTCGCTTATTCAAGTGCATAGCTCGAAACAGTCTTGTATTATTTTGGTCATCATGACCTTCGACAAGTCACACAAGGCCAATGACCTGAACGGAGCATGTGACCTTTTGCCTAGAACAGGTATCTAAGGTTCTGGGGGCGCTTTGAAGACCCACCCGGACGTTGACCTCGTTAGATCTTATCTGAGCCGAAGGTCATGACCTCGGAACTTCAAAATCTGACGTAAGCAATCCCACCCCCGCCCGCCCCCCCCCCCCCCCGCCCCACCACCTCCTTGAAAGTAAAGATATGTAGAGTTCGGAATAAGTCCTGTTTGCAGGAGCGTGCGAAGGAATTTGCAGTTGGAGGAGGAAGGGAAACAGACAAACAAAATCACTAACAATATGGGTTAGCGTGCCAGGAGCTCCAGATCTACATGCGCGCCTACCTGGAGCAGTCATGAAATCAGTCAACCTTGCTCATCAACCATCGGTTCCTTTAAAAAATGAGCTGTGAAACATCACCAACGCATACAGTAAATAATGGAACCAAATACCGCGGATAATTTTACCCATAGCCCGCAATACAAAAACCTCAGGCATCCCGACAAGTGTCTTCCACGATTACCGTGGAGCCACTGCCTTGAATTCTTTCATGCGCCTGCTGCCAAGGGCATGCTGACGTGGCAAAGTTTGCGCGCATAAACAAAACGTTGTCCATGCCCATGCACAGTGGTTTAACTGGGTGTCACTGCACCGCATGACGCCACCCGTCGGCTGAGACGGGCGAAAGCGGCTACGGTAGCCCTCCGCCGGGCAGTAGACGAACCATTAGGTTAAGGGTTGCGAGGAAGTGGTACGGTATCCCATCCCCTGTACCTCACGCACCCTGGACTTTATGAACGCTGGATCTTTTGAGCTCTGAATGCTGCGGTTCTGGGTGCTGTGCGCTTGGACTTTCTGATTCTCCTCTTTCCAGTGATGCTGGACGGTTTCTGGCTGTTATGAACGCTGGATGCTGCGATTTTGGACATTTTGACCAATGGACGTTATGAGCTCTCGACGTTTCAATACGCACCCGCTTGGAACTGTCAGCGAGCAACAGAACAAGATTCGGCATATTATCCCGGCGAGTAATGGAATGCGATCTTGCTCGCGGCTCCGTGACGCTAGTGAGTAAACGAACGCGGCTCACCGGGCGTCGGGCGGGTCCTGTCCTTTGCCTGCCACAGACTCTTGGAGACCATCCTCTTGGCGGCCGGCTGGTCGACCCGCATCGCCTTCGCCCTGTCCACGACGTCCTTGACGCGCAGCATGGACGTCTTCAGGCGGTCCAGTTCGCCCTTGATCCCGTGCTCCCTCGCGTCCTCCCCCCTGGTGCGCAGGTACACTGCGAGAGCGGCAGGCGTCAGCTTCAAACGGCTGGACGGAAGGCTCGCCATCGAGTGACAACAGAGTCTGGCAAAAATAATGTGCCGAGGAGCGCGGACGCAGACGTGGGGCTGACAACTATCGCGTCGATAATCTTGCGTGACGGAGCCAGGCGTGGCATCATGTTCATCATGCAGGAAACAACCAACGAAGCGGTCCGTCAAAAAAGACGTGCATTGCGGGCACTGTCAACACATGGCAAGCCTCCTGCAGTTAAAGCTCAAAACCTTTATGGATGAAATGGCTCCCGTCTTCTGGAAGGGTCACTGGATCAGTGGCTCTTCGTGCTGACAAGAACCATAGCGAAAATGGTTATGTATTGGCAGTGGGCTCAGTGAGATACGCGTGGCCAGTCCACACGGAAGAAGATGGACAAGCACCGAACCGTTCGCGTGCGGTGCATTGTTTGAGCGCATAGTGCGGGAGTTAGTGGTTCATAACGCGCGAGCCTTGAAAGCGCAGACACTGGCTGATGCCTCACAGCTTTCTCACCCCAGAACAGAGAGTTGACGGCGTAGGCTGACACCAGGTCATACCTGGCCCGGTCAAGCGGCGACATCTGAAGCAGGTCCACGGGCATCGTTAACACCTCATCGGACTTAATTGGCGGCCGACAGACAACGCAGAAGGTGCGTTGTCGGGTAACACGAAACGCGGCACGACTAGTCGCGCACGTATTGCATCCAAAAATAAAGACGAATGAAGACTTCCCAGAATTAACCCCACTGCACCATACGCGTGCTTCGTTTAAGAACCGTTCGGCGATATAACAGGCGCTATGTAATGTGTTTTGTGGCATCCATAATATCAGCATCCTGATTTCCAGGTGCTTAATCCATACGAGTCAGGAATCTCGGAATACTGCGACGGGATCAAGCAGTTCTGGATAGGCACTGGTCACCATGTCAGCGAGTCGGCTGTGCAAGCCTCTGACAGCTTGCATGACGACTGCCTCACTGCCAACAGGTGCTCAAATAGGCAGTCTTTACGTCATCCAGCCATGCTGGTCGCTCGTCGTCGGTCGCCAAACGCCACATGCTGCGCACCATGAGCCGCACAGTCTGCGAGGTGGAGGCAGCCACGTGCAACCAGCCTCGCGCAGTGTCCGGAAGCTGGTTCACTACAAGATCCAGGCACTGATCCATGGTTTTCTGGGGACTGGCACTCACAGTGACATGGCCAGAGAGGGAACACATATAACTGGCAGGTGGAGGCAGAAGACAGCCATTAGTAAGCAACTGATGAATGCTCTCAAGATGTTTAACTTAAGTCTTTACTTACTGATTGGTATGATTCTTCTAAAGGTATTGAAAGAATTGGGTCTAGAGTTGTTTCCAGACTCTTGAGGCTTTTGTCCATCTCACCCAACTTTACAGCTAATCCTTTTGGAAACTCTTCAGCTGACATGGTTTTGTCTGGAACAGGAGTAACATGTTACTAAGTTGGCACTTCAGAGCATGAATATGACATACATCAACTTTAAGACCACATCTTTAATCCAAAGAGATTAACAAAGAACCTACCAGAAAAGTTTGACAAACACCAAATCATAAGAGACTGACAAAGTATACATATACCACACCACTCTGTAAAACTTGTTTATATATGCATATATAAATATATATATATATAATTATTGTATCTATCCATCCTTTCTCATCATTTTTTGCTCTTACACTTACTTATGTATGAGTATATAAGTATGTATGCATGATCTAGTTTCTTCACCAATGCCCATCTGACCTTTACATCTCAGTAAGACAGAAGGCAGATAAGGGGTGGGGTGACTTGTCCCCATCCCATCATCAAAAGGAAACCCATCACATCAGTAGTCTCAGAATTCAAAAATAGGAATATGGTAATATTAGCTGCCTGGCTCTGCACACATTTGCCCTCCAGCTCACATTTTAGCCATATCAGCCCAGAGAGCCTCTAACACCCCTCACCAGTCTGCACAAGACCAGTCAAATGTGCATGACACCCACACACCCACACAACATAGGTGCTCTGCATATCCTACATGTGTGTTTAACTTGGTACCTGGTCAAATGACACTGAATTATGCATAACTTTTTTGTGTTCATATTTTCACATCTTAGTCTGCAATGATCTTTACCTTGTAATTCCCAGAAACATGGGCTTTGTGCTGCAATTGGTGGTGACCATACATTAAGCCCTAAGCATTTCAGTGTAGCACAGCGACACCACGGCAAAAATGTCAGACTGGGCACATTGAATTCCTTGCACTTGGAGTTTAGTACATGGTTGGAGTAATTTATGTGCATAAGCCAATGTTTCAAGGAATCATAATGGTACGAGGGTAAGTTCAAATGTTAAGATAATGGTAATTTAATCATCTGAAAGCACTTTCATGAGAACATGTGAAGCTTCCGTACAATTTGCTCGGCGCACGAGCGCGAGGCTCACCCACCGACGTTGCGTAGTGTACCGCACAGTGTCTGCAGCCTGGCCTCGAGACACCTCTTATAACCACGCAACAAGACGATTCTCAGTTCGTCTTTGACCTGTGCGGTTAATGCACCATACTGAACAATCTTCCTAAACAATTTGCAGCCCGCGCCCCATCCCCACGCGCGCACCAGACTGCGACGTCTGCCTCTCCAGCCAAGTTGTGCATCGTCACAGCTGCGCTAGAAACGCAGGCGTGCGTGGATATGGCAGCCAGGCAAACACCGATATGGATATGGCATCATCGTGCATCGTGAGCAGGCGCATGATGCCACAGACCAGGCTTTGTGATCACGTGACGTGACGACGTAATTGCAAATCGCAGGCCCCGGCCTCGTTCCTGCTTGGGAAATGGGTCTCAAGGGCTCCGACGGGCCTGGAGCCGACTTTTTCGCTTCGTGCCGAGACCTTATATAAAGAGGATAGAGAACCCTATGATGGCCTTAATAGGAGCCCTCTGGGACATTTCAGGTCACGGCACTGCGTGTGAAGGCCGGGCCCAAGTCCGATCGAACCATTAATCTCAACTCCCGAGGGACCTTCCAGCACCTCTTCGGTCCTCTTTAAACAAAGCCTGTAACCAACTAGGGGCCACTAGGGGCAGAGACACAACCCGTTATTATGCGCTGTTGGCCCTTGACTGACGCAGGGGCCCAGTTACTTTTTCAGAGACCCAGGTCAATGCAACTTGCGGGCTCCAATCTTGCTCCTGCTTGGGAAATGGGCACATAGAGTTCGGAATGACAGGGAGCCACCTGTTCGGTGTTCATGCTCACTGGTCGACCTGTCCTGTCTCGACGCACAATGTTTTGTCAGGGCAATCGCATTGTAGGAGGGATCCTCAAAAGGTACAAGAGGACCTTGGACTGATATTTCCTACGACCTCACGAGCTGTGACTCTTTAAGTGACCTACATCCAGTGCTTCAGGTCCTTATGTCCTCAAACCGGGCATTCGATAGTTGGTTCCATTGGGCCCTCGGGCCCCTCTCGAGCCTCACTGAGCCCTGACTTGGTCAGCTGGGGACCCTTGGGAGCACAGGGCCGTCTGTTAAGCGCTGTGGGTCCCTGGCAGATGCGCGCCCCAAACAGGTGCAATTCACTCGCTTCAGCTTGGACGCTGGATGGGAGGTGAAGCCCTTAGACCGATATGGATACGGAGCGGACTGTGCGGTACCGGCGGTGCCTGACCAACATATAGACCCATATCTACATAGCGTGTCCCTGACCGGCGCAAAAGGCCCTCTGACTGTCATTTAACGGTCCTTCCCGCAGGACGGATCCGCCCCCCCCCCCCCCCAATGTGGGCGGGTTCAGTTGGCAGATAATCATGAAAATTATTCGGGATGTTGGAAAATGTTCGCGAATGGCGTTCGACACTGCCAACACGGAAGGTTATCCGAGATCATTTTCGTACCGAGGGAACAACCCGGAAAAAAATTGCGGGGGATGGTCAAGACGAAGAATCCTTTTTCGCGGTGCGTACCCGTTGGCTGTGCATGGCCATCGGAGATGAATCCAGTGGATCATTTCCGGACCGGCCGAACGAAAATGGAGGATCTCCGTGGATAATTATCGGGGAGATAATTATTCCTTGAGCAATTTTCCTTCGGTCGAAGACACCCTAAGACCCGGACCAACTCTCCGTACTCTTAGAGCCTCCACTCAAGCCCTTGATCGTCGGATCCGGTGCCCCCCCCCCCCCCCCCCCCGGCTCTTCAGGCCTCCTCTAACACTGCCTCTGGCTGAGTTTGGGCCCCTTGTCAGCACAGGGCCCCCTTCAGGCGTCGTGGGGCCCTGACCAATGTAAATCGCTGGCTCCGGCCTTGTCCCTGCTTGCAAAATGGGCCCTCAGGCATATACCATCACGGAGCAGACTGTGTGTTACTGGTGATGTCTGACAGATATATCGACTCTTATCGACTCAGGGGCCCTTATCATTGCGCAGAGCCTTTGGCTGGCATTGGAGCGTCTTCTCCGTTTGCTTGGTGTCCTATTGACGTCGTAGACACCATGCGGAAAAAAATGCAGAGACCCAATTCAATCGGTAATGACGTCATGATCAGCTGGCTAGTGTATGACTGTGCTACACCTACTTGAGAAGATATGCCGCAACTGTGAACAGCACTGGTGGTGAGGTTGGGGGCTGGAGAGGAGCGCTGTTATTATAAATATATGACAGTATATGAAAAGACTTACGGTATAAACAGCGGTATTTTCCAAAGCAATATTCTTGCGATGGCATGTCGTCAAGTTTTTAGGACAATCGTGTGATTGGAACCCATTGTTTCGCTACCTGAAAAGTAAGTGACGTCTACTTAGGCGGCACGTTGGTTACTTCCTACCACAGAAACAACTGGTCTGAATGAAAGAACAACATAAAATGCTGTTCAACAATGATGAAATGCCATGTAATATTTATGAAATGTAATTTGATAATCTGTACAATTATTGAATGCTCTGAAGCTGTTGGTTGATTCAACTGATGTACTGAAAATCTGACATTGGTGCTAGGCTGACATATTGGATGGGTTTGTCTGTGCCTTCTTGCAGCCTGGTCATGTCAAGCTGTAGGATCTTTATTTTGGTGCTGAGCACATGATTTTTTTTCTTTTGTTCCAGTCATGTGGAAGCCTACTGCTGCATTGATCAGAGGGATGAGTGTCCTGATGCAGCACCATGCACGACTTGTGACACCACATGCACCTGTTCTGTGGAGCTACAGAGTTCTGTCTGTGCTGCGGTCTCAGTATCTCCATGGGACAACTTCATCGCTGCGGCCATCAGATGTAATCTCTGCTCCCTCTGATGTTCCTGGTGACAGTGGTAAATCACCTGACAAGGCATCTAGTGCCTATGACAAAGGTGCATGATCCAGTATACCCAGCATCATGTGAGGCAGAGCCCACATCTGCTGTAGCTGACCCCAGGTCAGACCCTGCCAGTTCCATCACCAGCACATCCAGCCTCGACATTGGTGCGGCCAACTCTCCTCCCGGCACAGCCCTTTTGGACCCTGATGTGGCGGACGCTGACCTCCCCATGGTGGACGCCCGCGCCGATGTGACCCCGGCGCCGACCGCCGCCGAGCCGCTGCCCAATCGGAGCCACAACTTGGCGCCGCTGGTGCTGGCCTCGGCCGACCTGCGCCGGCTGGTGGCGCTCGGCGTCGACGTGTCCGGCTGGGACAGACGGCCGGGCATTGCCCAGTTCGTGGTGGGGCTCGACTTCGAGCGCCAGGTGTGGCCGTGCGTACGGTGGCTGCACGGCGCTGGCGTGCCTGACGACCAGCTTGGGCCCTTCATCTCGCGCAACCCGCTCATCTTCAAGGAGCGCCTCGATGACCTCCAGGTGGGCTGGCGGGCGGCAGCGGCGTCTGGCATTGGGGCGCGCAATGTTGTCGGTTTACTTCGCTCGTTGAAGTAGTTGATGACTACATGCGAATGTGACGTTTGGTGACAAATGATTGTCGCGGCCACGTGCGCAAGTGCGTAGGCATTAACAGTGTGCTTGCGTCGCCAAACGACAGAATTTTGAGTTAACATGTGCATTCTGCATGCATCATGATTCGCACGCTTAGCGACCGGTGTGGTTCCCGTACACCGACTCATGTCGTGTGGTTCGTAACCGGTGGAAGGCTGTGATGATTGCTCAGGTACAGGGATTTTGTTGTTTAGTTGGGTTTTATGACACTAAAACTGCTTGGTTATTTATCACTTACAACGAGAAGTACAGATAGGCATGAGCGTTGAAAAGGGAGGAGCGAATTGCAGCTGCAGGCCAGATTTGTGGTTTACCAACATGGAGCAAATCCTGTACAGTTTATTCAAAATCGGGCAGTAAACACTGCCGCCATTTAAAAACACATCCCTTTAAAACAATTTATGTTCATGCTTTCCTGTAGCCATCTGCACCATTCGCCAGTAATTTTTCACTCAATGTGTGCAGCTTCCTTTACAACGCTTCGAGCAGAGGATTGGAGATGGTCACTTGTCGCAATTTTTGCCGCGAACGATGACTGAACCGGGACTTGAACAAGTGCCGCCGGCCGCCAGGCGGTACACAGCGCGTGTTTTCCGATGCTTGGCGTCGAGTTTGACGTCGGAGACTGAGCGGTCGATCGCTGATAACTCGGATGTCGCGAGAATGTGAGATTGGCGTAGTTTTCATGTAATTAATCTATTGCCAGATTAGGCCAAAACATGTCCAACGATAATGCGGAAAATGTGTTAGGTAAATCGGGGCACATGGCGATGTAAATTTTGCTGTGACCCATGAGAGCTTTCATGTTTGGCCACGGTTTTGAAGGACCAACAATCCAGGCTTCCCCACCGAAATGCAGCCGTAATCCGCATCCTTTTCATGTTAGATTCATGGCTCCATTTGGTAGACTACCGAGGTCTGTTATAGAAAATAAACTGTCCAAAATCAATGAACTTTTCGGGACCGGCCCTGTAAACGTGGCAAGTGGCACTTGGTTTGGCGTCGCTCCGGCGCCTGCCACTCGAGACGTGGCCGCAGGTTTGCAACGGCTGCTCACCCTCTCAGTCCAGCTCTGCGTGTCACCTTAACGTCACGCAGGCCAATAGACTAAGTGGCGTACTGTCTTGCAGCGCGCACGTGAGAGCAACAGGCGTGTCATACGGTGCCCATCAGCCGTACGCGCACGCAACTTGTCCTCGCAAAATGTCTCGTGCGCACGTGTATCGTGTCAAAACGTCATATTTAAGCGGCCCACCGCCAGCGCGTGCAGGGCGCAACGCAAAACGCGCGCAGACAGACATGTACAAGTGCCCTAGCCAAGTCCCATGCTTTAGTGAATTGTCGTGTTAACCCTCCATTCATATTGCGTATGAATGGAATGTGAAAGCACCAGTTGTCCAACGTCATGCCCATGCCCACACGCATCACCAGGTGCGGGTCAACTACCTGGAGGCGAAACGCTTCAGCCGCCAGCAGGTGGCCTCCGTCATTACGCGGGACCCGTTCTGGCTGCTGTTCAGCACGAGCCGTATCGACCGGCGCCTCGGCTTCTTCGCCCAGCTATTCCGGCTGGAAGCGAGCGAGGTGCGCCAGCTGGCGGCCAAGAGTCCGGGCGTCATCACCAGCCGCCTGCGCGACATCAAGGTGCTGCTCTGGCGGCCGGTGATGTGGCCGTTCGGCCAGGGAGAGAGAGAGAGAGAGAGAGAGAGAGAGAGAGAGAGAGAGAGAGAGAGAGAGAGAGAGAGAGAGAGAGAGGAGAGGGAGAAGGGAGAGGGAGAGGGAGAGGGAGAGGGAGAGGGAGAGGGAGAGGGAGAGGGAGAGGGAGAGGGAGAGGGAGAGGGAGAGGGAGAGGGAGAGGGAGAGGGAGAGGGAGAGGGAGAGGGAGAGGGAGAGGGAGAGGGAGAGGGAGAGGGAGAGGGAGAGGGAGAGGGAGAGGGAGAGGGAGAGGGAGAGGGAGAGGGAGAGGGAGAGGGAGAGGGAGAGAGAGAGAGAGAACTATATATATATATATATATATATATATATATATATATATTCGCTCTTGTCATGGACTTGCGCGGCGCTGGATGCTCGGACTGGACGGCGCTGGATGCTCGTTTGGCTCCAATGACCGCGGCTGCGTGATACCGTCTATGGCGGCGGATTTGCGACTAAGCGAAGGAATTAGGCTGGCATTGTTTGGCCGTGTTGTAACATTGCATGGCAAAGAAGCGGCGCAAGGCGTACGCTGCGACTAGTGGGTCACCGATAGGTGGCTCCAGCATGCGTGGTTGCGTGTGGCGTGTGGTTATAACTGTGGTGATTAACATGCATAACAGTTATAAGGACTCACCATATGGTGCGTGGTTATAACTGTGTGTTGAAGGGTTGTTTTTACTATGTTTGTGGTTGACAGCGTTGCCGGTATCCGAACTGTAGATAAGCGACCGCTGTCGGTACCACCATCTGTTTGCTGATGGCAGATTAACCAACAGGCCTCAAAGTGGCGTTACCGCTCCAGATATTATATATATATATATATATATATATATATATATATATATATATATGCATTGTGCAGCCTGACAACGACGTGGTGCTCGTTCTGCCCTGATCCGTCCGTCTCTGGACGCGTTTCCCTTTTTGTCACTCCGGGCCGGCATCACCTTGATGCCGGCACCGAAGTTTCACACCGGACCAACACAACCACCGCGGCAGTGCAGGTCCCGGCCACTCGGCCGTGACCAGCCGGTCGACAGCACGGGTCCTGAGGTGCGGGGGATCACGCTTGTGTCGCACTGCTCGGGGCTCGACTTGTCAGCTGATGAGAACAACAGGGCAACTTCTGCCACCTTTCTTTGGCGTCGCCGAAGATAGTGACGAGTGCGACAGCACATATGAATGGCAAAAATGTCCTTTCAGCTGGAATAAGTACGTGGCAGGTTGGGTCAGGGTCTTGGCAACCAGCCACGGTTTGCGGGGATGGATCCCAAAACCATTCCTGGAAAATATGCGGTGTTCCTCCCTGCTTGTTCGCCTAGCATTATCGTTCTATGTGTATGTTCCTGTCAGCTGATTGGCCTTGCCCTCACAGGATATGCGGTTCACCATAAAGGAGGAGTTCGGCTTCAGTTCTGCCGAGATGAGGCTGATCCTGCTGGGGAAGCCCAAGGTGTGGACGTTGGCCCGCTCCACTGTGCAAGAGCGGCTTCAGTTCCTGCACAATGTGATGGGCCTTCCGCACCGTCTGATCGCCGAGTCGCCCAATGTGCTGACGTTTCGCACAGTGGCGCGTGCGGCAGCGGCATCTGATGCTCAACATGCTGGGCAGAGACCAGTACGACAGGAGCCGTCCGGGCTTCGTCAGCCTCGACAGCCTGGTGGGCTCCACGGACGAACAGTTCTGCCGGGATGTCGCCAAAGTGCCTGTCGCCACCTATAATGAGTTCTTGAAAACCCTCTGACCTGCGAGTTTGCCCGGTTATGTGTATGGCTTCTTTACAATAAATTATGTCTACAGTGTGAGCGTGTTCCGGTGGGCATCAAACAATATCTTGGGCGGAATGTTTCACGTTGGATGAATGCATTAAGCAGCTTGCGTACTCTGGCATAAAGCATTTCCATTGTTTTGCGTCTTGCTCCTATTCCGTTTTTTTCTATGGAAAAGACCATGTTTATTTCTAACAAAACTATCGGCAGTCCATGTACCGCGTCACGACCGAAGATCTGGTGCCGAGTGGTGACCATATACATATATGGTCATTGGTATGACTGTTATATTCATATATATATATATATATATATATATATATATATATATATATATGTAAATAACAGATTTCAGCTACATGCAGCATGAACGTTTGCACCCCAATACGCAGCACGCCACCCTCTCGGCGAGAAGGAGTCGTTTCGGAGTCCAGCTGGTTTATTGAACCTGAATATATATATATATATATATATATATATATATATATATATATATATATAAACTACATTGCGCACTATCAGAACGATGACGAGTTCAAGCCTGCGAAAGATCTTTCGAGTGTGGACGGTTAGGGTCAGTGAAGCATCGTCTTTAGGAAACTGAATGGCCCTGCTGTCCCGCGTCATGCCATCTGTGATGCGTTCCATGCATGCGAATGCGGCTGGCTTCCTGTGATTATGCCAGCGTCAATTCAAGTGCTATGGAATACGCACTGCCCTCCCCGTCCAGCGATGAGACCTGAGGCCTGGTCAGATGTTCGTGAAATTTAGTTGGTCACCCAAGGGCAATTGCCGGGAAAATGGTCTTCGGTTTTTTTCGGAGGGGGGGGGGGGGGCACTCTTCACTTCGGTGTCAGAAGTCTGAACGACGGATTTGATGTGGTGGATTGACTGGTTCCCAAGGAAATTTGAAGCCAGGGACACAGCCAGGGTTTGTCTTACGAGGTAAACTCAGTGTAAACGCATCACGCCGATCGCCAGCTTCCTGTCAGCAGCCATCTACAGTGGGAATAAAAAATGCGGATCTAAAGACGAGCCCTGCCTTCGCCTTGATATGAAACTCCAGCCATGAATTAATTCAGTGACCTATGTCCAAGTAAGCAGTGGCAGGACCCCTCGGATTTGGTGGGGATTACAGCAGTTATCCTGGTTTTTTTTCATGCAACTCGGGCCATGGCTCAATTTTGCCTGACACGGGAAGCGGCGGCCATCGACTCCAAATGCTCCACTTGAGCTCCGCAGAAACTATTACTGCATATGCTTTTGTTTCTTCCAATAATACAAATTTGTGATTGGTATGACTGTGCCAATCGCGTGTTCGTTGCGTTTTTCAAGTAAAAGCAAAACATAAACATCCACTGAAGCACATGTATTCCAGCCACGAAAGATTTGGCTGCGCTGGCTTATTTCCTCGTGCTGCGTTTCAGCCGCGTCTGCGACAGTTACATGCGTGTGTACCCATCGTATCTTGTTGCCACCATTGGGGTTGTGTGTCATATGGGTCTCTGCCAAAATACGGTAAAGCGGTATGTATGTGCCAGTTGCACCGATGTGGGTTTGATTTAGATTTTGTCGAACTGTCTGATACCGAAAAATTTGAACATCAGCAATAGTTTTGTTGCCATTTATAAAAACCTTTTATAATTCCCGATCACCATAAGGTAAGGAGTACCACCTATTTGGGACCATCGCAATGAGGGCTGTCCATGAATTTTGGGTCATTTACTGACCATCCCCTCTGGTCATGTGCTGATTATACTGAAATAACCTGCATTACCCTGGTGATGCTCTGTTCAATGTTTTGGCCCTAAAATTAGCAGCTTTCTGTTAAGTGCATTGGCTCAAAAAGTAACATCTATTTAACTCTTTATGGAGGTTAAGGTACAAAACCAATAGCATGCAAGGTTATTGCCATGGGAAGAGGCCAACAGCATCTAGATTTAAGGATTTAATTCGTGTTAAAAGGCCTTAGCTTGATTTGCAACTGCACCAAATTGTAACTCTGTGGTGTCCAATAGCTCCATATCCTCCATTGTTGTACTTTGGCTATGCCCATCAACTCCTACCAACTCAGTTGTGTTACATTTCATGCATTGCATATTTATGGACAGTTGCTCAGCCATTGAGACCCAGCATGTCATGGTCACTATGTTTATGACCAGTTAATGCTAAATCTGTTCTCTTGTAAAGGGTAATTTATATAAAGAGTAGCTGTAAATCTATCACTTGCCATTTTTAGCCAGGTCCAGACTGAGGGAGCTGCACTTGACCATAGAAAAACTTCAACACAAGCATCCTTTTACCTTGCTGTCACACTTCCTACAAGCTTAGGTTTGTCACTCCTGTCATATGTTTCATATAAAATCTTCAGCAACAAGAAGCACATTTTAGAATGCTGTGCTGTACCAACTATCATTCATTCACATGCAAGCCCTTTGATCAAGCAGTCATATCTGCAATATCACAGGATCACATTGACTGCCATTGCCCATGTCCTTGCTATTACATAGAAATGTGTAAATAGCAAAACCTTAATGGAATAGGCTGATATGGGTCCAAACTGTCCCAGTGTTATAGCATTGTTAAGCTGACAGATTTCATTGGAAAAACACAAACAATCATACTGGACACATTTGATTTATGGTGCAGTAGATCACCATGCACTTTCAAACAAAAATGAATGGTCTTCCCATTTTGACAAAAACTACTAGATCTCAGAAACTGGAGCAGATGTGGCTTTGGAGCTATCTACATGGTGTAGTTGTATGTGCCAGGTACTGCTACCAACAAACTACAGATTTCACAGCCACCCAACCCATTGGTGCACCAGTAAACAGCATGTGAGTAACTTATGCCGCTTTCTATTGAATGATCAGGAATACAAGACACTGTAGCTTTTGCTGAGAGAAATTGGGCAATTAAAACTTCACTGGCATGTATACTCCTAATCCTGCTAATATTCACTTCAAAGGTTGTTTTTTAGAATTATTTGGTCATGATCACCAAAATCCTGTAAATTGAATCTACTGACGTGCACTGAAATATGCACTGCCCAGCCACACTCATAGCCAAGTAGTTTTGGGCAATGCTATTCGTGGACTGGTTGTGGAGGCAGCATTGTTGTATGCTGGCTGTTGACTCCCATGAAGGGCAGAACTTCCAATACAATTTTCAAATGAAATGGGGGGGTTACCAAAAGTGTTGGGCTTAATTTGTGTAGTTTTTTATGTCAATCACATGGTGACAATTGACTGATGTCACTCATGTCTTGCTCATCTGTGCTTCATATGGTTTCTTGAGAGGTAATGGGAAGATGGGGAAACCAAATATAATTTTGTTACTTGTTACAGCTTTTCAACAGCAATCATGGGGGCGAAAAGTAAAGGCCGTATGCCAAGGCACAAGAAGAAATCATGGAAGAAACAAGTGAACATTTCTGAGGTTGAAGAATACCTAGATGATGTTCGCCTTCAGGAGCGGTTTGGGTGAGTTGAAGTGTCATGCTCAATCAGCCAAGGTCTCGCAAGTTGCAGGAGTGAACAGCCATTTTTCGTCATTTCATTCCAATCAATGCCCATGTTAGATTGGGCCGAATGTCAAGTTTTCGGAAAGTTGTCATCTTAGTTGGGGATTGGAGTCTCGTGGAATAAGGTGGCGGATGTTTGTGTTTCAGTGGCTTGGTGGCGGATAAAGAGAGCAGTGACATGTTCATCGTCGACAGCAAGCCAGAGGTCCTTAAACCCGACGTGTCTCTGCAGCAGCGACGACCCAGAAAACCGAAAGTGGACCAAGATAATTTGAGATGTTTCCAGAATTTGAAAGGTCTTCCCGGAGCCAAAGTGCCTGTAAAGACGTGAGTGAAGGGGTTGAAAAGATAATATGTGTAGTGATAACATGTGTAGTGTTTGCGCGCCTATTTATGTTCCGTAACATCAAACTTAATACTTTGGCATGTGGAAGAGAACATGATGATCCATCTGAGATCACTGGGATCACCTTGAGACCACCTTGAAATGACGACAGGATCCGTCAAGTAGCTTCTGATATCCCAGCGAGGGGAATGTTGATACAGGACATTAATCCATGGTCTCTGAATGGCGCAGGAAAGGGTTACCCAGCTTGGTTAAAGTGGAGTCCAATAATTTTGAGTTTGAGGCGATCCAGGCCCTGTCGTTTGTTGCTGTGTACACTCGCTCACGATTCTTCGCGCCATCTGTGGTGATGGTAACTGGATTAAAGGCCAGGGGACGTTCGAGCCGATGGCCATGATTTGAACAGTTTACGACGGTGCCCCCATTGCGGAAATGGATTCATGGTAGAGGTGAGTTACTTTGGCTAGGTGCCGGTAATAAGCAGAACATCCAGGAGCCAATCTGACGCTGCATTGTACCGTTTCTCGAACATTAGGCGCTGAAGAAAACTTTGTGTTGGTGCTTTAACCTTGTGCGTGCGCTTTCAGGCGCGTTATTAAAGATAAGCGGCCTGCCTTTGTGAAAGCTAAGACCAAGAAAAAGAAGACTAAAAATGCAATTAATGCTCTTCACATACATGATGCAGTTCAGAAGAAAGAAGCTACAGAGAAAAAACAACTTCCTAAAGACCCGTGGGCTGACGACCAAGATTGTAAGTATTCTGGTTATCAGCTTTCTGAGAATTATGTCCAGCTTTTTTAGTCATCGCCAGTCGTTAGAACATGTAGCGTCTCGAGTATTTTTTTCGTTTTGTTGCAATATCAGCAGCATTGGCAAAGGGCCTGACTGCACAATTTTTTTTTATTTCAGGCACTTTTAGGCTCTGACTTGTAAGTTTGGTTTTACTAATATTGCTGCTCGACCCCCTGTGGCATTAACGACACCTGTTTGAAGCAGCTTGACCTCTGCTCGATTGCCCTTCGTGTTCGCTGCTCATCTCTGCGCCCTGATTGGCCGCTTATTCGTTTGTCTTTCCGTCCTGATTGGCTGCCTGCTCGCCGTCAGCTGACGTGGACGACTGGACGGAGGTGGGCGCGACGCACCTGCGCCGGCTGCGCATGGACGGGCGCGTGCGCCGGCCGCTCTACATGCGCGTCAAGACGTCGCTGCTGCCAGCCGTCGAGACGCCGCATGCTGGTGAGGCTGGGGTGCGGTGGTGGACGGCGGGGAGAGCAGGCGACGGGTGGACGGAGGCTGGTGCCGGCACGCGATGGTTTTGGCAGCTGCAAAATGACCACCGCCGGTAGCCAAGAGGGCGAGAGAACGCGTGGCAGGCGTGTGAATTGTGTGATAAACGTGCGTCCCGTCCCCCTGTCAGTTATGGCTGTGGGTAGGGCACAAAGCAACCCGCTGTGTGATTGAGAGGAAAGCTTTGGCTAGGTACCGCGCCGCGGTCAAAATCACTCAAGGTGTATTGTATTCTGCTGAAATCAGTTGTTATCTCAAGACCTTCTCCTGAGCATCCTCCACAACTTGATAAATAGCTGCATGGTTCAGATCATGGTGAGCATCGCTATTACGTCGGCAGCGCCCGGTGTTTGGGCGGAGTTGAGCCGGCAGCCGGCGCGCCTGTACCCTGTCTGCTCCCTTGGAGTGACCCCCTCCTCATCCCCTGCGCCGCCCGCAGGCCAGTCGTACCACCCGGAGGCGGGCGACCACGCGGCGCTGCTGGAGAAGGCCGTCCAGGTGGAGCACCGTAAAGAGGCCGACTTTCAGCGCTGGGAGCGGCAGACCACGGCCAAGTTCCCGTCGGTGCGGCCGACCGAGGTACGTGCGTCCTGATACCAGCCCAGCCCTCGGTCGCCGCCCCAGGTCACCGGCCGTCAGCCTCTGGGGTGCGGCCGACCAAGTTACGTGCGTCCTGATACCAGGCCGGCTCACGATTCCCCCCCCCCCCCCCCAGGCCACCGGCCGTCAGCCCCTGGGGTGCGGCCGACCGAGGTACGCGCGTCCTGATCCCAGGCCGACCCTCGGTCGCCGCCCCAGGCCACCGGCCGTCAGCCCCTGGGGTGTGTTGTCTGATTGGTGGTGCCGAGACTGGTGGAGGGGAAGGGATGATTGGGTTTCAGACGCTGTTGCTGTCATTTGGCAGTGTTCCTGGTCATTTGCATGGCTCCCGTCGTTCATGGCGTTGATAGCGCATTAACTCCTTCGAGAAGTATATATCACTGCAGAGTGCCTGCTTCGCAGTGGGCGTGCCCGTGGTATGTTGATCTGCTACAGTGCTGGAAAGCTAGCGCTGTGGCGGCTCAAGGAATTTGATGAGCTTTTTTTGCGACCAGGGACTGTTGGTGGATCGCGTAACATTCCCATTTTCAATTATTGATCCATAGAATAAAACTCGTCTTTACGACTGCGGTGTGGTATACATGTTGTTTGTTGCCATCAAACTATACCATCTCTTCGGTGCACTGGCGGATCTGATGGGGCCACCAGCTGGCCTCTCTGAGGGGATGAGGGGGGTCACTCTGAAGGGACTAACAAGTCCTTAATCCCCACCCCGCCCCCGCCATTGAATGTAATGCATGGGGCCGTCTGTTGATGCTCGCCCAGCGTTCTAGCCACTTTTAGGGACATTACGGACAGCATTTTGCAGCGCCATGTCCACATTAATAATTCAGCTCTCTCTGTGGGAGTGTTGGTGTGTGGGTGTGCACATTTTCACAAATAACCGACGTCGCGGTATGACTTTGCGTTGCACATTGCCATTCGACATACGTGTGCATTGGGGTCTGAGGATTCGGCCCAGACATTTGCTGTTGCGGTGAATGTTGTTGTTTTTCTGAATGGAATGAGCACATTATGTCACTCGGATCCGACTGTCCACCTCGGCTTTGTAATGAGACTGGTGGCAGGGTTGCCCGCAAGGCCCCTTGTCAGCGCAGGAAGCCCCGAATGGACTTAAATCAACGCCACACTGAGCCCGCAACTTCAGCTCGGCTGCCCGTGTTCGCAGTCGGACTGGGTGAAAGAGATGTCGGGAGGCCTGCAGGACGACCACGACGAGAAGGGCGACGACGAGAAGTCGGCCACGGGTCCGCTGGTGCGGAGGGTGCCCAAGCCGAAGACGAAGCAACAGCGGCGCAAGATGCGGGAGAGGAAGGTGACCGAGCGACACCGGCTGGCCGCCATTGACACACGGCGCACGGAAAACGAGGTGTTCAGGTGAGCGGGGGAGGGGGATAGCAGCGGAAGGAGGACGCACGACCTCCGCGCGGTTGTAACGCCACCTGTGTGGAAGTGCACGAGGTCAGTTGTGACGTTGGACCTCCTGGCTCGTTGGCATGTTCGATGTGGGGTGGTCGAACGGCAAAGTAGTCACCCTGGAGGCGTAGTTTTTTTCTCGTTTGAATCATAAAACCAGTCGCTTGATTCATGGCGATGCTGCCTCGTTGCTCATCACGTGATGTGGTGCAAAATCTGACAATGTAACCTTGCTTTCGACCGGGTCATAGGCGCTGCAGTCTTGATGTTCCATCACGCCACGTGCGACGCCGCTCGAGCCCGCCGCGTCTGTGTCCCCACGCACGCCACCGACCTCAGCCCCGCTGCCCCTCCGCCGTCGCAGGGTGCGCACGCTGGCGCGCGAGCTGCGTGAGCAGGCGGCACGCACGGCGGAGCGCCAGCAGCGCCGCGCCGTGCGCCGCAGCGCGCGCGCCGAGCAGCCGCTGACGCTGGGCCGGCACCGCTACGAGGCGGCGCCGCTAGAGGTCAGCCTGAGCGACGAGCTGCCCGGCTCACTACGTAACGTGCGCACCGAGGGCGACCTGCTGCAGGAGCGCTTCAAGTCGCTGCAGCGGCGCAACGTCATCGAGCCGCGCGTCCGCACCACGTGAGCGCCGAGGGATGAGGCGGGAGGGGGGGGGGGGGGCGAACGCTGCTTCAGTGTGTGATGGTGGAGCTGCGGCGGGGTTTCGAGGAGTGACGTGATGCTTGGCTGTAAGGATACGTTCGGCAGTTGATTCAGGGTATGCTTAAGGTGTAGAGGCGAAGGATTTTGTTTAATAATGAATAGTGCAGCTTTGATTTGCAGCATCATTTGCTATGCCTCCGTCACGTCCTATGGGTACTGCAGACCAGAGGGTATGACTGACTTGTTGCGGACATTTACAGGCAAAAGAAGCAGCTGAAGAGGAAGCGTTTCGACCGCATCACTGGCTCCGAACGGGAGCCAAACAAGCTGAAAACAGAGAGGAATCTGTGATGAACATGGCACAGTGTTGGGGAATCTGGAGGGGACGTAACGGTGCAGGGCGCTGTGCTCTGCCCGTCGTTGGCATATGACGACGACTCGCGGCAAATAAAGATCCATTATTTCCCGGATCGTTGGCTTTTTAGGACCATTCTGGGAGACGTCGTTCCTTTTCTAAACTAGGAACGTTCAAACATGGGTTTTTGCAAGCCTAGACGTGAAATGCATGGAGGCGTGTGCGATGTGTGCTGTGGAACGTTGTCTCTCATGGACCTCATGATACAGGTCTAAAAAACTGACTGCGACGTTCGGTGCCGTTCCTGGGCATGTTCGGCTGTCCTTCATCAGCCCGCACACCTGGCGCCGTCGCTGACGCTGTCGGGGGGGGGGGGGGGGAGTGGGGGGCACCACACGCGCCGAGCCGTGGAGAGGGTGCGCGCACTTACCCGGTGCGTTGGAACTTCTTGGCACGCCGCTGCGTATCGAACGTCGGGAGCAGGCTAGCACGGATCATGTGGAAATAAAACCGGTCCATAGGAGCCAAATGCGTGTCGAAGAGAAAGTTGTCAACAATACTTCAGCGCGGTGCGTGGTAACCTCATCGTTACCTGTCTGGCAATGCTTGTTGCCAGTTTAATCGCGCGCGGGATGTCTAGGCGGCTGGGGCGTCCAGTTTGGCGCTCAATGTTATCGGGAAAGGCATGTGCCGCCTGTGCAGCTTTACAATGTACCATGACATATACCATATCATGCCTGTTAAAAACCAAAGGCCGTCGCCGCCAAGTGCTAGCCTACCTGCGGTAAGCTGGAGAGGTGGTGGACATGAGTGAGGCTCCGAGGCCTATTGGGGATTTTGGCAAAAATTTGGCAAAAGTTCTGGTGTTTCCAAATATTTTGCAATATTGGTAAAATATTGAGGGGGTGAAGCAAGCGCTAGGAGCGGCAATGCCCCATCAAAAGCGATACAAAAGCTCGAGCCTGGGAGGCAAAAAGTCTAGTGTTGATCAATTTCGCAATGCAATAGCACGCTTATACCTTGTGTTTTAAGTGCGGAACGCTCCTCCACGTTTACGCGCGTGTTCGAGCGATGAATTGATGAACCTTAGGCAAGGCCAGCCGGAAAATGGATGGCACCTGTGTGATGGGGAATCCCTGGCTTCCGTGAAAGAAATCCTTTCCTTCTGGAAGTATATCGATATGGTAGGACAATGTCACGTAGTTTGGCGCGTTTTAAAACTGGCGCGAAACACACGATGGCCGGATATATGCGGTAGCGGTGGTGGCGGGGCTTCAGCAAGGTGGCATTAAAGCATATGCATGGTTTATTTTGAATATTTTCAGCCGGGCATACTGGTAGTTATTTGTCTTTTGTGACAAAGTTTCGCTTGTGCAACTTGCGTCGTAAGTTATTGCGGATGGGAGCAGCAAATGCTGCGGTGCCCGCCCTTCCTGTTGGGGTGGGAGGCAGGCGACGCTATATAGCCTCAGCAGTTGAGTGCGTCGTAAAGCCCCAATGACATGACACGGGAGGAGCAATTGAAGGGTAGAGATGCTGCAGAATAGTTCGGTGTGGGTAATTTGTTATGCGGACAAGATCATGTAGGTTTATGACCGTATTGAGACGGGAGGGGCGCCACAAAGTACTCGACCATCAAATGTGTGCTGTTGATTGTTATCAAATTTGGCCGTACCCACACAATATGTTGGTATGCTTAATTATGTGATCTCCCTGTAGTTCTGGAGGAATTCTGCCAGAAATATTTTGATTTTGTGTAGTCTTGCCCTGATGTTGATTTTTGGTTCCTGGTAGGGGAATATTTGGGGTGTTTCTTGTGTTTATGGCAGGATTCAGATGTAGGTATGCATGTTGATTTCTTCATCAGAAGGGTGTGACCCTCTTAAGGGAGATCACTGGGGTCACACAGTGTGGTGTTCTTCAATGTGCCTCCCCAACAACATCCTGTGCATCTTGCCAATTGCATTGCTTAGGGAGGAGGTATAAGCTAGTGTTGGTGATGGTGGTTTAGTATTTAGTATATATATATATATATATATATATATATATATATATATATACATATATATTATGGCAATGTAAAGCTTATTTTTGCATCAGCTTCTTAAAATCATTTAATCTACTTCAAACACCATGGAGCAGAGTGTTTTGCATGCCCACCAGCTGATGATTGGGACATGGTGTTTCAAACCAATCCTCTTAGCAAGGTTAGGAATGTTGGTTTTCATAAAAAAGGAATTTTAATGTTTTTTAAGGATTTGTGTCCTTGTGTGGTTCCTGCCATTGTGTAAGCTTCTGGCTAACCTTACAGCACCTATAGGGCCCAATAAATTCATACTTTCTATGTGTTTGTACCTGAGAGTAAATACAAATTTGAGCAAATTTGTTTTTAGGTTGCTTACACAGCAGCTATATTAACTGTTCAGGTGTTAACCTGCATAGAGACTTACTCTGATTTGTGAAGAAGCTGTTTTATTGGTAACATATATGTTAGTTGTAAGATATATGTCAGCCAGAACATATATGTCAGTAACATATATGTTCATTGATGATAATGACTGGATCCAGCATTGTTTTTCTGCTATATCATAACCATTGTTTTTCAGTTACAGCATACACCTAAATGTGTTAAGATGGATTTGGATGCCAAAATAAAGGAATTTTCTGATGGCAAGAACACTGCAACACACATCATTTCTTCAGCTGTCCCAGATATTTGTAAATCTGAGCCCTGCATGCTGGGCATTGATGAGGCAGGCAGAGGACCAGTGCTGGGTAAGCAGATGTGATGGGTGTAGTTTCAAACAGGAGTGTAGTTTCTCAGAATGTGTTGGGGTTGGACTGCTGAACAGTTAAAAAAAGACCAAAGTGCACCTAAAATATGCCAAGAAACATGCTTATCCCTGGATTTTTCCCACTTTCTAACCAATGTGGGCAGGGAAGCCCTCCCCCAACTCAGTAAGAAACTACACCCCCTAAGAAGTGATGAATGTAGTTGAAACTGTATTGAGTAGGTGTTGTGTTTCCAGGGAACATGGGCTAAAAATATGCCTTTGTGGTGATGTTTGGATACAGTTTGCTATTTTGGTAACATGATACACTATCCTTAATTATTTGAGTACCCTGTGTCTACCTTGTGCATATTAACCAATGCATTCATTGATGCCAAGGCATGCTCTTAATCTAGATATATTCCCCAGGACCAATGGTGTATGGCTGTGCATACTGCCCAGTCAGTAAGCTGGCTGAACTGAAAGCCCTGAAGTGTGCAGACTCTAAGACTCTGAGTCTGGAGGCGAGGGAGAAGCTTCTCATCTTGCTCAATGATAGTGGTGACTTCCTCGGTTGGGAGGTGGAAATCCTCTCTCCCAGCTTTATCTCACGGAACATGTTCAAAAGGTGAGCAACAGTCAGTGTGTCAGTTTTCCTGTAGAGTCAAAGTTGAAAGGCAGTATTTACTGAATGCTAATTTTCTGATATTTTGGTTGAATGCCAATTTGCCAAAATGCCCTGGAGTGGAATGCTGATTGCTGAGATGTTCTGGTGTTACAGCATTAATGTACTGAAATGCTCTCATCAAATATTCATCAGCTGAAATGTTCCTTGATCAAACATTATGTACTGAAATGCATTGTGTTATGAAACAAGTAGCAATGACTGAATGTATTTTGGTTGAATGCTTATGCATCAAAATGTTAATGGGCAGTGGACAGAGCTTCTGTAGGCCTTTTTTCACTGTCACCCCACGATGTGAGATTCCAGCAGTCTTCTCCCCTTGATACCTTGAGAACTATGCAAGCTGAAGCCATGAGAAGGATGCCATTGAGATGCTCTTGTCGCCTGGATCCAATAGTTATGACCGAGCTTTGGTGAATCAGACTTTGGACAGGTTCGACAGTTTTTCCTCTTGTTGCGGCAAAGCCAAGCACGCTACGAGAATACCGAAAAACGGGGTTGAATAGCCCATAAACACCGTCGGATGGGTTATAGTGGACATTAACAGATGTTACCTGTAACATTCATCGATGTTAAAGGGGTGGGCCATCGTTCTGGTGGGCTAATGGGCTATTGGCCCATCCAACCATATTTAGAACTAAACATGTCAAACCGAACCGAATTACTCCACGTCCTTAGCAGTATGTGTTGTCCCACCAACCCATCCCATCCCCATCAATTCTTAGCGTGGCCCATTGGCTGCCCTCGACGGCCTGCCGGCGTATCACTTCAGTGATTTCTAATCGTTAAATCCACATTCAGGTCGTTAATTGGCCAGTCAGTGAATTTCCATTCGAATAATTGACATTCTCCTAAAGGCTGTTTTCGCATCTTGGCATTCATCTTATGAACATTTCGGCTAATTGGCGCGTAGCTAACTAGCGTTCCGTCTTTATTTGCGTTTCGTTAATCGCTGTTTTGCCCCTTAGCCGCCCACCTTTAAGAAGGCGGCAAAAGGCCTGCGAGTTTTTCACATCTGGTGAGATAACATTCGGTTAATCGCCCTTCGACGCTTTGTCTTAGAACCCTTGTACCAGGTTGTAGCCCACTTTTTCATTACAACCGTCATTAATTCACCGTGGATATCACAATATCATCGAAGCTTGTGAAAGTCTTAAACGAGATGAACGTGCATTTACTTTTTTCAAGTCATGACATGGGCATGCATTTTTTCCGTGTCAGTGGCTCATACGTTGTCAGGTCTCGTCGAGATGACTATGTCAAACCGCATCAGCTGTAACGGCACGTTAGTGAGGACTGGCTGCACTGACTCGGCACGCCGGCGCAGGTCCAAATACAACCTCAACTGGATGTCGCACGACGCGGCCATCGCGCTCATCGCCCGCTGTCGAGAGGCGGGCGTCAATGTCACCGAGGTGTACGTGGACACGGTCGGGCCGCCCGAGAAGTACCAGGTGAGCGTACAGTCAGGCCGTCCGTCGGGCACCGGCAGGCCGTCCGACGCGCCGTCGGCGGACGGGTGCAGCTCTACTGAGGGGGGACGACAAGCATCTGAGGCGTCGTGTGAAGCCGGTGCTTCACGGATGTCCTCGCTCCACGCCTGCGTGTCTGGTTACGCTACGTTGTCTGTCGCGCGCTGGCGGCGCCTTCTCCGCTCCGCCGATGGTCCCGCTGGGAGAGGTCGTCACTGCCGCTCGTGCGCGGCTGTGCTGACCTGCCAGCCGGTGTCCGGCCGTGTCGCGTCCCCATCAGTCGCTCGCTGAGTCGCACCGCCTCCCCCCCCCCCCCCCCCCCCCACATACGCACACATAGACACTGCGTGAGAGCGTCGGCTGTTCGTCATACACGTGCATGCTGCCTGGATGAAGACACGTCAAAGCAAGCCGGCAACGGGCGCGCGTGGGCATGCTCTGCACCAGTGTCGACAGCGGTGACGAGGTTCAACAGACGTCGGCGCACGCGCGTCGTGGCGCCGCGTCGGCCGCCGTCCCGCGCCCCGGCACCCGGGCCCTCATCTCAGACGGCTTCCGCGGCCCGCAGGCCAAGCTGGAGGCGCGTTTCCCCGGCCTGAAGATCACCGTCAGCAAGAAGGCCGACGCGCTCTTCCCAACCGTGTCGGCGGCCAGCATCTGCGCCAAGGTGGTGCGCGACCGCGCGCTGGCCCACTGGACCTGCCCCGAGAAGATGGAGGTGGACGTGGCTGCGCTGGGCAGCGGCTACCCCGCCGGTGAGGGAAACGCTACCAGCGGAGCGAGGGCTTGCACGGTTTGGACGTCCGGACTCGAAATCTCGAGTCCGGCACAGTGCGGTCTAATTGGGAGGCTTTCAGCCCGATCGAAATGGGTTAAAACCGTGTGGTGCCGGGGTGGGCAATGGCGAGCCCTACAGCCTCATTGGGCATTAACGGGACCGCAAAACCCCGAAGCCCTCGGTCTTCATGTGTAGAAGTTGAGAATGGACATGTAAATTAGGAACGAACTATGTCTAAAGCAACACCATAGACTTGTGACAATTGCAGATGCGTTATTGTAAGTTTCATGTGCTGTATATCTGCATTTGGCGCCACCTCACAGTACTACTACGCTATGTCCCTCCTTGAATGGGCTAGCGTAAGCATGCCGACACTAAGCCCTGCGTTGTTGATCGCAGCGTGTTTCTTAATGCTCAGTCATGCTGTTAATAATACAGAGAGTACAGAGACAGTATAAAAATAGCATACCCACACACATGCATGAAAAGCTCAAGTAGCCCATGAAACGTTCATAACGCCAGCGATCTCCCCGCCGGCCCTGGGGCCGCTAAAGTCACCAGGCTGCCGACCACATCATTACAACCCCCTGTGAAGCTCGGACACTAACGCGTGAGGCCGCTGACCCCGGCTCGTGCGGCCGCCGTCGCCAGACCCGCAGACGAAGCGGTTCCTGGCGTCCAGCCTGGACCCGGTGTTCGGCTTTCCCAGTCTCGTGCGCTTCAGCTGGTCCACCTGCCAGACCATCCTGGACACGTCGGCCGTCGGCGTGCAGTGGTCAGTGACGGCGGTCTCGGTCCCTGGCTGGTCTTGGTAGCCGGCGGCGTGACCTCCGTCTGCGGTCCGTCTCGTGGTCCGCTCGAGGGCGTCGGCTCACAGAGCAGTGGCGTGGCGTCTGTGCCCGTCGCACGGCCGTCCTGTCATCTGAGTGGTGTGATTTGGAACATGGTGGTAAAATTGTGTAATAGTAAGTGGGATAAATCTGGATATGTTTGTGCGGATGGACGATTGTGTGGTAAGGTGCAGCAGGAGATGTGTGCATGATAGGATTCAATGGATTTGTGGTCATGCTTTGTATTTTATTGCAGTCAGTTCTTGGCTGTCGGTCACATTCTGATCCAATTTCTTTTCACTGGATCTGCAGCCGCAATTTTCTTTGAATGGGGTCGTGAAGACAGGGCTGTGCCGCTCTTTGATCGCTGAGCAGATGCGCTGCAGCACGCTAGCCGGCACGCTACCCGTCTGTTTGTCTCCCCCGCCATGTCTTCCCTCGCGGCGCCTGCATCCCATGCCCCCCCCCCCCCCCGTGCCATCCCACCTACCCCACCACATCCCTCCTGGTGACGCTCGAGTGCTCTGCTCCAGGGAGAAGCCGGACGACGAGAACGCGGCGGCGCGCGACACGCCGTCAGTGGCCGCTCTGTTCGGCGGCCAGGGCGCGCGCCACGTGTTCTTTACGGAGCGCCATCTGCGCCCGGCGCCGCCACTCTGACACGCCGACTCGTGCGCGGCTGGCACTCGCGCCGGTCCCCAGCGCTGGTGGGCGGCACACTGCGAGGACAGGGGGTGACGCAGACTCGTTGAACGGTGGGAGGGGAGCGGCCGGGAGGGCGCTGCGGTGTTGGTCTCGGAGCTGAGGGGGTGTGGTCGGGCCTTTATACAGGCGTGGCGAGCGAGTGCGCCGTATTCCTTGTCCTGGTGTTTGCAGCGCTGTTTGAAGGCTTGTCGTCCCAAGAAAAGCGCCGCTTTTTACATCGCATTTTTGTGTTGCTGGGTCGCATGGAAAACCCCGGACCCTGAGTTGTCAACAGAAGACAATCGCTTCCGTGAAAAGGTGCTTTTGTGAATGCTGAGTGCACGCCACTGAAATGAACTGCAGAATGAGCGTGGCTTTTGACTGAATAAAATGCCGTGAACTTGGGTGCGCCTTGCGTGCTCGGTATCCGTGCAGATTCCGCGTCCCTGTTCTTTTTCTGCGTTTTGCGTTTAATTTTTGCGTCTTTAAAATGAAATGGCAACGGTTGTTTATGGCATTCATCGTCAGCGTATATTATCACCACGGCTCCAGGACACCCGCCCTCGCCACACAGGGCCCTCACAACAGGTCACCGTCGAGCCCCGGTGCGTCAGCAATGTCTCGCCCGCCCACGCGGGCGCTCCGGCGTTGGTCCTGAGCGTGACTGCTGCACGCGCGCGGCCTTCGCGCCGCAGCCACATGCACTACATTCAGATCCGGCGCCGGACCTCGCGGCTGCGGCTCTGGGCACGGCCTCGGCGCCGGCGCGGTTCCGGCCTTGGCAGTCGGTGCTCGGTCGCTCATTGGGCGATGGTCCGGCTGATCCAGTCGGTGTAGGCCTGCACGCGCGTGTACAGGCCGGGAATCTTGCCGCCACAGATGACCCCGCCCAGGCTGACCACGCCCACCAGCTCGTACTGGCCCCCGCCCGTCTCCTGCAGCACACGGTCACGGTTGGGTCTTCGGGCGCGCGGCGACACGGGGGTGGCGCGATGGAAACACCGCGAGGTAGGACGATGTTTAACAGCCATCCAACGAAGACACGACGTGAGGCTGTTGAAGCAGCCGAGTTACCAAGTGAAATGCAAAAGTCTGCAGCTGGGCCCTGCACACACGAAATGTGCGGTAGTCATTGATTATTTGCTTGAACCAGAAGTGGCATAATCATTATGAGAGAGAATGAAGTCATGAAACTAACTGTACTTTAAGCTCACCCGCGTCGTTCTAGGCTTAGCACCAGAGGTCCGACTGAGCTAGTAGGGGCTTACCTGCACTAGAGGTCCGACCGAGCTAGTAGGGGCTTACCTGCACTAGAGGTCCGACCGAGCTAGTAGGGGCTTACTTGCACTAGAGGTCCGACTGGGCTAGTAGGGGACTCACTTGCACTAGAGGTCCGACTGGGCTAGTAGGAGCTTACTTGCACTAGAGGTCCGAATGGGCTAGTAGGGGCTCACCTGCATCAGAGGTCCGACTGAGCCAGTAGGGGCTTAACCGCACCAGAGGTTTCCCCAAGTTAGTGGGATTACCTGCACCAGAAGTCCCCCGAGCTAGTAGGGCTTACTTGTATCAGAGGCCCGCCTGAGCTGGTAGGGGCTTACCTGCACCAGAGGCCCGCCTGAGTCGCCACTGCAGCTGTCGACGCCTCTGCCGCCAGCACACAGCTGGAGCTGCTCATCCACGGGAATACCGAACCTGGTGGCACAGGAGGCGCCAAGGGTGTTGCACGCTGCCCGCAATAGGGAGACCAGCGAAGTTGTGTCTGTAGCACTGTAGACTAGATGCACTGATGTACTGCTAGATGTACTGTAAGCACTGTGGACCAGATGTGCGGGGGAACCGGTCTGCTTAGAACGAAGGCAGTATCAGCGAAGTAAGCAGTAAGTATTGAGCAGAGCGAAGCAGCCCTGTATCAGGAGCCGCGGCGTTAGGAAACACTCCGATATTCCGATCCATGAGACGCGCGGTAAATGCAACACTGCCAAGCATGGCTGCGTAGAAAATATTGTGAAACTTGGAAAGATCGCAAACTGATGTCTACGATGTGGTCAGTAGCATCGGCACGTCGGATGTATAGCGATGGTACCAGAGACCCAAAGGAGGGTTTCTGATGAAGTCGCGAGGTTGTTCCCGCCAAGGGCCGTTCATGCCCTTCTAACGGGAGCCAGGTGGCGCTTTTGCACCCAGGCCAGCTCGCGGGGCCCTGCATGGCATGGTTGCTCGGGTCGCAGGGTTTCCTAACGGCCATCACCGTGAAGGCCCATCATCGCCTATTGTCCGGCTTTGGCGAAAGAGCTCGTTCTTGGCATTCGGCGGCGTGAGTCAGCGACTCTTGGGCCGCTCGTGATCGGCGACGGGGTGACGCCGGCGCATTGGTTTAGAATTATGTCGGGCTCTGGACGAGGGTGTCGTGTCGTACCTGGCGAAGTGGCGCCTGCAGAGAAAGCCCTCCACGGGCTGGACGGAGACCTCCATCAGCCGGTCGGTGCCGTGTTTCACACCTGCGGCCGCGGCAGGGCCCGATTAGCGCGCGCTGGCCGCGGCGGCCGGGCGCCGCCTCACGGTAACGTCAGACATGCCACCTCTCACACGTTGTGCACTACAGGCACGATAGCCTGACGGGTCGCTGCATTGATCGCGGATCTGCGCGAGGACGCGTGACCAGCTCTGAGGGAGAATCTGAAGTACGTATTGTGGCATGGCTATCGACATGAACGGCGCCCGGCGTGCAAATACCAAACCATCGTTTCCACCACGCGTTCAGGGGTATCCGCGCGTGCGCGATGCGCGCCGAGGAGTCCAGCTCAGCTCCCAGCCGACCGGGTGGCGACGCGGACCGGTGCCGCTGCCCCGGCTCTGGGCGCCGGGCGCGCCCGCCGGCCACGTACCATCGCTGCCCCACCCAGAGACGATGAGGTTGGCGCTGGCCAGCTCCGCGGTGGCGTTGCCGGCCTCGTCCGTGACCTCCGCGATCACCATCGGCGGCCGCAGCACGCCCGGCAGGCACACTGGCGATATGTTCTCTGCGGGCGGAGGCGCGGTGGCCGTTGGCTTGGAGCACGCAGTGGTGGTCCGCGATGGCGGGGAAGAGAGGTGGCGCCAGCGGTCTGTATGCCTAGTCTCCGAGGTATGTGCCGATCGTGCTCACCACCCAGGGCTGGTTCAGGTGCGATAAGCCGGCCAGATATATGAAGACGATATATGCATGTCGTTGTCTTGCGTAGAATGCAACCACACCCAGTATTTAGTGTGTGCTGGGTGCGGCATATTTCCTGTGTGTGTGTGTGTGTGTGTGTGCGCGCCGTGTGTGTGTGTGTGTGTGTGTGTGTGTGTGTGTGTGTGTGTGTGTGTGTGTGTGTGTGTGTGTGTGTCTGTGTGTGTGTGTGTGTTTGTCTGTGTGTGTGTTTCCTTTGAATGTGTGATATTCCTGTATGTATGTATATGTATGGCGACAAAATCCCGGTTGTATAGGCAGGTGCAAGTTCGAGCTTTAAGGCTGCTGGTGAATTTAGCGGTGCAGTTCAGTAAGTACAGTGTTATATCACGACAGGTATGTGGCTATTTCGAATGCCAGTTATGAGTGGAGTTTGTACCAACTACTAGAAAGTCGGAAAAAGATTGCCTTTCGATGGTCTTTCACCCTCCCCCCCTCCCCCCCCCCCCCACCTCACTGTCCTTAAAGAAATCTAGCGTTGTCCCAACCCGTTCTCAACAATGCGGTTCCCAACAACACGCCAAACACATAACTACAATCCAGCTTAATGAATGCCATCTCCCGAGCTGCCTCACCGAGGCGCGTTGTGGAGCGTACCACACCTCCGCAGTCGGCCGGACCCGCTTACCCGTGTAGTTGATGGTGCGGTCCAACTCGATGAGCGCTATGTCGTTGCTGTACTTGGGTCGTCCGGTGTAGTTTTCGTGCACGACAATGCGCAGGGGCACGGCGTCCACCACAGGGCCGTCCGAGTCGTCGAACAGGTCATGCTCGCCGAGGCGCACCTTCTTCCTGAAACGGAACCGCGCTCAGACGTGCGGAGGCGCGTGCCAGAGTTTCCCGCTCGTCGCCTCCCTGGGCGGGGGACACCCGTGTCCGGCAGGCACGGAGCCAGAATGTCTTGAGCAGGAGGGCAGAGGACAATTCCCCCCCCCCCTCCCCAACTTCTGTGAATGGACCGAATTCCTTTGAAATCGTCCAATATCCAGTGCAAACCTTTTGGTTCCATGGTCCCGTGCCCCCTTCGTCTTGGTCACGTGACATGTCCCTTGCATCAAGTCGCGTGCCCTTCTCAATCTCTGGGGCCAGTCCGGCGTGCAGTGGTAGTGCAGTAATGTAGGGCGCGTTTGGCCGGCAGATAATCTTGGAAAATTATCCGGAATGTTGGAAAATTTTCCGGAATGGCGTTCGGCACTGCCGTCACGGGAAATTATTCAAGATAACTTTCCGTAGCGGGGGAGAATCATGGAGGGTTTTCAAAGCATGGTCAAGAAGGAGAATCTGTTTTCGCTATGCATAGCTATGACCGTTGGCTGTGGATGACGCACGGGAGACTAATCTGGGGGATAATTTCCGGACCGGCCGAGTATAAACGGAGAATCTCCGTGGATGATTATCGGAGAGATAACCATTCGTTGAATAATTTTCCCTCGGCCGAACGTGCCCGTCGTGTAGTGTCAAGCACTGCTTAAGGGGTGGTTGCTGTCGGTTTGCCTAAACTGACTGAAGTTGAAGAGACAGCTCTCGGTACGGTTCCGTCGGAGTGGGTGTCAGCTCGCGCCGACCGGTTTGACAAGTTCTCCGCAAGGCCCCGAGTTCTCTCAGAACCAGTTGGGGGGTTTCCCGACCGCAGCATTCGTTTCTTGATGTCCGGACGTGCTGGTAAATGCTTATTTATACGGTCATAATCGATGGAATTTCACCCGCTTCTTCGTAACCAGAAGAACCAGCAGAAGTCTGCAGAGTTGCCCTCCGCGAATTCCAAGAACTTTTCTGCGCTGACCACGATCCATCCTGGACCAAAGCTGGACCGGACTAAACGTATTTTCAAGTCTTCCGTAACTGGTTTTCCCCTGTTATTACTGAGCCGTTTGCGCGTAGTTCATAGCTTCAGTGTTGCACATGACCGACGTCTTTGGCCAGTAGCGAATCCCATGGTCTTAACCCCGTCCATAGCCGCACATGGATATGTTTTGTGGAGGCATGGCGTTGGGCCAAAGTGCTCCAAACGTAGTTGTGTGCGGGTGGCTCAAACAGGGATGGCGTGGTTGGAACTGATGCCGACCTGCCAGCTCCGTGATCCCGGCGCATGCGTGACCAGGTATCTGTCAACTGTGCCGCAACGTTTGGAACTGATGCCGACCTGCTAGCTCCGTGATCCCGGCGCGTGCGTGACCAGGTATCTGTCAACTGTGCCGCAACACGAATTTAAATTAGCATACTGACAACAGATACTGGGCTAATATAACACCTCGTTCCATGCATTATGTCATGTGAGTAACACTGTACATAATAAACATCGTGTCCTTGTGCAAGCCTGCCTGAGCAGTGCGCGTGAAGGCTACCAGCTATTGATGATTGATGTTACCTGGTAGTCGCTGATACCTGGTCGCATCGTCATGGCAGAAAACCGGTTTGGGCGACCTATCTGACCCCAAATAAAGAGCGGCCTCTGCGATCGACCCACAGTATGTCACAATTCCATGAAGAGGCGCCGGTTGTGCGGAGGTCGCAGTGACGGGGGAAGCTGAATCAGCCGTTCCAGCACCACTGATGCTGTGATGCTGGGAGTTTCCGTGTCCGCGGGGGGAGTGCTGAGCGTGATTAGTCGTAACGACCGTACAGTGACTTTCTCGCTAGCTCGTCACGAGGGTGGTTGGAGGGTGCGAGGGCCCAGGGAATAGGCACCCCATTGCTAATGTGACCCAAGATGAGTGAGATAACCGTGGCTAGCGTGGAGTAGCGTGAAAAAGCCCGCCTTGAGCCCGCGTGGCCTACCGGTGACTTAAGTCAGACCCGCTTGTAAGGAACAGTCGAGTGGCTGTGCAATGCAGGCAGCGGCACGAGCCAGTTTACATTACCTGAGAGCTGTTTAGCTCGGAAGATGTTTAAATGATGCGTCATTTTGTCTCGCTGCTCAAATTGGAGCGTGTTACCGCCCATCGTCTCCCACACCTCCAGAACGACTGCCGTGAAGCTCCGGACTGGTACCGATACGACACCTAAGCGTCTAACCTAGCCACAGGTCCCTGGAGTAACCCCGCCCCCGCTCTCCCACTCACAGGTCCCTGGAGTAGCCCCACCCCCGCTCTCCGACTCACAGGTCCCTGGAGTAACCCCGCCCCCGCTCTCCCACTCACAGGTCCCTGGAGTAACCCCGCCCCCGCTCTCCCACTCACAGGTCCCTGGAGTAGCCCCATCCCTGCTCTCCCACTCACAGGTCCCTGGAGTAACCCCACTCCTGCTCTACCACTCACAGGTCCCTAGAGTAACCCCACCCCCGCTCTACCACTCACAGGTCCCTGGAGTGACCCCGCCGCTGCTCTCCCACTCACAGGTCCCTGGATTAGCCCCGCCCCCGCTCTACCACTCACAGGTCCCTGGATTAGCCCCGCCCCCGCTCTACCACTCACAGGTCCCTGGATTAGCCCCGCCCCTGCCCCCTCCGACTCACAGGTCCCTGGATTAGCCCCGCCCCTGCCGCCTCCTACTCACAGATCCCTGACGATGTTCCTGCCGGCCGGCGTCTCCTCCATGACGCAGTGGGCGGCGGTCACCACGTGGCGAGGTCCGATCAGTGCGGCGCCGCACGCCCAGAATACCTCATCCGGCATCCGCGGGTCTGCCGACACGGGACAGGCGTCAGTGAGGGCAGGTCCCGGGCTCCTTGGGCCTGTCGACACGGGACAGGCGTCAGTGAGGGCAGGTCTCGGGCTCCTTGGGCCTGTCGACACGGGACAGGCGTCAGTGAGGGCAGGTCTCGGGCTCCTTGGGCCTGTCGACACGGGACAGGCGTCAGTGAGGGCAGGTCTCGGGCTCCTTGGGCCTGTCGACACGGGACAGGCGTCAGTGAGGGCAGGTCTCGGGCTCCTTGGGCCTGTCGACACGGGACAGGCGTCAGTGAGGGCAGGTCTCGGGCTCCTTGGGTCCTGTCGACACGGGACAGGCGTCAGTGAGGGCAGGTCTCGGGCTCCTTGGGCCTGTCGACACGGGACAGGCGTCAGTGAGGGCAGGTCTCGGGCTCCTTGGGCCTGTCGACACGGGACAGGCGTCAGTGAGGGCAGGTCTCGGGCTCCTTGGGTCTGTCAACACGGGACAGGCGTCAGTCACGGCAGGTCTCGGACTTTTCGGCTCTGTAGACACGGGACAGGCGCCAGCCACGACAGGTTCCTGGCTAATCGGGTCTGTCGACACGGGACAGGCGTCAGCCACGCAGATTCCGGGCTAATCGGGTCCGTCAAGAGGGGACAGGCGTCAGTCACAGCAGGTCTCGGGCTCCTCGGCTCCGTCGACACGGAACGAGTGTCAGCCACGGTAGGTTCCGGGCTAATCGGGTCTGTCAACACGAGACAGGCGTCAGTCACGGCAGGTCTCGGGCTCCTCGGGTCTGTCGGCGCGGATCAGTTACGGCACGTTCGGGTGTCAGTTACGGCAGGTTCCGGGCCATGCAAGCACTGCATAATTTGGAGGTATTTCGTTTATAACAAAACATCTGATATATTTTAATATGTTCGATCATCACAACATCCAATATGTTGCTGGAAAATATACTTAATACATTGGGATAACTGAAGAGCTCACCTCATCGTCCTCATTAAAAAGCGGGCTGCAACTGAGCGCAAACTTCGTCCACCTGTACCGACAGGTATTACGGAAAACGAGTGTGTAAAGTCGGTGTGGTTGGATTTCTCTTGAATATTGGCAAAGTTAGACACCTTTCTGCGAAATCTGAGAGTTCAAGGTGTTAATGTACGATCTTTACGCCGTTTTGTGGCGGAGCGCACCAGCAATTAACGGTTGCGACGAAAAAGCCTCAAAATAGGCAAAGGAATTGCGCGTTTTGTGTACCATTCTAAACAAATAGAATCCACTACGTGGGGTGGCCGACTTAGCTGTCGAAGTCTATCACAACGATGGACTTCGAGCAACATTGTGGTGTGTACTTCGCTAGCGTCCAAAAATGTGGCTCCTGACATGGTTGTCCTGATCGGTAAAGACGAGCGGGATGTGCACTCCAGCGCTGTAAGAAGGACGCGGTGGGCGGGGTGTGATCGATGCGATTGCATGAACCCGTGCCCGGGTGGCCGGTTGAATGCGACTCATTCGGGTGGGGAGGGTTACTTTGACCAAATATTAACAAATATTTGTTTCCCAAATATTAACCAAGCAAGAGACAACAATTCATAAGGTAGGTGTGTATCCCTACAAAAAATTTCCCATTGAAGTAATTTGAGAAAATATTACGTTCATGCTGTTAACGAAAAATATTAAAAACGAGTCCTGTTCTGCGGTACGAGTTTCCAGCCAAGCCATCCTCACGCTAAGCGCGGCTATCCCTCATTCCGCGAAGAAGACCGGATGTTGGTGGGCAAACCAACGAAGTTAAGTCTAGGGAGCCGGTGTCTGACCTCAGCATAATCCAGCTCCAGACCTAATTTAAACAGTGTGGGCTATCGCACAGAAAATATCAGATATGCGTCATGTCAAATATTCCAGCTGCATCCAGCGTTTAGCAGCTGGTGGAGCAAGTCAGCAGGCACACTGTCTCGCCGGTGTTGTTGGATAACCCGGCATTCGTCTCACCGACTTTGCTGAATCACCTGGTTGCATAACAGCTCCAAAGATACAAACAGCCCTGAAAAGCTCTGAAGGTTGAGATACCGGTAAGCAAGCAACAAATTAGTCGTGCAACTTCCCACTGATGATTGGCAGGTGGCGTCATGCTGGCGCTGCGCCCTTGCATCCTGTATGCTCACCAGGTTCTGGTGAATCCTCCCGAGTCTAACCTCCCATTGTGTGATGTCGGCCGCGCTGCCCAGAAGTGAACCACAACTGTGCTCTCGGCTGGATTATGCCAGTGATGTCATGGGTGGATGGGTTCTGCTGCCTTGGGTGGGCTCTGAGATCACACCAGTCAGGGAGAGATGCAGCCTTCTGGAAATTATCGAGCGCAAAAGTCGGTCTTTTGAATCACTTTCTCCATACGAGGTTGCTTAGCGCGATGTTGAAGCCGTCAAGTGCGCGGCCATTCCCCGACCGCTCGGAGAGTCGCCGGTGCAAGAGCGGGGGGGGGGGGGGGGCAGAGAGTCGCCGTTGCAGAGGGAGGGGGCACGTCACGGGCCGTGCGAGGCAGCACGTGTTGTGGCACGGGGCTCATGGCAAGCCCTATATCCAAGAAAATAGGGCTGAGGGCGTTTCGTGTAGCCGTACAGCCGTGCTGTGTAGTGTGTGCCCATACAACACTGCATAACTGTAACAGACGCGGCCGCATCCCATAGGATCTATGGCTATCCTTCGTTAGGTATGTAACAGACATCCGCCTGAAAAACGGTACCCCGATCAATAGCCTGATAACAGTCGGCGAACAATACTTTGGGATCCAGGATCCGCCTCTGGGATGTGGCATATGCCGACCAATAGGGTACGTTAAGTACACGAGAGCCGGGTTATAGCATGACCGTATGCGACACTGACGGATGGGTTGATGGTGCTCTGGGCCGGGGGTGAGATGGAGGGAACAGTGTGGCGTTGCTCGCTGGCAGCTCTTGCGTACAGTGGAGAGATACTGCATTGGAGTACTGCATGCTTGAGGCAATGATGTTGGTTGGAAAACGTGGTGTTTCCCACTTCAGAGCAAGTCATGGTAAGAGGTGGAGGCCAACAGCACATTTGACCACATCAGTATATTTTTCTACCGGCCCCAGCCAGGCACTAGGGCTTTCACGTCACTTCGGGTAGGGCTTACCGACCTCCCTTTCCAAGACCTCGGTTTTTCTGTCGTTTGCATTGGATTTCCATCAGTCTGTGCCGGTCGGAAAACCTGTACACGGCACGCAATCTGTTAAAAAAAGAATGATGAGTGGAAACTGGAGGGTTCTTGGCAGATGCCTGTTCCCTAAACTGTTTCATAACGTGCTGACGTCGGTGAAAAACGATTGAAGGTAACTAATTCGATGTAAAAATAATACGCATGAAACACTTCGCCGCCGTGAACCAGGGATGACGCCCGCAGCAGATCGCTATCATTAATCATCTCGGCATGCACACACGAGTGGGCGGAACTGCGTGTGTTCTGCATGGAGTGCCGCTCAGCTGCGTGTGTTCCGAGTAGAGTGCCGCTCAGCTGCGTGTGTTCCGAGTAGAGTGCCGCTCAGCTGCGTGTGTTCCGAGTAGAGTGCCGCTCAGCTGCGTGTGTTCTGAGTAGAGTGCCGCTCAGCTGCGTGTGTTCCGAGTATAGTGCCGCTCAGCTGCGTGTGTTCCGAGCAGAGTGCCGCTCAGCTGCGTGTGTTCCGAGTAGAGTGCCGCTCAGCTGCGTGTGTTCCGAATGGAGTGCCGCTCAGCTGCGTGTGTTCCGAATGGAGTGCCACTCGCCATCGACCAGCGTTGAGTTTTGTTCCGCAACGAAACGCCTCAGACCAGCCTTGATGGAGGCGCGACACCGTTCGTCCCACGTTTCAGTGTAATTCGTGGCGCAAGCCAGGCACATGTGCTGCCTGCTGCAAGCTGGCCGCGTGACGCGCAGCAGCTTCGGCCAAAATGGCGCGCGTATGGAAAATGAACAGGTGTACGGCGCGCCTGCTGCGCTTGGCAACTAGCGGCATCGATTGCGAGATTACTATGCTACTCATTGCAGAATTACAATAATTTCAATTACGAATTACATTATTCAGAGCAGGAAAGAGGTGCTGTTTCTGGTTCAATCAGGAATTGAAAGGCTGCGTTATGCAGTTCGGGTCAAGGGCAAATTGTATAGTCATTCGACACTGACCTCCGTCTTCGTTTTAACCTGAATGTGTTTATTCAGGCCATTGTACCTTATACTTTCACAACTAGCATTTATATTCAAGGAACTAAGATATTACAAAAACCTTCACGTGGATAGCCAGTCAGGTCAGGATCATAAGCAATGACAGCATGCTAGGGCCGTCAGCTCGGCAAAGCCGACAACAGGGCAGCACCATCTGGCGCGCCTACCGAAACATCACATTTCAGTGAAATGAGGAGAAAGCTTCCGTACGCTCTTCCGAATCATCATGTGGTGCCTTCTTTTTGCGAAGAGATATCTCTTTACGCTATGATGATTTTGCAATGTTGGGCCTTTGTATAATCCCTATGTTAGACAAGTAATACACGGTGACGACGCGTTCACCATGTAAGTATCGTCATGAGTCCGAAACGTGGACGAAACGTTAGGACGAAAATGATCGCGGCAAAGTGAAAATAACCTGATGTGCGGAAGTTGTGGAGCTGAGGGACTGTTTTTGATAAGCACGATTGCTTATCTCGTTCTATAGAAGACATAATCAGAGACCATTTTGGTGGGCAAAGCTCCGTAGTGCATCAGCGGTCGACCTTGAGTCCCGTCAAGGTACTCACAGGATGTGGCGGAGGAGATATAACGAGCAAACACACCCACTTAAGACATTACAGCCGCGCGCTAACGAGGCGGAATTTTCCCACAGCGGCAGCCGCTGCTGGTTGTGGTTAGAGCAAACCTACGTCATGCACCCCTTTTACCAGCACGTGACACAGCGTGGCAGGTGTGGGAGGAGGGCTTACCGTCGGGCACGCGCCCACGTCATGCAGCTGCTTTAAAGCGGATTGACGCTGTTATGTGACAAGAGGGCTTCTCTCGATTCGGTGTAAGCCAATTTGTAATGTCGTTTACGTGCTCGCCTTTTCAGCATGCGCTGCCGTCCCACAGTATTGACAGCTTGTTGCTTATAATCGTTTCACGGCACAGGATGGATGTCTATCAGCGTTGGGACAAGCGGCTAAAACATCGACGGGTTCGCAATACAGAAATAAGCTGAAGATTTTCGGAAGAGCACAGCATTGCCATGCGGTTGACGCGGCCCCTAACACCAAGCACTGGCCATACCAGGCGCGGCTCTTTCCAAGCATAATCGGTTGTTTTAATAACAATTCTCTGCGTTCTGATGCTATTGCTTCTAAGCACCGTTGCAGGCCTGATTGGAAAAATCAGTTCGGTTGCCGAGAACTATTTTTACTGTGGTTTACCCGACCGGGCCGAATCGAGGATTCCCTAAATATGCAGGCGGGTGGAGGGATTGAATTTATGATTGTTAGCACGCTTTGGACTAGATCATAACAATGCAATCCATAAAGAGTTCTCATGTCCCGTACGTAGTGACCATTAAAGCCCCAGGAAAGCATGATCAGCCCGCTGGCGTTTTTCGTATGTTTGGAGCTTATTTCGCTCAGATGGATCGGCGACGCGTCAGGCAGTCCTTCTGAACATCAGAAGAGCCTCGAGGAAGAGGGCAAACTCTAGTTCCTGAGATCTGAAGCTTAATCTCTTACCGCAAGTAGTCTGTTAAAGGTATCTGATGTACGGGGATTTAACAGACTACCGCAAGACGTCCATTAAGGCACGATGTCGTCAGGCCATTCCCACCGCCTCGACAGAGAAACACTCGGATCCATGTTTCGCGCCGTCCCTGGTGGCTGCTCCCTTCCCATCCCCCACGACGCCGGTCCCCGCAGCCGGCGACCAACGCACACCGCAAGCGAGCATTGAGGCCGCAGCCGAATACGTACCGAAGCCGTAGCCGAGGACTGCGATCCAGGGCCAGGTGCCTTTCGGCACCTCCGTGCCGCCGAAGATGCGTGTGCTTAGGCGACCATAGCCGCACTCGGCGCTGTCTGCTTCGTCCAAGTAGTCCTCCGCCGGCTCGTCCGTCGGCCCGATCGTGGACAGGCCCTCGTCCGCGGGCGCCGCGGCGGCCGGCACGTGGCGCGAGGTCATGGGCTTCACCATCGACGGCTTCAACGGAGAGTTCTCGGGCGACAACGCGGGCGGGCTCAGCGATTTGGCCAGCAGCACGTGATCGGTGGTGGTCTGAGGTAGTTCACTTGAGCCCTGAGGTAACTCGCCCTGCACCTGAGGCGCGTCGCTCGGAGCCTGCGCCACCTCCTCGCGGGGGCTCGCCGCAGGCCGCGCCGCTGGTGGATCCGTCCGCTGCGACGGTGTTAGCGTGGACGCCGGGCCGGCCGGGTCGCTCGGCCTGGAGGCGGTCTCCGTGGTCCGTCCGGCCCCCGCCGCGGTCGGCTTGGTGCAGCACACGTACGGCTGTTCTCCGTCGATCCTGTCGGCGGAGAGCGTGGAGGTCAGCGTCGAACGCAGACAGCGGTCGGGTGATAGCGGTCGAACGCAGACGGCGGTCGGGGTTTCGCGCCGGGCACGGCGGCGCGTCATGCATGTCTGAGAAGGGCAGGCCATCGCCTGCCGCGATGACTTTCCTCCGTTACTCGTCACGGATGAAAAGTCCGGTTGGCCGCGTCATGCGAGTTTCGGTTACTCGCTACGCGAGTTCCGGTTGCTGCGTCCGGATGTGTGAACGCTTGCCCTGTAATTCATTGTTGCACCGTGCACTGCTGCACAGCTCGCAGGAAGGCGCTGATCTTCCGGATAGTGGCTCCGTCCCACGTCTGTGGCCGGAAGCTGCTGATCTTCCGGATAGTGACTCCGTACCAAGTCCGTGGCTGAGGTGTCGTCGCGCTATTCAGGCTGCAGCCACTCCGCTCAAGGCGTGCCGTCTCTTCGCGCCGTTACTTGATTTCGCAGGAGGGTTGACTCAGAGCACAGCTCTATCCGGCTCCGGATTTTTTTTCTCTGTGCCGGCTCCGGGCGCCGCGCAAGGGCGGTGCTGGCCGCAGGCAGGGTGATCTTTAGAGCGGGCCCGCTATCCAGGGGCACACGGGTACACCAGGGGTCTTCTTTTGTCCCGGCCTGCTGACCCGGGGTACATGGGGTCGGCCGCGCTGCGGTACACGACCATTCCAAAAGGAGCGTGGCTAGGAGCCCGCTCGATCCCCGGCTACATATGCCCCTTGATCACTGTGAGAAAACATGTGAGAGTAGTCCGTGCGGTGCAGCGTCGCTTCCCCCGCGGAGGTCTGACTCATGCACGCTTCCCGCCCTCAGCCGTGGCGAGACCCCAAGGTCAGCAACTGACCGGGGGAGGAGGGGAAGCGGTGGCAAGAGCTGCCTTGCCCCATTGCAACATGGACTGACAGACGCTCAGGTTCACTGGCAGACTCAGTGGAAAGGATCCAGTCGGTTGGTCACATGACGTGGATTGTAAATCGATACTCCGTCGCCCACCGGAAGTGCATCAGCCTGAGTCAAGTATCGCTTTGTCTGTGGCGGCTTTTTTATCTGGCACAGAGAGCCATGCTAAGCAGGGATGCGTCATTTGGCCCGGATTTCTCGGAACCACCCGCAACGTACTCCACGAGCTATTTTTGTCTCGTCCTATTACCGCAAAGACCCAATCCCGGCATCCATGGCCTGGCGAACGCAGACGTGGCCGTAGTACAGGTCAGCGACTGCGCGGATCAACACGTGAGGCTGGCCTTCAGCAATGAGGGGCAGCGCTTAACGCTGGGTCCCGGGCAGCCGTAACTGCGTCCTTTCTCCCCGGGATTTCCGTTCCGCGATGCATTCCATCGGCCGTCTACACCCCCCCCCCCCCCCCTCCCTCGCGGCGTCCAGCTCTGCGTGGCGATGACGGCGGGATTCCCAGGCTGCTCCGCCCGCCCACCGAGCACCGCCCTCTCTGCCCTCTCCGCGGGCGCGGTTCGCGTCGCGCGCTTGGTGCGGTCCGCACCGGTGCTCCGCTGAAGCCCATGCGTCTGCTCAGCCGAGGACGTCGGCCTCAGCCCAGGCCAGGAGTGTCGAGGCACTGTCGCGGAGAAGTCATGCTTGGATGCTTGGAAGTCATGCAGGAGAAGTCTTAAATGTTCAAGGCAGGGAAGCTAGCGAAGCTTTATTAAAACTGTTTGAGACGTCAGTCATAGACATTTTCAAGACAGCGCCAGATGTATATCACATTTTATGAAAGCTACATGTGCAGAATGGCAAACTCATGTATTGCTGTACGTTATGGCTAGTTGCAGACGGCACAAACAGGCAGCTTAATCACATCGTTGAATTACCTACCCGCTCAATGTCGCCACAAGAGCAAGCCAATAGCCCAATTGTCAGAAAAATCCTCTGCAGCTCCGATAATTCGATGAAGACGCAACCAGCGGCCACTGCTCAGATGCGGCGCACGTGCCACGCTGACCCCGGTCGCGACCTGGCCGTGGACGCGCCCGTCGAACCCACCTGCACGTGTTGGCACGTAGAGTGCGTATGTCGTTAGGGTCGGACGTGGTGAGCAGCCGCATCATCTGAGGGCAGCGGTGCAGCGGCACGCACGTGGCGCCCGTCACGTCCCGGCACCGGGCGCTGCTCACGCGCGACTGCGAGCGCGCCTGCACCGCCCCCGGGAACAGGATCCGGTCATCTGCCGGCAGGTCAGCAGCGCCGTGAGGTCAGAGCAAACGCGATCTAGTCGTCTACCGGAAGGTTAGGACTACCCCAGGTGGTAGCTTTTACCGCGATCACGGTTTGGTCATCTGTCGGCAGGTCAGGTTCACCGTGAAGCCTAAGTTGTCCCCTCTGGATGTACTCTAGTCGTATTCGTCCAGTTGCACTGGTCCGCCCTTTTGCGGGCAGGTCAAAGTTGTCATCAGGTCACAGCCACAAGGCCTGTTGGGAACACGGTGTGATGGCCTGGGTGTAGCGGCTGGATATAGCGACTGGGTATCCCAGCCGCAGGATATAGCGGCTGGTATATCCGTTCTGCTTCGGGGAGGCGGACCAGGGGTATTTTGGCTCGTTTTTCTGTGCACTTCCAGACAACAGCCGAGGAACAAATTTTCCCAGATGTGGGGTTGCGGCGCCCACAGCCCCATCACGCTACAATTCCAGTGCCTATGAGTCACGGCAGCCGTGAAGTTGTGGCTGCCCCCCCCCCCCCCCCACACACACACATAATGATCCAGCCACCTGGCGGAAGGTCTCCGAAGCTGACCCCGGCCCCGGCCTGACCCCCAGACCCCGCACTGCCGGCCGTTCGTGTTCCATCTGCACGCACACACACACAGGCGTATATTTCGCCCGCGCGTATACAAACGCACACCTCTGGTGGGTGGCCTTTCTGGTTCCGACCGACTGACGGCGCTCTGTTTACAGAAGCGCGGTGGCTGCGACCTGCTGCCAGCCCCGACCGGCGATCGGGGGCCACGGAAGGCTCGGAACGGCGCGTATCGAAAGTGGAACGGCACACGGAACGGCATGTCTGTAGCAGAACGGTGCGTGTCTGTGGCGAAGAGGCATGTGTTTGGTACAGAGGCACGTGTCTGTAGCAAAACGATAGGGGTGTTTTGTAACATATGTCTCATTAGCGGGACGGTTCGTTTCAGTAGTGGAACAACATATACCTCTGGGGCGAGAGAGAGAGAGGAAGGTTGAAGCAGAACGTTTCTGTAGCATGTTTCTGTAGCGGAATATGTTCCTGTAGCAGAGAAACATGTGTCTGTGGCAGAACGGCATGCCTTTGTAACGGAATGGCACATTTATCAAACAGAAATATAAGGGTGAGAATCGAGCGACATGTATCTGTAGGGAATCGTCGCATGTGCTTGCTACGTATACCGAATATATGTATATATATATATATATATATATATATATATATATATATATATATATATATATATATTGCTTCCTCCAAATTTCGCGCATGACCTTAGGAGTATATATTGTTCCGAGCGAAAAAAGAGAAAGGAAACAGTTCTACCATCCCAGCCGAGCACGACTTGTCAACCACCGCCTCAATAGCGCACCTGCTACTGAGAGACATCGGCACTACACCATATCGTATTCACAAAGGTCGATATTACATGCGCTAACGGGTAAGACTACGGCAGCACGGGAACGAGGCACCACGGACGGTGCGGAAAGTGTTGGCGTTTCGCCGGGACCGGCGACACGCCACTGTGGTGGACCGGCGCGCTTCCGCGGCGTACCGCCATGTTTCTGTACCGCAACACGTCAGAGAAGACGGTATTCGTGCACAACCAACAACGTAGTCTATAGGAGAGCAACGGTGTCTGTATGGGTGCAATATATGTTGAAGCGAAGTATTTCTCAGGGAGAACGCCGCACGTCCGTACCAGAAAGAGAGAAACAACACCATAACAACACGCCGTGCTCCCAGCAAAACGCTACGGCATATTGTGAAAGACTGGGACAACCGACTGCGTGTAGCGTTGGGAGGGACGTGACTTCGCTGCCAGGGACCGATTACGGGGCTCACCCGATAACTGGCCCCCAACCACCGGTGTTGACGCCCGTAAGAAGGGTAGAGAAGCGGCTTAACGTCGGCTTTGTGGTTTCATACCAAGGCCGGCGATACGGTGCCCTGGATATAATGGCCAACTGCAGAGTTATCAGAACTGTGCACCGGTGGTAACTCGAGTCAATAGGCCGAACCTTCAACTTGCACACTCGTCTATCTCACTGTGAAATAATGTGACCAAAAATCCGCTCCATTGTGCCCACCTAACACAAGCATCATGAAGGGATGTGATGATTTGGTGACACGTGGCGGTTTACGATCCGTGTCATGCAGCGCAAGTAAAAGCGCACATTCCTTGCCTTGTTCTATGAAGTCGGTCGCTCGGTCGGCTCATAGAACATATCAAGAAACCCCTGGCATCCCCTCTGTGCCAGAACAAACAAATATCCCGCCACTGCAGGGTCGAGCTGCGGCACCGCACCGGCCCGTTTGCCATCTGCGCGATGGCGGACGGCGACCACGGCCTCCAGCGCGACCGCCGCACCCGCGCAATGCCTGTGGCCGGTCACAACAGGTCACGCTAGCCGAGGCCTCTAAACGACGCCGAGCGCGCGGGGCAGGCCACGGCCAGGCCGGGCGGACGCTGGGCGGCAGTCGAGCCTGACACTGGCCAGGCTGCGGTGTGTGTTTATGTGGCCTTCCCGGGAGTGCGCGCTTTGAGGCCACGTGTTCACTTGCATTTAACGTCGATCTTGAATGATCCAGTTACAATGATGCTTTTGAAGTGCATTTCGATTGCTTTTGCACGCGGTAATGGGAGACCAGTTGCACGCTTTCCTATCTGCTTCGGCCACGCGTCGTAACATAACAGCATTGTTGATTTATTATTTTCTGCCTTTTTGCTTTGCTTGTACCGATTGATGGAAGTAGACAAACAATTCTAGCTCACAAGTCAGTTTGTTGTTTTGCTTCTGATTTTCGCTTAGTGCGCTTCTGTGAGATCAAATATTTACCGTGTATAAACGCGTTCGCACAGTAAAATTGACTCGAACATGGTCGTGTTTTGGCTTAGGTTGGTTTATTCAGATTACGCCGCTGCCACCGATTCATACAGATCTATCACGGACAAAGCCTGAACTGTGTTTCTGTAGCTGTGGTTCGTGTTAGGCACCTTTTGTGCCATGAAGAAGTGCACATCTGGGGCGTCCTTTCTTTCATCTGGGGTGCCCCATAAGTACACTAGTTTCGAGGTCGCCCAGTTGTCACTTGCTACATCATAGGTAAGTTGCCGTTAGAACTGCTGACAAAGCTGTGATGCAGCCGCCAGATATGGCATTCTTACGCCGTCCAGGGCGGATCCAGCACAGCATCTTCGGAAGCATAATCGGAGGGATCGAAGTCCGATTGTGGGGTCTTAATAAAACACCTAATAGTTTGTGGACGTCGCTTACCAACCCGATGCATCGTTGTTTGCTGACTGCCATCGTGATAAAACGTCACGCTTTAAACTGTTCTCTGGTTTATTGTGCAATTCTGCCACGTAGGCGTGACACGATCGCAGCCAAATCCGCCCCTACTCATAACCTCCTGTGCATCCGAATTGTGTTTGCGCTGTTGGCAGGCTCAAATCTCCCGTGCTCCTGCATGTGACAGCCAGCTCTCAGCCGTGGAACTTCGCGTTTGTTTACAGCGGCGGAGGGAGGACAGCACGCCAAAAGGCCGAGTCCACACGGCCCACCGCTGTGACCCAGTGCACTGGATAACGATTGAGCGGCATTAGTCTGCGCCCCTCACCCGCACTGGTATCACAGAGGCAGCACAGAGCACGTGGATGTGTCAACACACGGTATGTGACAGTGGGATGATCAAGGGAACGAGATGTTGGCCAGATCCATTCCAGAACTCCGATAGCTGCCGCCGACGCTTGCAAAAGTGGGCAAGGACAAGTTTAGCTTATTATCCTCATCCTTACATTCTGAAGAATGCGAAGCCCATAATGCCCTTCGTAGCACGCACATTCCGTCTCGCACAACTTTAAGTACACCCCACTAAAAAACCGGCATTTACGTTGTTATCCAAGCAGCACTGAAAATGTACAGTATATGCGCGTGGGTCTCATTCATTAAATATCACATATGCATCGTTTTACGTCACTCTCGACCTGCGGGCGATATTCCAGTTGCTCCAACACACACGTCGGAAAAATGTCACCTCTGTTAGCGCTACAACGCACATCACCTTAATTGGCAGCCGCCGAAGTGAAGCCCGTGCGCCGGCTTCTGCGCTTACCTTGCGCGCCGGCCAGCGCGGCGAGCAGCACCAAGAGCAGAGGTCGCACCATGGCGCTGCAATGTCGGGTCGGGCGGCGCCACCTCGTTACCGCACTCTCGTCGCCCCAGATGCCACTGCCCGCGCCAGGCCGAGCCGGCCGAGTTTTCCTGTCGCCGATACACAGCCGGCGCGGTCGGAAATTCCGCCGGCCGACGGCTGCGTGACGTCACGGCGGTCCGAAGCGGCGGAGCGCGCCGGGGACCGGCGGCGGCAGTAATTCTGTATTTTCGGCTTCGCGTCCGCCAACCGCTGATGACGCATTTGATGTCAAGTGGGAGCTTTCATCCGACGTTGTGGTGTTAGTCGTGAGGATGCCTTGATTGCTCGGGGCCCTTCCCGTGCTCTGATCATGGAAACGCGATCATTCGACGGAAAAAAGTTCATATTAAGTCTGGAAGAATGTTGAGCTGGACACTCAAACTTGGTCCAGATGGGGACAGCTTTTGAATGTAAAACGTTCCACAGCTTTCCTATTCACGTAATGTACTTGCACAAGTTCGCGCACACTTAGCTCAGAAACGTGAGGATTTTGAAGCCTTAAAAGAGTATCACTGTGAACTTCAAGGAATGATTTTGACAATGGTTATCCAAGCTCCAAACCTCATTCAGATGTGGAAGAGTCCCTTTAGGCATTGAGCGTTTTACTAGCTTTTGGGGACACGGCCCGTATGACTATCAGGATCGCATCAGGTTGAACGTCGAACGAGCCCTGTCGAGGCCTCTGCACACGCCTTCCTGCCGGTCAGCCAACGTACTAGAGTATTTCCGTCGTGGAGTATTTTCGCCTTCAGCAACGCACTGTGAATACGAGCTCCTCTGGTGGAAAGGTCTCCGTTTCAACGCTCGCGTTGCGCTTGGCAGGAATGCTTGAAAGGGATGTTCCACATTTGAAGATATTGAAGCAAGCATCAGACGTAATGAAATAAGTGCACTTATAACAATTGGTACACTTTTAAGCGGAAAAGTCTGCTCTAGACAACACAATTTTGCTATTAAGTGAATACGCGCTTTAATACGCCAATGATTGAGTGCATCATCGTACTGCAAAACATTGATTGAGATGAGAGCCAATTGGCAGCCGTTGTATCGGAAAATGGTGTTTAGGAACGTCAGACATTAACGATTCAACAATTAGATTTGTAGTTGTCTTGGTCGTCGCATAGCCAGTGGAATGACGAGATTTAGATGGCGTTATTATGTTGTGCTGGGTGCCTGGGTGGCACTGAAATATTCCACGCGAAATAGTCTGCACATCTCCGTGAGCGTGTAGCTCAATAACTAGACGGGTTTAGATCTTAAGAAGAACAGGGTTGTGAACTGCACCAAATTATCTTCAAGATGACTATTTCAGCTTAAAACTTCGTGCAAATATGAAGCATTCCATTTAAACGTTTTCATATAAACATTGTCATCGCCACTATGCCGTGTCATTATGGACGTCATCCACGTTTCAAACGTTTCTGCGGTCCGTTTTTTTGTTTGTTCCCACTTTACCAGGTTATGCAAGGGATATTTTTCATATTTGTTTTGTGCGCTCTTTCATTTTCGATTTTGGGTGCCATCCCCTCACCCTGATACTGGCCATCATTACGCTGCGCGTCTTTTCATATTTGCCTTCGGCACGCAGTGTATTTTACACTTGCTGTTTTCTTGAACTCTTTATTTTGGGTGGTATCACACTCATCACCATTTATGTTATACTTATCCACATAATGTTAGCTACTTCTCAACATTATTTTCCAACATTACAATACGTGGATTACTTAAGTGTATTTATTTTCTTTAGCTTGATTTTGTCGTCGGCATAACTTTGAGCAAAAACTGTTCATTTCTCTGCGATTTAGCCAGGCTCATCCGACTGATTCCTCATTAACATGAACGGCAATCACGATATTCCCAAGGCCTAAGTTGCATAAAAGCAACAGGTGCCGTAACTGAGCTCATAATTCAAGCAAAGTTTCTGTATGTCCGTGTTTTTTTCAGTTACGTACACACACATGATGACTCCATTATCAACGGTGTCTCGCCTCTTCATCTTCCCTAGCTTTTAGCAGACGGTAATTGTACGCATCAATAATCAGGCTGATAAAAGAAACGCTGCTTGGGGCAGGTACTTCTACCAACAATAATCGCATATGTTTGAATTAGTTAAAATGTCGTAGTTACTGGCGGCTGCTGGCCCGCATGCCCACTGCATTGATTCTTACATTGTGGTTATTGTTGGCGTAATGCTCTATCAAAACCGGCTAGTCGGGGCGACTGACTGCCAGTGATGGTGAAGGCACTGACTCACCGACGACAAATAGGCTTTTACAAAAAATGAGTTTTTGTCAAGACATGCTGGGGGGCAAACGTCATTTCACTGGATTTCCGCAACTAGCATTCACACATTTACGCCGCCTGCTACATGCTTGTTTCTCTGTTATATTTATGGAAGGCCTATAGTGCGGTCGCTACACACAGCCCGCCGCTGATGTGTAACGATCGAACCCCTCAATTGGGAGCGGAACACTACAGCCCGGCACCGCGCAAACCTCGGATACTGTCCCAGTAAACAGGAGCCACCGGGTGTAAGGCTCACCGCAGCGTCACCACATAGCCTTCAATCTCTACCGTCACTAAGCTATGCCGGAATCACTCGTCGGCCCGCTGGAATCTCTTTTCGGTCCGCCGGAATCTTTCGTCGGCTCAAAATGCGTAGCTGCCGCAATCACTGGTCAGTGTGCGCGAACCTCGCCTTTTGGAGTCGGTGGAATCATCTTAACAACGGCACCCTCAGTAACCGAATTTACTGCCGGTGGCAAGGGTCACCTACTCGTGGTTCGTCCATACGTAAATCATCCGCACGTGTGGAAGGTGTGCAGTTTTTAGACTGATAATGGATAGGCATGCAATAGCGCACCACAAACATCACAATCTCCTGAAGCAATGGTTGATCTCTGTGACTTGTAGTGTCTTTATGTTAATCCCTACACGTATTGAACCCTAAAACTGCATAGGTAAAGTACAAACCTAAGTTTAACCCTTGAGTGGTGCGAACTAATTAAAGAAGACTTCTGAAGGCATTGTTTCACGACGCATGGTCACTTCCGTGCGCGCGCCACCTGGTGTTAGCAGCAGCGAGCAAAAGTGTTCTGTTTGATGGGAACTGCAACGCCGGGTATTGGTGGTATTGAGTTTAAACATGAGCGCATATGCCCAAAACTATCTTATATAACTTTTTTGCCAGTCGATTCCGAAAAAAGAATATATGTACGCAGGATTACGTGTCTGGTCCATGTAAAAACAAGTCGTTGTCCCGTCTTGATCCACCCTATCAAAGACTGAGCAGACCGTCTATCTTTCCAGGGCAGGGGCCCACTGGGTAGAACAGTAGGTACCCGTTACGTTTCCCTGTCAGGAGCTGAAAGGCTCCTCCGTCCCAGCCGTGCACACCGTCTGTCATTATGACAACACGGGAGCCGGGGCCCAGGACCGATCCGGAGGCTCTGAAAGAGGAAGGTTTGTGATGCATCGGTCCCCTGACCCTCCCTGACTCTGCAAACCTTCCAACTGGAGCATTTGAAACCCGGATCGACGCAGGGCCTCCACCAACGTAAACGTATCCCCAACCGGTGTCGGGTCTAATAAACGCTACAGGGACTCCAGTTCAGCTTATGGCCCAGGCTGAAATGGGGCGGTGTCCCCCTTCGGTATTCGGGCCTTTTGCCTGACACAAGGCCCTTTCATCGTCTAATTGTGGACTCTTTGATCGCCCTCTGTCCTCATATATGATTGAATTGTCAGAGGAATCCGCCCAAAGCAAGAGCCCTTGTGACACTCGGGTCCGTCCCTGTCCCTCTTCAGCAAATGTAGCCCTGTCCGACTCGGGGATCCCTGCTCATGCAGGGCCCATGTTAGGCGGTTTTGACCCCTGACCGACAGAGGAGGCCCCTCATTGTTGCAGGGGCCCAGACTAATGTAAATTGCGGGCTCGGCATTGTCCCTCGATGGGAAATGGGCCCTTAGGGCGCAGACCGACGCGGAGGTGGCTGCTCGCTGTTGGTGGTCCCTGACCGACATGAAGACTCGCATGTCACATGGGTCCCCCCCCCCCATCGGCGCAAGAGGCCCTCTGACTGACATTTGAGGGCCCAGCCCTGCGATCCGAGGCCCCGAACACCGTGTTCGGCCAGCCGTTTAGGCCCTTAATCGTCGTTTTTAAGGGGCCAGGGGTGGGGACATGCGCCCTCTGTGCCCCCACCTTTTTACATCACCAACAGCCAATTCGCTACATTGTTGTTTTGCCATCAGGATGGAAAAATTAGGATTTTTTTAATTTTTAAGGATTTTAAAGTCAACACTTGTCATTAGTAAGATGAACCCACATTTGGAATCAGTCACAACGTTTGGAAAATCCCCCCCCCCCCACACACATACACACTTCAAAGTCCATAAAAAGCCCCGACTGCAGCAACGAATCTTTTGGTTGCCAACTAAAGAGCGAGCGTGCAACAAATGTCACGTTTCAGCCTTTCCACGGCCTGGCTCTTCTTCGATATTATCAGGCCATTGGTACTTGTTTGTTTGCCTGTAAAGTTTGCATTTTTTCAGAACATTTTTGCAATCGACATAGGAAAAGGTGTGATAAAATAAAACTACATATTTGGACCGAGTAAGCTCCCTGGCTCAAGGCAAGAGCGTCTAGCTATATTTGTTTCTACGAAGCTCGTACACCTTTGCGAATGCTGACGACAGTTTTTCCACATTTGTCCGCCTGATTTCGGAATCCAACAATCTAAAGTATGTTCTGGACAACGTCTCTCATCTTTTTTTATACAAATTCGTAGCTGGAAGACTGTTTCGCGGCAACAAGCTAAAATCGGCTTAACTTCCTGCTTTGGCGGTACTTTATCAGTAGACAATCAAAAACTTATGCACAGCCTTGACACGGGTACACCGAGGTGGTCTGCAAGCCGTCGTATTCGTCTTCGGGAGCGCCGTGTTGGAATGTTCGTGAGTATGGGAGCCCGAAGCTGAACCGTGTAGGGAGTGTGTTATTTTTGTGGTTTCATTAATGCCATAGTTGACAGTAGACTTATATGAATGTCGTTTTATGGTATGGCAAGTTTCTAAGGGTAATGGGTGCCGCGTTATGTTGTTTAAAAATTTATCCACTTTTAGTTAATTTTTTATTACTTCATAAGGACGAATTTTGGAGTTCAAGCTTCAGAGGGTACCGATCTGTCATTTTTCCTCATGGGATACTCATGTCACCTCAAAGCTCCATTTTTTTAAAAGATGTTTGGATAACATTGCGAGTTCATACCTGAAGTCTTGGCTGAACAATTTTTTGTTCCATTTGTTACAATAAATGAGTTACCTTCCACTGATCACAATGTTTGTTTCAGGGCTACAGGGGACCCAACTCTTGCTCTGGGGAAAACATAACACTAACCCAATGAAAGTGCATTAATGGGCCTGGCCACAAAAATATGTTAATTCACTGTGCTTGAATTGTGATGGTGGTGTGCCGAACCTGTAGCATGTATGCTGTATCTTAAGGGCAGGCCAATTTGCACTGAACTGTCAAATTTCTATTATTTTGGAACTATTTTAGTTGGCTTTTGATTATTTATTGCAATTATGTAAGCAACATCATAGTTTCTTCAAACATTGGTCCTCTGTGTTCAGAAATTGGTGGTGACCATTCATAAAGCTTCAGGCTGTGTGATTTATGCCTGGTTTGCCTCTTTGGGGTAAGCATTTTTGCAGTGAAGGTGCTTTAATTAGGGTGCTTTAAGCCCCCGTGACCACAATTTAGGGGCTCCTGTACCTTGTCAAAAGTGCTTTGTAGGCAAAGATAGTGAGCTTTTAGTGTCTGGTTATTTTGGAGGTTTTGAAATATCAATTAAAAATGAGATATTGAGCTCTTAAGACAGTAAGAGCCTGGAAGAAAAAATGCACTGCTCATGTTATTCACACATAACGAGCATTGGCTCACCATGTTTATGTGACAAAAAAATGTGGGAATGTTTTAAAGACAATGAGCAGAAAAGGGTGCCAACTTGTTGTGTGGACAAAAATGCATAGCTGCACTGCAAAACTCTTATGCAGTGCCAGGATATATTTTGCAGTAACAATTTCAGCCATTTTATTCCAGATATGTATATTATGGCACAAAGTTACTGTTGGGTGCATAGAAAATGGCATCTGGTATTGTACTTTTTAATCCAGGGTCAACACATCTTGTTGTCCCATGTATGTTTTTTCATATGTTCCATTCAACAATGTTAAGAATTGCATATTTATCCTGATTCACAATTTTCAGAGTTCAGAAAAATGATTGCATTGCAGTGTTACTGTCACAGTGTTTGCAGTGTCTTGTTGTGCCAGATTAACATGCACCTCTTCAGGGTTTTGCTCCAAAAAGTGCTTTTCAACAGCACAAAGTTGTTGCTTGTGGAATTTGGTCCATGAATGATGACAGTGTTCAATGCATGCACTGGTGATACCTGTGTTTTCTGAACTAGTATGACGTGAGATATATGGGAAGGGCTAGCAGACTTCAACATAACATCCATATCTGTTGAAATTACTTGAAAATTACCATCACCTGCCTTGTACTAACTATTCTCAGAACATTCATGCCATGGCAGCACCATTACTGCATCATGGAATGAGACAGTAGGCAGCACGTTGCTTTTGAGAAGCTTCGGCCAGGTTGAAGTCTCATACAAATTTGTGTCTTTTTCAGTGGAGTGACACTGCTTTAGCGTCAGTCTCATCATGGGCTCGACGCAACAGTTCTCACTAAAATGGAACAAGTATAAACAAAACTGGGACAAGTACCTGTTGAAGGCTCTTAAGTCCCATCTCTTTAGTGACGTCATGGTGGCCTGTGACGGTGAAGTGTTTCAGCTCCACCGCGTCGTACTTGCGTCTTGCAGCACCTATTTCGAGAAAACGTTACAGGTAAGGTGACATGTTGATGTAGTAGCTGTGGTGTAGAAGCTTGTGAAAAATGTGTGCTGTTTTGTTTCTAGAATGCTGCTTCACAGCCAATCAGATCTGTTTGATGGTGAAATCAAAACTTTAACTATGTCTCCCCCATTTGGGCGGTTTCATGAACTTGACCATCACCAGCAGCTCGACCATCACCATATCGAACAGTCACAGTCACACATTAGCCAGCGTCACTGCTTCGCCTGGGGAGGGCGTGTGTCCCCGCTCACAGCACGCCGCCCGCCCCGCAGAAGATCCCTGCGAAGGAGACGCCTATCGTGATGCTGAGCGACATCTCGGAGGCGGAGATGCGCACCCTGATCGAGTTCATGTACTGCGGCGAGGCCACCATCGACCAGACGCGGCTCGAGTCGCTGCTGAAGGTGCGTCGGCGCCGGCCGCGGGCCGCGCCGCCGGCCTCGCCCGCCGCCAGGGGATGTCGGGGCTTGGTCGCAGAGGTACCGCACGTACTCCCGGGCAGATCTGGCGTGCTGCTCTGGCTCTAGCGTGGCATTTGTCATTTCAGTCGCGGTGGAAATGTTTATGGTATGATTGTGCCGATGTGATTGGGATCAAATGTGTGAGACAGTGTATTGCAAGATGAAAATGATATAGTGAACAAGTAAAGATATAATAGATAAACAACTGAAATTAGAACTTAACTACAACTGACTACCATAGAATAAAGAAATAGAATGACGTGAATTCAGATGGGATAATAATGAATCGGAAGTAGACGTTCGTGTATAGAAGGGCGCTCTGTTGTAAATCTCTGTATCCCCCAGCCCCCCCTGCGACCTGGCCGTGACCCGTCGTGCGCCCCAGCCGCCCTGTGACCTGGTCGTGACCGGTGACGTGACGGACGCGCCTGCCGGCAGGCGGCAGAGCGGCTGCAGATCCGTGGCCTGGTCAAGGCTGACGGCGAGAGCAGCTCGGACGAGGAGCCAGAAGGCGCGTCCGAGCGGCGGCCCTCGCGCCAGGCGACCGCCGCCGCCGCTGCGCTCGAGAGCCGCGCCCGCTGGCGGGACCAGCCGGGCTCCGCGGCGCCGGCCGAGTGGGGCGCCGCCGCCAGCGCGGCCGGCGCGCCGTTCGGCGGCCGCGCCGACTGGCCGGCCGGGCCGGCGGTGCTGCTCGGCCGGCCCGAGTGGGCGGAGGGCGCCGGCGCGCTGGCGCGCTGCCGCGCCGAGCTGGCCGACGCGCCCAGCTCGGTACTGGGGCTGCGCAGCGAGTGGGGTGACGGTCCCAGCTCGATGGTGGCGAGCCGCGCCGACTCGCGCGACAGTCCGGGCCCGCCGCGGCCGACGGCGCTACCGCCGCCCTCGCCGCCCGTCCCGCAACAGGTGCGGTTGGACGCCCCCCGCGGCGCCACTGAGGAGGGAGGAGCAAGCGGTGCTCCCGGCTCAGTACGCCGTCCGCGCCGGTCAAGTCGGCGGAGCTCCGGAGGCGGCGTTGTGCGGTGGATGAGTGTTCGGATCTTACTTCGCATGCGTGGAGCTGTTGCGTCGCCTCTTGCTGCAGAACGGGTGCAGCTTGGTGGTATTGTCACACAGTGGTGTTGGTGCTGCTAGTGATGGATGGTTTCTTGTTTCTGTGAAATGTTAACCTGTTAATAGGTTCGTATGCCTGTTTGAATCATGTCGTTTTTCATCAAAATCGTTTCCCATTGAACTCCAGCTCCAGCTCCAGCTCCAGCTCAGCACTCACTCCCCCACGGCTGTGCTTCCCCGCAGCGTGTGCGGCGGCCGCAGCCGTGCGGGCCGTGTGCGTCAGCTGACGGGTGGGCGCCGCCGCCAGGTGCCGCCGGACCCGCTGGACGTGAGCGGCATGCTGGCGCTCTCCGTGGACAGTCCGCCGTCCGAGCCGCCGCCCATGCCGCTGCCCCTCTGCGAGCCGCCCGTGCCGCCCGCCGCCGAGATACCCTTTCAGATGCAGGGTGCGTGATGTCGCCTCTAGTGTTGACCCGATCGCGCGCTCTTCGTGGGTGATGGGGCTGTCGTGGTCACAGGGCAGCGTCATGGTCCGCAGGCGTGGAGGGGGTGTCGGTCCGTCAGACTTACCGATTCAGCGCTGACTCACGGGATCGATCGTCAGCGTCGTCAGCTCGAAGCGCGCGCACGAACGCTCCTTTTGGTGGGCACGGAGCCCGGCTTCAGTTCTGTCAAGCGACATCGGCCGCGACACCTGTCGCCACCGCCGGACTGGAGTGAATGGACATGCCGCCAGCTGGCGAAGTCGCGGCGTCCCGTCACATGTCTCGCCCGTGCCGCAGGCTGCTCCAAACGCAACACGTCCGACTCCCCGCACGTGCGCGCGGCCCTGCAACGCATCTCGAGCGGCGAGGCGACCGTGGCCGAGGCGTCCATCCAGTACGACATCCCCATCCCGACGCTGTACCTCAACATGCGCCGCACGGGCGTGAAGGCGCGCGGACGCGTCGGCATGGCCGGTGAGCGGCGCCGGCCCAGCTGGAGCTTGCGGTGGGCCGGGGCATGGCAGCCCTGCCGCACCCCGGACTGGGTGGCGTCGAAGCGGATGCATCGGCTGCTGGGCTGGCCCTCTGACCTCAGGGGTGGCGGATGAGGGCATTTTGAGAGCACTGATCGTGGGCTCATTGTGACGGGCTGGTTTTGCGGCGCTGTTTGGTGTACTCTCCCGTTGTGCTGGCGCGAGGTGTTCCTGGCACGGGCGCGGGGCTTCCGTGTCGCGTCTGGTTCCAGCTCGTGCTCGGCGTTTGGTTCATTGATCCTGGTAAGGCCGTCATGCGAAGAGAATGTAGTCAGTGGTTTTCCCCGGGTGCTGGGGACTCGCGGTCGCCTGCTGGAGGCCCGCAGTCGCCTGCTGCGGGCCCGCGGTCACCTGCTGGGGGCTCGCTGTTGCCTGCTTGGGGCCTGCGGTTACCTGCCGCGCTGACGGGCGCTGTTCGGTGCAGGTAAACGGAAGCCTCGCGGTGCCGCCATGAGCGTCGAGATGCGGAGCGCTCTGGACGAGATCGGCGCCGGCACTATCACCGCCTCCAAGGTAAGGCTCACTTCGGCAGGAGATGGGCCTCATTTTGGGCTTGGTTCCGTTGTGCGTGGGTTGTTTTGAACGCCAGAGCCAGATCGGGCGCTGGTGCGAGCATAGTTCGTGATAATCAAGTCATGTCCCACGAATCAGGTGTCTTGTGTAAGCGCCTAAGTATTTTGCTGTTTTGTATCAGTGTTGCGGCATGTGGTGTGCAGCGAGCGTCATGACTTAATGACCCTGCGTGGCCCGTGATGACCTTCATGGTTCATGCCCTTCTGCTCCTTGTGCGGCAGAGGCCGTCGGGGTGACGCCCCTTTCAATTCGGCACGCGTACCAGATGCGCCATTGTCAAGGAACCCGAGCGCAATCCTTAAACACAAAGAGCAGGGATGTGGTTTCAGTCCCAGGATGGTTAAACTGTTATTGAGGCAGATGCGTCGGGCTGTCCTTGCCCTGAGCGCCCAATGTTCAAAATATATTTGGCAATATTCCCCATCTAATTGGCTAACAGGATGGCGTGACGCGGCTGGGTTGTAGTGGCTGAAATCAGTGCCGAATGGTACATGGCATGCCGCTCCCTAGTCTGTCTCCACTTTCCGATCGGGCGGTACGGCGGGTTGGCCCCTGTTGTGAAATAAGCAAGCAATGCGTCGGGGAGAAACCATCGAATCGGTGGGCGGTTTTACCTATGTCCCCGGCCGGTGCTGTTCTCGTGATCGTAGGCGCGTGCGGAGCCCGTCCCTGCTAGCTGCCCCCCCCCCCCCCTCACCTGTCGGTGGCGTGCCGGCCCCAGTCCGCCGTGCTCTCCGTCCCCTGCATGGCGCGCTCCCTTTGCTCGTCACGCCGCTCCGGGCCGGCGTCCCCCGCCGGTCAGGAGGGGGATTGGGGCGAACTGTCTGGCGAGACTCCCGTAGACGCACGTGACAGACAGCGCGCGGGCCGGCGTCCCCCTGTCGGTCAGGAGGGGGATTGGGGCGAGCTGTCTGGCGAGACTCCCATAGACGCACGTGACAGACAGCGCGCGGGCCGGCGTCTCGCCGTCGGTCAGGAGGGGAATTGGGGCGAGCTGTCTGGCGAGACTCGCGTAGATGCACGTGACAGACAGCGCGCGGGCCGGCGTCCCCCCGTCGGTCAGGAGGGGGATTGGGGCGAGCTGTCTGGCGAGACTCGCGTAGATGCACGTGACAGACAGCGCGCGGGCCGGCGTCCCCCCGTCGGTCAGGAGGGGGATTGGGGCGAGCTGTCTGGCGAGACTCCCATAGACGCACGTGACAGACAGCGCGCGGGCCTGCTAGGCTCGGGACCGACTTGTCCATCCGGGACATGCATTATCTGAGCGGATGTTCCATGATAAAGCTTCTGCCATGTTTCGTTGGTTTGTAGACTTTGACGTCACATGTGATTACGACAAGCACTAGCGACAGCACCCCAAAGCGTAGAAACTGCTGTGAAGCGCTTACATGTGACGTTATGGGTCGCCGCTGCGGAGGGCGTTTGACGACGCGGCTCTGGTGTGCGCTTCGTGAGCAGTGGCGCGTGGCGAATGTGAACGGATTGGGCACTACATTGCTCCACGCACGCACGGGCAACCTGTTTCCTGCGCGATTGTCCCCGTATCAGCAACACCCAATGCCGCCGACTGCTCCGGTGCTGCGCTGTGGTGATAGATGTTGCCTTGTTGGTGTACTTATGTCCAAATACCTTTGTGATGTCTCGCCGTGGTGCGTTGTGTGACCTCATTTGGATGTTTAATCAAAGGCTGATATCCCTTCCTTGCGGTGGCACGATGGGTAAAATCGGATGCTCTTCTGGATATCGCTGCTAATTCTGCGTCGTATGCAATTTCAGCATTTCTTTTCAGCGGGTAGTTCATTGAGGTGGAATCCAGCTCATAGCAGTCACTCTTACCAGCATCACTTCTCAGCCAGTGCAAATATCTGGGCCGACAGGTAGTACCGACTTTTGGTGCCAGGGTGCCGGCAGAAACGGGCCGCAGGTCAGCGGATGACTTCATACACCGTCACGCGTAGTGTCCCGTTGTCTAACGGCGTTGTCTCTTCTGTCCAGGCGTCCCGGAAGTACAACATCACGCTGCCTCGCATCATGTCCTGGATGCGCAAGTTGGGCGTGCGAAGCGCCTACGCGCGAAACAACACGGCGGCGCCGCCCGAGATGCGTCCGGGGCCCGAAGCCGAAAGTCCTGCCATCTGACGGGCTATGGAGCAACCTGTGTCAGAGAAAGCGGCCATGAGACGGCGCGGCCGACCGCGCCGCGCTTTACGAGTCTATCTATAGCGGTTCCTGAGTCGTGATTCTGGGCTCGCCAATGGCACTCGCTTTCTGTTTTCCAGACGCTTCACTCCCGGAATTCGTCGAAGGCACGAGGTGTCACACGGAACCGGCGAGGTCTCCAATGAGCTCAAAATCGCGACTCGCCCCAGCTGTAGGCAGCAACAACTGTATCCAGAACCGCTTCCAGGCCGCCTGTAGCCTGGACGTGACTGCGAGGCCGATGTGCCCTGTCCGGTCCGTAGTGTCTGCGCCTGTCGCGAGGGCCGCCGTCAGCTCTGCCGGAACGTCGCCGGTCACCTACGGCCGTGACCGGGGCTGGCACGTGTGCATACTGGCGTCGGCGCAGCGCGCGACGCGAGCTGATCACAGCCAGGTAGCTACCACTTGCCAAAGAGCGGCGTATATAACCTTTGGAGTGGCTAGTCAGTCAGTGAATCCTCGGCGGCGTGGCCCGCCGTTCGGCGGTGGCGGCACCATGCGTCGACATGGTCGATGCGTTCGCACGGATCGTGCGGGCCGACTGGGCGTGCTCCCCTCCGGCGGGACGGACAGAGGCGCTCCGGGTCCCGGACGCGCCGGCTGGCCGGCGCGTCAGGTCCTGGTCGGGCCGCAGTCATGCCGGCCCGGAGGCATGCATGATTTGCTGTCGAGGAAGGCCGTAAGGAAGGCTTTTCAGTTCAGTTTCAAAGGGAATGTTTCACACCAGTTTGGTGCTTTGAATTCGGATAGTTGGTTCGTTATACACAATGAGATATCCACAACCACAACTGCATTGAGGCCTAGCGTTCTTGTCGAGCTTGAATTCCGCGAATCGGCGGGTTACTTAAAATGCCGTGGCATGGCTGGGAGGTGTCCCCAACGGCTGGCTAGGCCGTTGGTCGGCCGCGCCGCGCTAGCCGCCGCTGCCGGCCGTGGATCGACTGGACGTGACGCTGCGCGCGGCGTGACTCGACAAGGCCGCGTCGTTCCTGTAAAGATGTGATACTTTTAGCGCTGCTATCTAAAATTTCGACGTTTCTAACTAAAGCGTTAACATGACCATGCTCCGGCGGGGATGATGGTTTTGTCCTTGTGCGGTGGCCCGTGAAGGTGAATCATTCCTTTAAACCAAAACCTCATTGAGAAACCGTTCTTGCTAGTTTCAGCTAAACTGATGGCCGGCATTGTTGATGCTAGAGTGTGATGAGCGCACTGACACCTGGTGAGAGGCATTATGTGGGCATCTTTTGCGTATGATGTGCGCATCAATGTGAACGTGGTTGACGGTGGGGAGGTGGGACGTTGCGCCCTGTCGCCGCCTCTGCCGTGGTGCTGTGGGCCGGACTCTCCCTGTTCGCTCCCAGACCACGAGGCTCCTGACGCTGGGGACGGCCAGCGGCACCGACCGCCGCCAATGTGCTCTGTGTGGGACGTTGCGCCCTGTCGCCGCCTCTGCCGTGGTGTTGTGGGCCGGACTCTCCCTGTTCGCTCCCAGACCACGAGGCTCCTGACGCTGGGGACGGCCAGCGGCACCGACCGCCGCCAATGTGCTCTGCGTGCCCCACTCCGGCAGCGCGTGAATGGCGTCTCAAATGACCGAGGAATACTGAAGCGATTTGTACTGTCTGTGCGCCGCTGGTGGGCTAGAACGAGCCGCAGACTGTGTTGAGGGGTGCCTGAAGCGTCTGGGTAGCGAGCGCCCCGGAGGGGCCGCTGAGTGGCTGCGTGCGCTGCTGTACGCGCCACGTGCAGATGTGCCGTGCGCCCCATGAAATGGAGACCAGCCTCCGCGCCACGTGCCGACCCCGTGTCACCGTTCACGCGAAGAAGTAGTCACTAATCTGACACCTCTGTACGCTTTTGTATTTATTTTTGTACCTGTTCTAGTGGTCGATATTATCCGCGCCGCCTGAGGCGCGGTGGTCGTGAACTCAGTTTCTCCTGTATTGGTTTGGTTTCTTGGCAAGCGTCAGGCGTCCGTCGCGCCTGTCTGTGAACTGGCAAACGATCACATGCATTAGCACGGGCGCATCGCGCCACGGGGCCAGCCCGACGTGGAGCGCGACCGCGTCGGCAGACGAGGCGTGCGCATGATGCGTGTGCCGCTGCACCGCCGCAAGCGGGGGACTGAGGATGACCTGGAGGCCTCCCGACCACCTCCGCGGTGGCGGCGTCGCCTTGGTCGCCTGCCCGCGCCGGGCTGGTGCGACCCCCGGCGGATGGTCGGTGAGACCTCGGGTACCGCGTGCCGCGTGGTCGGACGCTCCGGTGCCGTGGCCGCCTGCGTGTGGACTCGGAGACGGCAGTACAGCGATTTCGGTGATCGGTTTCTTGTGACGATCGCCACCGGCGTGTCTGGCCAATAAACAGCTCGGTGCCGACCGCTGCCAGAATGGTCGTTTGCGAGCGTGTCGGTCGCGTGCGCGTGTCGGCACCAGCCAGTCCAGTGCGCTGGGCGCCAGCCGCCTGCGTGGCGAGGTTGTCACGTTCCGACCGCGAGTGAGGGATGGCGAGTATTTCGCGAGACGGCTGCGTCCAAGTATTGAGCTGGCCGGCGTGTTTACACCGGGGTCGCAATGACCTGGCGGCAGTGGGCTGGAATAGGCCTGGCGGCAGTTTGGGTGCCACGTTAACCCTCCCACTTATTCAGCCTTTTATGGTATGACAGAGCTTGTCAAAGACCCCGTTGCCTTCGAGCAGCCTTTAGGTGCAGCGAAGACCGCAGAAGTCACAACATTAAAAAGGCGAGTCACGGCAGCGGCGGTGGCGGCGGACGCGTCTCAAACGGCGCCGTGGAGCTGGTCGAACTCGAGCTGACGCGGAGCCGGGCAGCCCGCCAGCGCCGCCGTTAAAAGCCTGCCACGGCCGCCGCCTTCTGTAAACACGCCGCGGCTGGCGGCGGGACGGGGCCCGAACGGGTCGCTGCTGGGCCGACCCGGACGCCGTGCTGGCCCCAGCGCCGGTCGGGTCAAGGTGGCAGCGGCGGTGGCGGCCCAAGGCAGACCCGTGGGTGCGAAGAGCCTTTTCGGTATCACAAGTAAATGGGGTTTGGCCGGAAGCCGATATAGATGCAGCTGAATCGAGGATAACAGCCCGTAGTGGGGCCCAGAAGTGATGTCCAGAATATGGTGGTACCATTAAGCACACCCTGGATGGATGGAGGTATATACCTGCCTACCGCTCCACCCCTTCCCGGAATCCCGGAACTTGCATACAAATTGAGGGCATGTATTTAAGTATGTTGGTGTGGTTAGCAGATCTGCGCCAGTTGGTAATATCCCTACTAACAGGATGTCATGTTCAATAGATTTTGATACCTCAACTAACAGGATTCAATACCCCTCCTAATAGATGGCAAAACCTCCACTAATATGGTTCAATGTCCCTACATGTAAGGTTAAATGTCATACTAACACCATTCAACACCCTACCAGCAGGGTTCTGTTCTTTGGGAGGGGGAGCAGGGCTGCTGTAATCGCCAATGTCCCGAGACGACCTGACTGGTTGCCACATCACCCCAAACGCTGAATAGACAGATAGCAACGCGCAGTTCTGATTAAAACAGGAAAACCATACTGAAATTCTTTGAAGATAACTCTCCCCCCCTCGCCAAAAAATGTGGAGCTGTGACATGAAATCCCAATGAGGGCAAAACGTTTAAATTTTTTCGTGCTTTTTTGATAAAGCTTTCCATCAACCTGCCATGACAAACACCAGGCTAACGCCGTCCATTACGGAGTTCCCTTCTCACCACAAAATGTTGAAAATCGCGAGACAGTTCGTACAGTGTTGACATCGTCTGTGGTGCGAGATCAGAACCCTTCCTTGGTTGCTCCGCGCCTTACTTATATACGAATGCATATATATATATATATATATATATATATATATATATATATATATATATATATATATATATATATATATATATGTGTGTGTGTGTGTGTGTGTGTGTGTGTGTGTGTGTGTGGGTCTCCTTGTGCATACGTCTATCATCCTGTCTCCTAATGCATACATCTATACGCCCTGCAACATTACTCCTGCTTAAGATACGTGTCGCGTGGCATGGCACATTTCGCTGCATGCTAGTGGCCAACCAAAGCGGTCGCCTTGGTGGGAGTTCGAACTGAGACCGACGATTGAACGGCCACCGGTCTCCGAATGGTGAATAAGTGGTGCCGGTAATGTAGTGGTTAACGCGTCTGCGTTAAGCACTGTGCGTCTGGGGAATTCGAGGTGCGGGGCTCGATTCCTCGTGGTGCCCGCCCTTCCTGCCAGGATGAGAGGCAGGCGACGCCATATAGCCTCAGCAGCTGAGTGCGTCGTAAAGCCCCAATGACACACACACACACACACGAGCGCGCGCGCGCGCGCACGCACACACGCACCCACGCACGCGCACGCACGCACGCACATAGAATGGTGAATGGCATGACGGTCGCGTGCACCCCAAGTGCATCCATGACACTCAGGAACCTAACTGGAGTGTGATTGGAGGGCTTGTGTGACGATGCCTGCCTGCCATGTTTCCAGTCTAGGCCATGATTTCTGCAACTCGGAGGACCCTGAATTCAACATAAAGCACGCGCACATGGGTCACATCTTAACACTGACATTCTTAGCACTGGTACGTATAGGCAGCCTCCGAGTCAGAGGGTCTATGCACTACATTTGGAAAATCTAACTTCTAAGGGTGCTAGTTCAGACGCTTCAAACTGTAGGTGGGTGCATACAGCGCAAGCGTTCCGTACACCAAAGGCTGGAGCTACCGGGCCTCGAAGCAGCCGTTCATCAACCGTCATATATGTCACAGTCCTGCATGCCAACACCGTCATATATGTCACGGTCCTGCATGCCAACTTGCACCGCATTTTTGTAACTGCAGGCTGGCGGCAATGGTGGAGGGTTGCCAGCCTTTGGTCACGCCCCACGCCCGAGGTCCAGCCCAATACCGGCCGGGTTCGCCTGACACCGGCCACCCGGCCACCAGGTCACCCGGCCACCCGTCCACCCGTCCACCCGTCCGCCCTTCTATTTCGGAGCTCATTGCCACACCATGTTCTGTCGTATGAGCCCTTGCAGTGAGGCCCCAAGGAAAAGGGGCGCGAAAATTGAGCCCGCACACTGCACGAGAAGCACGGGCTCATGGGATCCACGACCGCGCCGTGGACCGAGCAGCCGACGCCGCCAACAGGGCAGGGGACGGCGTCATGGGATCCACGACCGCGCCGTGGACCGAGCAGCCGACGCCGCCGACGGGGCAGGGCGTCATGGGATCGCCGATCGCACCACGGACCGTACAGCCGACGCCGCCGACAGGGCAGGGGACGGCGTCATGGGATCACCGACCGCACCACGGACCGTACAGCCGACGCCGCCGACAGGGCAGGGCGTCATGGGATCACCGACCGCACCACGGACCGTACAGCCGACGCCGCCGACAGGGCAGGGCGTCATGGGATCGCCGATCGCACCACGGACCGTGCAGCCGACGCCGCCGACGGGGCAGGGCGTCATGGGATCGCCGATCGCACCACGGACCGTGCAGCCGACGCCGCCGACGGGGCAGGGCGCCTGGTCACCTCCCCAGCGCCCGGACGGCTGCTGGCCACCAGATGCAGAGGGAGGGCGACGCGCTCGCACCATGCTACCCGTTCCTGCCGCTCACGCCTGGCCAGTGCCGATGAAGGCGGGTCACGCTCTTCCAGCTCAGAGTACTGCCCGCTGCCGCGAGCGCCCGTCCACCGGACAGCCTGGCGGCAGACCGCTCCGCAGGGAGCGAGGACGACGCGGGACACCTCGCCAGCTGCGCCGACGCCGTCGCCGCAAGGGCCGGTGCTGGAAGCGCTCCCCCACCGGCAGCGGCGTGTGCTCGGTGCTTTCCCTCCACACTGCAGGATTCCTGCAGCGGGAGGTGTGGACGACTTCCCTTGCCGACGCGTCCTCGTCCGACCATAGGCGGGTCGTGGGGGGGGGGGGGGGTCACGGGACCATGGCCCCCCAAAAAACTGAGAGTATGTTTTAGCCCCCCCCCCCCTCCCCCCCCAAAAAACATTCCCAGAACTTCATAAAAGTTTTGTCTACTTACCGTCTGTTTTAACTTTGATGGTGCGGTATCAAACATTTCTTTCCGTTTCGGAAAAAACTTCATGAAAAAGTTGGCAGCGATTTCAAAATCAAAACAAAACACATGTTGATGCGGCTTAGTCATGCTAGGCGCAAACATCGTGTTTGATCAGCACGTGGGACCCGCCCAGTACCTAGAAGTACTAGGTACTCGCGAGAGGCACTATGCACTGGACCTCGGATCCCACACCAGCCAGATGGCGACGAACGGTTGCCCCCCCCCCCGCCCCCCCAGAAAAATCCAGGCTAGATCGGCTCCTGCGTCCGACGCACCCTAGGGCACCCTAGTCCGACACTCGTGTCGTGCAAGAGCTCCTGCGTCCGACGCACCCTAGGGCACCCTAGTCCGACGCTCGTGTCGTGCAAGAAAAACAGAGTCTCGGGAGAACTGACGGCGGCAGGATTTGGCCTTTGGTTGGCGCTGTTTTGTGAGGGAGCTCGGGAAGCGGCACTTAGTTGTTGCATTCAGGGGCGCCGCCATGGATTTTGATTTGGGGCAGGATTTTCCAGCGGGTCTCCTGGACAAAATAGGGCCTCCTCTCACTTACAGGGACCTCCTGGGCAGTTCCGTATCAAGGGGAGGGCGTCGAGAACATGTGCCGCTGCATCAGAATGCAACATTATCCAAGCAATATCCAGAATACTTCTGATTATCTAACGAGTTTTGCTTCTCGAAAATAGGGCCTCCTGTTCCAGAAAAGGCCTCCGGATGCATGGGGGCCTCCTAATCCAGAACAGAATGTTCCGATTCACAAAGAGGGCGTCCAAATATAGCCAAGGGGCCTCGTTATCCTAAAACAGGACATCCTGATCTGGAACCGCGGCCATCTGATGCATGAAAGAGACCTGTTCTAGAAATGGAGCCTTCTGTACAGAGGAAGTGTCTCCTAAACCAGAACAGAAGCCTCCTAGCACCAAAGCTTCCTTATCATAGCTGCCTGTTGGTAAGACGGGCAGATGCTCCCTCTGAGCCCCCCCCCCCCCCTGCTGTGCCGCTCCAGGTTGCATTTGTGCATCAGTTTGTCGTACTATTGGGCCCAACGGCAGTGTCCTACAGGGATTGGCGAGTTCCTGTTCTGGAGCTGTAGGGTCGACATTGCAGGTAACACTACTTGCTTCGGTGCCATGAAGATGACCTCTTATCTACAGCATATCATCGTCGCAGTCGACTCACAGAAATGGCTGTAAATGAGAAGCTGGTCCGATTCGCAGGCGGTAGGTCCTTGCGCTCCAACAAGATCCCCTTCCTCGTATCATTATCCTGATATTGGACTTCAAACACGTTCTGAGTAACGACCAGGGATCGGCGAGCTGAGACTGGCTGGCTGGGGGATGCTGAGGTCTATGGTCCGTTCTGGCCAGGGGCGAGGCAGTGGGTCTCCAGCTGGTGTGCATCACGCTGCTCCGTAGTAATACCCAGGTGCCCATACATGCACGCGCTTGAGGGGGGCAGTTTTCCACATTTGGAGTTACTGAGGCAAGCACCAGATATGATGAAATAACTTACTTATAGTTATTGGTGTATTGTTTAAAAAAAGACTGCTCTATGCAACACAATTTATCTGTGTACTGAATATGCCCTTCAATGCGTCATTGTTTGATTACGCCATCGCACCTTGCAAAACATTGATTGAGGGCCGAATGACGGCCGTTATATCTGGAAATCGTAGTCACGAGCCCCAGATATCACCGATTCGACAAATGTGTCTTGGCCTTGATCACCGCATGACTAATGGAGTGGCGCGATTTTATTGGCGTTATGGTGTCATGGATACCTGGGCGACCTTGAGATAGTCTCCCCGAAAAAGGCTGCACATCTTCGCGGATGTGTGGCTCAGAAATTTGAGGGGTTTAGGTCTTAAGAAGGGCAGGGCTGTGAGCTGCACCGAATGATCATAAATAAAAAAATCAAATATTTCAGTTTAAAAACCCGTACAAATGCTGAACACTCCCTTTAAAATACGGGACGAGCGCTCACCATGAGGTGTCACATGCAGCGGAACAGAGCCCATTCAGCTGCTGTTGTGAATGACCACGTTCAGACATAACTGGTAAGCGCATGCTGGAACGCGGCAAGTGCACGAGCGTCTTCCATCCGCCAGGCGGTTGACCTCGATCACAGCAGCGCGGCCCGCACAAAACATAAAACTAAGCGGTTCCCTGTCGGAAGCGAACGTGCGTCATCTGTGCCCCGGCCTTTCTGGCCATTCTTGCTTCTTACTGGTGGTTGCTGTTAGGCCAGTGCCATGGTGTGCATCTTTTCTTCCGTCTACCTCGTTGCCTCAATGATTTTTTTTTCTCGCAAGAACGTTGGTGTTCATTGTGAGCATGTGTTGTTGCGAAGCTTTGCAAAAATAACTAGTAGTAATGCAAAGTTCCCGCGAGTATGAGTCACAACTCGTCAAAAATTCCGCAGGCTTGGAGCGGGTCACGGGGCAATCAATGTTCGGGGACCGGACGAGTTCCAGTGGAGCGGTGGTAACGCCCGCATTCATCAGCGTGCAGCAGCCCTGCTCGTCGGGCGTCCTGGGCTATAGGGGCGCCGATCGCACCCCTGCAGCGCAATTCAAAGGACCACCAAGCCGACCAGACCCTCTAGGGAGTCCGCCAGCGCCGGTCGCGCCGCACCGGAGATCAGCATCTGTATCGGGCGGCGGTGACCAGGTGACGTCACCACCGCCGCGCCCGCTGATTGGCTGCCGGGCCGCCGCCTTTGATTGGCCTCCATTTGAGCAGCCGACGCCCTCAGATTGCCGGCAGATACGGCGCGGGACCGCCGGCCGGGCGCCGCCCGCAGCTGGCCCCACCGGCGGAGCATGGCCGCGGCCGACAAAACAAAACGGCAGCGACTGGCGGGAAGGGTCGTCTTTCAGGCTGGTCTTCTGTGGTGGCGACTTGACACCGTCGTCAGGTTCCCACCTGTGACGATGCATAGCGTCTGGATCGGTGCTACGAGGTGCTCTTACTGCTGTCGGCGGGAGTGCACGCGAACGTTCCCAGTAGAGGGAATGCAAAACAGGTCTGGGTTTAGTTGTTTCGGGGCATCAGTTCAGGTATGTTGCGGGTTGGTTGTTGCACAATAAGTCTGAAGAGAAGTCGTGTCGCGCCCATTTGTGGATGAAGCCGATCGGTGTGGCTCCACCTTTTTGTCAGGTGGCCTGCCAGACACCCCAAATCTGATTTTCTTGTATTTAGGTCCTCGCACTTTTCTTTCAGATGAAACCCAAAAACATTTCCAGAATCCTCCAGAAGTACATTGGAAAAGTTAACTGCTGCAGCCTCCAGGAAGGTACCTGGTTTTTCGGCTATAACCAAACACTTTAGGCCAGTTCTTTGAAACACGGGGTCGACGGTAGGTGAAGCAATCCAGCTTTCGAACCAGTGTTGATAAAGTATGTCACTGATTCGCTAAGTCAACCCATCTGAGGATGCGGGACAACCGAGCTGGAAAATGACGCATAAACGCCCCTCGGGTACGATGCGTTCCAGCTTTGGATTAAGATATTTCACGGTCAGGCCAAAGATGGCAATAAATGAATACAAGGAAATGTGACATTGACAACCTGAGGGTAAGGCCTGAATTAAGTATGACAATTTACGAGTACGCAGAAACAGTATTCTGGCTATCGTCTGTGTTCAAAGCACACTAAGAATAATGAATAGTTTGGTCTTTTTGCCCGTGCCAACTTGTTTCAACCAGCTTCTATCCTTGCTGATGATGTTTCAGCACACGATGGAAATTGGCCCAAAATCTGAAACGGTCTCCATAACCTGCCCAATTTGTTCACCTGCATTCCTATTAAGATACGTGCCTCTCTCTCAAGCTAAGGTCGGTCGTCTAAGCTAAGGTCGCCTGTCTCGTCATCTTCTCCGCAATCCCCATCCCTCCCCCGCTTCCCGTCAGTCCGGCCTGGGCTCTGCCTGTTTCAGACGAACAACCAGACCGTTCACCTGGCGTGCAGGCGGTATGTTTTGAAGGGTGCTTATGTTCAGAAGCATAATTAGCCGCAATGCTGAGATAAGCGGCTGAAGTGTCCCGAGCATACCGTTCAACCAATCCTTTACAAACACAAAGGATGTGTTCTTGTTCCCATCTGGCATTGTTGATGCCGATTTTAGCTTCAGAACCAAACAATCCACTTGCGGCGTTTTTGGGAAGTCTTTAGGGTCCAAGAGATGTCATGGCAGGGTCGCAGGAACTAATCCTGCCGGGCAGGCTGGGCCCCAAGCACTCTGAAAATTTAGCTTTGGCTCGTTGAGAAAACTGGAAAACTGAACTGGAAGAAAATAACAAAAATGCATGTCTCAACGCAACTTTGGAGTACTTCCATTGCCCAAATGATGGTTCGTCTTTTGGGCGTTTGGGAGCCGGGGCGAGCCCGAACTGGTTCCTCCCTGGGTCCGCCGGTGATCGCGAATCCGAACTGGTTCCTCCCTGGGTCCGCCGGTGATCGCGCCCACCTGTGACAATGCCCCTGATGAAGGTGAACATGCCTACGATTCTGTGACATGATGAAGCCTTCCTCTTTCTAAACGGAGACGAATCATGTTTACATTCGCACCATAATACTCCAGGGCAGAGAATGCCCGGTTATTCCGCACCGAACTTGCCATGCCGGCCACTTCGTCAGGAACAACACCGTACGCCAACTGCCGCTGCTGCTGTGATTGGTTGGGTGAAATGTGACGCAACGGGGCCTTTCGCAGAGCTGTGACGTTTTGGACAGATTCTGACACGGGGAATTCGCATGACCATTGGTCACATCCGACAGTGCGGCTCACTGCTGTTCTGACCTCTGTTAGCCGCGAACTATGAAACGCGTCATGTAACGGGCTGGTAGCCGGCCCAACCCAACGCTAGCTGGCCGTGTTGCTGTGAGACCATTTGATCTGTGGGTGAGCTTTGGTCCGATGCACCCGCCTCATGCAATTCACTGTCTTATCAAATGCTCGCCACTCTCCGCCGTAGTCTCAAAAATGAGCAAAACACGACCAGCTCCTCCCCAGGGCGTGGCAGCGGGGTGCAACGGTGTAGAGCACGGATCCTGTTCGCGGGTTTGAGATGCCCTGATCCCCAGCAGGCCTTCCAGAGCGGACCACTGCCCCCGTCCTCTGGGACCTTCGCGACCTGTAGGACCGCTGTCCTCGTCAGTGCTGGAGACTAGGGAGGTGCCGTCCATAGAATGGGACACTTGTCTAATGGGCCGTTTACTGCCGCGCGTCGCCGCCGAAACACTTACCTAACAGGCCGTTACCGTCTGCCCAAGTGGTCGTTTCTGTATTGCGGCCAATTCGGCGCCCAAGTCATTACGCGCCGGCCGCAATTGGCCGCGATCGGCCGTTTCGCCAGCTCCAGTTTTGTGACAGAATTCCTGCGGAGGGCGGCTGTCGACGGCGGCCAATCAGAGGGCCGAGGGCCAATCAGAGGGCCGCACGCAGACGAACGGCGCTGGCGCTGCTGTCCGGCGAGGAGGCCTCCGCCGGCAGCGGGCTCGTAGTGGCGGCAGTGGCACAGCCAGGGTTTCACAAGAAGGGGGCGAAATTGGAGGTCCTTATGCCATGAACCTTGTGTAGCATGTGGCCATTAGCCTGCGCAGTTTATACACTGACTTTCATTATTTCAGGATTCAAGGAGGTTCAGACTTCGTCGCCATAGGAGTGTATTTTTTTATAGGTGGACCTTTTTTGCTCCGAAGGCCCGTTTTGGTGGCGATTTAGAAGCCTTGCGGTTTTTAAACTGTGGAAAAGTTCTGGGGTTTTCGGTCCCAGGGGATCGACCACCTCCGGAGGAGGAGGGTACAGCCCCAAAGCCCTCCCCCCTTGCTACGTCACTGAATGACAGGCGGCCGCATGCCACTCCCTGCCGTACACGCACTGCTGGCGGCCGCATATCACTCCCTGCCATACACGCACTACTGGCGGCCGCACGTCACTCCCTGCCGTACACGCACTACTGGCGGCCGCATACCACTCCCTGCCGTACACGCACTACTGGCGGCCGCACGTCACTCCCTGCCGTATACGCACTACTGGCGGCCGCACGTCACTCCCTGCCGTATACGCACTACTGGCGGCCACACGTCACTCCCTGCCGTACACGCACTACTGGTGTGACGAACGTCTGACAGACATCCTGTCTGCGGTTTGACATTTTCGCCGTCGCACCGTCACACGGTACCATTATAGGAAAATGATTTTAGCAATAAACTCCTCTCCGTTTTTCGTGTCATATACATTTCCCCACGCAGTCCAGGGCTGGGCAGTGTTGGGCTTCCCGTTGGCTCCTGGCCGTCCCTGAGGTATGATGGAGACGCTGGTAGTCCAGAGGCTGCGGTACCTGCCATCCCTGAGGTATGATGGAGACGCTGGTAGCCTAGAGGCTGCGGTACCTGCCGTCGCTGAGGTATGATGGACACGCTGGTAGTCTAGAGGCTGCAGTATCTGCCATCCCTAAGATGTGAAGGGGAGGCTGGTAGTCCAGAGCCTGTGGTACTCTGCCGTCCCTGAGGTATGATGGAGACGCTGGTAGTCCAGAGGCTGCGGTACCTGCCATCCCTGAGGTATGATGAAGACGCTGGTAGTCTAGAGGCTGCGGTATCTGCCGTCCCTGAGGTATGATGGTGACGCTGGTAGTCCAGAGGCTGCGGTATCTGCCATCCCTGAGGTATGAAGGGGACGCTGGTAGTCCAGAGACTGATGGGGACGCTGGTAGTCCAGAGGCTGCGGTATCTGCCGTCCCTGAGGTATGATGGAGACGCTGGTAGTCCAGAGGCTGCGGTACCTGCCATCCCTGAGGTATGATGGAGACGCTGGTAGTGTAGAGGCTGCAGTATCTGCCGTCCCTGAGGTATGATGGAGACGCTGGTAGTGTAGAGGCTGCAGTATCTGCCGTCCCTTAGGTATGATGGAGACGCTGGTAGTCCAGAGGTTGCGGTACCTGCCATCCCTGAGGTACGAAAGGGACGCTGGTAGTCCAGAGACTGATGGGGACGCTGGTAGTCCAGAGGCTGTGGTATCTGCCGTCCCTGAGGTATGATGGAGACGCTGGTAGTCCAGAGGTTGCGGTACCTGCCATCCCTGAGGTATGATGGAGACGCTGGTAGTGTAGAGGCTGCAGTATCTGCCATCCCTAAGGTATGAAGGGGAGGCTGGTAGTCCAGAGCCTGTGGTACCTGCCATCCCTGAGGTATGAAGGGGACGCTGGTAGTCCAGAGACTGATGGGGACGCTGGTAGCCCAGAGGCTGCGGTATCTGCCGTCCCTGAGGTATGGTGGTGACGCTGGTAGTCCAGAGGCTGCGGTATCCAGCCCAGAGGGAAGCCACCAACCCGGTGCGACCGTGCAAACAGACTAACCATACTACCAGCTATACATTCTGGCCGGCAGTCAAACAGCCAGAAACAGTCATCGCGGCACGCTCTTACGTGCTGTGGCACGAACGTGGTCCCCCTGCAGTGCTGTATGGCGAAGAGACCAGGCGCTAAATTACCCGCTAAACTGGGACAGCGCTTGTGTGGTGCTTCATGACGCAAATAGCAAGCTCTACTTAGTGCGAACTCAGTGAACACTTCTGAGAGTATCAAACGTTATGAACGCAGAGCACTGCCCGCATCAGCAGTGGAGGCCCGGGGGTAGAAGCATGACCAAAAGCATTGGTGAATGCATTGAACAACTGAAGAGATGCAACCATTGTTCAATTCGACACCAGTGTTGTTTAGAGGTCAGTGTTGTTCAGCGGCTTGACATCTTAGAACCCTTAAGCTTGAGGAAGAGCCTTGTCTTTCTCGCACTTTTTTAAAAGCTCAAGACGAGTCGTCTAAACCAGGACTTAGATAATAAGCATACGAGCACATTTTTGGCTACTGGTTGTTTAGGACCAACCAACTGCAGGGATCTGATTGATCTTTGTGAGACACCTAACCGTGCTCAGCTGCTGGCAGCCTTGGTGTTAGATGTCTCAGCGGCATCAGGTCTGAATGATCCACTGTCTCAGTGGCGTCAGTTCTGAATGATTCACTGTCTCGGTGGCATCAGGTCTGAATGATCCACTGTCTCGGTGACATCAGGTCTGAATGATCCACTGTCTCGGTGGGATTAGGTCTGGATGATCCACTCGCCTCTCACCAATACCGGTCTCCTTCGATCGGCTCGAAATCCCCCAACAGCCTTCAGCCCGTTGCTCGTTTTGAGAGCCAGAGATATATTCAGCCAGGGATCAAGTTGATCCAGTCAGATAACCAGCCAACGAACAGCCAAGACAAACGGGTAGATCATCAGTAGCGCCGAGTCAGTAAGGTCCCTGGGACAGCTGATGACGGTGTATTTATCACAAGATTCACGTTATGGTTTTTCACCTAGACACGTCGTGGTCAGAGAACAAAGTAAAATAGCAATCCTGTCACTGGAACGAGAACTCACACACTCACAACATGAACACATGGACAGCATGTAGACCAATGTTGCAAAAATCACAGGCTCGAGTTTGGTCATCCATTTCGATAGTGTACCCGGTTTCACATGACGTCGAAAAGCTGGTGCCTTGAGGGTCGATGCCAAGCGTTTTTAGCACATCCGCGCCCCGACAGCACAGCCGACGTCTTCCCGGCTCTGCGCGGATGTACGGAAGGATGCGGCGTTCGGCACGTCCCTGTCGTGTTCATGCCCATTGTGCACGTTTTTCTTCACCCCCAAATCCCCTAACCAGACAAAGCGACTGCACCAAACATGCTCCAGCCGGAAACACTTGGGCTTGGATCTCAGAATAGCGCCGGACGGACTGCAAGATGCCGCCTTACTCCTGAGGAAAAAAATCGCATAAGTTTATTTTTTGGTGTGGGCGGGAAACAGCCATGCCGCCTTTTCGCCAATTGTTTGGTTTGAATTGGTTGGAACGGAAAGGCTTAGCTTTGATCAGTTTTGCAAAATGCACACCAGACAAATATGAGTCGGCACAGCAACGGACTCATCCCTGTTCAAGAAACGAGACCGGCGTGACGAGATGACTTAGGCATGCAGAACCCTACTAAAAAAGCACACTGAGGCCTCTATCCCAAATTCGCCTGCTTGCGGAGTCTATGGGTAACCACGTAGCGAAGTCCATCTCAATATCTGCCCATACAGCTGCAAAATAGTTAATGTTTTATCGGACAGCATGGCCAACCGCGGCTACACAGTAACTAATTACGAATCGAACCACTTTTAACAGGAGCGTTTGCTTTTCGCGGCTTAAGTCCGTCCCATCACAAAAAATGTCTGTTTAACAAACTACAAGGTAGCGTATGCAGATTCTAATACTTTTAGTATGTACGTTATGCCTACAGTTGCTTTTTTCTCTCATTGTTCTCCATGAACCAAGGAATATGGTCACCTATGCGTCCCCAGAGCCCCAAATTACCGAGAAAATTGAGACAAATTTTCTCCAAACCGGGGAAGGAGGGCACAGTTCTAAGGAGTTGGAGAAAATAATGGCGATACAAATGCTGTGTGGATTCGTTTTTTTCTTCCCGTCAAAGCTCAGGAGACCCATTAGGTAGCCTTGTCCAGGAAGCCCTTTTGCGAGGAGTTCTCAATTTGTCTAGAGGGCCCGAAGCCACCTGTAAAGATCCTATTACTATCACCTGAGAGCTCCCCTTTACGATCCAAAGCTAAGACCCGACATATGCTCCTTCCGCGTTATCATGGCGCCGATAAACGGATTGTTCCAACTGGCTGAGCGGGGCGGGCCTCAACTCTTTCCTCCTTAGCTTACCCCCCACCGATGGACACCTGACCAGCGACTTTCGGTGACTTTGGAACCATGTGTAAGGCAGGAATGTGCTTCTTTGATAGATTGTTTTGCTGTGTCCATATAACTTTGGTCTCTTTTGATTTTTCGTGTATTTAAATCTTGATTTCGGCTTTCGTCTGTTCCGACTTCTATCCGTTCGAATCTTATCCCTTTGACTTTTGTCTTTGACTTTTATCGATCTGACTTGTATCGCTTTCGACTTTTTGTCTCTCTGGCCTTTTGAATTCGACATTCATCCGTTTCACTTTTTTGCCATTTACTTATTGTCCTTTTGACTTTTTGGTTTTTTGCCTTTTTGCATTCGACTGTCTTTTAACTTTTTGTAGTGGACCGATGCTTTTGCCTTTTGCCACAAGATGTCTGGGGATCTGGATTTTTTTGTTCATTTACACGGCTGGCATCGAGATCATGGACGCCTTTTCCGAGTCTACGAAACTCTCAAAGGACCTGGAGAAGGCTCACAACAACTGAGACGGCCACCTGGTGCAAACAGCTGTTTGATTTTATTCAGTAGCCTTTATTTAGATGTGCCTATCGGCCGCATGGCAGTCCGCATCAATCAGCTCTGGGCCTGCATGATCGGGCCTCTCGAGGCTTTCACCTTAGAAAGACGACAGTAAGTGAGCCACCAAGACGAAAGTAGACTTCCTAATCGACGAACCAGCAGGGCGGTTTATCCGGTGGCGTTGTGAGGCGTCCCGTGGCACGAGCAAGGAATAATGCAGGCCAGTCCTGGACCTCTTCACCAAGACTATGCAATGTTGTGGTGAGCCAGAATGTATGAATGGCAGCGGGAACCACCTTTATCTGTGCTCTGTTTTGTCAATGTGATCGACAGGAAAAACAGCGACGTGTGGCATATGAATATTTGCAGGAACGGTTATCAAAAAAGGGTTCGTTAGTAAGTGCCCTTCTTTTGAATTGATGAAGTGCTCCGCATCATTCGTCACAGGCCTCCTGTCGGCACGACGAGCATTCTGAAATTCCTGGAGGGGCAACAGGATATGTCTGCTTCCTTGGCAACTTGCAGGAGGACGAGTGCCACCCATTCTAAGCTGTTTACCCCCCCCCCCCCCCCCCTCCTCTGAAGCCCGAGTACGCCGTCACCATTGGCTCTCACCCTATCTCCGGCAGATTTGTGTGAAAGGCGCGGGCTTTGCCAACGTGTTCAGATCTGCTGAAACCGCCTGGCCGTAACGCGATCAAGGGTGTCGACCGCCGGTCGAGGGTAGCCTTCAGCGCTCTGCCGGCCGGGCCGCCGTGTCGGGCACGTGCAGACAGGGCTGGTCGGCGCGAGTCAGGCTGACACTCATTACCCGGCCTGCGGGCCGAGTGCGGCCCCTGGCGGAGCAATTTCGACCCGGCTCGCTTTCTCCGCCCCCTAACAAGCCAATTACGGGGCCGTCCGTCGACCGGCGCCGCCGCGCGCTGATTGGCTGGAGGTCGGCGGGGGGCGGGGCGTCGGCCGTGCCGCCCGGTCGGCCGCTAATGGGCGGTGTATGAGCGTCGCCGGCGCTCAGGCCAGATTTACAGCTGGCTTCGGCCGCGGTCGGTGCGCAAGTGGCAATTACTCTCGCGCCGCGCTCCGACGCCGCATGCGAACAGCGCATCGTCGCGCCCCACCGGACGTCGCGCGCTCCCGCGTCCGCCGCCGCGTGCCGTGAGCGGGAGCCGGCCGGAGCCGGAGCCGACAGGAGCCGGGCGGAGCGGCCGCCGCGGCGCCGAGCCGAGCGTCAGTCGCGGCGCGCCGTCGGCGGCGGCGCGGCGCCGGCGCCATTGGTGGCGCCGCGGCCGGGCATGATGAACGTGATGCACCCGGAGCGCGGCCTGGCCATGCCGCCGGCAGGGCTCGGCAGCCACGGCGGGGGCCACGGCGTGTCGGTGCCGGCGCAGCGCTCGCCGTTCGCCATCCAGGAGCTGCTCGGTCTGAACCAGGAGCAGCGCGGCGCGTCGGCCGGCGCCGTCATGCCGCCGCACTCGGTGCCCTACAGTCGGCCGCCGCTCTTCGCGCAGGTCAGCAGCTGTAGGTCACGGTGATCTCGGCCAGGGGTGTCCCTGGCGACGGTCTGGTCTAGGGGGCGTCTGCCCCTGACGCCGGGGTTAACGGTCTGGTGGATCACCGGACAGAATGGCGAAGCTGCCAGACTGTGTTTGTGATGGCCGCCGTTTTCATGCCAGTGATGCTGAATCGTACGCTCAAGGATGTCCCGCACTTTGTCCTGTCCTGGCTGATCTGGTGTTCTGCCCTGCCGTGTGTGTCAACCTAAGTCTGGCTCGGTAGTGCAAGCCAGCTGGATTCACGCTGGCTGGATCACAGTTAGGTCTCAGCTATCCTGGTCTCGTCGGCAGCCCACAGACCAGCTGTTCGCCGCAATGAGCAGCTTATTACGAGACCGCTGGTGCCGAACAGGCTGCCGGAGGCGTCCCCAATACTCAGGCTCTACCCCCCACAAATTTATGCCTGCTGAAAACGGCATGGGTACCGGCTTAGGTGCGAGCAGGCTCGAACACCGGCAGACTGCGAGCGCGCGGTCGGGTTGAAGCACGCACCAGCGAGGCGCATGCTGTTGCACCCCCCTCCCCCCTCGGTGCCAGCATGTCCGAATCATGCAGTTAAGGCTGACAAATTCGGCAAATGCGCGGCATGGCAAAGCATGAAAACCATTGATTTCGGAGGAGGGTAGCAGCCATCACTCATAATCGTGCAGCTAGGAGTGGACTTATACTACTCTTGCCGCCCACTCACGGAAGATCCGTGCGCTCTCCCGGTGCGATAGCATTTTCCTCCCGCTGAATCATCCTGGCATTCACTCGTCGTTGCTGTTTGTTTTTTTTTCAGCGCTAACCAGCAGTAGAAGCAGCGTCCAGTGCCATACCAATAACCTGACTTGCACCAGATTGTCATACCCTCTGTCACGCTGCAGCGTTGGCGAGTGCTCTGACAGCAAGTGCAGCGTCGGCATGCGGCGCCAGCTGGGAGCGGCTGGGCCGGCCGGCCGGCGCCGCAGCTGTCGCCGGCTCCGCCCAGTCGCACCGCGCCCCGAGATCCCCACAACTGAGCCGGCTCCTCTCTGAGGTGGCTTCCGAGCCGCTTGGCGTGCATACCCAGAGCACACCTGCGCAGGCTTAGTCTGCGGTCTGAGAGCACCGCTCCGGTTCCTGGGCGTTCTCTCACCGACCAACGGCTAAAGCCTCCTGGATGACTTAATCGCCTACCCTTCTCTCGCCTTGACCTGGAGCGCTGCGTCCCAGCGCCCAGTGGTAACACCAACCGGAGTCTCGTCACGGACTCGCCATGCCTCCATCCCCAGCATCGGAGCATCGGCAGACCTGCCCCACCAGTTGTTGGCTTGGGTTCCCCGGACGCCGACGGTCCGCGCCGGCCGGCAGGGGCCGCTGATCCCGACCCGAGTCGACACAGAGCGGCCCGAGCCGACACAGAGCGGTCCGAGCCGACACAGAGCGGTCCGAGCCGACACAGAGCGGCCCGAGCCGGCCCAGAGCGACCCGAGCCGATACTGAGCGGCACGACCCGGCCCAGAGCGGCCCGAGCCGGCCCAGAGCGACCCGAGCCGACACAGAGCGGCCTGAGCCGATACTAAGCGGCTCGAGCCGGCCCAGAGCGACCCGAGCCAATACTGAGCGGCCTGAGGCGACACAGAGCGGCCTGAGCCGACACAGAGCGGCCCGAGCCGACACAGAGCGGCCTGAGCCGACACAGAGCGGCCTGAGCCGACACAGAGCGGCTGGACGGCTCCCGCGGCCTGCGGGGGTGGACCGCAGCCGATATGGACGGCAGTCGCTTCACGCGCACCGCACGTGTTTATGAACATGCGTAGCATGTTTCCTTGAATGCCCTGAGGGCCGGATAGCGTCCGTTTGTATTTTAAACAGGGAAAATTTCTGCTCTCCTGGTGACCTTTGTAATGCTGACGTGTCATGCGCGGCTGGTCAAATGACTCTCAATATCAATGAAGTTTTGATTTGGGAGCGCTCCACTCGCATGAACTCTTGACTGTTTCGAGGAATGTCAGTGTTGCGCAGAGGTAGCGCTAATTTGGCTTGGTAGGTTGATGAAGAGACTACATCTGAGCATATATGCTTTATGTTTGTGCTTCACCTGCCATCAAGAAAATGGCGGATGCGTTCCATGCGTTTTCATAGAAAACTGAGATGGCTTCCCTCTCGATAAATATCTCCCCGTTTTCAGGGAATTCATTGCATATGCTTCTACTTTTTGCTGGAAAATCATTGTTACACGCCTACTACGTAGAGACTTGAAGCTACGGCACATCTGTCCAATAAACATGGAAGTATTTTTGCAAGCATTGGTTCTCACTGGCGCATCCAGGGAGACGAGGGTCAGAGGAAACATGCCCCTGCTTGAAGACGACGACGATTAGAAACATAGCCGGTCGTTCGCTGTTTTCGTGTATTTCGCGCCACGGTCGGAACTCGGCCCTCCCAGGACGAGATGGCACAGCCGCGCTTATTCGTGCCTTCGTTTGATATTCGCCTGCCAAATTTTGGCTTCAAACGCCGGACATTGGCGGGTCAGTGTATTAGCTAATCAGGATAAAAAATCAAGCTCCTTTTCACGTAGGTAACTCAAGTATACTGTTTGATAACATGATTCCAACGTAAAAGAAGCCTTTGTTTTTGGCGCTGCAAAACTGTCCAAACAAAAAAGAGAATGAGGCCAACTGGAAAGGATGCTGCTGTATCTGTTGTCAGACCCGCTCCCGCGCGCGCAGCGGCAGTGCCGTGCATGGTGGGACGCGGTCGGGAGCCTACTCCTTCCTCCCCCGGTCCTGCCCATCTGCCGGGCGTGCCCTGTAGCTCACGAGTTTTTCGGCTCATCGCTTTGAAGATCGCGTGACACAGAATGCAGATCTGGTTTCGACGGACTTTCCAAGGAAGACCTTGGATAGAAGGCCGCATCCGCATATATGCATCAGCTCTCAATGATCGCATACATCATGGTGGCCGAAGTTGCATAACCCCTCAAACCAGCAGCAGTTGGTGTAAACACACCGAGATCCTGGCACCAGCAACCGTTGTTGGGAGCGTCCATGCATGAATCAGCCTCGGTTACCAATGTCAAAGGACTCTCAAGAGATCCACCCAGTCCCGGAAGTGTTCCAGCTCCCAGGTGTAGAGGAAGGGCTATGCGTGCTTTTTCGTTCATCAGGGTCGGGTTGAATGCAGCCCCGTATTCCGAGGATCCGGAAAGTGTTTCAAATCAACGAATATGCACGTTTTGCATTGCTCATGAACACGCAATCGTAAAGCGGATTGTCGAGGGCGGTCTCACCAAACAGCGCACGTGGGTGGGTCGATTTAAGGAAAAATATTGTTGGATAAGGCAGTAGTAATAGCCTTATTCTTCGTAGAAAAACCAGGAGGATGGAGATATATATGAGCTGTTATTTCGGCAACGTGCCTTTATCGAAACGAATACTAGAAGTCAAAAGCAGAAGAAGACATCTGCTTTTCGTTCTGATAAGGACATGTTGCCGAAATATCAACGCATCTATATCTCCACTCTCCTGGTTTCTCTCCGAGGAATAAGGCTGTTATACTGTCTCATCTACGTGCATAATGCTCCCCATAAAAACACTTAACAGCTTACGTAAATATATAATCATGCATGGTGTAAGACTTAAGTCTTCAGTGGCCAAAGATCCGGCAGTCTGAGAAGGAGGTGCTCACGCAACTTGGATGGGGCTATTTTCTCTGGCCGTTCTCACTTTATTTCGGCATCAAAGAAAGGCCGTGGGCATAAATTCAGAACAAAGTATGGCAGGTCGGGCGCAATCTGACCTGCTGTGGGTCAAAGTATTGTCATGGTTTTTTGCAACGAGTGAGACCCGTCTGACACATTAATTACACCAGCGTCTCTCAGCGTTCTCCGCCGATGTCTGCAGCTGTCTAAAGACTGTATTACATCCCAGCTTTAACAATGACATAAAGCAACGAGCAAAAATAGAGCATGTTGTCTAACGCAAAATTATGGGCGGTAAAGATGGCAAGCCAGAAGAAAACGTGTTTACTTCTAAACCCCTGAAAACTGCGTCATTCCATGAGCAAACGCGTTCATGATGATGACCATGTAACGTGGCCAACTGTGGTCCATCAAATGTTGTTTGGTGCTAGCAAGGCAACACAATTTTGATTTGGCAGGCATGTGGTTTTTGGAATCAATGCTCGTGGCCCTGTAAGTGCCTGTGAGCAGCTGCTATGTGCTGTGATGTTGCATCGGCAGATACTGTAGAGTTATGCACTATGACTCATGATCGTAGGAGGCCGCTATGACTTCACGGTGGGTCGTCACAGGATAAAAATTCGAAATGGGTAGAAGGCTGGGGCGTGTTCATATCGTGGTCCCTGAGTGCATGCGCCCAACCCCCTCCCCTGCCTTCCACATTATCAAATGAGTTGAATGAATTGATCTTTGCGCGAATCGATGCTGACCCTAAAGCATTCTGGTTACACAAGAATGAGTGGGTCCAGACTGTGTCATGTTGTTTGCGTGATGCAACGAAGTGCGTGTGCCTGCAGTGAGCTAAACTGAGTTATCTGTAAAAAATATTAGAATTGTGTTCCCATTGCAAAATTTTCCATGCGAACCTCTAAGAGTCAACATGACAGATGTAAAAATGGAAAAGAGATGGCTGGAAAAAGTGTAAAGGACTCTCACATCGTTTTTTTATTAACATTTTTTGTTAAATTACAATTAAAAGTTTAAGTTACAAAACATTACGCGGCAGAACCTCAGAAGGTATAGAACTAGAAAAAAAGAACGGCCGAGTAAGATTGAACTAATCAAAGTAGGAGTTCAAATTTAGAGAAGCTGACCGGCAAAGAGTCGGGCCGACAGCTGAAGCTGACCGGCGAAGAGTCGGGCCGACAGCTGAAGCTGACCGGCGAAGAGTCGGGCCGATATCTGAAGCTGACCGGCGAAGAGTCGGGCCGACAGCCATGGAGGATCTACCGGCGTCCTTCCTACGCCTGAAGAGAAGTGGCACGCTTACCCAGTCCTGGCAGGACATCCTACGCGCTTTAACCGGAGGGGAGCGTCTTCAAGGCTATGTACGAAAACATGCTGCGGCGTCAGATAGCCGCACTAAACTTTGGTATTGGATTGTGATCGTTCAATTTCGGGAGGTGATTTCAGGTTTCTGAATTTACACAAATAAGAAATTTTCCTTTATAATAGTTGTCATTTGTTTCCTACATCAGTTATGCATAGTTTATTCATAATATGCCTACTGTCACTAACCCTTACTATATAAAAATATGCAGTATATACTATATACAAATGCATATATGCATACATACATACATACATACATATATATATATATATATATATATATATATATATATATATATATATATATATATATATATATATATATGTATGTATGTATGTATGACGCGGAAGTGAAAAATAGCACATGCGTGCATCAGATGATAGTCAATCAGCACCGTTCGCAGATTTCATGTTTTTTTTGGGTCAATTGCACGTTGTATGGCACAGAAGATTCTCTCATCTCCTTTTGGATCGTGTCCATTAGACGACGATGTAAATCCGTGACCACCGGCCCGATGTCATTCTCATTTTGAATGTCAACACTTTTGAATGTTTTTCTTTTGGCCACTTTTCATTTTGATTTGCAATCCTTGAATAACATGATTTTCTACGTTTCCTGCAAGTTTCCCTCTTCGCTCTCTTGCTTGTCGACGTTATGCTGTCTTGTCCTCTGCCATTCTGTGCTTTGGTGCCGTTTTTGCTTGGTCTTGGATTACTTTTGGCCTGACAACCTTCGATTTTGATAACTTTGGCTTCAATCTCCCCATTTTTGTTTTTGTTTCAGCTTTCCCCATACGATTCCCTTATATACGACATTTTTCCCGAACATCCGGCAAGTAGGTAATAAGCACACAAAGCTTATTTTCTTTGATCCCTTTAAATGAGGTTACGTTGCAAGGCTGTAGTTTCTGTTCTAACTATTCTAAAAGCAATAACGCTGAAGTTATAGGTATCAACAGTCAAGCCCTTCGAGTATTTTATGGCGGGATGTTTGGAATTTGGCATTGTAACATTGTGGTTAATTTGTTTAGATAGCGTTACCAGGCGCGGCCTGGTCGGGTCTAGTCGTCACGCTCCTGACGGCATTGTATTTGTACGTGTACAACCACTGTCGTTCCGTCATGCGGACTTTAGGCCACAGTCAGCGCACTTTTAGAGAATTTGCAGCACTGTTGTCGAAGTTTTCCGCGCGCAACCTGTTAAACTGGGCTTGTTTTTTCCTAGGCCAGTTAAGCATGACTTTACGGTAAGTCCCCGAATGAACTGACGTGGGGAACGAAAACGAGCTCATTTCGCAAAGGCTGCGCAACTTTAGTCGAACCTCTGCCCAAATCCTGACAACCCGGGGTCACAGCGACACGATAACCCGGGGTCACACCGACACGGGAACAGCACGGATGGATTCGGAAAGGAATCGTCAATCCATTATCATGGATCCGTCGTTTTCGGCATCTCTGACGACGACCGTCAATCTCAGCCGCCAGAGCAACAAAAAACTGCAATAACCCACACAAGGCAGGTGGGCGCGCCGTCTACACATCACCCAGCCAGGTCAACGCTGGTCGATCCACAGCGACACCACAGTAGGCCACTGTCCACCCGGCCGTGCTTATGTATTGGGCAATACTCTGGTCACAATCAATCGAGACAACTGAGTCCAACGCATCGTTTCTGTTGGCCGCGATGGTGAGGCTACCAGCCAACATTCAAGCGAAATTGCTTGAGAATTAACGTGTAATTTTTGTATCAATGGAGCTCTTTTTCTGCTAAGATAATTCAAGAACCGGAGTTTTGGAAAGATATCAACTCCTTTGTATGGATTCGAAACGTGTCTTGTTACGTTTGCTTAGATTTTGACAGATCATCTTCATTCATAATGATCGGGAAAGTCATGTTTTGCGTCATACTACTCGTTCCACGCGGAACAAGCTGTGTCTTGCTGTATTTATCCTTATTAATGTCTCTCAATTTGCGTTTTATTTATCATAGCACCTACCATCTAATAACACGAAACTCTCGTGCAAGCCAGCGACACAAAATGGCATTGACTCTCCCGCACTTTGAAACTCTGATGTCCCGTCAACCAGACTTTGGCCACTTTAACACCTCGGTTTCAATTCCCACAGTAGAACTCTTTGCCCGCGCTCGGGTGGAGGGGCAAACTTCCCTCAAAGGTTTTCCAAAATGATTTCCGGGTGGCACAGCAAGGCTATGCCAAACTTTGCATAGCGGATCTTTTGGTATGCAAATTTAGATTTACCTTGCGAGGTCGCTGACCCATGGCACGTCAAACCCAGGCCATGGCTGTTAGCGAAGGCCATTTTAAGGGAATTGTTCAATCTGATACGATTGCAGTATTAAACGAAGCCATCCATCTCGAGACAGTTTCGAAGGCGATACAACATTTTAATTTACAATAACAAGCAACGCTGACATTGGAACTGGTCTGAAGGTCAGATCGAGGTCAAAACTTACCTGCTTTTTTACTCGTGACCTTGCTTTATGGGCAGTTTCTGGTTCTCATTTCGAACTCAGTGACAACAGGGACCGCAACAGACACCTTCCATGAACTTCTTAAAGTTCGGAGTAGGTCACTTACCAAAAATGGCCCACGTCAACATTTTATTTTATATACATAACGCCTTGCGTTATCTCTGGCGCTTATTAGAGTGAAAAAATATAGCTGTCTCGTAGTTTTTTTACCTTGACTTTCGGGAAGTCAAAAAAGGTCACTGACTTAAAATGAAACCCAGTGACCTTTTGTTCAGAACAGGTACCTAGTTTCAAGACGGTGGCATGAGTGGGTCTTGGGGCACTGGAGACACCAATGTGGAGTTTGGCCTGGTCTGACCTTATTTGACCGAAGGTTTTGACAAAGTAATTCCAAGTTTTGAAACAAGTGAGTTCACATACAGGTCGTTATTCAACCGGCCACCCGGGCGCATGTTAATGCCAGAACCAGATGGTGTGTGCGTTTCACGGTCATGATTTGGCCTCTCGCATACCACGTTTTCATATCCAGGCGTCTTGTCCACTGAATGCAATGACTCTTACGTTGCCACAGCCTGGCTTTGACCGCTTGCAGATGATAGCCCTGACGTCCTCTGAGGCAGGGCACTGAAGTCGGACTTAAGTGTTTGCCTTGACCATCTGAACGCGATGACGTTGCCGCTCCCACCAGCTGGACTTTACCACACAAACGCAATATCTCCTTCCTCGGACTTATGGCAACAGCCTTGGCTACTGTAACGCGACGGCTCTTACCTCTGATGTTTCCCCAGCCAGGCCCTGCTGGCTCCGCTGCTCCTGCGGCGGGCCCTGGCCACGCACACCTGTTACCGCAGACAGACTCTGACCGCGTGCTGACGCTTTTGCAGCCCGGCTTCGACCATCTGAACCAGATGGCGACGTCGCGGATGTACCAGGCGGCGGCGGCTGCGGCCGGCTTCCTGCCCGCCCAGCCGCCGCCCTTCGCCGGCTTCGACCACCTGCGGAGTATGGAGCAGAACGCGGCACACGGTGGGTGAACCCTGGAGCGCTGGGCTGACCTCCAGAGGCCCCTGCAGCCCGCGCACGGGTGCAGTGTGACCAGAAGTGGGGGATCAGTGGCGTGATGCCGTCGGTGATCTGTTTTCGCAGTTGAGGACCTGCCCCTGCGGTTTTCAAAATGGCGGTTGGTGGTAAGGCTCCTTCTTCATTACTACGTGGATGCGTTCAAATGCATTTACAGTCTGATGAACCAATCAACGTGGCAGTTAGGCGGATTGGACCTATTCCCACGAGCGCCTTTGCACTCACAACAACCCATGTGCTGATCTGGAGCATCAAACATTACGAAAAACAGCGTTATTTATGCGTGTGCGTCGTATTCAGACCAGCCAACATTCGGCTCGGCTTTTTCCCTGCCGTTTGGTCCTGCTGTCAGCGACGGCGTGTTCCCCACACGTCAATGGCACCCATGTTTATTCCCAGCCGTTGCTCTGCTGCGTGTCTTGCTTTTCATTCGTGGCGCCACGGTGGTGGGCCGCTCTCCGCTGCTCGCCGCTCTCCGCTGCTCGCCGCGCGGGCCCGGGCGCGGGGGCGCGTCTCCGCCGCCAGGGGCGCTGCGGGCGCCGCCCGCCGTCCTGGCCCGGCCCCGGCAGCCCGGGGCGAGCCGGGCCGGGCGGCCGCGCGCCAGCGCAGCACAGAGCCGCGGCCCGTCAGCCGGCTCAGGCCGAGCCAACCGGCTGCGGTGATTAGCGAAAATGAGGTTTGGCGGGGCGGCCGGGTGTTGAGCACGCGACCGCCGGCAATGCGATCAGCACATGGGAATTCAGCATTACGTGACAGCAGATCAAAGGGGAAGGGAGAGAGATAGTTCCGGCCGAGAAACGTTCTTCCATTTATGTTCAGGGTGTAGGCCTATTGAGAATCTCGCGAGCCGCGAGGCTCAGTCGATTCGTCGTGGAAATCCTAAGTGGTGTATATTTATGAAGGGCATCTTGAGTCAGAAGTGTAGTTCCTGTTCGGTTGAGGGGGGGGGGGCAGTCCCCCTACTTTGAGAACGAAGTTGGTTAAATGCGGAGGGAAACTGTTTGGTGCTATATTTTTGGGGTTGTTTTCGTCATTTTCAATGCTTAGCCTCCTGATTTATTTGGGGACTTGTAAATAAGCCCTGTTTCAAGAACTATTTTGTGCGGTCTCCCTTCTCGAATGCTTAAATGGGTCAGCTAGAGTTTTCATACGGCTTATAGCTTCCAAATAAACGACCTCTGTCCAGCTTTGAAGATGTATGCTTGCACGAGCTCAATGCAACGAGCACCGTCCATCTGTTGTCACTGCGGAGGAAGTGTCAACCTCCACACTACAGGCAGAACACGAAGACAGGGCTCTCATTCGTACCGGAGAGCCCCGGCAGACCCGTAAACTAGGCCTAGCTGGCCCGTTCAGTGTTGTCAGACGGGTCATCCGCCCGGTCCACGCCTGAAAACACGCCACGCGCCTGCCGCCGCCGCATTTGTCCACATCTGTATGGCGGCTGCCCGCTGTCGTGTTTTCTCGGCACGACGGACAGCCGCGCCGACGGCCCCTGTTAGCGTCCGACCCTCCGTGTGCGCGTACAAGAGCATAATCGATAACTGTTGCCATGACGACGGCCCGGTGCGCGCCAAACGTCTTCGCTAATTATCTGCCGCTGCAGGCGGGCAGCCAATAGCGTCTCTTCGGTCCTTACTCGTGGCCTCCATGCAAATAAGCTGTTGGGGAGCCGCAGCGTAACAGGGTTTCAGCGGGGAGGGGAGTGAGTGGGGAGGGACGAGGAGGAGACGGAGGAAGAGCCACAGAGAGAACGGAGGCGACTCTACTGGGCGTTTAACTTCACTGAGCTGAGGCATCACAAGGGAATGGTGGCTGGCTTATAACATTAATTCAAACGACACTAGATTTGACCCTTTCAGACAGCGAGACGCCATCCCATCTCACGCCAGCGCCCGTTACCGAAAGCAAGTGTATCCAGTGTCGGTGAAGTCATTGACTTCTAGGTCGGTTGTATGATGTTTTATGACGTCACGTGACTATGGGACTGGAAGCCGGATCAGTTCCAGCAAATTCCAGCATCGATCAGCCAAAAGCCGGCTGAGGTCAAGTATTTTGATAGACACCGATTACTCTAGATTGGCTTGTGCTCTAACGCAATGGCGATCAGCATCATATTTACATCGTTCGTTTTTTTTCATCCAGCCTTATGTTTAAACTTCAAACGATATCTCATTATCATGGTATGTCAAACACCCATGATGTGTCTTTGGACAATGCTCAGCCTTAATCATCCGCACGAGGCGTTATCGCGAACAAGCTACAAACGTAACGTCTTCATTTACCCTCTTAAGAATTATCTACACCATTTAGGATTGGAAGGGAACTTAACAGGAGTGTGCAGGTGCCCTTCCTAAAATGGAGTGCATTCTTACGCATTCATTGCAGCTGTAAGTCAGATCGCTATTACATATATATCACTGCTAACGAAACTCACTATCTTGGAAATTAGAAGCGTAGGAACGCAGGCAGTTTTCAATATTTATTTTCAAAAATTAGTACATTAATATACCCTACACACACACACACACACACACACACACACACACACACACACACATATATATATATATATATATATATATATATATATATATATATATATATATATATATATATGTATATATGTGTGTGTGTGTGTGTATGTGTGTGTGTGCGTGTTTACATGTATGTGTATATGCATATACGACCATACAAATATCTTAGTTTTGCACATATGATGCTGTAAATGAGCTAGTTTTCTGGCAACTCAGAGGTGGAGAGCAGCGTGATGGTTCAGCAGAAAAGTCAATACCCAGAAAAATGTTGCTGTCATTGCACTTTTAGCACTTGGATTTACCCGTTTTTTGGAACAAACACAAGTTTGAAAATATGTAGCATGTTTTTAAAAAAGACCGTGTCGCATTGCCATTTCCATGATCGACGGCATGCGTTAATGAGAAGAGAACAATGTGTGAGGTCTTTTGCCAGCCTGAAGTCAGCCTGACCTGCTAGAAGATGCACCATTCCCCCGTGCGGCGTAAGGCTGTGAGCTGTATCCCGCGTGCAGCGCCGGGCTGGCCGAGTAGCTGGCGGGCAGGCGGGCAACGACCCGGCCTCTGGCGGCCGACCCGGCCTCTGAACCCAGCGCGCCAGGCGTCTGGCACTCCGAAGGTCCTCCAAAACATTCACTCCCACAAACACAATGGGGCCCCGGTCGCGGGGGATCGTTATGACTGCGCGGGGACGCGGATTGGAGCTTATTAGCCTCCCGAACACAGGGCGGCGGCCATTTTGTGCGTGACGTCACGTCGGCGCACCTGACGGTCGCCCGGCCCCGATTGTTTAATTTCCGCCCTGTTCAACGGACGCCCAGCATTGTCAAGTGGCCCAAGATGCCGGCATTGTTGTCCGGGCTTTGTGCTTGTTCTTACAACGCCTGTCCGGGGCTGACGCGACGCTTGCCCTGGCGCTGCCCTGCCACCGGCCCGGCGTCCGCTGGCCCGGCAGGAGCCCCGCTTCTGCGCTGTGCGGCGCGCGACCGTTCCTGACCGGTCATGGGGCGGCACGGCTCCTGCACCGTGGATCGTGGCTGTCACAGGGCTGTCAGGGGTTCAGGATCCCTCGCTGCGGTCAACGCGGCTGTCACAGGGCTGTCAGGGGTTCAGGCCCCCTCGCTGTCGTGAACGCGGCTGCCACGGGGCTGCCAGAGGCTCAGGACCCTCGCTGTGGTGAACGCAGCTGTCACGGGGCTGTCAGGGGCTCAGGGCCCTCGCTGTGGTGAACGCGGCTGTCACAGCACTGCCAGACTCCAGATTCGCGACAGGCCCGTCGGGGGCTGTGGACCTTGTGCATGTACGCCTACGACAGTCGATGGACTACGTCTATTTCCACGTTTATGTTCGTTGCTGTTCACCTCTCAATGCAGACCGCGAAACTATCACAGGCACACCCGATCGCGTGACTGTCAGGGGTCTGTCAGGAGCATGGCCCCCGCACCGCAGATCACTGATCCTCCCAGGTCTGTCATGGGCCGCGCTTTGCACCGTTGGCGAGCTCGCACAGCCAGCATTCCGCCACAGTTCGGAGGGCTAGCATGGCGCGTGTCGGCGGGCACGGGCCCGGCCGTCGTCGCGTGGCGTCCGTTCGGTGGAGCCCAGCTGTTTTGTGGCTTTTTTATCCGGGAGCCCGTGTTTGGGTGTCATTCATTCGTTCAGTTCGCCCGCCCAAACTCTGCCGTGGCGTGGCTGCACGAGCCGCCAGATCCGGCAAAGTCGACTGCAGACGCGGATCAGGCGCGCGGCAGAGACGGAGGCGGTCCTGCTGTCAGACCGCCTGCTGCTGCATCCCCAGTGTGGCCGGCCCCGGCGTGGCGCCGTCGCCTGTTGACCCGGCGGACGGAGCGTGGCGCCGCGCTCAGCAGTGCGGCGTGACTCGTGGTCATCTGTGCTGGACGCTGTTTAGTCCCAGTGCAGATAATGGAGGCTTCCCAAGACCTAAACTGCCGCCATTACTGCTTCCATGTAGTGTTGATGTCCAATTCCATCTCCGATCGCCTCGATGGCCGTTTTCAGTCAACTTACCACTCTCCGGGCCGGCTTTCATAAGGGTCACGGTAAGATCCAGGAACAACGGGGTATGGACCGCACCCGCAGCAGTGCAGAAGCCAGACTGGCCACCGCAGCTGCGATGGGCCACCCACTGTTAGCGACACTTGTCGCCCTCGCGCTCCCACATTTGAGCTGTGCCCGTTGCATCGCGCTTACCGCTGCGCACTCATCGGAAGTTGAACAGCTGCTCGCGCTGACGCGATGGACCCGCTACATGCGTCACGAGGCATGGCGCACAACCTCGAGTTCCGGTAAATGGATACGTCGTTTTCTTCTCAGCAGCGGACATACACATCCACCCGCTGGTTGATATAGAACATGGACACTTTATTTTGTTACTTTTGGCCATCATTCTTTGTCTTTTTCACAGTTCAACTCATGATGTTTCCTCGCCATGTGAAATCGGCATGTTTCTAAACATGGCTTAGCTTTTAAGCAAGCATTCGCCGTGCTTGCCGAGTTGTAAAAACAGCAGAACGACATGAAATAGGATCTCAAAGAATGCTTAACGCCGGAGACAGGAAAGAAGTCTGGGACGTATTATGATTTCGCACTATTTTGCGCACTTGATATTAATATTTTGTAGCTCTGTTAACCACACCACCGACCGCACATCTATGGAAATGCAATACATAATGCAATACCGTATTTACACGAATAAGTCCAGGCGCTCCCATGCGCACGAAAAACCGTAATAATACCCACACGAATGCACTGCGCCTCATCCTTGTGCACTGCGCCTCACCCACGTTGCACCTGATGCCGCGTCCACGTGATCTCACATGCGCGCGACAATGTCGAAATGACCACATTTACGTGCACCTGCACTCCGCACTCCGTGACTTCCCACACGTGCACAAATATTCGAATGACCCCATCCACTCAGCCACACCCAATCGACCGCATCTCCACTGCGCCGATCAGCTCTTCAAACGCCTCGACTCACGGGTGGAATGTGGCACGTCATGGTCTCAGGGAGGGACACGACGGGCCCCGGCCTCATGGACACCACCGTTTGGCCAGGAGGTTGAGTCTGTTCGGTGCTCCATAGCTTTAGCGTTACATGCAGGGCGTTAACGCTCGCTCTAATTTGCCGCTTGCATGACGCGTACTGATAGGGAGGGGGGGGGGGGCTGATACGACCCCCTGGAGTTTTCAGACTAATGAAGACAGAGCTTGGCGAAAACAACAGTGGATTTGTCTCAACGAGACATCACGATTGGTATTAGTTTGGCGTTGTTAAGTCAATAACCGACTCCATTATAGCAGTCCAAAGGACGAGTTTTCCAGAAAACGCCTTTTTCAGCTTTACAACATCATACCCACAAGACCATGCCTTGTGGCCACACTAGGCTTAAATAGGGATGTTTCTTGGTTAATTTGGAGTACGTTAGTGTATATTTTTATTAGTTTTAAGCAAACATTCATGATCTATAGTTCCGTTAATGTAACGATGCTGGCCGGCCGCGCGCGTTCCGCGGCATCGTCTGCTGCCGCTCGCCCGCCCCCTCACGCCGTAGATCGCCGTGCAGTGTTCTACAAAAACCATCGCTGCTACGAAGCCAGAAAAACTAAAAATATGTGTTTGGTAACAAAACATGCATGGTGAATGCCCCATAGGCTGCTATTTTTTTTGGTGTGATTACACAATGTGACGGATAGGTATCTTCAAAAAAACTTCGGGGTGCATCAACACCCACCTATCAGGGCGAGGGTTAATGTTTCATGTGTATACAATCAGGGAATGCTTCGGAAGAATTTCGTCATTGCTGCTTTAGATTTCGAAACCCACAGGCACGTGGCCAGAAGTTTCCTCGTGGGTAAGGGGAGGGGGGGGGGGGGAGGAGTGAAAGTCTTGTCAGTTCGTTCCGAATTCTAGCGAATTTGAAGGGAATTCCCGCAGAATCGTCCAGTATCTAGTGCAAAACTCCAGGCTCAGGCACAGGACAGTGTAAACCTCTTGGCTTTTGGCTCAGCCGATGCTTCCCTTACAACTCGGAGTTGTTCGGCCGCCACTGAAGTGATGCACGCTGGATCATTGCACGTGAACCTTACCCGCGTCCCTTCTCGCCCTCCTGTGCATCAACAGAACCTTCTATACGTGTCACACACATATTGTTGGCCGCTAAGCATATATTCTTTCCCCAGTCTTAAGCAGCTCAAAATGAATGTTGAACGTTTTTACGGTATTTTGAAACGATGTAAGTGGATTAAAGCTCGCAGAGATCTTCTCCGCCAGAACCTTATTTAGACCTGAAACCCCCATGTCCCTGAAGTTGAATGCAATTAGCCTAACGATTTATTTCAAACTACGATGCTTCGAGGGAGAAGTGTTCCGCTTGATGAAAAAACAGCACAAACGATCAGCGATCTACCCGGCAACCGTCGCTGCTGGGCAGTAATTGGTTGATGTGACGCAATTTGTGGTGCGAAGCAACGGGTTAACTATTTTCTTCCGCGAAATCATGCCGCTTTAAGCACTTCTCCAAAACTCATTACTACGTTCGACTCAAGTCGGATAATCATGTTTTGTGCTTCGCTTGCGCGTCAGTGATATATGCTCCTTAAAAGGACCAGATCTCTCAAAATGGTTAGCTGGTGTCTTAGCTTAATTCTTAGTTCATATACCTTTATTTTCCAACTATCTTCTTTGCTTTATAGAGAATAAAACTATAACCTCAAACCATGATATCAACAGTCCTTAACCTTACCAAGCTTCGAGCACTCGAAATATTGACATATTGCGCTTTGGCTTGGACCGTAAATTTATGAAGTACAGCGCTGTCATAATAAAGACACCAAAACGAGCCATGGGGGCAGGATGTAACTTTCCACAATTACAAAATAAGCAAATGTTGAGATACAAAAACCGGCTTTTCGGTTTGATACGTGGAAAGTTGCGACATGCTTTCTGACCCACTTGGGATCTTGTTTTTTGCAGTTATATCTTAACGCTGTGAGAATCCGGGTAAACTTTTACTTTGACTGTGGTCTTATGGAAGGCGCGCTCGTAAAAGTTGCACTTCCGTGTGACAGCATCTCAGTATGTGGCGTAACGAAGGTGTGCACGCAGTGACTTGCGTTCTCGAAGGCAAATTGCAAAGTGACAATCTCCGGAAGTTTGGAGATCGCTGAATCTCACACAAGACTCTCTGTCTCTATCACAATAATTTTTTTAATAGTTCCTGGAAAAACAAATCAGAAAGTTTTTGGCATGACTAATCCCCTTAGACTGTGTATGAGCTGTCAACCAGGCGGAGCTTCTTCCCTGTGAGCAACCATAGCAGACAGCATGCACGTGTCTTTTGCCGCTTTCAACCAGGCGGACCTTCTTCCCTGTAAACAATCATGGCAGACAGCATGCACGTGCCTTTTGCCTGTCATCTGGTGAGGTATGTTGAAAATTTATCGATGGGTGTATCTTCACCAAAGCAAAATGTGAGGATGTACACTGGTTGCATGAATGGTGTCATATTGTACTGATTGTGTTGTGTACAGATCTCTTCACGTGGTCTAACAGATGGCTTTGTTTTTCTGCTGACTCGGATTACCCAGATCTGTCAACACGCTTGGCAAGTAAGTATTGCTACCTGTCCTCATAAGTGTATTTTTCTTTTTTTAGGGTATGAATTGGTGAACAAAACTGCGATTCACCCATGTAATTCTGCGAAGGGTGTATACGGCAAATTCCTTCTCAACGAAGCGATGCATTTAGATCAGAATCGCCTCCACTGCAACGACCGACTGGTTCTGCTTGGCTTTATGCCGGTCTGGGGCCTCACAATAGGCGCTCTGTACCGGGTCCCCCCTGGCCCTTCACTTCCTGCCCGTGACGGTGCGGCCAAGATCAGAGCGGAACCGAGCCTCCGCCGACGGAAGGAAGCGGGGCTGCAGCGAAACCAGAGCGCCCACTTCCCCGCCGCCCCTCCCCAACATAAACGGTCCCGGGGCGGCACCCAGCGCCGTCCCAGCACCTCCGGGGGCCGCCCCCCTGCCCAGCCGCGGGGAGGGGGGCGGCCGCGATTCCCGGTGAATTTGACGGGGGCGTGTTGTGAGACCGGTGGGTGTCTGGCGGTCCACATCCGCGCACGAGGCCGGCCGCGGCGCCGGCGCCGGACCCGGCCAGCGGGGGACCGCCGTTTGTTTTGCGGGACGCGCGCCGCCCGGCTGGCGGACCGGATGTGGCGCCGAATCGGGCAGGTCGACGCTGGCGGCGGTAATAATAGGCGTGGAAGTCGCCCGCGTCCAGGGCACAGGCGGCATTTGGCAGCGCTCAAAGCGCAGCAAAGCTAGTATCAATGATGGCGAGCTTTTTTGCGACAATGGGCCCATGAGGAATCAGGAAAGGTAGGGAGCTGAGGTACCGCCCGCTAAGCATTCTTTCATCATTTAGTCCGCGCCGTAAGGCCCCAGTTGCCGGCGGCCGCTGCCCGGCTGCCCGGCCGCCTGCCCGGACTTCAGCGGCGGCCGGGCAGGTTCGCCGGCGCGAGCGGCGCGCCTGCTCCGAGTCACCGCGCTGGTAGCCTCTCTCGCTCCCCTCTCCGCCACTGATGGCCGCCATCGACCGCAGCCACCGGCCGCGCCAAATTGAGAAATGCCGCCAGACATTTCAAGGCGAGCCGCGACCACACAAAGTGCGCCGAATAATTGGCAATTCCCGGCGCGCCGCCGGCCGGGGCGGAGTCGCACGGGAGGGCGCGCCACACCCCGGCGCGCGCGTCCGGCGGGCCAGAGCCGTGCACCGGGCTGAGGTAGCTGTGCTGACTGGAATCCTCTCTGTACAGGCTTGTGGAGTGTGGGTACAGACAGGACTATGCCACGGAAAGCCGAGAAGGCTGGTGATAAATCGCTTCGATCGGTTGCATCATCATGCATTGACACTACATGGCTTCCGTAGCAATGTGGCAATTATTGCATTTCATAAGGAATTATAGTGTCAACCACGGGTGTAACCACTTCTCTGATACTGAGAGATAGATAGGGCTGCAAGTCCAACCGAAATTTTGAAGCGGCAACACGACCTGAAATAACATTTTAAGTGAAAAGGGTGAAACACGTGCATTCGATGGACTAATTAGGGGGCAAAATGACGCAAGGGCATGAAGAGAAAAAGGGTATGCCTCCCAGCCCTCACAATGGTTACACCTATGGTGGCAACCTTACGAATGCGGCTGTTTTGCTCATTAATTCGTTACCAGTACATTGCGAGCTACAAGTACCCGCAGCAAAGAACTCGATTCCTCTGAAGCGATCCCACAAGCGCACGATATTATCTTTTCCCCAACCGTCTCCAAAGTGGAAGTTCACTGGTTTCTTGACAATCGGCACCCCATCGTGAGGTTGAAGCACCAGCTCTGAAACGCAGCCGTCATGCCGGGAAAGCTAATGTAGCTGACCGAGGTCCTGACTGGCCACTGCTCGGTCGCCATGCTTGTATTGTTCATTACTGGCGCACCTGTTACAGACGGCGCTTTTTGCTTTTAGGAATGACAGTTTTATCCACGTTCTCGGAGCTGTTGGGGTGAAAAATGTCTGCGGCAGGGAAAATTCATTCAAGAGGGCGCATTACAGCTCTCCACGGCTGGGATCAATGCATCAGCTTAGGATTACTGCCTGGATCAGGCTGGATCGGATGGGGAGATTTCCAACGAATCAAGACAGAGCTATTCGTGGAACAAGTAAGGATTGCGGTGAAGTGGTAGCTGAGTCGGCAAAATGGATCGAAACAGACAAGTATACATTTCAAGTCAGAAACTAGAACGCGTGCCCATATGTTTCTACGTTTGACACCGTTAAACTGGATTTAAATGCCCTGAGTTGAGATGGATCAAGTAAAAAATGCCCTTTCTCTGACGGACTGCGTCAAACATGCACATCTTTGTACTTGTATCGTACGTGAAACCCTTTTTAAGACCGCCTATCGTTCAAACTGAAAATTGCTAAAATTAAGCCGACATCGAAGCAGAACTGTGTGCCACACCAAGCGCACCGGCGAGCAGATTGAGGACTGGGCTCACCCGGTCACCAGTGGAGGTGACCCCCCCCCCCCCCGAGCTGCCTGCGCTGTACACCTGCGCACGCAGTGTCGCCTGGGGCGGAGGAGCTCGGAGGTGGCCCGGGTACGCTGGAGCGGGTCTCGCGGTGGTGCGAAGACGTCACGTCCACCGCTGCGCTGCCTGCAGGCGTGTCGCGCCTGTTCGAGCCGACCGGCACTCTCCTGCGGCCGACGAAGCGGGAGACTCGTGGGCGGTGAGTCGCTGCGGGCAATCCTGCAAAAATGTGTGCCAGAATGGACACTGTGGTGTTGCACTCCAAGAAAATGATGTCATGTACTTGATGGAGATGCTTTGGAATATTCCACCCACGGAACGAAGCTAGCTTTGACCATCTAGGCGCCCCAACACCCAGGCAGACCACACCACTGCGAAAGCTTATGTATGACAGACACTGCGTAATTACAATCATGTAGGACATACTTATTGCTGTACCGATAGCGATTTAGGGCACACTACAAGCAGGTATTTTCAATCACCGACCAGTGAACAATATTAATGCCTCCATCAAAGCTAAAGGCTGTTAACCAGATATCAAATGCCACCTTCAAGATCTTTACCTCGGATGCCAGAACTGCTTCCGATGCCGTGACCGAGGAGCAGAAGCCACAGCCGTCCAAGCTTCGGAAGCGAAAACCTGAGCCAGAGGCACCTGCGGGATCCTCCTGACAGCCGCATCCGATTCAGTCGACGATGCAATGCGACTTCCCTCAGCGTCGCAGGAGATCCCGGGGCGGAGAGCACCCGCGCGATCTCCAGCGTCCATCTCCCGCGCCGGACCGGAACGCCGGCGAGGGTAGCATGCGCACTGCCAGATAGGCAATATCTTTTTGCAACGCCCCGGCCGAACCCCAATTAGTCTGCGGACTTCGAGCCAATGTGTTGCGTGACGCCCTCGCCCGGCTCCATACACCACGGCGTTTTTGCCGGCCGGCGCGCGCCGCACTGTCGAAGCGGCCACTTTCCGTGATCCGACTGATTGGCACCGTAATTAACCCGGCGGACGCGGCTGCGGCGGCGCTCGCTCTGATTTGAATGGTGGCCGTGACCCGGAGTCGGCAGGCGGGAGGTCAGACGGCCGCCGCGGGGTCGGCTGATGCGCCCGGTGTGGCTCAGGCTCGGTTCTTCATGTCCGGCTCTGGTCGTCGGTGACCACCCGGTGCCGCTCAGGTCCGGCTCTGCTTGTCGGTGGTCACCCGGTGCCGCTCAGGCTCGGCTCCGCTCGTCGGCTGACCACCCGGTGCCGCTCAGGTCCGGCTCTGGTCATCGGCTGACCACCCGGTGCCGCTCAGGTCCGGCTCTGGTCGTCGGTGACCATCTGGTGCCACTCAGGTCCGGCTCTGCTCGTCGGTGGCCGCCCGGTGCCGCTCAGGTCCGGCTCTGCTTGTCGGTGGTCACCCGGTGCCGCTCAGGCTCGGCTCCGCTCGTCGGCTGACCACCCGGTGCCGCTCAGGTCCGGCTCTGGTCATCGGCTGACCACCCGGTGCCGCTCAGGTCCGGCTCTGGTCGTCGGTGACCACCTGGTGCCACTCAGGTCCGGCTTTGCTCGTCGGTGACCGCCCGGTGCCGCTCAGGTCCGGCTCTGCTCGTCGGTGGCCACCCGGTGCCGCTCAGGCCCGGCTCTGGTCATCGGCTGACCACCCGGTGCCGCTCAGGCTCGGCTCTGCTCGTCGGCTGACCGCCCGGTGCCGCTCAGGCTCGGCTCTGCTCGTCGGTGGTCACCCGGTGCCGCTCAGACCCGGCTTTGCTCGTCGGTGGTCACCCGGTGCCGCTCAGGCTCGGCTCTGCTCGTCGGTGGTCACCCGGTGCCGCTCAGGCTCGGCTCTGCCCGTCGGTGGTCACCCGGTGCCGCTCAGGCTCGGCTCTGCTTGTCGGTGGTCACCCGGTGCCCCTCAGGTCCGGCTCTGCTCGTCGGTGGTCACCCGGTGCCGCTCAGACCCAGCTCTGCTCGTCGGTGGCCACCCGGTGCCGCTCAGGCTCGGCTCTGCTCGTCGGTGGTCACCCGGTCCCGCTCAGACCCGGCTCTGCTCGTCGGTGACCGCCCGGTGCCGCTCATGTCCGGCTCTGCTTGTCGGCTGACCGCCCGGTGCCTCTCAGGCCCGACTCTGCTCGTCGGTGGCCACCCCGTGCCGCTCAGGCTCAGGCAATTTGTGTTATGACAAACATTTAAGCTGCAACCTAAAACCCACAAATTTGACTCATTTTACACCTTTGCGGCTTTAATGCACAATAAAAAATCGCCCTCAGTCTACTAGCTTGACAGACAGGTAATGCTAATGCTTTGAAAACTTGACCTTGCAAGTTTCGCTCTAGATCCAGTAAATTACTAGCTCATCCTTATTTCAGTAGGTGTGAGGCAGACTTGTCGAAGCATGTCAAAACTCGAAGGGTAATCGAGTTAGGCTGGTGGTGGGCTCCACATCCCGAATGGTTTAATGAATACATTACAAGAAACCACGAATTATCGAAAATCCCTCAAACTGAATTGATCCACTGGGGCTCACAGGGCACATTTCGCACCAAACCTTGGTATATGTCTGAAGGCTGGTCTAATCCCCTGAACGCCGAGGAAATGTTTGGCTTAGCTGCCCGGCCTGAATCGCCGAGCGATCACGAATGTGTAAACACTAAGACACCTTTCTGGAACCGCTGATATCATTGTCGTGCAGTTTTCATCAACATGTAGGGCAATCCCTTAGTTGTTCTATTGCAAACATTGTACAAACTTCCATACAGGCTGTTCAGCCGGAAGTGATTTTCGTGCAATATTGCAATTTAAACAAGAATATGTTTTCTTATTCGATTGATATGTGAAGTTAGCATTTCCTATTTTCGGACAGCTCCGCACCACGGGCTGAAACAGAGTTTAGACCTCTACCACCTGGCGCACCAGGAGCACGGGAACAGCACACTTTCCCGGACGAGAGAACAGAAGGTCGTTCATGCAGACGCGTGGTCCGTTCTGTACAGCCAGTCACGTGGCCTCAAGTGTCAGATCTTGGCAATCGGTCATGTGACCTTTGGTATCATATCTTGGCAATCGGAACAGAGAAAAACGTGAAGCCGATTGCGCGGTGCAGGCGAAGTTATCGTCTGGAGGTGTGACCTCAACACGGCGGATCAGCAGCTGAACGCAAATCGAACGGAAGCCGCCAGTTGCACCCCAATCGAAACCGGTCGCAAAAATAAGACGGTGCGGATGGGGGCCGCACCACACACACTGCACAGGACACACTGCACAGGACACACTGCACAGAACACAGTGCACCACACACACTGCACAGGACACACTGCACCACACACACTGCACAGGTGCCCAGGACAGTTGTTGCACCAATATCCTCTGGATTTGTTGTGTCGCAATATGTGTAAACGTTTGCATGCTATCATTGCTAAACCCGTGAATCATTACAAATTCATCAGTTTAGTCCAGTGACTTTGCCAGGCGTGGGCGGGTCTTCAGCCAGCCAATCGCAGGCCAAGCAGATTTGATGATGTGCCGCGCTGACGCTACATCAGTGAGCGGGTCTTCAGCCAGCCAATCGCAGGCCAAGCAGATTTGCTGATGTGCCGCGCTGATGCCACATCAGTGGGGTTCTATCTGCTAAACTCTGACAAAAGACGGGCTTAGCAAGGAAATGATCGTGGCTATTGCTGGGGATTTCCAAAGACGTCAGGCTCCACCAGCTTACGCTTTGGAATCACGTACAGCGTGATAATTAGGAACTCTCTCGCCCGTGATCAGCTTGCTGCTCTCACGCCATATCAGGCGCCTTACTGGAAAGGAGAGCGGCACCAAGAGCCGCGTGCACAAGCCTTGTTTTGTTTGAGAAAAAACGAGAGGTTCAGAGAATCTGACGGAGCCACGCCGAGAGCTTTTTTCCGGAAAACGTCGGGACCGGCTTTGCACCCATCACTAGGTCCTGGATAAAACCTCAATGTTCTCTAACCGCTCGGTGCAAGCACCGTATTGGTGTTTGTCTGGACACGTTAACCTCAGCGTAGGGTAAGCAAAGTTTGGCTGATTCCGGCTCTCGAGGCTCCGTTCAATGCCCTAAGCACCGGTCAACATTCCCTGTCACCGGCAAGATAAGGTCATCATATGCTGAGGCTCGACCCCAGCACAGCCGACAACTATGCAACTACAGAACTACAAAAATATCGACAAAAATGCATTGTGGCCCTAAAACCTAAGAAATACATCCAAGGGCAGGACAATGGAAGTTCCACCCCGCTGGGCTGAGGGCTGATAGATAATTCGCTGCCATTTCTTCCCAGTCGAGGCTCATAGGATCAATGCTACATTTTCAGAAAGCTGGTGGCTCAGCCACTCCTCGTCTCCTAGCTCACATGCTCCTGCCTTAGTGTCAACTACTCGTCTCCTAGCTCACATGCTCCTGCCTTAGTGTCAACTACTCGTCTCCTAAGTCACATGCTCCTGCCTTAGTGTCAACTACTCGTCCCCTAGCTCACATGCTCCTGCCTTAGTGTGAACAAAATGGGGGGCACTGCGTGGGGAGACGGTTTACACAGTTATTTTCCCGAAAGTTATAATTCCAAAATGACTAAACCCTGTACAAAAAGTGCTCTAAATGTCGATTATCTTTTAAAGATATTGCGGGGAATTACTGCAACGAAGGTCTTCTGGTTAAATTTCCCTCAAGCAACATTGTGCCTGTGTCGATGCAGCAAGATACTTTGTGCGGCTTGTGACGGAACAACATGCGACCAGCAAATTGTGAGGCGCACCAGGACGCGCGATTCCACGAGTGATCAGGTTAGGCGAGGAGGACAAGGGAGGATATTCACCATGGGTCTTAAAACCGCCTTCAACCCTTCGCTGACCCGATATTGACGTTGCGCTATCAATAAGGTAGAAGCTCCGGGATTCAGTGTCGCTCTGGATTATGCTGCTGCACAGCCCCACGCGTCCATTGCCACACGTGTCCATTGCCACACACGGGTCCATTGTCATACACGCGTCCAATGTCACATACGCGCCCATTGTCACAATTGTCCATTGCCACACACGGGTCCATTGCCACACACGCGCCCCATTGCCACACATGTCCATTGCCATACACGAGTCCATTGCCACACACGCGCCCATTGCCGCACGTGTCCATTGCCACACACGCGTCCATTGCCACACACGCGTCCAATGTCACACACGCGTCCAATGTCACACACGCGCCCATTGTCACATCTGTCGATTGCCACACACGCGCTCATTGCCACACACGGGTCCATTGCCACATACGCGCCCATTGCCACACGTGTCCATTGCCACACACGTGTCCATTGCCACACACGCGTCCAATGTCACACACGCGCCCAATGTCACACAAGCCGTTTCTTTTAAGCCCGCATTTCATTTTTATTTTAGCACCGCAGACGACTCCCCCTCCCCCAACCACCCACTCACATTTCCAGGTGCGACCCTGCTGCACAGGTCGGTGAGCGGAAGCAATTCGGTCTTTTCGGCGTCCTTTAAGTTGGGTTGACGTTGACAGCTGCTGATGATAATCTCCGCTCCACTCGCGTCCCTGGGTCCTCCGTTTGGTGCGACGACCGTTGATAATATCCGTCGTAAATATCCTGTGTCTACCGCCACTTTACCATGTACAAAAATGAGCTCATCTGGGCAGTGTGTAATTACCATGACAAGTGTTCAGTTTCCGCACACAATGCCGCCCTTCTCTGCCACCCGCAGGGCGCAGGCACGTCCAAAAAGTGGCCAAGCCATGCCCCTTCGAAAATCGACTCCTTCCATGCACCATCGGACGCATGGATTGGGCAAAACTTACAGCATAAGCGTATGGGGCCATTGTCTGCCCGGTGCCATGTTCGTTAGCGCCGTCGTTAGGCCGTCCGCACCGACGTCCGCCTTGGCACGCGCGAACGCCCGTCACGGAGCCGTCGGGGATAGCGACGCCACGAGGCTGCCGCCCAATCCGCTCCGCTCAAAAGCTCCTGTCTCCGCCACAAAGACCCGCCCCAATAATACACCAATTACCTGACAAAGCCCGCCCGCACAATGGCCCTGATTGGCGACATCCGACGGCCATTTTCGACCCGTCACGCTCCTTAATTAATCATCACCCGAACACTCGCCGTGTAATGGGCGGACACCGTCGATAATTTGATGCTAATTCGGCCAAGACGGTTGCCTGCCGGCGCAGTGCATGAAGGCCGGCGACGTACCGGTCCCGCTCGGTGCGGGGCGGCGGCAGGTGCATGAAGGCCGGAGATGTTCTGGTCCCGCTCGGCGCGGGGCGGCGGCAGAGACACCAGCGGGCGGAGCACGCCTGTGCGGCAGCAGCCGACGGTCACACCTGCGGAGAGAGCGGGAGAAGACCGGCGGTCGCACCCGCGGAGAGAGCGAGAGAGGACAGGCGGCCACACCCGCGGAGAGAGCAAGAGAAGACCGGCGGTCACACCCGCGGAGAGGGCGAGAGAGGACCGACGGTCACACCCGCGAAGAGGGCGAGAGAAGACCGGCGGTCGCACCCGCGGAGAGAGCGGAGAGGGTCCGCGGTCACACCCGCGAAGAGTGAGAGAAAGGACCGACGGTCACTCCCGCGGAGAGAGCGAGAGAGGGCCGGCGGTCAAACCCGCGGGGAGAGCAGAGAGGACCGGCGATCGCACCCGCGGAGAGAGCGAGAGAGGGCCGGCGGTCACACCCGCGGAGAGGGCGAGAGAGGACCGACGGTCACACTCGAGGAGAGATCGAAAGAGGACCGGAGGTCACACCCGCGGAGAGAGCGAGAGAGGGCCGGCGGTCACACCCGCGAAGAGAGCAGAGAGGACCGGCGATCGCACCCGCGGAGAGAGCGAGAGAGGACCGGCGGTCACACCCGCGGAGAGAGCGAGAGAAGACCGGCGGTCGCACCCGCGGAGAGAGCGGAGAGGGTCCGCGGTCACACCCGCGAAGAGTGAGAGAGAGGACCGACGGTCACTCCCGCGGAGAGAGCGAGAGAGGGCCGGCGGTCACTCCCGCGGAGAGAGCGCGAGAGCCCGTTGCTGTCTGACTGGTAAAGGTGAAGAGTAGACAAATGTATTCGTGTCCTGAAGGATGTGCTGTTTTTCTGCCGCATTCTCTTAGATGCGAAATGTCTCGCATAGTTAACAGTATTACTTATGATTATGCAATTTGGTTTTACATCATTGCGCTGCCGATGCCACCCAACACATTCCTTAAATGTCGCATCCTAAAAAGCTGTCCGCAACACAAAAGGTTTCAGTGTTGGGTATTGCACTGATCATAATAGCACAGTGTACCTTGCATTCTCCGCTCTGAGAGATGTCCCAAGTTTGCCATGACTTGCGAAATTCGAAGGTGAAAAAGGACAATAGTTTCCAATTCGATAAATGCGTGGAACTCTCACCAACATAAAACCCCGAATCATTTCAGCCGACGTGTCGTCTACGAATGCTTGTTTGTAATGCCACCGAATATCCTCCTAGCGGGCCGCCGCCGACAGAGGCGTCGGTTAACCTCCTGCCAAATGCAATCAAAGCCGGCCTGGTGCCTGCATTGATATTGTGGAGATGTACACAGAGCCGCGCCTCAAAGACCGCAGCTGTACCCTCTAAAAGATTAGCTGTGCTTGCCCTCCAAGCGATCCCCCGCCGGGACTGCGGACAGAGCGGAGGAAGCGATCCCCCGCCGTGACTGTGGACAGAGCGGAGGTCGCGGCGCACCCGCCACTATCGCCGCGCCGGCAGCCGCCGCAGCCGTGCCATTCAGCGTCCATGAGACGACACCGGAGCCACGGAGCGTCGACAGCGGCTGCTGGCGGTGACGGGCTGATGGCGAACGTCGGCGGCGGCTGCTGGCCGTGACGCGCTGATGGCGAGCGTCGACAGCGGCTGCTGGCCGTGACGCGCTGATGGCGAACGTCGGCAGCGGCTGCTGGCGGTGACGGGCTGATGGCGAACGTCGGCGGCGGCTGCTGGCCGTGACGCGCTGATGGCGAGCGTCGACAGCGGCTGCTGGCCGTGACGCGCTGATGGCGAACGTCGGCAGCGGCTGCTGGCGGTGACGGGCTGATGGCGAGCGTCGGCGGCGGCTGCTGGCCGTGGCGCGTTGATGGCGAGCGTTGGTGGCGGCTGCTGGCCGTGACGCGATGATGGCGAGCGTTGGTGACGGCTGCTGGCGGTGACGCGCTGATGGCGAGCGGTCGTCTCGCGCGGGGCATGTCATGAAACGAGCGTTGTGTTGCGATTTCCGCGGTCGTTGCTGAATCGAGTTCCACTGGCGATTTATCTCTATCAAAATGATCGCTGCATTCCAATCGCTGTAAGAAAATTAGGTCTAACGAAAAGGTTTCTGAAACATATTTCTCCTGGAACGAGCAGGGCATTTTGATTCAGTAACCGTCTTTGATCATCAGAAAATTTCAACATCTGAAAAGTCGCCAATTCTGCGCTTTGTATGCGCCCGTAACCTGTGAGCTGAAAGGTTGTCATAACGACGTTTGCGCTGCTGGCACTGATCTTCACTATTACGGCCAAAACGTAATGGAATTATCACTATGAAGAGGAAGACCTGGACGAAAAGTTCACAACTTAATGGGAATATCGTGCTGTAGGTATTCCCACCGCCAGCGCAAAATCAATTCTTCGCGGACCCAATCTTTTAACGCCCAGCAATCTGAGCCGGGGGCACCTACCTTAGCTTGACTAAAATTGACCAGTCAGAGCACACAGCACCTAGAAGGTAGCCACGCCCGACAACTCACCGCCCAAATCCCAGCGCTCTTGTCAACAGGCTGGCCCGCATCCGCTCCAACACCTGCCCTCGCTAACCTGATGAAAACGGGACGCCTGCCGCGGCCTGTACCCGCGTGCACGACATACCACAGCCCCCGCCCCAGCCCACACCTGCCTGCGCGGCTGGCGCGGCGGACGCCGCCCAGCCCACACACTACACCAGCTGACGCCCGTTGTGCCGCAGCCGCCGCCGGCCAGCGCGCTATCAAAGCGCGCGAAACGCGAGCCCCCGCCGCGGCGCGCCGCCCGGAGATGGCGCCAAACGGCGCGTCCGGTTACGCGCGCCACAATGGCGCGGCGCTGGTAAACAGGCGACGTTTGTCAAAATATTATTGTTTGTTTTGTAAGTAGCGGTGACAAGGCCGGCGGCGGCGCGCCGCGTGCCCGCGCGGCTCGCGGGCGGACAGGTACTGAGGGCGCACACACTCAGGAGCGGGGGACAGCTGGGAGGGCGGGGCGACGCCGCCCCGCCTGTGTGGACCGACCAGCGGGGCTCCCAGAGCTGTGACTGGGCCGCGTGGGTGGACCGCAGGCCCGGCTGGACGCGAAGACCGACGTTCTGAGTGCTTGGAGTGTTTTGGAAACGCAGCTGCGCATCGCCGTTCGGACCTAGTTTGAACAGTAGCTGTTAAGCAATTACCGGTGTGACTCGCTGCCGGTGCAGGATGAGCGAACGAGTCACAGCTGTGAGAGTTTTCGGCAGTGGTGATGTAGATGATGTGAAAAACTAAGCTGGTGTGCCCAAATATATTTTATCAGCAGCTTTTGTTTGAGTAACTTATTAATCTGGCAATGGATTTGATCAATGCCCTGGAAAGTGGAAAGAACCTCTAATGGTTACTGAATAGGCCGAAGTGCACTGATGATCGCGGCATTTGATGCCAATGTCCCAATTCATTAATTAGTTTGTTACGCTAACAATTTAGAAATGGTGCATCAATGGCGCTAATTTACAAATAGCATTGCTTGAATATTGTCTGGATATGATCTCAGTCGGGGCTGGGCGAGCTCAGTTGGCGGTCAATGTAGTTCTGGTACTGCGCGGTTTGGGAGCTGTGATCAAGCATTACAAAAGGCAACTTTTCTGTGTGAACATCGGCTACAATGACCAGAGTCTGCGCGTCTATCTAGCTTCATGATCTCATCGCTCCCGGTCCAGGCCGTCACGCATCCGAGACCGGTTTCGAAGAAGGTGACGTCGGCCACGTTCCGGCCGGTTACCAGCATGGCTGTGTGTGGGTCGGACGGTTTTGGGCCTGCTGGTGAGTTGCAGCTGGTACGTTTGCTTTCAACATGCGCCTGGCTGCCCGCAGGGGTTAAGCTTTGTAAAAACTTTGTGGGCCGAGCATAGAAAATGGCTAAACATACCTCAAACTACACAAAGGTGCGCTCCTCCCCGGACTACGGCCACTCCTTGTCCAAAGGTGCGCTCCTCCTCGGACTACGGCCACTCCTTGTCCAAAGGTGCGCTCCTCCCCGGACTACGGCCACTCCTTGTCCAAAGGTGCGCTTCTACCCGGACTACGGCCACTCCTTGTCCAAAGGTGCGCTCCTCCTCGGACTACGGCCACTCCTTGTCCAAAGGTGCGCTCCTCCTCGGACTGCGGCCACTCCTTGTCCAAAGGTGCGCTTCTACCCGGACTACGGCCACTCCTTGTCCAAAGGTGCGCTCCTCCCCGGACTGCGGCCACTCCTTGTCCAAAGGTGCGCTCCTCCCCGGACTGCGGCCACTCCTTGTCCAAAGGTGCGCTTCTCCCCGGACTACGGCCACTCCTTGTCCAAAGGTGCGCTCCTCCCCGGACTGCGGCCACTCCTTGTCCAAAGGTGCGCTCCTCCCCGGACTACGGCCACTCCTTGTCCAAAGGTGCGCTCCTCCTCGGACTGCGGCCACTCCTTGTCCAGAGTTGGCGGGGCTGGACCCTCCAGCCACGAAACTTCAAACCCTTCCCATTTGTGAATTAGCGCTTGAGCACATCCTCAGCAAACCCGTTTGCGTGCGTAAATGCTGGCCCACTCGCGCGGGTGTTTTAAGTCGGTTGGACACGTGACGCATGTTTCAGTAACATTTGCATGATTACCATGTAAGCCCCTGTCATTACTTGGTTCATCTCATGACAAATAAGGTGTTTCACTGGCCTTCTTTCGTTAGGTAACTAATCAGCAGATTGTAACACACGGTTCTAATCCTTATCATCTTCTTTGAATCTGGCCAGGTGTGGTATCGATGTGTTCTATTTAGTTCACAACCTTCGACTTCATCCGAAGCGTTTATCATCCCGTTCATTTTTGAACTGTCGTGCTGTTCCGAACAGCTCCAAGAGCTCAACACCGAGCATGTTGCACGAAGTGCAAGCGACCGCGTGCGATCACCTAGCAGCGAAAGGAAACAGACATGCTTTTATGGAATACAGCGAGTTGACAGATACGTGGAGCAGCTGGCAGAGGTGGTCCCCTTGCCACGTTAGAGCCAGCCGTCCTCCGAGCCCAGCATCACAGCTCCCCCAGCAGTCGTTCGTCGTCGAGCCTATCACAGTCAACGCCGCCGGCTTCATAATCAGTAATGGCGTCTCAATAGTAGCAATACTGGGCGGCGGCGCGCCGCCAGGAATGCGCTAATGGCCTGAAAGCCATTTACAGGAGGGCAGAGTCAATAGAGCAAGCAATAAAATCAAATGATTAATTCTGGCCGGCGTCCCGAGCCGACAATGGGGCGCGTTGACAGTCAGCTGACGGCTGGAGAGGGCGAGACGCGCCGGAATGGCCGCGGGGCGCCACCTCCGCCGCCCGCCGTCGGGACGGACGCCAGCGGCGACCCCTGCTGGCGCCCGGCAGCGCCACGCTGACCACGCAGCACGCACCCACCGGCCGCCTGACCTAACCGTGATTCCCGTCACACTTGAGCCGTGGCGGCGGCGGCCCGGTTGGCACGCGGGCGGAGCCGCCGCCGCCGCCGCCGGGCCCGGAGAGTCATGGCGTGACGCCGCGGTTCCAGCGTTGAATGGGAGTGGGCACGGCGGCCGGACGGCGCTGGAGCAGCCGTCAGCAGTCGCCGCTGCTGCGCCGCCCGCTGGGCACGGCGACCGGACGGCGTTGGAGCAGCCGTCAGCAGCCGCGTCAGCAGCCGCCGCTGCTGCGCCGCCCGATGGGCACGGCGGCTGGACGGCGCTGGAACAGACGTCAGCAGCCGCCGCTGCTGCGCCGCCCGATGGGCACGGCGACCGGACGGCGCTGGAACAGACGTCAGCAGCCGCCGCTGCTGCGCCATCCTGCGAGCGGCGCAGCTGTCCTGCTGAGGTCGCTACAGCATGCTCGCGGACCGGATTGCTGCAGGCTGGGAGGAAGGCTGTTGCCAATTCGTTGCAAATTGAGGAAGCGTTGTGTGTCATGCGATATTGAAATGAAGTGGCCGTAGTGAATTGATGGCTTGCTAAATGCTGAAAGGAGAGCACGCGACAAACGATGCCCCGGTGGCCACCTGCACCAACACAGTTGGTACACATGCCCACTGGCACATGCAGACCAGGGCCGGCAATTGTATGCCTGCGAGGTAAACCTGAAATGTATGACTCGTGTCGTCCATTTCCCTTCGGACTCCGGATGGTTCCAGACTTTTAGTGGTCATTTAAGTATGGCAAGCAGCTGCGAGGGCTTCTGTGAAAAGCGGCGTAGTTTCGTTTGCTTAGGACCGTGAGTGGGTATTTGCAATGCCGTGCAGCAACCTTTTCATTTCGAAAATTGAGTTTAAACAAGCTAATAAGCACCTTTGAAAGGCTACTCGTGCTCTGTATTGACGTTGCACTTTGTTAGCCGCGCGTTTGGCTGCGTCAGCTGTTTATCTGGTCAATCATCATTCCTTAGGGAACTCGCTTGCACAGCGGGCCAGCCGTTCGAAGAGGGCAGCTACGAAGCCTCCTGCGCGCACGTATGACTGGCGCTAAAGCGACCATCGACTGCCGCTTTTCCCTAGTGATTATCTCCTTTTTATGCAATGGGAGTGGTGGCGAGTGCGACACCAATGTCGACATGTCGACATTGGTCGCAACCAGGTTTTGCGTGTTTCACTCTTAGGCTGCGGATCTCATCCTCAGCGTTCTTCTGATGGGTCGTTCATGAAGCCTGCTTCGTCTGGCATGGATTCCGCAAATTCCGCAACTGCGCCCCACCGGCCTAGCACGGACCATACCGGCCTGACCCGGGCCACACGAGCCTGACCCGGGCCACATCGGCCTGACCCGGGCCACACCGGCCTGACCCGGGCCACACCAGCCTGACCCGGACCACACCGGCCTGGCCTGGGCCACACAAGCCTGACCCGGACCACACCGGCCACCGTCGACTGAACTGCAACCGGCGCTAATCATTGATTGGTGCGCCTGGGGCGGTCGCGCCCCAGGCGCCGTGCAAACAAGCGCCGCCGAGGGCGGGTGATGCTGGCGGGCCGGCTGTTTGCCGAGGAGGCCATAGGGACGGGTTGCCGGCGCTCCACCCCGGCCCGGTCACGGAAGCATCGCGAACCAGCGGCCCTCATCAGGGAGCGCGCGGCAGCAGCTCAGCTGGGTAATGTACGGCGGAGTTACCGGCGTCTGGCACGTACGCTGGGGCCGATGGCCAGTGATCACCGCTATTGCCGCGGCACAAATCGATGGTAGCTTGACACCATCATTTTCCATTAACTGAATGCCCTTGAGGAGCTCAACGCGGGTATTTGGTGGTGGCGATTCAGTTCAGTTGGTTCATTTGTGTTCTACTTGTATCTAAGCATCCTATCATTATTGCGAGACATTGTCCGTCACATCCAACTAAAGATCTCGGAGGAACAGGCGCGCGGAGACTGGGGTTGGGCGCTGGTTTGATGTCGTCGTCGCTCACTCAGCTCTTTACCCGAAAGCTAGCTGTGCTGGTGCTCTGGTGCTGGTGCTCAGGCGCTGGTGCTGCCCTGTGAGCTCTCGACCAGACGCATTCGGGCGGGCTTGGCTCCCACAGTTCGAGCGGACGGAGCTCGAGTGATGAGGTCTGTGCTGCCGGTCTGGAGCTGGAGCTGCTGCGGCGCCCGTCGCTGGCCGATGGTGCGAATGATCCGACCCTCAGCGCCCTCTCCGCCGGCTCGTGATTGGCGCCGGGATGATCCCAGTCCACATCTGGCACACGCGAGTCACCGCGACGCGATAATACGATTACACTTCTCCCTGAGCTTGGCCGCTCGATGGCGAATTAATTTCGGAGTTAGCAGCGGCGTAATCGTTCTCGGCGCGCGTGCGCCTATTGTGGCGCGCGGGGGAGCTGGTGTGAGGCCCGCCGGTGGGCCGCTCTGCCAGCTGGAGGGGGGGGGGGGGGGCTGACTGTCTGCCGGACTCTCTCGGCGGTGGAGCGGCGCGGACGTAGCCCCGTCTGGCAGGCACTCCCCGGTCAACTGTTGCAATCGCGGATCACGAGGAAGAAGATCCGCCGGCATAGCTCCCACCCAAGTATGTTGCGTGATTATGACACCTGAGTGAGATTATATCAGTACGGTTTTTCCTGTGCTTAAGCTCGGGAATCCGGCACGTTCGCGGTTCGTTGGAAACCGCCGGCGTGTGCAAAGAACATGATTAGCACCATCCGAAGGCTGATCACATGGCGATTCCAGATATGCTCTTCGTTTGGTAATCGCGCAAGGGCTTTTTGCATTGCATTTTTACTTTCACTTCCAACGTGTTTCATTCGCCAGTCTGTTGTATGGACGTTACAGATCAACATCAACATCAACAACCGCCATCATCATTTCATATCCTATAAAAACTCGCCGTCTGAACATCATGCGGCCCCGTTACATAGAGAGCAGTAGAGTGCCAGCCGCACTCATCGCTCATCTTCGTCTGTAATGCGCAAATTGAACTTCCGCTACCGAGGCGTTCAGCTCTTGAGACCCCTTGTAAAGTTTACCGCCTCCACGGCGTCCGATAACGACGCATGTCTCCGAACAGATGTCGAGAAATAAACGCTAAACGAAATATCTTGTCAGGAATGATCGTCTCGTTATATAGTGATACCACGGCAGTTACAGGCACGTCCCGACATTGTGCAACCTGGAATGTCCTAAGACGTACATGCTTCATAAATTCTTCCCGCATGGTTAACTACTATCTTAGCCTCTGATCATTACGACGCAGCCATTGTATTGCCGATCGCCTACAGACATTACATTACTAGCGACTGTGCGTGCCCAGTACCAACTGCAAATGGCCTGTTTCTGCATGTCTCAGTCACGTGCGTTTGATGAGTGTGACCGGGTCCGGGAGTCACACGGTAGCTGCCTAAGACTGATGTCTGCATGCCTCAGTCACGTGCGTTTGATGAATGTGACCAGGTCCGAGGGTCGTGCGGTAACTGCCTGAGATTGATGCAGTCTCTGACATGCCTTCACACGTAGGTTGTGGTGCAGTTGAAAGCCGCACCCAGCAAGCTACGACGAAAGGAAAGGGAAATTAGGGACATCTCACATAATGGCAGGGTTTGCAAACCCCTTGCAGACTCACGTCCACGGTTGGACCACGGGGTGCGGCAGCTTAAAGACCCATACGTCAGGTAGTCGTTCGGGGAGATATGCTGTTCTCGACCCAGTGGAAGATGAGCGTTTTTGCCATTCTTGATTTTCTATCGCTTTTTAATGTTTTTCATTTTACTCATCTTCATTTTGGACTCATCACTATTTATATATTTTTAGTTTTAACGTGATCATTTTCATCTTTTCTTGGATTTGATAACTGCTGATATATTTTGATCATGATTTCCATATTTTACGATGATGTTAATTTGATAACTATTTTCATCATTTTGAAGCACGTTAATCTGGATCCAGGGAGAGAAGATCACTTCGGACCCGGTAGCGATTTACGCCGAACCACGTCGGTGGCATGTAACCATTCAGTGGGACTTTCCGGAAGGGTGCGGGAACCAGGATGGGTAACGACGCTCAGCTGAGCTCCTTGCAACAGGCACACGTCATCGCCATATCATAGGCGATGTTGCACATGATAACATGCCCCAGACGATATGAAAGATAATGATTAAAGTGTAACACTATTGCAAGCTGTGGCTGGGTAAAAAACAGGTAAGGCATAGAAACAGAAATGCATTAAAAAAAACGCTGTATTTGCGATATTTAAGGATTGTTCCACACCTGAAGATATGAGCAGGCATGAGATATTATGCAATTAGCTAACTTGTCACTTTTGGTATACTGTTGAAGTGAAGCGAACTGTTTTATACAAAACAATTACTTTTTTACTTGACGGCCGTTATATCTGGAAATCGTGCTCACGAACGCAGATATGTAACGACTCGACCATTTTTTTAAAATCATTTCTAGCCCTGATCACAGTACGGCTAACTAAAAGCAGGATTTGAATGATGTTTCCGAAATAGTTGCACATCGTCGCGAGCATGCAGCTCAGAAACTAGAGGGGTTTAGGTTTTAAGAAAGGTAGGGCTGTGAACTGCACTAAATGATCTTCAAGATTGCTCTTTTAATGAAAAATGCAAATGTATGGGCTTAACATATATATTACCCACTTAACATACATTTGAAATCACTGATTGCTCGGTTTCGCTGCCAATGCTTTCGAAACTTGAAATTCCGACCGCTACCAACAACCCGTGCGCTAGTCGCGTTGTTCCCAGCGCCGTCCGGTCCCGTCACGACTCACGTCCGTCGCCACTCTGTCAGCGTCGCCGGCGTCCCACCGCCACCTGACCTGGGCTGCACTCGTGCACAAGCCGCCGTCACCGAGGCCAGCGCGCGTCGCCAGCCGCTCCGGTCGGCCCAAACGCCCTCGTTACCATTTTAATTATCTCGTCCAGCAGCCATTTACGGGTGTGACGCGCTCTTTATCGGCCAAGTTAGCTGCCTCGTCAATTATGCAGACGCTCATCTATTATTGAGCGCGGCGGCCGGGAGCTGTGCGTCGGGTCCCCGGCGGTGGCGCGGCGCACGGTCTGCTGCCGCGCGGCGGGCGGTCTGCTGCCGCGCGGCGGGCGGTCTGCTGCTCCGCGGCGCGCGGTCTGCTGCTCCGCGGCTCGCGGTCTGCTGCTTCGCGGCTCGCGGTCTGCTGCCGCGCGGCGGGCGGTCTGCTGCTCCGCGGCGCGCGGTCTGCTG